>NW_025999787.1:12137500-12845138 GCF_019419815.1 Pyrus x bretschneideri | reverse complement strand
GGTTGAAGGAAAAGAGTAAGGCAAATGATGATTACACCGCTCAACAGGAAATGGCGGCCTCATTGCGATTAATGGCAGAACAAAATGCCTTTGCCGCGGAAGAAAGGAACCATAGGCATGAAGAACGGGCCAAACAAATACAAGAAGAGATAGATGATAAGAATATGGAAATGAACACTTCGAATTACACTCCAATGAGTAAGGCCTATTTTGATAGGACAAAAAAAAAAGAAATTATGATCTGGTGGCAGTTGTTTACCTCCGACTATACTCCTACAATGGTGGATAATGAAGATAATGATGATTTTAGATATTAAATTTAAGTTGTTGTAGTTTTTAAATTTAAGTTGTAGTTTTTAAATTTTAAGTTGTAGTGTTTAAATATAAGTTGTTGTAGTGTTAGTAGTTTTTAAATTTAATTAATAAATTATGTTTTTAATTTCTTGAAGGATCAGAAGGCTAAAACGAACCCTCTGACCCTCATTCGATTGGAGATGATCTAACTAACTTGGCAGGCATGCATATATATGCATGCGTACGTACGATAACAGGTGAAGGACCTGCTCTCGTTTTGGGAAATGAATGATTTGAATTTCTCAAAATATATTAAAATCATTTGGATTTGGTCATTATCGTGACTGATTCCGGTTGTTCTAGAATAGTATTATCTGTTATATATCAAACCCCGTCCGACCTCGGCTCATAATGTTTACTCATATTTTTATTTTATTTTTAATAAAAGAAAAACAAAAAGCATGTTCCACTAGGCACTAATTTAATCTAAACTCAAGAAAATTAGTTTGAACTTGTAGCTATTCGCTGGTCTATATTTCCTCTTACAGCTATATATATATATATATATGTATGTATGTATGTACTATGGAAACATTTTTGTCATGAGTGTGATGGTAAGAATTTAAACTACTCTTATATCTGTTTTGCCAACGTGGATTTTGACAAGTACGTACTGTTAAATTTTAATAAATTATATGAATTAGACATGCATGTATATGCATATGCATAGCCATGACTTAGCAATTGCTTGCTTGCTAGGAACAAGAATATTCATCAAAAGGACAGGATTTTATGGGACCTCATGAGATCTCTTGTCCAGCTGCGCATGCATCATCATCTATATATATATTGAAATCTTAGTGTCGTATCATAACTAATTGTCGTTACCATTAAAAAGTGTTTGATTTATGACTACATATATATACATATACAGATAATGATATAGTTACAAAACAAGTTAGACTTGTTTACGTCGTTCATTTTTATTAGTTTCCTCTTTGATAAGCAACTCATCATTCCATAATATATGCATGTTGCGTGGACAAATGGGAAAACTATGGAATCTCTCTTTGCTTTTTTTTTTTTTTTTTTCATTTTTCAACAATAAACTCTTTAATTTCGAGTACAAAAATAAAAACAAAAAGTAGCACTAAATACGTAGCTTTTTTTTTTTTTTTTTTTGTTAATTAAATTGAATTCCCCATCGACAAATGAAAGAATAATACTTGTATACATTTTGCTTGTTTCAAGAGTACTCTACATCCACACTCTTGATATATATAGCTCGCTCGCAGTGTTTTCACTTTTACTGTTGGACAGACTTTTGAGTATGTGTTTACAGAGGGGGTATGTGGGGGCTGGTTTTATGTGGGAGCTAAACCAGTGATAGCGAGACCGGACACCGACAACGGCAGAGCAGCTCCCATGAAGCCCACCGTCAAAGAGCTGTAAGCACTCCACGTGCCTGAACATGTGGCATCACCGAAGTGTATGTGTATCTAACTCCAGCCTCTTATTTGCAGGCCGGTGACTGCGATGGAAACAAATCCGAAATATCTCATTTTTCAATAGAGGGGAAGAAACACGTGGCGAGCGGTGGCTGTCCGTTCCATACTTTGCCCGATTTCGGCTGAGCTTGTGGCATGCAGTTGGTGTTACGTTGGGATGCCGCTAGCTACCACTACACTGGACAAGGAATGATTAGGGCTGGAAAAAATTCTCGAAATTCTCAAACCAAATCGAAAAAATCTCAAACCCAAACTGAAATCATCCCGAAGTTCAGTAATTCTATTCCAAAAAATACCGAAATATTCGATATGGGATTGGTTTCCAAATCCCATATGTTCAGTATTCCCGAAATCCCGAAACGTTTTGTTTCTTTGGCTTTCAGTTCACACTTCCCAACTCAAAAGCAGGAGCCTTTTGGATCCCACTAACAGAAGGCACAAAAAATAATATTAAAAAAAGGGGAAGGCACAAAAATAATATTAAAAAAGAAAAGGCACAAAATTAGCTTTTGGCTTTCGGTTCTCACACTTCCCAACTCAAAAGCAGAGGGTTTTAGCTCCCACTAATAGAAAGCACGGAGAGCAGCTCTCTTGGGGTTGAGAAGCAGAGAGAGGAAGGAGCTACTGCCAAAAGCTCTTGAGTTTGGTTTTGACTCCTGAGACAAAGAGCAGCACTCTTCGTGTTGAGAAGCAAAGAGAGGAAGCAGCTACTGCCGAAAGCTCTCTCAAATCTTTGAAGCTCGACACATTTTCTCTATCTTCTATGAAGCTTTCTCTGAATTAGGTTTCAAATTAGTATTTATAAATTAGGGATTTACTATTTAGAGCTTTTAATTGTTTCGATTTGGATTTGGATTTCTTGATTAATTTTATGGGATTTCTGGATTAATTTTATGTGGATTTGGTTGATTTGGATTTCTGGATTTCCATGGTCAATTTCTGGTTTGCATGTTCGATTTCTTTTCTACTTTGCATGCCCAATCTGCAGGTATCAGCTTCTTCCATTAACAAGAAGCCAAATTTCTATTGAAGTGGAATCTCGAGACCATACCGAAATCCCGAAAATATTTCGGGAATATCGAAATTTTGATTTGGAATCGGGATTCAGATTTTCATCCCAAAAAAGATCGGTTTGGGATTCCGGATCCCATTTTTGGATCGGGATCCCATACCGATCCAGCCCTAGTAATGATGACATGAGAGGTACACGGTACTCCAGCCTCATGGCAACAAAATCTACCAGTTTGGTCCACTCCTTGCGTGCCACGTGTGGGATATTTTTCAACGTAAAAATAATGCTCAGTGGCAACCGCCTGCCTGGGTTGGTTTGGTTGGTTCGTTGGATTGAGATCACAGGGCAAACAAACTATCTGACGCCTCATCAAGAGTTTACAACTCACATCTAGGGGTGGGCACGGGCCGGGCCGGGCCCAAAATTGAAAGAACCGGACCGAACCCATTTGTAAATAAAACGGGGCGGGACGGGGCGGGTTTTGAATTTTTCAAAATGGGATCCGGACCTAACCCAAACCGTTGAAACGGGCCGGTTTCTACGGGTCCCCACGGGTTTAAATCTTCACCTACGCCTAAGGCTGGTCTTCGTCATCCTGTTCGTTCGTTCCTCCCCAGCGTCTTCATTGACGCCATGAGCAAATCCTCCAGACTGTAACCCATGTGCTGATCCCAAAAAAAACCCATCTTTTTTCCTTTTCTTTTTTTGCAGTGGCAAATTAAAAGATATTGAACTACTATGATACAACAGCAACATTTTCCTTTTCACTAGATCCATAAAACTCGACGAGTCTCTGCAAAATCACGACCTGGGTCCGCAGCAGAACGATGTAATCCGCCGTTTCCTGGAACAATTCGTCGGCTTTTAGTGATTTTCCAACGTGGGTCGGATTAACGAGGGTTTTCAGCGTCTCCAGCTTAGCCGAGACCACCTTCGAACAACGCCGTTTGCGGTCGCCGCTGTTGAAGCTTCTAACCGGAGCTCGAAGCGCGCCATAAGTCTTCTTCTTGAGGTGTTTCTTCTTCTTTTTCTGCTCCGCAGATCCGGATTGACAGGGAATGTGCAGGAAAAAACAAGCAAAATGAAAAACAGAAAAGAAAAAGCAAAGAAGCAGGGGCAAGAATAAAAGATGGGAATAGAGAGCCAAAAAAGAAAGAAAAGAAGCTTGTGGAAGCAATTGATGAGACAGAGGAAGGAGACAGAGAAAAGGAACTCTTTTTGAGGTGGGTGTGTCACAGAAACGGGTCCAACCCGAGTTGCTTTTGTGCCTTCAAATTGTTTTTTCTTTATTTGATTTGATTTGATCCCAAATGCCCAGAAGTTAGGAGAAACGGGTCCAACCGGGGCCCCGTTTCCTAAGACTTTTGCACCCGGCCCGTCCCGATACTTTTGTGAACCCACCCCGGCCCGCCCCGTTTTGTCTTTACAAATTTTAGACCCGCCCAATACTCGCCCCGAACTGTATAGAACCGGCCCGCCCCGCGGGCCTAGGGCCCGTTTGCCCACCCCTACTCACATCCACAAGAGAACAATTTTTTATTGTGATCGCTACTATTCTCTCAAATCGTAATTTAATTCTTACAATTTATTCTAAAACTGTGACATATCATTTTTGTTGTTCAACATTATACAGCACAAAGAATAATATATGATAAATACTTACATTTCTCTTTTGGGAGATTAAGCTCATTCAGCTCTTATGACTAACATATTTTGATCATATTAATAAAATAAAGAAAACTAATGAAAATGGCTTGAAAACTTTGAGTTTTAACGATAAGGACAAAATAAAGGGTAAAGTGAATAGTACCAGGTTTGACTTTTTAATGTAAAAATATGATTTTTCGTTAAAGTGAACAGTATCGCGGGCTTTTCGTTAAAACTCCCAATAAAATAATTGAAATTATTTAATTCTTTTATTTCTTATTTGTAGATCACACCTATAAAAAAATCATTTTAATCATAAATTATTTACTCATTTAAATGTATAGAACAAATTGACTATAGTACCAAGTAATATATTCATGATGAACCGTCTATTTATTTTATACCTTTGAATGATTAAACTATCTCCAATACAATGGAAGATTGGTAAATAAAACGGCTCAGATAATTACCTTTATTTGGTCAAGCTACATTCGCAAATGAGAAAATACGTGTATCTAAATTACTAAACATAATATATTATGTGACGACTTATTTTTGGGGAACCCATAAAAGTTCTTCTCAAATCACAAGGATGACCATATGAGGCTGAAGTTGAAAGCATGACCACAACTGCAGACACATAGCACCAATCATGCGTGAGGGTGAGGCCTTCTCTTTGATCATCTTTCCCTCCGTGACCTGATTTGAGCTGTTTTGATTTGGGCCACTCCCGGTTCAAGCCTTCTTATTGCTCCAAAGTGTTGGAGTTTTGAGAGGAAATTTCCTTCTATCTCATTTGTCCCAAATTGGTCAAGTTAGAAAGTTTCACACACATTAGAACATGAAGTCCGCTTACAAAGTGATGGGAGAGATGAACCAGAGAGACCAAAATTGGGCTTAAACTTTGGGTTTAGACTTTAGGTTATGATAACTAATATATAATCAATATGTATTTAATTATCAAAAGATGGCCCTTGGGCCTCTTGAGCTCGGGTTGTAATAATTAAATTAAATTATTAATTATTTTATTAATTTCAGATTAGTTAATTAATTTTTTAAATCAACAGACTCATACTTTTGGATGAAGTCTGAGATGATGAAAGAATACCATAGCAACACACACCCCTTCTGAGAAGATGCCTCCCATAAGACTAGGGGTGGTTCGGTATGGGATACTGAACCAAAACCTTAGTCCCGATTCCCAAACCAAAATTTTCGGGATTCCCAGTTTCAAGACCGATCCCAAACCAAATTTTCCGGAATCCCGAAATATTTTTGGGCTTTTCGGCTATAATAACTTGGCTGTGGCTATGCAGTATGCAGAATAGCAAATCTGCACTGCATATCTTAGTAGTGCAGTGATCAAAATTTGGCTGGGCTATAACTTGGATGTGCCTGTGCAGTGTGCAAAATAGCAAATCTGCGCTGCATATCTTGGTTGTGCACTGCGTATCATATCTTGGCTGTGCAGTGAAGTGATCATCAAAATAAATTAACAATATGCTGCCTATTCTACATTGCCAATCTGCCTATTCTACTACAAATCCATGCAACAAAAATAAATTAACAAATCCAAAACCAAGAGTTTACTAGGTTCCTTCAGAAATTCTTCTACGACTGACATAATTTGAGTCAAAGAAGCGAGATATGAACTTATAGTTTACATGTGTGCAAGTGTTTCCGTGAGTGAGGATCTATGCATGTGTAAACAGTTTAAAAGCACAAATAATCTCATGCTTTGATGACCATTCCAGTAACATTACGTTATGAGCAAAATTTATTTTACCTCGTAAACATAACGAACTATTCAAATCAAGGTTTCTTTTCTTGTTCTAAATAGTAAAAGAAATCATGATTTCACACCAGGAAGGATAAATCATACACAATTCATATTGGAGATGCATTCGCATAGCCTATAAGAATATATACATAACCATAATCGGTTGAAAAGAACGAATGGGGTACCTCGCTAAAATCCATATAAATGAATTCAAGTAGACAACCATGATAATTGATTTCTATAAAGAGAAACCATCAAAGCTCACAACTAACTGGTAGAAGACAAGGATCCCAAACACGATAAAAAGAAGGAAAACGTTTTACAAGGAACAAAGAAACAAAAGTAAAAAAGCTCTGATTGCATAAGGTATTTTAGAAAATATTTAAGTCAGGCTCCCTCCCCCCTTTAACCTCTCATTCTCTCTATATATATTCTAAATATATATTTAAAAATTAAATAATATATATTTTTTTTTCGGTTTGGTTTGGGATTACCGAAATCCCAAAAACTTAAGACCGATTCCCGTACCGAAATTTCAGGATCGGTTCGGTATTGGGTACTGAAATTTTCAAGAATTTCGGTTTGGGATTTTTGGGATTTTTTTCCAGCCCTACATAACACACATTCCAAATTCATACTTGTTGCGAATAGGTATATGTACATCATATATACATTCATGTGCACTGCATTTAGAATGGAGAAGGAGAAGGAGAAGGAGAAGGAGGAAGAAGAAGAAGAAGAGGAAAAAAAAAAAAAAAAAAGGAGAAGGAGGAAGAAAAAAAAAATTTGAAAACCCATCAACCCCCCTGTGCGAAAGAAAAAGAAGAAGAAAAGGAGGAAAAAAAGGAGAAGGGAGGAAGAAAAATTGGATTTTTTTTTTTTTTTTTTTTGGAATTTGCAGGTGGGGGAAGAAGATGAAGATGGGGAGAAGAGAGATGAGGGGGGAGGGGGAGGGACGAACTGAGGGTTTTTTTTTTTTTTTTAGTTTTTAATAATATTTTAATGATTTTTTAATATAAAGTGGGCCCTGAATCAAACCACGTCAGTATTTAACTAAAAAGTAAACATCCAAGTAATGGACGGTATAATATTGGACCAAATTCTAAAGATGAGGTATGACATTGTCAATTTAAAAGATAAGGTATGAAAGTGTCATGACGCCAATAGTTGAGGTAGTTTTTTGTATTTTACTCTTTTGTTTAATATTAGTTTGGTATCTGTTTAATATTGTTTATTAGCATATTTGAATTTTTCATTGTCTTTCCACTTATAACAAAGAGTTCATCTTTTCCTTTCCTTTTTCAGATAGTTGTTGTACAAGCATCTTGCTCAAATGAAATTTATACTTCTGGAAGCCATAAAGGTAGTATTTTGGTGCAAGACAAGAAAGCTATGTGAACCAATCCATATATGAATATCACATTGCCAGTTGGTGTTGTACAAGCTTATTCTCCAATATCTGACTTTATAACTGTTTGGATTAATATTTGAATATTGGGCTAGACTGAAAGAAGATTTAATCAAAACAAGGTGAATCTACCCGAAGCCCAGCATCAAGCCCAGAAGCAAATTGAAGCCTTCTCAGCCAAGACACAAAACACGTGTCTACAACTGAAGTGACAAGTGATGGAGACTAACCTACTATCAGCTAAAAAACACTTTCCAGTGGCATCACAAGTAAAAAACTAATGACTCACTACCTTCCAAGAGCTTTCGGGCAAGAGCAATGCCTGATAAGCTCATGTTTATATATATTTTACATCAAATTCACTTGTCTTTTCTTAGTTAGTTCCTTATATTTTTGAGCTATGTACTTTGTTTTTGTGTTTTGTAGGATTTTTCAAGCAAAGGAAAGAAAAATAGCACAAGTGAGATTTTAAGTAACAAATTCGTCAAAACTGCATATGTAGGTTAGCTGACTTTGGAAGCAAGTTGTGAACAGCTCAAAATGAATTAGAGAATGAACCTTATATGTTTGGAAAGCTACAGATGTCTATTTTCTGGAGCATTTCACGGATTGTTAATATCATTTTTCTAGAATAAGTTATGGTCATTTTAACACTAAAAGGTTCGCAATAGACTGAGCAGTTTGTAACTGCAATGAAAGCAATAAACCCAATAAATCTAGCAGTGAAAACTGATGCAGTCAAGACCAAGTCAGCTGACACTTATTCAAATATAAAAGGGAATGGAATTAAAGATGAGAATTAAGAGGGAGTAATTGGCATAAAGGCTACCAAAAGAGTTACAACTGTTTTACCATTTCCTCTCACTTATTGTCATCACTAAATGGCTATCAGTGGGTGAGTTAAGGAGAAGAAAATGATGCAGCAAGAATTGGTTTAAAAGTAGCGTTGAGGAAGGAAGGAAAGAGGAGGAGGCCTCAGTCGATTTCTTTTGGTTTTATCTTCTCAAACTCATGTCTATCTTTTGTTTTAACTCAAGGATTATGTGTAACTAAATTTTTAGTAGTTAGGGGCTGTTTTGAAGCTCCGAATATGATTGCAAGTTTGTTATGACATTTCGTTTGAATTACTTTTATGAATGGATGAAAATTGGTTCACTACTTATGTCAGTAATGAATTCTTTATGTGTTTTCTAAGGATGCATACTTTGTAAGCATATCTAGGATTCTAATGCTATGAATATGTGTGTGCCTGCCCTTGTCAAATGAGGACCTACATATGTTCTAGAGTAGTACTTGTTAATTGTGATTAACATGTGAATCAATTTTTAGGATAAGTAAGATAACGCTAGTACTTACGATGCCTTGTGATGACTTAAACTCTTTTCGTTCTTAATGATTTCTACTTGTTAAATCTATGAACATGCCATTCTAGGGACTAAATTAAGTTGAAAACGTCATTTTCTTAACATACTACATAAGAAAGAGTAATAGGTTGAGTTCTAACATTGAGCCAACTTGAGCATCTTCATCCGGAAATAAAAGGAATTTGAATGAAACCTAACATGCTTGCATGATTATTTGGTGGTGGATAGCAATTCCCCTAACTCGTTTTTCTTAATTTGTGAACTATTTAAAATTTGTTTATGTCCTGTTTTTGTTTGATATTTGTGTGAGTGTAGCTCTGTGTGTCTAGTGTGTTCATATAAAATTTCATAGACTTTAGATAAGTGTAAGTTGGTCTAATAATTATTTTTGGGTGGCTGGTCAATAGGGACAGCAGCTCAGCTTTTGTGACATTTTAAGTAGTTAGATAAAACAATCTTCTGCGGGAAAGACCTTTATTTTCATATGCTACAATTGACAAATCTTAGTGTTAATAAGGAAAATCAATAAGACATTTGTGTGCTACTTTGTGGTGTGCTTGTAATCCTATCAATGCCTTGATCCTTGGGCCAAATCACTTATAAAAGGAAAAAGAGACAACAGAGACAAGGACACTTAACCAATCAAACAAACAAGCATACAAACTCTGCTCTTAAGACAATTTGTACTCTTCAAGCCTGAAATCAACTTAGATTTAGTCATTTTAGCAATAGTTTCCTTATAAAAGCTATCTTTTGTCTAGTATAAAAGCTATGCTACCTCCCTTAGTGTTGTAGTATCGGTTTCCTCGTGTAAACCTATTTCCCATCCATCTCTTTTAGTGAACAACCCATGAAAACTCAAAGAGAAGCGGATGCAAGAGATTCAACATTGCCAGACAAGGTGAAATCTTGCTTGAATCTCCTTGTTTGTTCTCTGAATTAGTAGATCTATTACTTAATGCATTCTCCAGCATGTATTCAAGTTATTTCCACCAGTTTTTCTATTTTAAGAGTCTCATTTGCATCTAGATCTGGTTAACTTAATAGATCTGTTTTCATTAAGAGTAACTTAGAATCAAACAAATGACTTAAAGGGCTCTAAACTCCCTCCATTTGAACATTCAAGATCATGAACTAGAAGTCCTTGGTCATAAGGCAAGAAAAAAAAACTTAAGGCAAACTTAACTCATCTGCGACAATCCTTTTATTACAAGAAGTTTGAGTAACTTGGGGTGTAAGTAACCAACTTAAAACACACTTGTTCTACATCTACTATACTGAGATAGCAGTGGCACGCCCAAGCATTTAGTTAGTTTTGATTGTGAGCCTCATGACCTACACCTAAAGCCCCACAAAGGTACCTTTGATAATTAACTTCAAGCTCTTATTGCCGTACACAAGACAAGCAAGAGCCCGACTACCAAACATACACATCCAAAGTACCAATCCCTTGAAGAGCTGTGCTGAGGTTCAGAGACATTCTCCAAAGAAATCTTTACCCGAACAATAGCTCTACGCCAAGTTTTTAATTCTAGGTTTATTCATTTCTTTGCCATGCATCCTGAGGTACGGTTTCTCTTTTTGAAATTTTTTCCTCACTATTCCTTCTTCGATTTGAAAGACTGCTGTAAGCTCCTTGATTGGTCCTAATAAGTATGTTTTAGCAAAAGAAAATTTGAATATATAAACAAGAGATGTGGATCTCAACTGTATAGGACATGAATAATGCCTAAAAAGTGTTATATTTGGTTGATTTGGGTGACATATGACAGATTGAATTGACTTTTAGTGATTTTACTTGATAGGACCGAGAGTGATTATTTAGTGGCACCTGAGATGAAACAAGGCATGTCAGAAAGTTTGATCGAAGAATATTAGATGACAATCTCATTCTGTATGAAATGTATATGGATCGGATTAAGTTGATTTCAACAGATTAATTATGTTTCCTTCACTTGGGCATATACCTCTTTGCATCATGTATTTGATCAATCAGGTAGGTGATATTTTATATATTTGGGTGTTAAAGGATAAAATAAATTTTGGTGCAAAGGATATAATTATGACCAAATGCATGACATGAACTATAATCTTGATCAACATGCTTAAGTTTGCTAATTCCACACTACTAATTCAAAAGTCATTTTGGTTTATCGAATAACATACTCAAAAGAGAAGGCACACGTTGGAATGGAAATGGCTTTGCAAAATCAGTGAAGATATAGCTTAAAATATAATACTAGTACATTAAAACACTTTAGTTATATAAAAGCTTTATCATTACTATATATATAGACACACACACACATACAGACTCTTTATGCAAATGGATCTTCATTTTTTTTCAAAAATTAGGACTAGGTGTGGGGCCCACTCTATATCGAACTTCAACGATTTGAACCGTCTAATTTGTAAGTTTCAATTCATAGATCATTCTTACGAAAATTCAATTCAATTCAAAATCATTTGCCTATTTAATTATCAAGATAAAATTTTATTGTTTATTATATAAAAAAGTATTCGTTAATTTTTTTGAACCCAATTAGATGTCTTAAATATTTTCGATTTGGCTAATCTTTTGCAAGGATAATCCATGAGGTGCAACTTGAAAAATATATGGTTCGGATCGTTAAAATTCGATATCATGTGGACCCCACAACTAATCCTCAGGTTTAAAAGAAAAAATAGAAATCTCTTCCCTTAAAAGCTTCATGTACGTATATGTGTGTGTGTGTGTGTGTGTGTGTGTATGTATATATATATTTGTATGTATGTATGTATATCATGTCAGTGAAGAGTATAAGCATATTGAAAGTATGAACACTGGTTACCAACATACTTCTTTAATAATACACACACGTCCATACATATACATATACATACAATATATATATATATATCTATCTATCTATTGACTCTACTTCCTACAATAGAACATTGTAGAGCCTAAAATAATCCCAAATATTCTAGAGGCAACACGTGAACTTTTGGCCAAGAAAGTCAAGATTGCCCTCATTAAATGGGCACGCTTCTCAAATACTCTAATCTGCAGCTCATACCCCTGAAGATCCCCTGTAACTGAATACGACTGCTCATAGTTCACCTACCCTTGGCAAGGACAATGAAAAGTCAAAGCATTAAAAATAAGGATTAATTACCCTAATCATATCTTTAATACATTCCCAATTGAAGATTGACTCCATTCAAGTAAGTAATCCCTATTTAAATCAATTAAGGATAATTACTCCATTATCTCAAGATATTATTTCCTATTTAATATCTTAAGAATATTTCTCCATAAAACCTTGACCAATAGGATGCCGCCATATGTAGGGTAAAACCCTGACATCATGGTCGGCCACTCCCTTATATATACGCCATATTCTACCAAATTGCGGGAAGCTTTTACAATTCTAAAAGGCCCTAAACGCTTACTCTTCTAAGAGAAACTTAGTCATCGAAGATCCATTGGCCTTACCCTCCCACCTCGTGGGCACGTGAGGCTTAGGTCTTTGATTAAAAGTGTTGATTGTTTTGCAGGTGCATTTTCGTCAAAGTTAGAGACAACGAAAATTTGCATCAACAAACATCATGTAAATCTCTTACAATTAAGTGCCCTTCCAGGAGTAGGAATCAATATGATATCGTATGTAATATGCACAATACAATGCATGAGAGCCAGCTATCATTACAGAACAACGCGAAGAGAAAGACTATTCTATAAAAACCAAAGTAGCAGAATAGACGAATTTAAATATGTAAACAGAATGATGCCCAGCAGCCCATTTTAGTTGATATTCAAACATATATAATTCACTAATATTAGCACAGAGATATTAAGTGGAAAATCAAGAAAGTAAGTCTTTAAACTTGAAAGAGAGCAAACCCTAAGAGAAAACGTCTCATCTAGCTAGTGAAGAAAACTGAAGAAAATAACATCTATTTACAGTGTGTGTGTGTGTGTGTAAGTCCCTGCAATAGAACATCATGTAAGTCTCTTATGGCTCATTTACTCATCCGTAATCAAAATAGGTGGAATTGAATTGAGAAAGAATTTGATTGATGGGGAATCAGAAATGGATTCCTATGAAAGGTGTTTACTAAACTGTCGAGAAACGGAATAAGAATGATGTCAATTCCATATAAATTGTTTACCAATTCACTTCTGAATCAGAATCGAAACCATTTGATTACTAAACTGCCATTGGTCTAAATGAGTCATTTTATGTGATAATTAATAAAATTGAATTTTCATAACAACATTAACCCATAAATAATTGAATTTTCCATCTCTTTATAAACTAAACTTTTAACCCTTTTTAACCTTTTTAAACCTAATTTTTTATACCCACCCCCATAATTTCCCAAGCAGCCCAATTTTACTACTTCTCCCAGTATCCTTCATCAGTTCTCCCCAACCAGCATTGCCATCGCCACCACCATCTCCCTCCCTCCCCTACATTTTATTTTATGCGCATCCTTCATTACCATTTCTTACAGCTCCGTCTCTCTCCCGCTCCTTCATCCCCACACAACCACGATGCCACAATCATAGAAGGGAGGCAGGTGGAGAGTCGTGCTTGTTGATTTTAGTGGCAAAATGGAGTTTTAGGAATTAGGTGGGGTTATAATAGGTAGAAAAGTTGTATTCCGGATTCCAATTGTCTCCCAGAATTCAAATGACACCTCCCACCTCAGGAATACAATTCTTCCAAAATCAAGAGTGCAATTCCATTTTTCATATGCATACCCATTTTGATTCGTCCAAAGTTTAGTAAACACAAGTATAACCCGTAATCGGAATCACACTCTAACTTTTGATTCCGATTACGGACACGTAAACACGCCCTTACAGTTAAGTGCTCTTCTAGGAGTAGAAATCAGTATGGCATTATTTACAGTACATGAGAGGTTGTCACTAAAGAACAACACGAATAGAAAGACTATTCTATAAACGGCTCACCTAGCTAGAGGAGAAAACTGAAGAAATTATATTTTATAGTACTAAAACCGGTGGGGAAATTTGGATTTTCAGTTTTACTCCAGCTTACTTTGCTGTTATTTCAATTTTGCCAGTTTGGTCAAAAGGCGAACAACATGGGATGCATGGGTGTTCGCCGCTTCTTCCCTCTCCCTCCTCGACTAATTTATAAAAGTTCATCCCGCTTCTTCTATTGTCTCACGCTCACCGCTTCATCTCGTTTATCCCTTCTGTTGCTCGCAATCACGACTTCATTATTTCACTCATTGCATCATACTTCCCTTTTCTTCTTTCTCAACTCATTTGCGAAAATCTCTTCAATTTCAACAGCAACGGTCACCATTCTTCCCCAAACGTAAATTTCTCTTCTCTTTCTTACATTCAGAATCTTCAAAATCATTGTCTACAGCGTTTGATTTTTGCACTTTCGATTCCACATAAACATGGACTTGCTTTGTTCTCTCTGCAACACTACCCATTACACCAAAATCACATCCCACACTCTTCCAATTTCGAACACGACATGGCCGGCAAAGGTCAATACCCTCACTCATACCTAATTTACCCAAAGATAATCTAATATCAGAGATGGGTTTTTAATAGGGGCTTCAATTGAGTTAGGGTTTTGTTCAATTAAATCTCATTAGTTTGATTCTAATTCAATAAATTTGAGTTAGGGTTTTGTTCAGTTCAACTTTATTAGTTTGATTCTATCATTGGCATCAGGGGCATTCAAACACATCTATCTAATGAATAACTGGAATGATGGAAATAATATGCATTTTCTTTGTCATTTCAATGCAGTGATAAGTTAGGTTTAAGCGTTGAATTAGGTTCTTTTGTGGTTGGACTAATTATATCATTTACTGATCTCATATGGTCAAGAAATATGTAAGCTATCTTTATACTCGAGAGAAATTTAGTACATTGGACACAATCATTCGTCCTCTTTCTTTTTTTATTTACTTTTTTTAATCTAATTTCCCCCTCAATTTTCTGCCATGCTCTTTCATTTGGTTTTTGATTTTCCTACAGGTTTTCATTTGAAAGGAAAATATTGCATTCAAATGAATTCTTCGCTACTCAGGTTTATAATTTTTTTTTGTTTTTTTCCCTTGCTCAGGCATTATTTTCTTTTCACTGCATATTGATATTGAGTTTTTGTTTGGAAATGCCTCTGTTTTTTTTTGTTTTTTTTTGTTCACTTGCTAAAAATGCCTCTACCAAATTTTAAGGACCTTTTCTTTGTTTCTTTTTATCTTCCTCTTTCTTTGTCCAGTTATAAAGCAGTTTTTCATTTTTGTTGCTATAAAGACCTTTTCTTTGTCCAATTATGCCTAACCCAACTCTTTCTAATTTAAATGCACTCCTTTTGTCACACATTGTATATGATAGAGCAGATGAAATAAAAAAAAATGAAAATCGGATTATATATGCTCCTTCTTTATCATAAGAAAACTTTGTCTTAACTTTTGGGTATGTGTCCCCCATTTGTTTACTTTTATGTTATACTGTTTTGAGTTAAATTTAACAAACCATCCACACTAAGAGCTTCCTTTTTCAAAATGCGAACCCATACAGAGAAAATTGCAAATTCCTTTTTTTTTTTTTTTGAATAACAAATTCCAATTCCAACCTACTTTATATATATTCTACATATGTATGCCCTCCTCCAGTACAACATTGTATATCCATGTCTTCTCTATTTTAACTTTACATGTTACTCATTGGTATGTTGTTGCTCTCAGACTTCATATAATCCTCATTCGCTTTTTAACACGATTCCTTTATATATGGTTTCTTCGTGAAATTAATCACATCATATTATTACATCATCGTCATAACGATATCTTTTTGACTATTTTAATTTCTTCATAAACATTTGTATTTTACTGTTTTTGTTGCTATAAGTGATTGATTTGAACTCCCCGACTCTGTTTAATTAGTATCACTGAGATATATTTGATATTTGACTGAAGTGCGAATAATGGGTTGGTTTGAATGCACTCATTTTAGCCTTTTTTGCATCTGATAGAGCATATGAAAATAGAGGGAGACAAAAATCTCATTTGCACCTTCAGGATCACAAATGAGCTCTATCTTTGTCTTTACTTATATGTCCCCCTTTTGTTTTCTTATATGTCCGCACTAACAACTTTTTTTTTTTTCAAAATTTGTAGGAACTAGCTGAAACTGTAAACCTCAACATAATGAAGATGAAGATGAGCTGAAAAGTGAAGAAGGAAAATCTAGACTCAGTAACATGTTCATAATCTATCTAAATATTTTGAATAATGATCAGTTTAATGTTGTTAATCTTTTTATCACACTAATATGTTGCTAATTTACCTTCTCAAACAACAGACATGTAAATATTGATATATAAAACTTATTTATATTAAATACCATTGTTTTAAACAGTATTCTTAAAGACATCTCCAACTGAAGGGTCCAGAGGGCTAGAGGGCCAAAAATAGCCCAAAAAACCTTCTCCAACCGAGGGTTAGGCCAGAGGGCTCATGAAATCTGAAAGGGATGCAGGGCTGACCAGAAAACTGATTAATTCTGTATTTTGAATCCAACGGCTAACTGGTACTAGTTACCGTTGGATTCAAATTTTTTTTTTTTTTAAATTCTATTTTTTTCAATAAATACCTAAACCATTCCTCACAAAATTTTCACCATTCCTACACCATTTCAATTCTCATATTTTCCCTCCTCTTTCAAAATTCTATCCTTCAATTTTTTTAATAATTTTGAAATGGCCTCGTCTACAATGAAAGGTAGGGCTTGGACCCGAAAAGAAGATGAAGTTTTTTGCAAGGCTTATAGATGGGTGTCGAAAGATAGTGTGAGAGGGAATTGTCAAACAAATGACGGTGTTTGGACTCGTGTGTCCAAAAAATACTTAGAGTTCTATGAAGACACCACTCCAATGAATATTCGAAACCACGAGAGTTGTTCTTCAAGATGGAAGAAACATCTTCAGCCAAGTTTGAACAAATGACATCAAGCATTGTTAGCAGCCGCAAGTAATCCTGAAAGCGGCACTAATTACTACGACGAAGTAAGTGTTTTCACAATTTATTTTAAATATTTAATTATATTACATTTAATTTCATAAATTAATTTCCTTTAATTTTTTTCTAGGTACTCCAAGCGGAGGAATTGTATATGGACAGCAACTCGAAACCCTTTCAGTTTCACAGTTGTTGGGAAATTTATAAAGGATAGGTGTTATTTGAAGATCCACCATAGAGAGCTCCTATGCCGATGTTCAAAACTGCATCCTCAGCTGCAGATATGGATGAAGATGGATCTCCAACCATTCAACAAACAAGGGTAGAAAATCCATCTTCGGGTGAAGGTTCCATACCTAGGGTTAGGTGACGAAATAAGGCGCGAAGGTTGAAGGAAAAGGTTAAGACAAATGATGATTACGCCGCTCAACATGAAGTGGCGGCCTCATTGTGATTATTGGCAGAGCAAAATGCCCTTGAGGCAGAAGAAAGGAAGTGTAGGCATGAAGAATGGGCCAAACAAATACAAGAAGAGATGGATGATAAGAATATGGAAATGAACACTTCGAATTACAATCCAATAAGTAAAGCCTATTTTGATAGAAGAAAAAAAAAAAATTTATGAGCCAATGGCAATTGTTTACCTCTGACTATACTCCTACAATGGTGGATGATGAAGATGATGTTGATTATGGATATTAAATTTAAGTTGTTTTAGTTTTTAAATTTAAGTTGTTGTAGTTTTCAAATTAATTTGTAGTTTTTTAATTTAATTTGTCGTTTTTTAATTTTAGTTGTAGTTTTTAAATATAAGTTGTAGTTTTTAAATTTAAGTTGTTGTTTTTAAATTTAAGTTGTTGTAGTTTTTAAATTTAAATAATAAATTATGTTTGGCCCTATGGCCCTCGGTTGGAGACGATTTTTTGTGACAGGGCTAAAATAAGCCCTCTGGCCCTTTGGTCCTCGGTTGGAGATGGAGGCAAATATGGCCATGTACTGTTCATTAAAATATTAATATCTTGGAGGGCTAGATGGCTAAAACGAACCATCTGGCTAACCCTAAGTTGGAGATGGTCTAAACCTCGCAGCAAAGTACGAGTATTCATGCTTGTAACATCTATTCATAAGAGAGGGAAGTCAGTCGGCATAGAGGAAGATGAGATCAAACCAAAAGCAAACTTACACCGCCTAAAAACTATGGATAGGTAATAAGAATAATATAAAATACTAAAGATATTTATAAATCCTTTCACACATGAATATTATAAAATATGATTTTAGGAAATGTACATATACACATAATCACAATAGGAAATAATTATTTTCTTGTAAATAATATATGCATTTAAAAATATAGGTCTTAACAACTATTTACGTAAAACTAGCATATTGTACCTTTTCGCCTATCAGCCAGATATTCAACGGTGAAGTGATAGGTGTTCAGTTGAAAGTGGTGTGAACCGAGCATCTTGCTCAACCTTGGTTATCCTACACGTCTCTTCGAGCACCGCTCCGAACACTTTTACAAAAGCAAATATTTATGTCAAGGGTGGGGATAAATTGATATCGAGCTCCTAATCTATGAAATTTAAACATAAGGCATCTTCTTACAAATGAATAAGAATAGCAATAACTGTATTGCTAAGTAGCAATTAAGCAATTGTTTAGAAAAACTTTTAAAGTCAAAGATGAATAAATTTTGAAGAAAGCGAGACATATAACCCTTTATTATAGTGATAGAGAGGAGTGTTACATTTGTATCACTGTGTGGATTTGAATTTCGTCGATTCTCTAATCTAACAAACCTATTATTTGTTAAGGAAAAAAAAAAGTTTAGAGATCTTAGATGGCACAAAAGATAAAATTAATGCAAGAAGTTTGGCTTTTCATCATTGCAAAAATGTAACGTAACTTGACAAGGTTTTTATATAAATTAATATCTTCGTAGACCTTGTTTATCACCTTAACAAATATCGTATTTGAAAAAGAAAAAAAAATTTTGTCCTTGATGCATCAATTGTATCAAAGAAGATTGAAGTTGATGTATTAATTGTATCAAAGGAGATACGAACATGATGGACCAATTGTATCTTATCAAATTAAAATCCAAAATAAGTATAAATTTAAATTTGTTCATCATTTAAAAAGAGAATTGTTATTGACACTTTAAATTTTTCATTCTACACTTCAAACTTTCTATATTTAGAAAAAAAATTTAAAATCCAAAATAAGTATAAATTTAAATTTGTTCACCATTTAAAAAGAGAATTGTTATTGACACTTTAAATTTTTTATTCTACACTCCAAACTTTCTATATTTAGAAAAAGAAAAATATACTCCTTTATTTAGAAAAAATACACTTATAAAGGATGTAGAATAAAATTTTTAAAATGCCAATAACACTTCCTACAAAAAAAAAAAAAAAGTGTATAACCTTTGGGTCTTATTTTCATTTTCTTTTTCAGTAGCCCATGCAGGCTATAGTGTACATCGCATCAGACCCTAGCAGGAGGGCGGACGATCTGCCTCCGAAAACCTAACCATAGCGCCGTCTGAGGTGAAGGCTTGGATTCATAATCTTTATATCTTTATCCCGAACGCAAAAACCATAGCAGGGAAAAAACCCCCAAATCCCCCAACGCCAAGGTGAAGACTTTCTCACTCACTTGCTCTCTCTCTTTTTGTCAATCCTTTATTTTATATATGGAATCTGTTTGTGATTTGTTTACTGGAAAGCTCGTTTGTTTTGATTTCGCTTGTGCTTGTTTGCTGGTTAATCAAATGATTGAGGATGGATTATTTAGCAGAGCACCCACTGTGTGTGTGTGTGTTTGTATTTTTCGCTGTTTGTGTCCTTGGAGGAGCTTGTTCGTTGGTGGGTAAAGCTAAATCAATCATTTCTGGTGCAAATATTGTATTTTTAGATTTCTAGTTTTGATCGTGTGGGATTCCGAATGAATCTGCTCAAGCTGTGCACTTAACGTTATTCACAAAGTTTAGAGCTTTGGATGTTTTTTTTATCTGTTTTGGAGAAAATATCTACTGGGTTGTATTCTTTCATTGTTTCTGCATTCTGGGCATTACCCAGATGAGATGATTAATGTGTTGAATCACAAAAATTTGAATTTGGATTTTGATGTTGATCCAATTATCTTGGGGGGCAAGTGTACAAGCATGTATGATTGTATTCAGTGATGGGTTTGTTCAGATGCGTGGATTGAGTTATTTCAGTTATTTTTGGTAGCAGGTTGGTTGTACTGAGGCTTATTTGCATTTTGTTTCGAAGCGAAAAATCGAAGCTTGATTTGGAAGAGATGGGGTATATTGGGGCACATGGTGTGGCTGCTTTGCATAAATACAAGTACAGTGGCGTGGATCACTCTTACACTGCCAAATATATCTTGCAACCCTTTTGGAGTAGCTTCGTTAAAATCTTTCCCCTTTGGATGCCGTAAGTTTCTTAATCTTCTTCTCTGATTTTATTGATTACTGAGTGTTATGAATCTTATGATTGACTGAAGTTAAGTTCATATACTCTTCTCTTTGGCTTTAATTGGTGGGTAAGATCATGAGTTTTCTGGTGTTATAAGCGCTCATGTTTTGTTCTCGAATTTAGGTGCATAAGTTTTCTGTTTTAGTAGTTTCTGCTGGGTTTATCTTGGATTTATGTTATTCACTAGTCTACATTTGATACATTTATTTTAAGAAAACTTCCAAATAGACAAGCAAACATTTGTAGTTTGCATGATGAGTTCAAGACCTTTAGCTGACTTACTTCATGTAAATTTACAAACCCATCAATATGCAGCTATGTTTTGCTTAGAAGATGGAGTACATCTTTTAGTTGATATTGCGGACTTACAAGAATGAAAATTCATAGCATTTTTTTTTCTGAGACTAGATAATCTCTCCTTAACTGATTATGAGTTTTAACATCACCTGTTTGTGATTTTTGCTGATGTTTGCTAACATTTACCTTTGTTCCTTGGTTTCTTCCCACGCTTCCATTTCTGACTTTTTCTTCAGGCCCAACATGGTAGAGTGACCTTTACTCCCAACTATGCTTTATCATTTTTTGAAACTGTTGCCTTTTCATTGATGATTTTGTTTTATTTTTTGCCAGATAACTCTAACAGGATTCATGTTCTTGCTCACATCCGCTCTGCTTGGCTATGTGAGTGGTTTTTTCTATCATCTTTATTTTCTGCTGTTAGGTTTTCCTGTTTATAATGCTAATCTTTTAACTCAAGCTTCACATTTAGTTTTAAAAATGTTCACATTTATCTTTACTCTGGTTATGGTGTGCATGATGCTTAAAATGGGAATGTTATTACTTAGTAAGCTTCCCATGAATTTGTGTTATGTGTTTTTCCCAGATATATTCACCACGACTGGATTCAGCTCCTCCTAGATGGGTTAATTTCGCTCATGGATTGCTACTTTTCTTATACCAGGTTTGCTTAAATACATCCAAGCAGAGTTGCCTTTGATTTTTCTGTGGAGTCCTCTTTATTGTTACACATTGCTATTTTATTTCTATCTTCATTGTCTCATTTCCCATCACTTTCCTGTTTGACCTTTTTCACAAAAATCTTAAGACGTTTGATGCCGTTGATGGGAAACAAGCAAGACGGACAAATTCCTCAAGTCCACTGGGGGAACTTTTTGACCATGGTAATGCACTGCTATCATGTTTTTTTTTTCTTCTGTTGCCTTTGTACATTCACAATTGAATATTGATGATTTATATTCTGGTGGATCTCAATGAATTGCAGGTTGTGATGCCCTTGCCTGCGCGGTATGTGTCTTCGTCTTTTCTAGTCATTTGGTACCCTGGAATTCAAGTTTCTTTTTCATGTTTTATATGTGTTTGTTTAGTTTGAAGCATTGGCCTTTGGAAGTACCGCGATGTGTGGAAGATCTACTTTCTGGTTCTGGGTGATTTCAGCTGTTCCATTTTACTTTGCTACTTGGGAGTCGTAAGTTGTCCAACTGAGTTTGATTTTGTTATTAGTCATTCGGGAATATACCACCTTCTTTTTCTTTTTCTTGGGGAAAGGAGTGGGGGAGTGGGTTGATTCGATATGCTAGCATATAAGTTTGTTCACTCCATGACCCTGCATAGAATATTTCATATGCAAAAATAGAATGTTCTGATTTATGACTTTGTTGATCCAGTTACTTTACTAATACCCTAATCCTTCCTGCTGTTAATGGGCCCACGGAAGGTCTAATGCTTATATATTTGGCCCATTTTTTCACAGCTATCGTTGGTAAACTCCTAATTTCATTCTGCTACTCTACTTGTATGTACAGCTTGAAGTTAACTTCTAAACCAATATCTAAAAACTCTTCTTTTCTTTAAGTACATTTATTTCTTTACATTTTCAGGTTCTGAGTGGTGGGATCTACAATTTGGAAAGTGTTTGCCTTTTCTGAGTTGGGTCCCCATTCTTAGTGGTAAGGCCAAGCCTAATTTAGTTGATACCATACAATTGATATTTGGCATCAAACACTACATTTTGCGAGACTTGACTGCATGCTATATTTCCGTATATAATTTGCAGTACCTATCTATATAGAGCTCGTATGCAGTTTGATTACCTTTTTTATATTTGTTGTGGATGACTATTTCTTTGGCTGCTTCACAACATACACTACTTCCATTGCAGTTGGTCTGAAATTTAATTCCTTTTTTTTTTTTCACTTCAGAAATCCCAACATACAAAGCTGTGTTGTATCTAATGATAGCTTTTGCTGTCATCCCAACACTCACATTCAAGTATGTAATTTTCTGTTCCCTAATTTTTTGAAATTTGAGTCTAACTTTCTCATGTATAATAGTTCTTTCTGTTTTTTCTATTATAACTTATTCCTGAGCTCTTAATACATGTATCATGACGTTTTCAACTCAATTGTAATTTTTCTAATTGTTCTATATGGAACCTTGTAAATTGTTATCCATACTACGCTTGGCATATCTGTGAAGACTTAAGCTACGGAAGCAGGGTTGCATTGCTAACTACACATTGTGGGCATGAACTTAGAACTATTATGTTGCTATCTTCATGATCTTACTAACCTAGAATTCCTTGGGGTATGGGATTGAATTGATATTACTATTTTCTATAGATATAACAGCAATCTGGTGTTAATATTCACAAGATTTTTTTTTTTTTTGGCTGAGTGCCTTGGTATAGTTTACCACTTCCCCAAACCATTCATGTGTCAGAGATTCAGAGCTCACGTATAAACTTAAAAATAGTCCTTTGAAGGCCATTAGACACTTGGACCTTATGTTGGATTCTGCTTGTGTGCAGTGTATCCAATGTTCATAAGGTTGTTCAAGCAAGGAAAGCAAGTATGCTATTGGCACTGGCAATGGTATTGTTTTTATCTTTCGGATTTTATGCTAGTTCTAGACACTTGATTGGCCTAATGGGTGTTTCATGTTGTTTCTTCTCAGATTTACCCTTTTGTAGTCCTTTTGGTAGGAGTTTTGGCATGGTATGTCTTTATACTTTGCGTCCACCCCTGTTTTTTTTCCTTAAATTTATTGCTATATTTTATTTCTTTTAAAAAATGGTTTCAAAGTAGTAATAATTTATTTGCAGGGGTTACTTGTCACCAGCTGACATTATGGGGAACTATCCACATTTAATCGTTTTGGGAAGTGGGCTTGCTTTTGGGTACCTTGTGGTAAGATATCCGTGTTTCTTTATAACCGTATCTTTTGAAAGTGTGGGTTTTCCATTCGAATGTAATTGCTTACTATCGGGGCTGTGAGTGCTAGATTTCCAATGTCGTTCTAAGGGGTCTTGTAGACAACCAAATTGTTTATTCTACCATTGTTGTTGAAAGGAAAGCTCTGTTTTGGCAGGGAAGATTGATTCTTGCGCACTTGTGTGATGAGCCAAAGGGTTTGAAAACTGGAATGTGCATGGTATGTAACAATCCCAAAACTGCTGGAAATTTAGAGTCTGTTGAGTGTGTATTTCTAGCAACGCAGTAATAGCAGCATCATATTTCTCAGAATTGGTTTTTATCAACAACTTCTGCATGCTTTTTTTTTTTTTTTTATAATTCAAGACCAGATTATATTACTAACTTCAATATTTATTATTCTGTGCAGTCATTGTTGTATCTTCCATTTGCCATTGCAAATGCACTCACAGCTAAACTGAACGATGGGTATGTTGTATTTGATATAATGTCGGGAGCTTTAAGTAAAGACGGGATTCTTCTGTTCTTGACAGTCTAGATGTTTCTGATTTCTTGAACTTCCTGTGTACCTTTTTGTTGCAGAGTTCCTTTGGTTGATGAGAGCTTGGTTCTTCTTGGTTACTGTGCATTTACAGGTATGGTAATTTGTTATGAAGGTCTGCGTATTGGAAATACATGACACACTACCATTTTTATGGATGTAGTATGTACTTACGAATTTCATTACACTGTACCATACCTCGTGGCTGAATTTCACTTTTCCCTGAATGCAGGGACACTCTATCTTCACTTTGCAACGTCAGTCATTCACAAGATCACAACAGCCTTGGGAATCTATTGCTTTAGGTGAGAATGTGTGTTACATTCAAAATCGAAGCATATTACTCACCAAGTCCAAATAATTTTTTGACTAATACAGCCTGAAATTTGATTAAGCGCGGTGTTCTGTGCTCATTCTTTCACCTCGACAACAGTTTGCTTCCGTTCACCAAATTTTGTTCCTTTTCTTTGGAGTGCCCATTGATACCGTACCTTTGATCCTAACTTGCGGTTTCTTGTTGAATTACAGGATAACTAGGAAGGAAGCTTGAGTGACATTGCATCAATAAATAGAACATTAGAAATATTGACATTGCAACCATTTTCTCCCTTCTCTACATCTTTTCCAATTTTTGTTTCAGCTCTGCGGGCTAAGTCGAGAATGATGCAGTTCGAGCGAGTTTTCTCGTCAGTATAATTTTGTTTTAAGATGAGTGAAGAGTGATTAAAATCCATTTCCATTCATTCTTGCTGTTGTATAAGATTTTGTTTTGTTTCTTTCCGACGAGAGTTACCGATTTAGGCATATTTTCTCTTCCCTTTGATGCATCATTTGAAATCTATGTAAGTACAAGTTTGAGCATCCGATGGTGTCCGTTTTTTCTTCTCTTTCACCTCATAAAAAGTCTCCAAGTCTGAAAATGTGAGCAGTGGATATCGACATTTGCCTGTTTTCAATCCAAAATGTAGTTTATGTATACATGACAGGAACGTAAGCAAACAATGACAACTAATGTGACGATACATGATACTGAATCTTCGCCATGTTCTTACTTACAGAAATGAAACCACAGTTGCGGTTTTATTTTTCCGACCTATAACATATGGGAAGTCAAATTATATAGCCTTCTCCAGCCATCTTGGCAATCGTAATGATACTTTCATCCAGTGCCTCGTAAGGAACACCGAATACAGTAGGTGGAACAAGAACATGAAGGATCCGCGATTAATCAATACATGTTACAAATATAAAGCCTTAATATATAAAGAGTGCATATGCGAGAGGCAGAGCGAGAGAGAGAGAGATACCTGAGAACCAAATAAAGCATAAATCGCTTCCATTGACGGGACTGAATAGATGCCCGATGCAGTAAATATGAATGTTAGAGAAGCATGAATGTTTATAGTGATCTGCAAGCAAACCAAATCACAAACAAAAAACATATCAAATCTCGGTACTACAAAAAACGAATATCAAACAAAGGATGGTTAATTACCAAAGCAAGTATGTTTTCCCTTATCAAGAATGATGATATCAAGACATACCCTACAGCACCCAGTGATCGAACCTGCACATATAATAAAACTGTTACCATCAACTAAAGCGTTTTAACTGGTTAAGAGACAACCACTGCTTCGAACAGATTCAATTAACTTTGGGGGATAAGGGAGAGAACATTACAATTGTGCACAAGAATATTGAAAGACCCCAGCTTGCTCCTAACCTGAGAAGTTGAAACATAACAGTTAAAACTGAAGTAGACTCACCATAAAACTGTGATGTCAAAAAAGTAATCCGTAGCCACTGCGTAAACTAATTTGAATCACTTCATACCTCCATAAACTTCCCATTGTAAAACCAACTAAACCGTGCTTAAGCTGCACAAGATAATTAATTAGCATGTTAAGTGCATATCATACGGTTCTTACCAAAATTTTCAAGAAAAAAAGTTCAAAGTAAAAGTGACGGTGGCTAGAACAACAATGAACTAGCTAGTCCATCTTGGTCAATCGGTATGGATCACTAGTCTGGAATGGCTTGAGAACTATGAAACTAACCTATCTCAGCTATTCTACGAGAGGAGAGATTCCCAAGTATTAAGAAGCAACTTTTTTGAACACGAAGAATCAGAATACATACTAATTCACAATAATGAGAACAACAACAGGACAGATAGCATGCTCACCAAATAGGTTAAGGCTTTCACCGGACCAGACAAGACTAGCAATAACATAGTTGTTGCAACCTAGCACGATCAGAAAACAATGGCAATTATGTAATGAAAACGCCACATCAATCTCTTAAGTTTAAACATGGCGGGTCATTGATGGTCACAAACCATAGTTTTTCTTCCAGTAGCGAAGCTCCACCTCATTGAGGTGATCACTATCGGCAGCGAGAAGAAGCTATTAAGTTTAATATTTTGTTGTATTCGGTATTCTTATTCAAACTGCTGTAATAGCAGTTGTTGTTATATATACAACTTACACACACGCATGCATTTAAACAATTGCATGTAATAAACAAATGTTGTAAAAGGGGGCGTGCTTCCTGCCCATGCTGCAACACATCAGAGCATGTGTTCCTTCTGCTGTGAAGGTGGCGTGCTGTCTGACAAGGAATATGTGCAGTATTCCTTCTGTCCAGTCACATGGGCAAGTTCTCTCAACACTCCCCCTCAAGTTTGGAATGAATGTTGATTATTCCTAACTTGCAAAGCAAAGTCGTAAACTGGTATAAGCTCAGTGGCTTTGTGAAGATGTCGGCTGGTTGTTTCATGGTTGAGATGTGAGATGTTTCGATCATTCCACTTTGAACCTTTTCTCGTACAAGGTGGCAGTCAATCTCTATGTGTTTGGTTCTTTCGTGAAAGATCGGATTCGAAGCGATGTGAAGTGCCGCTTGATTATCACAATATAGCTTGACTGGACGTTCATGTTGGATACCCAAGTCTTGTAGAACAGATTTCAACCAAGTGACTTCACAACAAGTTGCTGCCATTGAACGATACTCTGCCTCTGCACTAGAACGTGACACAGTATTTTGTTTCTTGCTTTTCCAGGAGATCAAAGATTCTGCAAGAAATACACAGTATCCGGTGGTAGAACGTCGTGTGTCTCGACATCTGGCCCAATCCGCATCACAAAAAGCATTCAATTGAATTGGACTTCTTGCAGAAAGAAAAATACCTTGCCCTGGTGTGTGCTTAACGTATCGTAAGACTCGCTGGGCTGCCTCCAAGTGTGGAGTTCGAGGCTTCTCCATAAATTGACTAAGAATATGGACGGCATACACCAAATCAGGGCGCGTGATTGTCAGGTAGATTAGTCTCCCAACAAGTCGTCGATAATAGGAAGGATCAGTAATCCATTGTCCTTCGTCATTTCTGAGTGATAAGTTTTGCTCCATAGGAGAGGTGGCTGGTTTTGCGCCAAGATGACCTGCATCCTCAAGTATTTCAAGGGCATATTTTCGCTGTGAGAGGGTGATCCCCTTGCTAGAGCGAGCAATTTCAATGCCCAAGAAATATCTTAATTGGCCAAGGTCTTTCAACTTGAATTGCTTCATAAGAAAAGACTTGGTATCTTCAATTGCTTGTATGTTATTTCCTGCCAAGATAATATCATCAACATAGACAAGGAGGGCAGTGAATTTACCATCATGGTTTCGGACGAACAATGAATAATCTGCCTTGGATTGTTGATAGCCGGCCTTTCGAAGAGCACAAGAGAGTTTGATAAACCATTGACGAGAGGCTTGCTTAAGCCCATACAAAGATTTATGAAGTTTACAAACTCGTGTCTCCCCCTTTCGTCCGAAACCAGGAGGCAAGGACATGTAGACATCTTCTTCAAGATCACCATGGAGGAAAGCGTTATTAACATCAAGCTGGTGGAGGTGCCATTGTTTGACCGAGGCAACAGCAAGGAGTAGACGAACTGTAGTCAATTTTGCAACCGGAGCAAAGGTCTCTCGATAGTCTAAGCCTTCAATTTGGCTATAACCTTTGGCAACCAAGCGTGCTTTATATCGCTCAATGGATCCATCGGATCGAAATTTGATTTTGTAAACCCATTTACATCCAACCGGCTTCTTGCCAGGGGGCAATGGTTGCAGAGACCATGTCCTATTCGCAGCAAGGGCTGCCAGTTCTTCTTCCATAGCGAAACGCCAGTGAGGGTCGCGTATAGCCTGTGAGAATGAGCTGGGTTCGATGGCAGCTGAAATGGAAGTGGTGAAAGCATGATGTCGAGCAGATAAACGATCGTATGTGAGGACATCAGACAAAGGGTAAGGAGTACCTGGTACTTTGGTCAACGCCGAGTGAGATGAAGGGACGGACCGAGAAGGGAGGTTGATGTCGATGTGATATTGTTGAAGATAACCAGGTGCATGAGTGGGTCGTTTAAGACGAGGTGGTGAGGTGGAAAGAAAAGGAGATGAAACCGAAACAGGACTCACCGGCGAAGAAGAGGATGGATCGACGGAATCCTGCTCCAGTAGAATGGACGGATGAATGATGGGATCATCATAGGCAGTATCTTAAGTATGTGGAAACACAAGTGGTGAAACTGCAGCAGAAGATGAAAAAGGGAACACATGTTCATGGAAAATAACATCACGAGAGATAAAGATTTTACCCGTGTGAAGGTCGTAAACTCGATATCCCTTTGTGCCATATGGATACCCAAGAAAAAGACACCGTGTGGCTCTTGCATCAAATTTTGTGGGACGATGGTGGTGGGTGGAAGAAAAACATAAGCAACCAAACACTCGCAAATGTGCATACGCTGGCTGTTTGTGGTGAAGTATTTCATAGGGTGATTTGCTTTGAAGAAGAGGAGTGGGAGTCCGATTTATGAGATAAGTGGCAGTGAGGATTGCATCACCCCAAAATTTCTTAGGAAGATGAGATTGAAAGAGTAAGGCTCTAGCAACATTGAGTAAGTGGCGGTGTTTGCGCTCTGCTACCCCATTTTGTTGGGGAGTAGAGACACAACTTGTTTGATGGAGAATCCCCTTATCTGAAAAAAATTGGGTCATAAAAAATTCTGGACCGTTATCACTACGAAGAACCTTGACTCGTGTGGAAAATTGTGTTTCAACAAGGTGGATGAAAGTGATGAGATAAGATCGTGCATCTGATTTGTGATTCATTAAATAAACCCATGTGCATCTTGAGAAATCATCCACAATAGTTAAGAAATATTGTGCCCCTGTGATGGTGGGAACATGGTAACCTCCCCAAATGTCAACATGAATTAACTCAAAAGGAGCCTTTGTGGTGATAGAACTCAAAGGAAAAGGAGCACGTGTTTGTTTGGCTAATGGACAGATCAAACAATCATCAATGCTACAAAAATTCAAATTTTTAATGCAAGTAGAGAGATGCCGTAAGGTCTTGTTGGAAAGATGGCCAAGGCGTTGATGCCAAAGCTGGGAAGAAGAAGCAACAATTGACGCTGAATTGCACCTGGTTTTCATCACATTATCAAGGTAGTAGAGTCTTTCTCGTTCAGTTCCCGTCCCAATCATCTTCCCCGATCGTTGGCCCTGAAGTAGACACATTTTATCAGTGAAGATGACAAAGCAAGATGAGGTATTAGTAAGTTTGCTGACAGAAATTAAATTCAGTTTAAATGATGGAACACAAAGCACGTTGTGAAGGGTGAGATCATTCGAGAGATGAACTGTGCCAATATGTGTGACATCGGCAAGTGCATGATTGGGTAAGTGCACTTGTCGATTATATACCGGAACACTTGTGGTCATTAAGCTTGGTGAGCAGACCATGTGGTCTGTGGCGCCTGTATCGAAAATCCAGTCCCTTCCCTTATTGAGAGCAGAAGCACAAAAAACTCTACCTGACAAGTTATTCATAGTAGAGGTGGTACCGACATGATTAGATGTGGAGTTGGATTGACTCTTATCAAGGAGTGCAAGCAGATTGTGATATTGCTCGGAAGTGAGGCTGTAGGACGAAGAAAATGTTGCTGGAGGCGTTGGCTGGGTATCAACATGATTAGCCTTGGAATTGGAACCCCTGCGATCCTGATAATCTCCCCTATTGCTGTTGTCTTTTGCCTTTTTTCAGTTTGCGGCATTGATCAATGGTGTGACCTTTCCAATTACAGTAGTCGCACTTGAGGTGTGCACGACAGGTATCTGAAGTGTGTCCAGTTGCATCACAACGACCACATTTTGGATGGGAATTTCTTGGAGAAAAATTCCTACCAGAGTTTCGCATGTTATCCCGCACGGCGAAAGCTGCAGTATCGGTGACTGAGGACCTTCCAGGAGCATGTATTGAAACTGTTCTTTGCTTCTCATCTTGAATAATAAGTGAGAAAGCTTTGTTGACAACAGGGAGGGGATCCATAAGTAAAAGTTGCCCACGAACCGCAGCGTAGGATTCATTGAGGCCCATGAGAAACTTCATGGTTTTCTGACTTTGCTAAAACTGCATTAATTCTTTTGCAGCTCCACATGTACAGGTTGGGAGAGTGCACATGGCATCACGTTCATCCCAAAAACTTTTCAGTTTGGTATAATATGCACCAATGTTCAAATTTCCTTGAACACTTCCATGTATCTCTTGTTCAATATGGAAGAGATGTACACTGTTTGTGTGAGAGAAACGTTCCTTCAACTCATTCCAAATATCAGCTGCAACATTGTTGTAGATGACACTTGCTCCGATATCTTTCGAGATAGAGTTGAGCAGCCAGGATTTCACGAGGTTGTTGCAACGAGTCCACTGTTGGAATTCGCTTGTGGATGTAGACTCGGGCCTTTTGATGGATCCATTGATGAATCCTTCCTTGTTCTTGGCATTGAGGGCCATGACCATGGCTCGGCTCCAAGTGGAGTAATTTTCGTCATTCAAAGGGTGTGTGACGAGGATCGCTCCAGGCTGATCAGAGTGATGAAGATAAAGAGGATCACTGGGATCTTCGTATTTGGTGTGTTTGCTGGAAGAGTCAGTTGCCATGTCGGCAGGCAGTGTGCACTGTGCAGTGGCTGTGCTTGGCTGTGCTCTGCGGCTGTGCTTAATGGCTGTGAATGTTCTTCTGCGAGTGTGCAGTTTGCAGTGCACTGGTTGCTGCAGTAACAGATCACAGTATAGCAGCGGAAGAGTGAAGGCATAGCAGAGCAAAGGATTGCCTATGCTCTGATACCATATTAAGTTTAATATTTTGTTGTATTCGGTATTCTTATTCAAACTGCTGTAATAGCAGTTGTTGTTATATATACAACTTACACACACGCATGCATTTAAACAATTGCATGTAATAAACAAATGTTGTAAAAGGGGGCGTGCTTCCTGCCCATGCTGCAACACATCAGAGCATGTGTTCCTTCTGCTGTGAAGGTGGCGTGCTGTCTGACAAGGAATATGTGCAGTATTCCTTCTGTCCAGTCACATGGGCAAGTTCTCTCAACAGAAGCAGCCAAAGTAATCCTGCACGAAAACCAAGCCTTTTTAAGATAACCTATACAAGAATGCATAAACTCTCGTTAACCCTATGCCTCTTAGGCTCTTATCATTACGTCTTCCACCACTAGCTCCGACCATCCTTGCCTTCTCTACTTTGAACTTCTTCACATAGACATGAAATGACTCTTTTGGGGTTCTTCTTGACGTTGAACAAATGGTCGGACTTCTTTTTGATCGAGCGATAGGATGAATATTCTTTGGTAAAAACCAAAGAAAGTTCGTCGAAACTTCGGATAGATTGTGGCAGTAGGGTGTAGAACCAATCTTACGCCTCGCCTTGTAGAGTGGTGGCGAATATCTTGCACATGAGATCGTCGTTGTTTCGATAGAGGATCATTACACTTCGGTAGTGCTTTAAGTGTCTCTCCAGGTCTTCATCCCCTTTGAAAGATGTGAAATGTGGCATACTGAACTCGCGTGGAGGCTCTGCCTGCTCAATCTCGTCCGTGAAGGGTGACCTGCTTATGTTGGTCATGTTTCATCATAGTGCCTTGTCGGTGACCTTGTTGCGTTGGAAATCACACAATCGCTTGGTCAAGAGTCTCTCTATTTCTTCCTGAATTTTCCTTGTTAGGGTAGCAGAGTTCTCGGCTGCCCCCAGTCGTGACTTGTTGTTCTAGGCTGCTCTTCCATGTGTTTGGCTCGTCTATGCCACAGATGCGGTGCGTTCCTAGCAGGTGAGCGAGTTCTTTGTAGGCTGCCGGTTGAACTTGAGCCGAATTGAATGACTACTTCTCTCCGTCCGTCATGCTGCCTACTCCGATGTGAGGTGGATGATGCTCATTGCAGGCTTAACCGTGAATGAACACTTCGCTTGGAAGGTTACTCATGTTGACTATCAGAGTGTGACCCCAATCGTGAATGTATGCTCGTCCGTGGGCCTAGCCAAGAGTGCACGCTCCTTCGCGCACTAAGACGGGAGTATACACTATCTTAGGGGCCCAATCAGGAGTGTAAACTGCCCAAACGCTCGGTTCATGGCTGGTCGAGTGGCTGCTTGCAGGGACGCTGCTGAAGGGGTTCTTTGTCTGCCTTTGTCCTACTTCAGGACACCTCGTTTGGGGCATGTTGCATCTTGGTGCGCTACAAAAGCTGGTTCACCAAAGTCGTTTGTTGTGCGAGGGCGTTCGTCAACTCTATGACTTGTCGAGACAAGTGTTGTTCTCCATTTGGGTTGGAATAGCTTGGAAGAAATGCGTCTCCTTGAGCTAAGGAAGTGTGGTAGACTTCGAGCGCTAGATTTGAGTTAGGAAATGTCAAATCCGCATAAGAATGTGGTGAAAATGCTCCCAGTTCGATCGTTGGTCCGAAAATTTGGAGCTAGGACAGTTGAACTAATCTTGGATTGATTTAGGCTGCTTAGAAGGCCACGGGAGCAGGCTGGGCCACGGGAATAGGCTGCTCGACGGGAGCAGGTTGGGCCACGAGAGCAAGCTGCTCGATGAGAGCAGGCTGTTCGGCATATGGTGCACGTGGGTGCGAGGCTAAGGCTCGGCTTAGCAATGCATTGGGCTCGCGTTGGGCTTGGAGTGACATGGATTGGGCCATGGTTTTGGTTCCGTGGGCCTTGGATGGCACGACTTGGGCTTGCTTAGATGGCACGGTTCGGGCTGTGGTGGTGGTGCCATGGCCCTCGTGCCCACCGCGGTGGTTGCCATGGTGGAGCCCCGTAGCGGTGGTGCCGCTCTACTTATGATCACATTTAGCCTTGTGGATTGCTGCGGTCCCATTTCTTGACTATTGGAATTTTCACTTGTGGAATTTTCTAAATTTCTAGCCATTATATTTCTCTTTTACGTTTTATCAAATAATCTTTGCAAATAAAAAATTCTAATAATAAGAACGTACGAAAAATATACAACTGGACAAGAAAAAATAAAGAAAAACTTTTTATGCGAGAGTCTTCTACGAGTGTGTGTACTTCAACTCTCAATGAAAGCACCAATTTGTGGATGCAAATTTCCGCCTTCTTCTTCTTGGACAAAATTGCACCTACAAAACAATTAACCTTAGGTCAAGGCCAAAAGCCTCACGCGCCCACAATGAATAGGGGGGCTTTGGCCAAAGAACCTTCGATGCCAAAGTTAGAAATTAGAGAGAAAAATGTTTAAAGAGTTTTTGGGAGTTTTGCAAGAGTGTCGAACCTCCCTTTTTAGAGAAGATGAGGTTGAATATATAAAGCATGGCCGGTCCCCTAGGGAGAGAGGGTGGCCGGCCTCTTGGGTATTTTTTGAGTGTAATTGATGATTTAATTGGTAATTAATGGATTAATTAGGAATAAATCCATTAATTAGCCAATTAAATCAATTTATATGGAATGTTTTGAAGGTTATGAAATAATTACGTTGTTGAAAACATAGGATGATGATAGATGAATAACTTTGAATTTGTTACCTATTTTGGGCATTTTTGACTTGATTGTGGAATGTTTGTCCACTGCTCGCGCGTAGGAATTCCAGTGCTCCTCAAAGGTAATTTTGTCTTTTTTGTCCAAAATTCCACGTGTCACCTCTTGATTATTTTTGGCTCCACAAACTGTATAAAAAAAAACATAGCAAATTAAATGGCTTCAACACAATTTTTATGCAAAATAATTATGAAGTGCAGGTACTTCCTGCAATTTGCAACAACTAAGTCAATTCCAACCATTTCAAACACAAAAAATTATCATGGTTGCAAGCAATCATTTCTTATTTGACAATTGGAAAACTTTTACATACACCATATTTTAACTCAAAAGCATTGCATCACCTCAAAGCTATTGGGGCAATGCTTTCCTCTTTTAAATTTTAAACCAAATGCCAGTTTATAATGTAGATAATCTACGGTTAACAATTACATGCATAACTACTACATGTAGGAAATGACAGACCACCATCTCAAGATATCGTATCACTTGCTCAAATAACTTTCCCTCTGGCCTTGCGGTGGGGCCTTGTCTATGGAGTCTATGTTATACTCGTACGGAAAATATATTTACCATTTAAGGTCTACAACTTACAATGACATATGTGACAATAGCTTTCACTTTTCCCCTATGTGTCACGGTCAACTCCGCAAATCTTGATATGGTTTCAAGGTTCCTTAGCCTCCCATTCACAGTATTTCTATAATTGAATATTAACTCTAGAATTAGTCACATGTACTATCATTATTTCTTAAACTAAACAATGATTATTTCTAGAACTGAACAATGATTTTTTCTAGAACTGAACACGAGTATCATTACTATTTCTTAAACTAAATACTGATTATTTCTAAAACTGATACTGACTATTTCTTAAATAGTGTAGGTTATTTTGCTGTATTTCTAGAAATAATGTTTATTTTATTCACATCCAGAAATAGTATGAATTATTTTGGTTTACTTCCAAAAATAGCGTAGATTATTTGGGTTCATTATCAGTAATATTGGTTTACTTCCAAAAATAGTGTAGATTATTTGGATTCATTATCAGTAATATTGTGAGTTATTTTGGTGTTGTTCCATAAATAGTGTGAATTATTTTGGTTCGTTTCAGAAATGATGTGGATTATTCTGATGTAGTTACAGAAATTGTGTGAGTTATTATAGTTCATTTTTAGAAATAAAGTGGATTATTTTGGTTAAGTTTTAGAAATAGTGTTGATTATTTTAGTGTAGTTCTAGAAATAGTGTGAGTTATTTTGGCTTATTTTCATAAATAGTTTGAGTTATTTTGGTTCAATTTCAGAAATAGTGTGTAATTTTGCTTATTTTGCTTCCAAAAATAGTGTTTATTTTGTTCCCTTCCATAAATGGTGTGCGTTATTTTTGTTCAGTTTCAGATAAAACGTGGGCAATTTTGTTATAGTTTCAGAAATATTATTTATTATTTTGGTGTAGTTCCAGAAATTGTGTGAATTATTTTGGTTTATTTTCAGAAATAGTTTGAGTTATTTTGGTTCAAATTCAGAAATAGTGTGTAATTTTTCTTTAGTTCCAGAAATATTGTAGGTTATTTTGGTTCAGTTTCAGAAAAAGTGAGTTATTTTGCTATAGTTCCAGAAATAGTGTTTATTTTGTTCCTTTCCAGAAATACTGTGCGTTTTTTTTGTTCAGTTTCAGATAAAACATGGGTAATTTTGTTATAGTTTCAGGAATTGTATGGGTTATTTTGGTTTAATTTCAGAAATAATGTTCGTTATTTCGTCGTAGTTTCAAAAACAATGTTTATTTTGTTCAATTTCAGAAATATTGTGAGTTATATTGTTGTAGTTTCAGAAACAATGTTTATTTTGTTCCATTTCATAAATACTGTGAGTTATTTTGCTTTAGTTCCAGTAACAGTGTGGGTTATTTTGGTTCTATTTCAGAAATAGTATGGGTTCTTTTGTTCCCTTCAAGAAATAGAATTTATTTTGGTTCTATATAAACGAGCAACATGCAGCAGGACTGGGAGAATTATTTGTTTTGATCTCTATCCTTTACAAGCATCTTAATATGCTGAACGTCTAATCACCCCATGTGTGTTAAGATAAAGAACAATATAGTGATTATTTCCATAATTCAATTTTACTGAATGTCAGGAGCGAGATCATGTTTCGCTGTGTCAATGGAAGTAGAATCAATCTACACGAAATCAGAATTACAAATATAATTACATGGATTAACAAATCAAAAGGAACAAAGACTACAGATGCAAGCACATAAATGATCACGAAATAGGCTCAACGGAAGTAGTATTATGGTTATAGTATTTTCCTTTGAAAAAATGTTACTAAAACAAAATTTTATCTGGACATAAAATGGTTAAAATATTTTCCTTTTGTGTCGACTGCCATCAACATACATACATGATCTGGACAATAAATATATCGTGTCAGATGTCAATGCACTAAGGTTGAAGATGCTGTGTACTTGAATCCATGGGTGTACAACTACAATTTTTCGAGATCAAGGGACTACATAATGTACAACTTTCAGGTCCATATGCTGCATCTTCTTCAACCTTAGTCATAAAACAAGAACATTGAATGGTTTAAGGAACTCAAGCTATACCCTTACTTGAATCCATGGGTGTGGAGGATTTTTCGGTTGCTATTCGAAGACTCCTTGTTACTCTCATTGTACAAATCCTCTCCACCTTGTGGCATATGCAGTTATGCACCCGGCATTTCTTCATCGCAGCAACTAAGACTTGGCAAAACCTAGAGAGTGGGTTGCCATTTTTGGCTTGAAGTGCCTGTACCTAGCAGTCCCACCAAGGAACAAGACCAAATTCCTTCATCCTCGTAGAATCATAATATGGTGATTCGAAAAAAAAAAACGGTGGAATTCGGATTGAATTGAAAATGAAAACAGAGATTGGGTGGAGAGATCGAGAGAGATATTCGATTGCTTCGATTGCAAAAATGGAAGAATTTTATTTGTGCAGGAGAGATAGAGAAAGGGAGACAGAGAAATGAAGAATAGGTGGAGAGATCGAGAAAGGGGGAGAGGGATTAAACGGCGGAGTCTGCAACTTTTTTCTCTTTGAGTTTTGACATCATACACTAGGGCTGGGCACGGGCTGGGTTGGGCCCAATTTTGAAGGGACCGGACCGGATCCGAGTTTAAAAGAAACGGGCCTGGTCGGGGCGGGTCCAACAAATTCTAATACAAGAACCGGACCTAACCCGACCTGTTTGAAATGGGCCAGTTCGAGCCGGGTCCACGGGTCCTTTTTTTTTCCCTCTTCTTCTTTAGTTCTCTCGAATCACGATCGTTCCAGGAGATCAATTCTTACAGGAGTTGTTCTTTAGCTCTCTCGAATCACAACAAATTTGAAAATTATAGGAGCTATTTTTTAAAACTGAGGTTGCATTGCACATCAATTCTTACATATACACACACACACATACATATACATATACTCACACACACAATCGATTCAAATTCAATTTAATTCAACAGAGTTTCAAACTCAGTTGATTCAAATTCAATTCAATAAAAGATTTGAAATTGGAACATAACAGAGGTCAAGGTTCAAGAACCCAACAAAATCCCTAAATCTAGAAAACCCTAATTTAATTTTCAATCCTAAATCCCTAAAACGTAATACCTTAAAACTGAAGAGGACTATAAGCAGAGTTGTGCGCTGCAAATATGAGTTCTGAGTCAGACGGAGGAGATGATTGGGAGTGTTCCCAACCACCTCATGCTCCGCCACCTCCGACGCGAGATTGGCGTATCACTCGAAATCAACAGGACCCGGTTATGGCGTCGGACTCAGCCTTGCTCACGCTCCGCAGCAATCAAGTCGATAAGGAGACTTTGGGGGTGACGTACGTCAGCACCGATAGCGTCAGGGTCACCGGTGGGGTTGAATTTGAGGTGTACAAGAACAAGGACATGATTCTATCTTCTGTATGGGTCTCTGGAGCGGATGGAGGATGTTTGGCTCAATGGAAATGCAGGGGGATTTGAGAGCTATTCGAGAACCGAGTGGAGTTAGAAGGAGAGATCGAGCTTTGAGACTGAGTGAAATAAAGGGAGTTGGGACTCAGGAGGAGAGATCGAGAAGACTAGGATGAGGAAAATTGTAGAAATGGGCCAGGCCGGGGGCCCGTTCCCTCATATTTTAAGATCTGCCCCGCCCTGCTAATTTCGTATACCCGAACCGCCCCGCCCCGTTTTGTGTTTAAAAATTTTGGACCCGCCTCGAACCTGAATTACCCACCCCTGCCCACGGTTCTTATACCCGTTTGCCCACCCCTATCATACACTAATACAAATCATTGCCCTTAGTGTTGTTATTTTGGTTCTATTTCAGAAATAGTGTGAGTTATTTTGCTGTAGTTTCAGAAATAATGTGGGTTATTTTGATTCAGTTTTCAGAAATAATGTGGGTAATTTTGCTATAGTTCCAGAAATAGTATCAGTTTTTTAGCTTAGTTTCAGAAATAGTGTTTGTATTGAAGCTGAAACATATTAGCCCTTTAATCATAGATAGGAGCTGGAAGAAGGCATCCCTTAAACCTCAGGAAAAACCATCAATTACATGTCAAGCAATTGCATTGGTGATGTATGGTATATGATAATGGTTATAAAGAAAGACTTGACACTTCACGGCAACAAGCAGCGGCCAACAAACTAAAAATTCCATTTTGGGGGGCTTGGTCGAATATGCTCAGATACAACCTTTCTTAAGCAAAATTCAAAGTTCTTAGTAGTACTTTTCATATATTAGATCCCTCAAAGGATTTTCTTATCCTCTTTTTGTTTCTTACTGATTAAATTAATAGGATCATCCATGTCGTAATTTGATTAGTTAACCAGAAATGCAATTCTTCTTCAAATTAGAGGTAAATAAGAAGGACAGCAGCTACTTCCTAAACTAACCCACCCAAAAGGAAAAAGCCATTCATAAAGCTAAAAAAATGGCACTCCTCCATCAAACCTCTTTGTTGTACTTTTAACAATCATGGGAGCAGCAAACCCGCACTCAGTAACTTTAAATGAAAAAAGAAAAATATTTCCTCACTCAAGAATTTCAATGCCGAAAATTCAATAACAAAAACAAACACAGCAGCTCCAGCTTCCCGGTCACTGTCGTCTCCACCTTCATCATTATTCCATTGCAGAAATTCAATAACAAAAACAAAGCCGTAAATTGAAATCAGAAACGAAATCGCAATAAGCAAATCTTTTAAACAAGAAACCGATCGAACGAGAAAGAAAGCGTGTTATATTGACAGGAGAAACAGAGCTCCACAGGTTCGATGCTGAGACGCTCGCCCGTGCTATCGGATTCGATCGATTCAGTTGATTCGAAAAATGGTGGAATTCGAATTGAAAATGAAAAACAGGTTGGGTGGAGAGATCGAAAGAGGGAGAGAGAGAGAGAGATTCGATCAATTCAATTGCAACAACGGAGGAAGTGGAATTGAATTGGAAATAAAAATAATAGCAGAGAATAGACGGAGAGATCGAGAATGGGAAAGAGTAAGGTACCGTTTGGTATGTGGGACGGGACGGAACAAAGTGGAATAAGGCGTTCCGTCCCACGTTTGGTGCGCCTAAAACGGGTGGAACGAACTGTTCCACGGAACTAGTTTTGGATGAATTTTCGTTCCACCTCATCCCCTGGAACGACTCATTCCACATCCGTGGAACATAAAATTATAACTTTTCCGTCTCCTTCTTCTTCCTCCTTGTTTCCATCCGAGAGCATCTTTGCTTCCGTTTCATTCCGTTCCGTCTTGTCCCGTCCCGTCCAGTCTGCATACCAAACGATACCTAATTGAACGAGCAAAGCTTGGCATCAGGGTAAAATAGAAAACTTAATGTTTGAGACATTTTGATTGAACTGGTTTAGTGGTAGGCTTCGTCTTAATTATTAAATAAGAGTATATTTTGCTCACCACTATTTTGTATGATATATGTTCATCATCTTATTTATTACTATTAAATATGTTTAAATTTTGAAATTTGTACTTATTCATTATATGAATCTCGAAATTTAAACTCATTTAACAATGATAAATAAGATGATGAATATGCATCAAATGATGATCAGCAAAAATGTTCCTATTAAATAAAATTATTACAAGATTTTTGATTAACTTTTAAAATTTTAAAATTATTTTCATTAATTTTTTTATTAAAAAACTTAAAAAAAAAAAATTAAAAAACTAAACCTAAACCTAAAAAATTTAAATTTGATTTCGTCGCCGTCACTCCTTCTTCGCACCCCACCTTCTTCCTCTATCTGTTTCTTCTTCTCCGCCCAGCACAGAAAAACACCAACCCCTCTTTCTTTTCTCCCTCTCTGCTCTCCTTTTTCACTTTTTCTTCAGCCTTCCTCCCCTCTCTCTCTCTTCTCGGTGCGAAATCATTCCGTGGTTTGAGATTGACCCATTAAAAAATCATAACTTTGACCGCATTCGTAAGCACCCCAAACCCACCAACAAAATTAAAGGGATGGGATTGAAAGAAAGACCTCATCTTTGAGCCTATGAAGCAACGTCGTCTTGCCGGCATTGTCGAGACCCAAAAACAAGATCTTTGCCTCCTTCTGCCACAATCCGAGCAATGCAAGAACCCCATAGAAAAAACCCAACAAGAACATGGTGTCTCCACCCAAAAATAGTTAGATCGAAAGCCTCGCCCCAATCAGAGTAACAGAGAACTGTTACTGGGTTTGGTGCGATCAGACGGTTGTGATGTGGCTGTGAACCATTTGGGCATCGTGGGCCGTTAGATTCTAAATTTCGACCAGTAGGCCTCACGACCAAGTAATTCACATCACAGGTTTGGGAAAGGGGATGCTGCGTTTTCAACTGGATTAGATTGAAATTGAAATTTTCGAATTTCTTTCTCTAGAAGTTGGCGGCGAGGCACGAATCCCAGGGCGGTGACCCAAGGTCGCGACGAACTGCGGAAAGGGAATTGAGGGTTTGGGAGAGGGAATTGAAAGTAGGGCGGGAGGGGGGGGGGGTGGAAAGAGAGCAGCGGAGAGAAGGAAGAGAAGAAAGGCGATGAGAGGAGGGAAGGAGATGAGGGTTTGACGCCGGCGAGAAATAGAGTGGGTTGAGGTCTAGGAGTAGGAAGTGCTGCGTTTTCAACTTTATAATTTTTTATTTTAAAATTTTAATTTTATAATATGCACGGAGACATAGATTGACACGTGTCGTCTAGTTATTGTCTATATTTAGAGATTCTAACGGAAAATTTAGTCGATGTATGAAACTATTTTAGAATTATAACTTTAAATATCATACTGGGACGAAAAAAACACTTGATGTATGAAGGTTGAAAACAAATAAACTTCAAGACAGTAAATTGAGATTGATCATTAATTTTATTAATATTGAGTATTTATTTTTTAGCCCAATTTTTAAACTCAAATATCTAGAAAGGCAAACTTGAAGCCCAAATGTTTTGAGCCCTCTTCTTTCTCCCAAGCAACTATCTTATTTTTCTTTTGTTTCTCTCCGAATGTTCTACAAGTGTTTTTTACTTTGCATTTTCTCATTGTCAAACTGTAAAAATTGTGGTGGTGAATTTGATTGTGTCTCAGTCTGTATAATCACAATCCATCTTGTGATTTTATACCTTTACCCCTGCTATGGTATAATCATTTGATTTTCTTGCAGTAAGAGATTGCGATTTTTAGGACAACATTCTTCATCAATTCTCATATTTTTATAAATAAAAAATTCAAATCAAACCGAAAAAAAATCGAACTAATTTGAACCGAAAAAATCCGAAGAAAAACCAAGTTGAACCGAACTATAAGTTAAGCTTGATTTTCAATTTCAACTAAAAACCAAACCGAATGGAACCGCTCCGAATGTAAAGTGGCTAGTGGAAACTGGAGGCCGAGTCTGAGTGGGTCAATCTCGCCCTCACATGACATTCCCAAGGCCCAAAACCCTAGATTGCATAACTGGCAATCGAGGAGCAATTCCAAGTTGAGAAGTGAGATCTGAGGGCTGACACCTACCAGGTAGCAAGTTACCCATCAACCAGGGGTCCACAGCTTCCGTCGGTGGTTTGTTTCAACTCTCAAATCAATAACCAGTACTAGTGGCGAAGTGGCAAGTTTTATTTATTTGAACTAGGATTAGGATTACGAAATAACATAAACAGAAAGATTCGGAGATGGAAGGGAGTTCGGGGGGCGTAGGAGGCGGTGCGGCGGCAGTTGGTGGTGGAGGTGGAGGTGGCGGCGGCGGTAATGACGTTGAGCTCCTGTGTAAGACGCTGCAGGTTGAGCACAAGCTCTTCTACTTCGATCTCAAAGAAAACCCTCGCGGCCGCTATCTCAAAATTTCCGAGAAGACGTCGGCCACCAGGTCCACCATCATCGTTCCCTTCTCCGGCATCTCTTGGTTTCTCGATCTCTTTAATTACTATGTCAATTCCGACGACCAGGAAGTCTTCAGCAAGGAATTGCAGCTCGACACCAAGGCAAGTTCCCTCCCTCTCTCATGCTTTCTTCTTCTTTAATTTCTTTTTTCTGACTGACCTAAATTTCTCCTCCTTAGGTCTTCTACTTTGACATTGGCGAAAATCGCAGGGGCCGCTTCTTGAAGGTCCGTTTTTCCCTTTCTCTCTCTTCTTCTTCTTTTTTTTTTTTTTTTTTTTTTTTTTTTTTTTTTTTTTTTGCAATATATTCTATCGTCTGTTTCAAAAATCTTACAAGTATCCCATCCGATCAAATTTTCATGCTAATTTGCAACCACATCCTTGAATTAGTTACAGACTCTACTTACTGGGGATCAATTTTTGGTATTTTACTTACTTGCATCTGCCTGCGTGTGCATAATGACATTTGACTACACACTAGGCACACACCAATTTAGCCTTGCATCTGCGGTTGCCTCATCACCTTGACCTGGCCTTAATTTAGTTTTTCTAATTATTTTTTTCATAATTAAGATTTGTATGCTAACAATTATGTTTCCATCTGTGTACATATATTTATGGGTGTGTAGATATGTTCTGGATTACATGGTATTGACATGTACATCCTTCATCCTTGTTTTAGGGAAACTATTGATAAATTAAGCAGGGAAATCTATGCAGTTGAATAGTCAAGGACTATTTTAATTTCACAGTGAATTGTTTTAGAACCCTTTTTCTTCAAACTTTACACAAGAGAAGTGCCTGATTCTATAAGGAGTCCCCTGAAATGCCTTAGAAGTTGGCTTCTTTAGTTGGACGACAAAAGTAATGAATCTACAACAAGCAATATTTTACCTCCGCTCCCCTGCCATACCCACCCCACCACCACCAAATTCATAAATACTTTTTCCTCCTCTAATGGATAATGAGGATGATTTTCTAGTTTAATGTTGTTTTCAAACTTTTCTCTCACTAAATGTTTCTAATCCCCAAGTTTCGAAAGTGTATCCATGAAATTTCATATTAAAGTAGTTTAGCATCTACTTGTTTTTGTGCATTTTTCTGTTAAATATTCCAACGCACTTGGGGTAATAGTCACTTGTTAAGTCAAGGTTTGGATGGAGGATTATGTAGTTGGTGAATGTATGGGTCCTTCAAGTAACTCTGATGGTTTTTGTGAGGTAAGAAGAATTAACAGGATATTTAACGGTAGAGATGGAGATTGGTTAACACTTTGGGATCCAGTTTCATGTGAAGAACCATCAGTGGTGCTGATGTCACGTGCAGACATTTTATGTGTGTTGTCTCTGTTTCCTGAGTGTCTTCTACTGATTTTTGCTTCACCTTTGTACTTATATGTACTTTGCTTGTATCTTTTGTTTTTTTATAAAACTTTCCCTTGTTTATTTCTATTGAGGAATATCTTTAGTCTTGGGGGTTTTTATCACCTACCTTTGACCAATGGCAGCTGACACGTCTTTACTTTTTATGATATATGATTGCATAATAGTGTATCATGGGTGAGGTTGAAAATTTGGATATAGATGAACAGATCAGTAGAAATACAAGTAAAGGTTCCCTTAAAATTGCTATTTCATTCAATTCATGGAGATTCTAAAGGGAACTTTAGGAAATCTCTACTTTATGCCCCAAAAGGAAAATACTTAGATATTTCTAAAAATAAACATTAACCCGCATTTATCCCAAATCATTACAATTTCAGCCCATTTAAATGTTTACTATAGAACTTGAAAAGCCAAAACTTGAAAATCTATATCATTGGAATGAATAATTCGTAATCCTTCTAGCGTTTCTTTTCACTGTTCTCCTTTTTATTTTCTTATAACATGCCATAAAGTGTTTTTGTCTAAAGTGGGTAGGATATTTTGTTTTCCCATCTCCCCAAAGACATGGTTAGGGCAAGGTGTTGCATTTGCTATAAAGACGGGAAGTTGTGGGAACCCAACTAAGTGCTTCGTCTGCGATTGATGGTGGTGACTTGTAAGTTCATGTCCGGTGGTGATGAAGCTAACTCTGTAAACCAGCTATTTCAGAGATATTCCTGTATCTTGGAAATTTAATTGTATTGATACGGTTTTGATGTGTTGCCGAAATTTCAGAATTTCAGCAACACCTTGGGAAGAAATCAAATGACCCCCTATTCCATATGGGTTCTCTATAAATTCTTAATGTCATCAATATCTTAGACAGACTTCCAGATTTTTGCATCACTGCTCAAATCTTATTAAGACTAAGGTAAAGTTATTTGTGCTTGACACAATTGTCGAAGAACTATATCTTCTACTTCTCAGTAGCTCATGTCTGCTGTTGGGCTGGAGCAGCTTGTGAATGATTTGAATATTTTTGTGGGCTTGATATAACATGGAGCCCTACGGTACTTACTAAATGGTATTTGTTGCCCAAATTCCTTGATGTGAAGTAATTTAAGGGGAAAGTTTCTATGCCTAAGTCGTTGGATGAAAATCTGACATCAATAGGAAACATACCATTTACTTAAGATCTTCAACTCGTTGACATTCTAAATGTTGGGATTTTTATTTTTATTTTTATTTCTCCAACAACTTAAGAGCATAGTATATATCCTATTAAGGTACTTGGCATCAAAAGCTTAAAACATTGTTGTGTATGTACACAGCTTCACAACGTGTTTGGTGCAGGTTTCTGAAGCTTCTGTTAGTAGAAATCGCAGTACTATCATTGTTCCTGCAGGAAGCACCCGAGATGAAGGGTGGGCAGCATTTAGAAACATTTTAGCTGATATCAATGAAGCATCAAGGCTTTTTATACTGCCGAATCAGGTGTCCTTGTTTTTCATGCATAAACTCTTTCCTACTTTCTAGGTAATATTAGTTTCTCTTTTGGGAGTGACTTACAAGTCTTGTGAATTTTCACCTGGTTGTTTCCATGCCAAAGCAGCAAAGTTCTGAACCTTCAGAGCGCCTTGTTGGGCTTTCAGATGATGTAGGCGCTGGCTTCATATCTGGCCACAATAGTCAAACTGCTCCAACTTCTGAACTGAATGTTGACAGATCCGCAGAGTTGCCGGCACAAGATGAAATTGGTAACATGGGGGTGTCTAAAGTGATCAGAGCTGATCAAAAGAGATTTTTCTTTGATCTTGGGAATAATAATAGGGGACATTTCCTAAGAATATCCGAGGTATGCTTCAGGAAGTGAAAGAATTTTTTCTTTGAGACTCTAGAAGGATTTGCTTGTTCATTTTATATTTTATATTTTAGGTTTCTGGCAGTAAATGAAATCATAATATCTTTAGAATTCTGTTTAAATTGCAGGTTGCAGGTTCTGATCGGTCCTCCATAATTCTCCCCCTGTCAGGGCTCAAGCAGTTCCATGAAATAGTAGGTCATTTTGTGGAGATAACCAAAGACCGAATTGAAGGAATGACAGGTGCAAATGTTCGGACAGTGGATTCTCCCCAGAGATGAATCCTTCCCCTGGGGTTTGGTGATTAAACCAATAATTCCAGTATATCAAGACTGCTTTAGAGGTACAAGTAGGTGTTTTGATTAGGGTGGGATTCTCCTTACAGTTGTGTTCTGTTATTTTATTCTCTTCTTCTGTTCTCTCATTCAAGTCTGAAATAATATCCGTTTTCTGATTGCTCAACGTAGAATTCGGAGATGATTGCCAAGCTTAATTTAAACATCAATAACACAAAAAAGAGACAAGATACTTGTAACTTGAGTTTGATAGTCTGTCAACCTTCCAGCTTAATAATAATGACCATTCTAGCTCTGCTATATTTTGTTCAGTAGCACAAATGCATCTACTTGATTTGTTTCTAGTTTTATGGCTTGTGGTGCAGGTTTTCACTTGTCACCTTTTTTAAGTGTAACCTTGTGGTTGGTAATGTTACCCTTGAATGTTAAAAATTACGAGGAGGGAAAAAACTTGGTTTTGAGGAGGGCTATACTAGTCGTCACTCTGCTGGCAGTAGAGATGATTTAGCTTGAGCAGCAAGTGTTACCGTGCCAGGCAATCGTGCAATATTATATCTACATAACTGGGGCTGCATTTAATTATTTAGTTATTCATCTTTTCCTGAGTATATTTTCTCTGAGGCATCGTGTTCGCACTTTTGCCTTACAGATTGATCTAGTATTTCATGGAACTGCTTTAAAGGAAACAGAGCTACCCGTAGACATATCGTAGTTAGTGAATAAACCTTGTAGGCCCTCCATTTACCATCTTTACTTAAATAGCCTTCGTAAGTATCTACCTATCATTTCTGTAAAATACCCTTAGAAACTACTCACCAAATTACTTAAAATACCATTTCCAAGAACCAAGAGATACCCATCATTGTGAAATAGATTTCAACATGTAGTGAGTATCGACCCAACACCTCGATCCTAGTGGCTCGTGCTCCAGCCGAAGTTGTACACCCATTGTTAATGATGGCTGACGAAGATGATTTAAGCTACTGAAGATGTGTTGGTAGAAAGCAACTGAAAAGGTTGCAGATTTTAAGATTTCAACTATTGAATATGTGTGTCATTTAGTATTACGGTCTAATAGTATTCTTCTTCATTTGTAAGTGAGAGGTTTTAGGTTTGATTCTCGCCAAAGGCGAATTCGCACTAAATTATTATAACTAACTCATTATGAGACTTCGCACATTCCTCCGTCAATTAGATAATATCATATGTTTTCAAAAAAAAAAAAAAAAGCACTGAATATGTGCACAATTTTCGGATGGTTCATATTGAATGATGGGACACATGATGATTTCAAATCTTCAGGAAAAAGCAAGAGCAACCGAGATTTTTAGTTGCTGGCCACTGAAAATTATATTGTCTTCGGTTCGTTTCTACCGAATACGTGGACTCTTCAATAATCAATTGGCATTATAGAAAAAAAATTGAAATTAAAAATGAATGGAGTGCTTTGAGGGTGGCAATAATGGAAAAGGATCCTCACCGGCCAGAGCGGATTTCTTAAGGGACCTAGGTGGTTCCAGGACCACCCAAAAGCTCGGATAAGTGGTTGTGAAGACTTCCGATGACCACCCAAGTCCGAGCAGATAAGGGAGGAGAGGAGTGACTGTTGTACTCTTTTCTGGAATTCTGTTACTAGAAGGAGAAGAACAAGAAGACTGCTTATTCCTTTTTAAATGACTTGGTTAGATGAAGTTGTTTTACCCAAGCCATTTGAGTGAAACAGTGCGGTTTGTTATGGGTTTGAAAACAATCTCTAAGTCACCTGAGAGGTTGAGTTTCGTAGGGGCTTGACTTTCAAAAGAGCCCATTTTGCCAAATCTTCGTATAACCCTTTAATTGCTACCCATTGGGCCATTCCCCAATCCCCATCCCACCCAACCGAAGCACCACCAGCCAACACCAATCACCTCTCCAGTCTTCAGAGACCATGAATATTATGACACATTTTTAGGTATGACACTTTATCATAAACAAATTTAGTCTTTGTTGCTTGTAATGTTATTGGTACAAACATTATGAATGAAAAATTGTAGTTTACGGTTTAATTTTTTAATATTATATTGGGACCACCTGATCTTAAATTCTTGGATCCGCCAGTGCTCGCCGGATCATTTTTCTAGGGATCTTGTGATCGTGACCGTTCATTGTACATTATGCTGTTAGTTATCGTTAGGTACTATTTATATTTCATTTTAAATTTTGGAATAATTTCTGACCGCACGATATACGATGAACGGTTACGATCACAGGATCCTTAAGATTTCTAGGAAAAAAATCCGACAATGATCATTTTCTGGCAATAATACCCCCAACACACACACACACACACACACACACAAAATTCATATGGATAGATATGGTTTATTATAGCGTTAAGGGTGCACCTCATTACTCAATCATGATTAACAAATTTTTACTGTTTAATTTAAATTAACGTTTACATTTTTACTTAGACAAATCATAGTTTACTCTTTATGTTGGTTACAATTACGATTCTCATCATGGAGTCATGGACCATGGACGCAAGCATTGTTGTCCAATATTAATTAGTTTATTAGTATTGTTAGGGAGACTAAATTTATAGATAAAATTTTGAAAACTAAAGGACATGGAAGTTGATGATTGATTTATTACATAAGTATTGATAAACGTGATCATTCATATTGGTGATATATCTTTTAGTTTGCAAATTTTGTCTATAAATTTAGGGAGCATTTTTTCTCACAACCATAACTATAGTGTATGCTCACCTAATCAATTAATATGTGTCATTTTACCTAACTCTAGTTAACTTTCACATTAAATGTTACTTTTTCAATTTTGAAAAAAAAAAAAAAAAACCAATGTTAAGTGAAAGGGATAGTTTAGTCGCGGTTTCTGGTCCCTAACTGTTATAGACTCAAACCTTATACATTTAGGTTTTAGATTGTAGTCAACTCTCCACATAAATAGCATAATAATAAAAGATATGTAATAATATCAATAAAGACTCAAACCGTTATTTTGGTTTCATTTACATCACCAATTTAATTATTGAAATTTGCTTATGGGTTTCAACAAAAAAACAATGATTATGGGTGCATTCTAGATTTTTTTATTTATTTTTATTCTCGACGGTACGAGGAAAATTTGATTGATATTGAAAAAAAATATACCTAGTCAAGAGGGACATAAACCTAACATTTCATAATACAAAAAAAAAAAGGATAAAAAAATACATGAAAAGAAGAGGAGACATAAACCTCACCCTTTTAGAAACAAAAACAACAAAGAAAGAGAGGAGGGGGGGGGGCATGAAACCGAACCCCACTAAAGCTGAACCTAAATTATAGGTCTAACAATAAAACAGAAACCAAGAAAGCCAACATAGTTTGAAAATAAAGCGAAAACCAGGATAAGCTAATACTAAATTTATTCAAATTTGATGAAGGGTATCCACCAAAGAGTTAATTTGAAATATAAATTCTTTTAAAGGAAAACTAAGAGAAATGGTTTGAAAATTTTGAGTTTTAACGATAAGGACAAAATAAAGGGTAAAGTGAATAGTACCAGGATTGACTTTTTAGTGTAAAAATGTGGTTTTTAGTTAAATTGAACAGTACTGGAAGTTTTTCGTTAAAATTCCCTTCTTTTAAACCATATATTTATGTTTCAGATTTTTTTTATTATATGTATGTATTGAGTCTAATGTTAATAATTCATAGCTAGCTAGCGAGCATCGACTTGGTAATGTGGGCTGGAACAGGAGAGATGGATATATGATAATATTAGAACTGTAAATTTATTGCATTTTGGAAAGGGTTGATACATGCATGATCAATCAGCCACTCCATTGCTTGATGGCCATTCCTTTTGGTGTTACAGTACTAGCTAGCATGTATATAATATGCCAGTGGATGACGATGTGATCGTTTACGCGCTGTATGGAGGTGGCTTAGGCAAATCCATGACAATGCCACAGAGTTGGGTGGTTTCTGGGAGGTTGTACTCGTCCCTGAGGGAGTGTGCAGGTGACAGGACGCTCACGTAGAACTGTTGGCCGAGGTAGCGCCTCTCCGGTTGTTCCGACCTCACGTTCCACATTCCGGCATTGTCGAAGGTCAACATTATGGCCGCCCAGGATTTGGGGAACACTTGGATGGTGTGCCTGCTCACTCCGTCCAGAAGGTTGTAGTTCTTTCTCTTTTCTGGGGTCCACCTCCCGGGCTCAATGCTGCACGTAAGAGTAGCATTGATTGATTATATTATATATGAATATGTAAGTAATATTAGCTACCTAGTTAGGTATAAATATGTAGAGATTACATATTACATAGAAGAGAGAGACTAGGTAGGGGACTTACGCGACGGCAAAGAAGGAGTATCCATCCAAATGCCATGACTGAATGCTCTTCTCGTGGTTCTCAAAGATGATCTCTACAAAGTCACGGAATGTCTGGTTGACAACGTTGGGTGCCAAGGTGACCTTGTCCTCCACGGTGGCTCGGGGTTCATCCTGGATGGTGTCGTACTTGAAGACCTTGTCGGCCACACCAAAGTACTCAGCCAGCTTGAGTGGGGTTTCGGATTCCACGTGGGAGACTCCGTTGATGGCATAGCGGAGCTTGCCATTCACCCTCGAGGCAGAGTTGACGATCTTGATGGTACGGGTGATGTTGATCTTTCCGTAGTGGTAGGAGCCCTGAGGATTAGGCCTGGCGGCGCTGGCAGTAAGGTTCCAGCGGAAGGAACGGAACTGGTTGAGAGACCAGGCCCATCCTACGGGAGCTTCGGGGAGCTCGGGGGATGCAGGGCCGTTACCGTTTTCGTAGCGGATTATGCCTTTGCCGGTGAGCACGGTCTTGGTGAATCGGGTCGAGGCCACCATGTAGTAGTCCTTGCGCTCTTTGTCGGCAGTGACGAGCAACGAGAAGCATTGCCCCACGTGCACGTCAAGGGACTCGTAGGTGTTCTGGACGGTGTGGGAGCCCTCCATCTCGACAAGCTTCAAGGGGTGGCCTTGGATCCTGAAGTTGAGGGAGTTCTTGAGCCCCACGTTGCAGACCCTGTACTTGTAGGTCTTCCCTGGCTTCATGGTGAAGAGGGGCTCGTCTTTGCCGTCTCCCTTGGCGTTCTTGCCGTTGATTAGGATGCCATCGGGCCTTCCCATGGTGCGGCCGCTGTCCAATAATTTCTTGAGAGCGGTGTGGCTTTTGGTGTACCAGTCGCCGATCATGACGGTGTATTCATCCTCGGGATCAGCATAGGGGACGGGAATGAGCAGACGACTGTTGATGCGGAGTCCACCAAAGCCGCCTGCAGCCCTGTGCATGGCAGTGACGGGATAGTACATGTAGCTCCCGATCTGATCCTTGACTTGGAAGCGGTAGGTGAAGTTGGTGCCAGGGGCGATGGGGCACATGGTTCCAAGGGTTCCATCCTGCCACGAATTCTTCCTCTGCTGGATGCCGCTCCATGTCAAAAGGAATGGCTCATCGAGGTTGTTGAAGACGTTCAGGACGATGTTGTTGTTGGAGGTGGAGTTGATGTTGGGTCCTGGGAACTGGCCATTGATGAGAATTGCTTGCTGGGGGACTCCGAGGGGAGAGATGGTTCCGTAGGTGACATTCCATGTGAAGAACAGGTAAGGGTCTTCTCCCTGGACCACCGAAAGTGCCCCGGCTGAGAGGCACAGCAACAGCGCATACATCACGGAAGCCATCTCTCTCTCTCTCTCTTATTCCTATCGATCTATTAATTTCAACCCTTTCCTCACGCAATATATAATTAATTCCTATAGATATCTATGGTTTTATTTGAAGAAGACTGTTGCTTCTTCTTCTACGATCTTTCTCGTTCCCAATTCTTCCCTTTTTATACACTTGTTTCATAGTTTTTCCATCGCTCAAATTAACTTTCCGGAAACGTCTCTCAGCCCGCGCTTCTTTCTTGTCCCTTGCATTGCGCCTGCCCTTGCATTTTCTTTTCCTCCTATTTTTTCACCTTTGGACCCCTCTTCCTGACAAACACCACCACGCATGCACTAACAAAACAACCAAGACCACGTCAAAAGATTCAACCACCCGTGGCTAAGGGTGGTTGTTTTAACCGAAAATATTGTGCCGGGAGATTGCAATACATAAAATGAGCCATTTTAACTTGAGAAACTTTCATTTTTTTTGTTTGTTTATTGATAGGATTAAATTTACACCACAAAGTCGCATAAAAATGTCCTATTAATTTTCCTTATTAACACTAAGATTTGTCAATTGTAGCATACGAAAATATAGGGGTTTTTCCATGGAAGATTGTCTTGCCTAACTACTTAAAGTACCACAAAAACTAGGCTGCTGTCCTAATGACCAGCCATTGAAAAATAATTATTAGACTAACTTACAGTTATCTAAATTCAATAAAATTTTATAAGCAAATACTAGACACACAGAGGTACACTCACACAAAATTTCAAGAATTTTGGAGTTGGTTTGCTATTTTAATTAAATTAAAAAAAAGCATAATAGCAACAATGATAAAATGACGAAAAATAGAATTTAGTTCACAAATTAAGAAAATGAGTTAGGGGAAGTGCTATCCAACACCAAATAATCGTATAAACATGTTATATTTCATTCAAATTCCTTTTATTTCTGGATCAAGATGCTCAAGTTGGCTCACTATTAGAACTCAACTTATTATTCTCTCTTACGTAGTATGTTAAGAGAATGGTGTTTTCAACTTAATCTCTAGCATGCAATCTAGAATGGCGTGTTCATCAATTTATGAAGTAGAAATCATTAAGAACGAAAAGAGTTTGAATCAACACAAGGCATCGTAAATACTGGCGTTGTCTTACTTATCCTAGAAATTGGTTCACATGTTAATCACAATTAACAAGTACTACTCTAGATCATATGTAGGTCCTCATTCGGTAAGGGTAGGCACACACATGTTCATAGCATTAGAATCCTATATATACTTACTAAGTATGCATCCATAGAAAACACAAAGTTTTCATCACTGACATAGGTAGTGAACCAATTTTCATCCTTCATAAGAGAAATTCAAACAAAAAGTCATAAGAAACTTGCAATCATTTTTGAGGCTTCAAACAACCGTTAACTTCTAGAAATTAGTTACAAATAATTCTTCAATTAAACCAAAAGAAAGACATGAGTTTGAGAAGATGAAACCAAAAGAATAGAGTGTTATCCTTGTTGCCTTTCCTCACTCGCTCTTGCTGCCTTCTTGTTCTCTTCTCCACATTTGGCTTCTTTTCTTTTCTTTTCTTTTCATAACCTTTCAAATGTGTTATGGTTCCCATCATCATGACAATTCATTCCTAATTAAAGCCAATTAGTATGGAGACTTGTGGTTTTCTTTGCTGCATCAATTATGGCTGCTAAGATTTATTGTGTTTATTGCTTTCATTGCTTTCTTGTCAATTGCAAACTGCTCAGCCTTTTGGGAACCTTTAAGTATTAAAATGAGCATAACTTCTTCTAAAAAAATGATATAAAAGTCAAAAAGTGCTCTAGAAAATAGACATTCGTAGCTTTCCACGCACATAAGGCTCATTCTTTGATTCATTCTGAGTTGTTCGCAACTCGCTGCCAAAGTCAGCTGATTTGCACATGCAGTTTTGATGAATTTGCTATTTAAAATCTCAATTGTGCTCCTTTTCTCTTCTTTGCTTGAAAAATCCTACAAAACACAAAAACAAAGTAAATAGCTCAAAAATATAAGGAACTAACTTAGAAAAGACAAGTAAATTTGATGTAAAATATAATATATATATATATATATATATATATATATAAGCTTATCAAATACTCCCACACTTAGCTTTTGCTAGTCCTAGAGCAAAAAAAAGAAAACATGAAAAAGTAGCAACATGGAAAACATTAGCATTAGCTTCCCCCCTTATGTGACCATAGAATTTCATTCAAGAGAACAAATCATTAAGAACCTTAGTTCGCACAAAACAAGCTAATCCAAGCTAATCTTTCTTATTCAAATGTTAGCAGTAACTTTTTGATCATCATTGAAGTGTAGTGTGTGTAATAGCCATGCTAATACAATTTCAAGTTTCTTTAAAACACCACATGCAGACAGGTGACCTTCTCACAAGACATACACTTCATTCCCACGTATGTCAAGGTTAACGTGTTTTGCTCAAGAAATCAAATGTGAAAGATCCACCATAAGCTTGCATAACGATCTTATCTCCACAATCATAATTGCAAAACACAGTTGTTTACTGTTTTGCAAGTTGCTCAGGTTTACTTGGATTTGCGCTTGACCACCATCCACGGAGGTGCATGAATTTGGTTTCAACAATTAGTGTTTTCATTGAGAGAAGACTCATATTCTTCTCAGCCAAATCACTCTGCCTTATAGAAGTTATGTCCAGAAGAACATCCCATGATCAGGACACAGGCACGGGGGACGATTATGCCTCATTTATAAATCCAGTCTAGGAAAATGCTTTAATGATACGCACATCAACAAGAGATCTTAAAAAGAACTTATGAACCAGGGAACAAGCTAGGCACTCTAGACTAGATGAAAGGATGAAAGCTATCTAAGACATCATTGCCCATCTCGAAGTCTTTGCCTCTTAGGTTCCTCCAGGACAGTGAACCCGAATCTAAACCGCATGGCCTCGAAACTTGTCCCAACAAGAGGCAGAATGACCATCAAAGACCTTAGGGGTGTGTTTGTTTCCCTTCACTAGCCCTCATTGGACTGGACTAGATTAATAGTCAGTCCAGTCCCATGTTTGTTACTTCACGAGACTAGCTTTAGTGGGAGTAAGCCGGACTCGTCTCGACTAAGGACCGTGCTAGACGATCTTAGCGAGAGACGTCGCAAACCATGGGACTAGCTAATCCCTTTGATCGCTCTCTGCTCGCGTCCTCTACTCTCCTCTCTGCTCGCGTTCTCTCCCTCTCCTTGTCCCCAACCCTGAATCATGAACAAAGATCATGATTCGAACTTCAATCAGAGAACTCATGAGCTCCGTCGTCCGATTCACCTCCGCTCAGACCAAGCTCATCGGTCGCGCCCTCAGACCCAAAAAACAGAGATATGAAGAACTTGGCCACAAGCTGCATCTTTGTCCTGTCCCATCTCATTCCCGCCGCTGAGGAATAAAAGCAGAGAAACGGACGACCACCACAGCCCACCCCATATATCCGAAAGAAACAATTCACATGGCATTGGCTCTGAACAGCATAATCCCCCACACCACAGCTTTAAGCCTAAGCACTTTTGTGCCCTCTCCCAGAAAGTCCTCGAGCCCTCACTTCCAAAATAAATACAAAGTTTCAGCTCGCTCCGTTACCCGCAGCTCCAGCACCCGCTCTGTTACCCGCAACTCTAGCACCCGCTCCATGCCGTTTTCTTTGAGTCAAAACAAAATAAATACAAAGTTTCAAACTTTAAAAAATAAGAAGGAGGCCAGAGTAATTTGAGGTGGATCGGAAGAAAAAAAGGAAGATGGGAGAAGACAGAGGAACAGAGAAAGGAGAGGTAAACAGTGGGAGGAGAAAAAGAGAGGTTTAGACAGAGAGAAGATGTCGAACAAAGAAAAAAGAGTTGAAAGAAGATGATTCTAGAAAGAAGAAAAAAAGGTAAAATATTATAAAATATTAGTATTTGATTAAATTTAATAATAAAATATTAAAATATATAGATTATATAATATAATACTAAAGTCCTGCTTTTCAGTTCGACACTGCACCAAACGTTTCATTAAATCAGTCCAGCTTAGTCTAGTGTAAGCCAGTCCAGCTTAGTCCCTGAAGCTAGTCCAGTCCGAGATAGTCCGGTGCAACAAACGCACCCTAGGTTTACTACCGCCCCACTATTCGGGAAAGAGATCTTTCCAAAACAATAGCCTTAAAGGAAGAAACTGGGACTATTTCAAAAGGGCTTGGAAAGGGAAAAAAACGATGCGAAAGGCTTATCATCCCAGAAATCGCGCCACCAGGCCAGAATACATCCGCTCCTTCCCTATGGTGCCCTTGTGGTCAAGTTGTAATTCTTTGATGCCATGGTAGGCAAGGTTCTAATTGACAACGAGTCAAATGACAACTTCATCTTCATATGCATAGCTAGAATGATGGGTGTCCTCGACAAAATCAACTTCAAAAGATCCACCATTCAATTGCTCTTAATGGGGTCCCACACAACATTATGGAAACTGTACAACTTAAGGTATAGGCAAAACCGTCTAAATATTTGATGGCTTTGTATGTGATATGTAACGACCCGTCTTAAAAATTTACTTTTTAATTCATTAAAATTATGAAAATACCCCTAATGACGAAAATGTTGACTTCCGTTGACATGTAGGAAACTTTCTTTTATTTTATTTTCATAGCACTCGTTGATACGAACGTGTAGACGAGAACATAATCAAATTCAAAGCTAAAGCTTCTATGAATTTTTGAACGTCAAGGGTATTTTGGTAATTTCACAACTAGAGATATTTCTTCACTTTCGACTTCTCTTAGAGTGACAGGTGTCAATTTCCCCCATTTTTGGGGTGTTCTTCCCGTGACCCCACTTTCCTTATTTTCCTATTCTTATTTTTCTTTTCGTCTGTGAACTTTTCTCTTTCTAGAACATTATCACTCACTTTCCCCATTTCATATGTGCACTCTTCTCCCCTCTTTGGGAAAACACACGACAAGACTTCCACCACTGTTCACATCATGCTATAGCCGATCACCACCATTTGGTAGCAATGGGAATCACTTATCCTCGACTAGGCACCCATATATCTCTCTTTCCTTCTCGATATTGTAGCACAGTCACTGTGCTTGTGTTCTCCGGCGAGGTATGTCGTCTACAACCAAGGTGAACCTTTTAGAACTCTTTAGATCATGTTTTAGGTTAGATTAGAGTAGTTGGTAAGTGTTAACCGAGTGTTGCATGTTGGAAACAGCTCAGGGGGAACTTTTCCCAAATTCCAGCGAGAACTATCGCCTTTCATGCCATTTTCCGGCCAACTCCAGCCACGACACAGCTCCAAGATGGTATAAACCTTTTCTTCTCATTCTAAGCTTCATTTCCATAGCTAGAACGTTGAAAATGATGAAGAAACTCTCCGGTCCAACCCAACAACTTAAAACCCAGATTCGACCTGACCTTGACCCAATCCTAGTTTCCATGGTTGGCGCATGAGTTGCGTGTGGGTAAGCGTGGAGGGTTGTCCTACCCAGCACGTGGAGCACGCGCACCTCTGCTGGAGGTACTGTGCTTTGCTGTCGACCACGGCAGTAACGGTGAGTTTTCCGACGACCTATCTCAGCGCATGCGGTGGCGTGTGGCCTCACGAATCATTGCCTCATGGCGGCGCGTAGGGAAACCCAAGGTCCCTCCTTAGGTTTTTCGACGTGCTGAATCCGAATTTGCAATCTGTTTTCCCAAATTCTATCATTTTAGTAGAGTTTTATTAAATGGTCTTTATTTGTGTTTAGGTACGTCTGTTGGAAGTGACCCTGTCCTTCCTAGTTCGAGCGGTTCCTCGGTAGCGGAATATTTGTGAGTGGACCCCTTCTTAAATTGCATATTTTTATATAATGCTAGGCTTGCATTCATGAAAAGAATGATTTCATGATTTTACGTTTTATGCATTATTTATGATTTATTTAATTTAAGTTTTACAAAAGGTTATGAATTATTGGATTTTCGTATGTGAAATTCTATGAATTTATGAATATGATTTATTTTGGATTTATGAATTGAGGCTTTTAGCTTTTGAGCTCCAAATTTGATATGAGATTTTTTTAGATACGTTTTCAGTGCTTATCTAGTGGGTTATCATACAGCACATTCACACAACTGAGTATGTTGACGCATTTGGCCATAGGACACAGTTGATGATGTTTATGACATACTCCCAGCTTCACTAGCCACGGCTAGTGTCGGTGTATTATGTTATATGTATATGTTTCTTCTCTGGTGTAACCCAGAGTTGTACAACTTTACCGTCGGGTGATAGACCCCTATATTTCTTCACTAGCATAACCCAGTGTCATACAGCTTCACCTTCGGGTGATGGACCCATTATATATATTTCTTCTCTGGTGTAACCCAGAGTCATACAGCTTCACTTTTGGGTGATGGACCCCTATATTTCTTCACTGGCGTAACCTAGTGTCGTATAGCTTTACCTTCAGGTGATGGTTATGCCTTCGGGCCACTATGATACCCCTAGTTAAGTATACCATTGATTTGAGTTATGAGATTTTTGGGTTTTGCCTTCGGGCATTTTGATACCACCTTTAGAGATGATTTTTATTACTACGAACATTTTTGGCATGTTAGAGTTTTAGAGAACCTATATGTAGTATTAAATACATTTTCAAAACCGGAAGGGAGGGCGGTTAGTATGTTCACAAAGAAATTGGCTTTTATTATTATTAGTATTAATATAAATTATGGTCTACTCACCTTTTGTTTTTAGCACCCCCTCAGGACATAGTGACGAAGAATATGACTTGAGCATCAAGGCATTTCCTTACCAGTGATTTAGCGTTCTTCCACTTACGTATGGCTTTCTTTTATGAATAATTTTAACTTGATGTCTTACCTTTCACTCGTATTTCCGTTTAGTGGTATGCTCTGGACATATTCGTACATCTTTCATTTCAAAATGGTAGCTGTTGGACATTCTGTTTTGATCATGTTTAATTTGGATCATTATTATTGCCTCTTAGCGTTTATATATTCCTGATGATGTGATTTTTTGAATTAATTGTTCCCTCTTGTCCTCGCAAATTCATATATTCATGGCTTTCATCACTCTCGAATGGCGGCGAGCACGTGCCATCCATGTGTCATTTAGATATCTGGGTTGAGGTGTGTCATGATAAATAGCTCATCCCCTACAACTATATCCTCGATCGAGAATGGTTGCATTGACACTATCCTATCAACAAGCAGTACCCTACCTTGTTACCTAAGAATAATGATGAACAGAAGAGCCCGAGAAAGAGAAAAACCTATGAAGAGAAAAACTTGTGCTGAGAGATATGATCCCGGCTAAAGAAAATCAAACCCATTGCTGATTCTTCCAGGGAGTACCTCACTCGTTTAAAACAGGGCCTAAACTTTGAAAACTTCACACATATGCAAGTCTAAAAACATTCAAAGTTACACTGTTAGAGGACCCTTTTTAGCCAGTTCGTCTTGAACAGTTAGCAACTTGGGCTCAAGCTGTAATAAGAACGGTAACGGTTGGCGGGCTAGGGGCATGGGCACGTGCGCCTTGACCCGAAAGTCCAATGCACCATCTGGCCTCCAAAAAGTTTATACAACCAGTAAGGTTATGAGTTATAACATTAAAATTTGGGCTCTACGCCATTCAAGGGAATAGTAAAAAATGCAATCCAAAAATCATCAAATGGTGGCTCTGAAGTCCGATCCCGAGTACAACTACTTCCATCCTAAACCAACATACTAAGCCAAGTACGTTCTACAACACCATATGTTAGCAGGTTCGAATAGGGCATCATCCAGACTAGGTAATCCCCAAGAGGAATTTTATTCCAATGGAGCTCTGATACGTGAAAATGCTTTGGTCAAGACAACCAAGGTAGTCTGATCGGAAACGCTAAGGTCCGACAAATATGATTTAAAAAGTGTTTCCGGCCCACCTGCGGGCGACTAGGTCTCCAAAGAACTTTTGTTTAAGATTCAATAGAGTTGAACACACAATTTGGGCTAGGAAGATTTCCCCTTAGGTATCACGTTGCAATCACGAAAGTCCATGACCTGAGAACTAGGGCAAGGAGTAAAGCAATCAACACATGTTTACAAAATATTTTTAGAACCTTGATTTTTCAAGGCTGGAGTAAGGTTGATCTAAATACAGTTACCTTAAATGTCTAGTCATCGACTCACTAGTTCCGAGTTGAGCTGTATCGGACGGAGTAGCGGTGCTACCATCAGATCCTATAAGTCTTCGAGTTCCTACAACCTAGGGATTGGCGTGTGCTGTAAGTAATCATAATTCCTAAAAAGGTGCAATATCTACTTCTAGATATCCTCTAGGATTCTCCCAACTTAGAATGAGAATTATATCCTAAAAATGTCTCTCTACCCATGGTATAAATACACCGATTTAGGGTTCATCTATGGTAACGCAATTTAAACACTTGAATCCTCTTACTAGTTGCTTGAGTCTAAAATCATTCACTAACTTGACTGTTAGAGAGTCTTTGGCCGACACACACACCCCCTTCCCCGCAGTCTTAGGCTTGTTTGTTGTTTTGCAGGTTGCTCAAGTTTACTTGAATTTGCACTCAACCACCGCCCATATAGGTGCGCAAATTTGGTTCCAACATTAACTGATAATTTGGCCTTCAAAGTTATGCATTAGCTCTAGTGAATAACTATCGAATAACTAGGTCTTTTTGAAATTCGTGTGTTGGCACTAGTGACGGACTATTGAATACCGGCTGGGCTATTGAAAAATCGTGTGTTAGCTCTAGTATAATAACTTGACCAATTCTCGATGTTTGAACTGGTTTCCTGAGTGACTCTGTGTGAAGTCACTTGTGAAGAGGCTTGTTGGAGAATAAGATCTCACATCGATTACATGACAATATAATATACAATTAATATATGAGAGTTTCCACCTTTAAATTACCGAGGCTTTTTGTGATAAAACCAACAACTAGTAATAAGTTGTTCAGTTGGGATGATATCGATGATGTTGGTGGTGGATCATGTTGTGCCTATATGTTTATCAAGAAATGTTACTCTTACCACATTTGTACCACCTCAATAGAGATGTGACCTACATATGTTGGTGTGTCTACCTCTATTAAAAAGGTTGTACAAATACAGTATAAAAAATGTGATAACTGTATTACTCTCTATATATATGGAAAATGGTAGAGAGACCTATCACATTTTGTAAACCACATGATGTAACGATAAGTAAGACTTCATGATTTAAAGAATTTAAAAAAGAAGACCAACGGTCAACCACATTATGTAATTTACAAAATGTGATTTATAAAGATAATCTTTCTAAAATTACCCTACATATACATAGAAGAAAAATAATAAAATGGGAAAATAAACCAAATAAATATGTGTAAAAAAGAGATGATAAAATATTCCAAATTAAATATAGGGTTAATATCAGTTGACAACCTTGAAGTTTCTTGGTTTTCAACATTTAGTACATCAAGTTTTTTCATCGCAGAGTGATACTTGAAGTTATAATTTTGGGACACTTTCTTACATCCATTAAGATTACTGTTAAATTAGTCGTTAACCAATGACGTGGCACCCACGTAAAGAATGAATGGACATCATGTGTCAATATGGGCCTACGTTATAAAAAAAAAATTAAAAATTCACAAAACTCTTTTGCTCACTTGCCAAAATTTTTGTTTCTCTTCCCTTTTTTCCCCTCTCCCCTCTCAATTTCCTTATTTCATGTTTTTGGCATTTCCTTCCCAAGAATTGAGAAGCTCGTCATAGAAGGAAGCGAACTTCCAACACTTGGACCTACCCCAACAGAGCCATCTCAACTACCCTCCTCTTTTTTGCAAGAACCAAGAAGTTGAAATCGAAGTCTAATTGGTTGGTTGAATGGGACGGAAAGAAATCGAAGTCAAAGTCAAATGGGTCGGAAAGATTTTGGGGATTAGGGTTTGCTAAGTTCGGAATAGTAGGAAGAGAGAATGGAGGGGAGGTGAAGAAAGTGCAGGAGATGGAAGAGGTGAGTTGGGTATGGAGGGATCAAGGAAAAGATGGGTCGAGAGATTCTAAGATCGGGAGCGGAGAGAAGCATACGAAGAGGCGGTGGTTGCAACGTTGACGCCGGAAAATGACGACGGAGAAAGGTGGTCAGAGATATGGGAGGGGCAGGTGGTGGAACCAAGTGTGAAGATTGTGAAGCGTATTTTGGAGTAGGCCTTCCAACTTTTTCCAGCTATATATACAATCCTTTTTTTTTTTTTTTTTTTTTTTTTTCAATTTTTCTTTTGGGAAATTTTATTTAAACCCATGTAACCTCTTTCTACACCCAACTTAAATTGTAAATATTAATTGTCTATTTTACCCTATTACATAATTACTATTAAGTACAAAATGAAATTAATAATAAAACTTAAATTTCTCAATAAACCCAGACACTATAATTAAACCCTAGCATCACCCTTTGTATCCTACGTCCATTCCGGCTAAAACCTTAATAGTTATGATAGAGAAAAACAAGCTTTTTTATTGATGGATAGTGATTTTGAAGTTTTGAATCCTCCAACTAAGGTATGACTCAATTTATGGATATTTTGTTTGTTTGCTTTTTCTTTGGATTAAATTTCATACTTATTATATTATATTGTATCGTATTTGTTTTTCTTTGTCGTCTGTCTGCCCCCAAAACACCACTGCAAGAACTTTTGATTAGTACTGCAAAGACATATAACTTGATTCTTGGTGCAAATAACGATTGTCTAACCTCATAAACCTTGACCACTCACTAGCGAGTGTCATGTCTCTATCCAAATCCAAAGCATCAAGGTCAAATGTTTCTGACAAAGTGATGGACTGAACTAGACTGAACTAGAGCTTGCATTGCATTCTTTGGCAAATTAAAATCTATGGAAGGATCCCTGAGACGATAAAGATCTTTACATCCGTGAAACATAAACCAGAAAAACAAATTTAATCCAATCACTTGGAACTTATATGTTAAACTTTACCTTCACAGCACCAGTCCCGAACTCTGGATCAACGAGAATTTCATCACATACTATAGGAATTCTTCTTCCATTGAAAGGATGGATGGCATGTTTTTCATGAAGGTGTCTATACCTCTCGTCATTTGGATGTACATCAATGGCAGTATCACCGAGCATAGTTTCCACTCTAGTGGTGCCCACCACAATCTCACCAAAATCTTCCTCCAGAGTGTAAGCAAATGAAGTTAACACGCCAAATTCAACAGGGTTCTCATATCCAGGAAACCTGAGTAATGTCGTATCTCGAATATCAATATAATCCATTTATACAAACCCAAAAAAAAAAATCCATAAATATATGCTGCAATATAAGGAAGAATATGCAGGTAAAAGAAGAAGGCTGACCTCAATGTCAGATATTGCTGTAAGCAACCCACAATCCCAATTGACTATGCGATTAGCAGCCAAAGTGAAGAAAATTCAAAGACAAAAAGGTAATTTACAAACTTATAGATGTGGATGATTATATAAGGTAATGGGTGTACACGGTTGTCAAGTTTCAATCCTTATCCCGAAAAAAAACATTCAGTTAGAAATGCTATTTTATAAAGGGAATGAGTGTAAAGATAACTTTACATTTTGAATTGAGTTTGAAAGAGTAGTATATGTAATAAATTTGGATATAAAGAGATATTAATTCTTTAATTAAAAAAAAAATAGGTGAAGAGAGTAAATTGAATGTAGAAAGATGTTAGATGAGTTTAAATAAAATTTTTCTTTTCTTTTTTAATTACTCCTCTAAATTTAGTTTGCCAACAATTTTGGGGAAAAAATCTTTTGTGCCTCTGCTTCCCAATTCCTGTATGCACCGAAGAAAAAAAAAAAAAAAAAGAGGAAAAATCGAAAGGTGGGAGTGGAGTTGGAAGACTGAGGCGGGACGAGAATGCGACAAATTTTGGGATTTCAGAGGGAAATGCACAAAACACGAAAGAGTTTTGCGAAATCTTCAATTTTTTTTATTTTTTATTTTCTAATATTCATGTGGACTGATATTGACATGTGACGTTTAATCATCGTCCATGTGGCATCAGATCACCGATTAACGATTGATTTAACAGTAAACTTAACAAATGTATGAAAGTGTTCCAAAATTATGACTTTAAATATCACTTTGAGATGAAAAAAACTTGATAAACTAAATGTTAAAAACCAAAAAACTTCATGGCAGTAAATTGAGATTAACCCTTAAATAAAAGTACAAAAATGTAACGGGATTTCTTTTCATTTTTTTCTCTGTAGGAAAATGTAATGCCATACATTCCAACCCTTCTTATTCTTTACCATTCCCTAACTTTGTTTGCTTAAATAGCTGCGAAGAAATACATAAATTGTAATGATCTCTCCTGTCTCACACTCACTCACACGCGCACACTATTCGAATCCTCCGCTGTCCTCTCCATCCATGTCGGTATCTCTGTCATATATAGCTAGTGTGAAGCGGCATGGCATGGCGGTGAAATATCTTACGTGCTGTAAGGCGGGGGCTTAGGCATGCCCTTGACGAGGCCACAGACAAGGGCGCTGTCTGGCATGTTGTACTCGTTCCTGAGGGAGCGTTTAATATTTTCAACTCCCACGTAGAGCTGTTGTCCTAGGTAGCGCCTCTCCGGCTGCTCTGACCTAAGATTCCACATTCCAGCGTTGTCGAATGTTAATAGGATGGCAGCCCAAGATTTGGGGAACACTTGGATGGTGTGCCTGCTCATGGCGTCGAGAAGGTTGTAGTTCTTCCTCTTTTCTGGGGTCCACTTCCCGGGCTCCACGCTGACGATCAGTCACACAGATAGAGAAGAAATCATTAACAATATGATACAAATTTTGACGAAACTATACAAGTATATATTCTTAGTTAAAAGTGAAGTAGCTATATATATGTGTGTGCGTGCGTGCACGTGTGAGAAAGAGAGAAAGAGAAAGAAAGAAAATGCAGGCATGCATAGCTGCACTTACGCGACGGCGAAAAAGGCGTATCCGTTCAAATGCCAAGTCTGGAGGCTCTTCTCCGGGTTCTCAAAGATGATCTCCACAAAGTCTTTAATGGTTATATTGAGAACATTGGGTTCCATGGTGATCTTTTCTGCAGGTGATTGGGGATCAACCTTCATGGTGTCGAACTTGAAGACCTTCTCACGGATTCCATAGTAGTCGGCCAACTTGAGTGGGGTTTCAGGGTCCACGTGGGAGATTCCGTTGATAGCATAGCGAAGCTTCCCGTCGGCCTTGCTAGCAGAGTTGATGAGCTTGATGGTGCGAGTGATGTTAATCTTTCCATAGTGGTAGGATCCCTGAGGGTTAGGCCTAGCTGCGCTGGCAGTGAGGTTCCAGCGAAAAGAACGGAACTGGTTGAGAGACCAGGCCCATCCCACAGGAGCCTTGGGAACTTCAGGGGAGACAGGTCCCTTACCATTTTCGTATCTGATGATGCCTTTACCGGTGAGCACGCTCTTGGTGAATCGGGTGGAAGCCACCATGTAGTAGTCCTTGGGTTCCTTGTCGGCAGTGACAAGCATAGAGAAACATTGGCCAATATGCACATCAAGCGAATCATAGGTGTTTTGGACGGTGTGGGAGCCCTCCATCTCGACAAGCTTCATTTGGTGGCCTTGGATCCTAAAGTTGAGGGAGTTCTTGAGCCCCACGTTGCAGATCCTGTACTTGTACGTCTTGCCAGCCTTCATGGTGAAGAGGGGCTCGTCCTTGCCATCTCCTTTTGCTGATTTGCCGTTGATAAGGACGCCGTCAGGCCTGGCCATGCTACGGCCGCTGTCCAAGAATTTCCTAAGTTGGCTGTGGCTTTTGGTGTACCAGTCACCGATTATGACAGTGTAGTCATCCTCGGGAGCAGCGTAAGGGACGGGAATTAAATTACGGCTGTTGATGCGGAGGCCTCCAAAGGCACCGGCTGCCCTATGCATGGCCGTTGCAGGGTAGTACATGAAACTCCCAATCTGATCCTTGACTTGGAATTTGTAGGTGTAGTTTGTACCGGGGGGGATGGGGCACATGGTTCCAAGAACTCCATCTTGCCATGGATTCTTCCTCTGCTGGACACCCACCCTGCATGCATGCAATCAAATATATATAATTGGGATCGATGGATGTGATGGTTATTAATTAATTAGGAAATTAGATTTTAATCGCAAAATAAGATGAAGCTTAGAAAAATTGTCTTATACACTTATGTTCTTACATATTTTCTTATGTGCCACTAATTCACTACAATATATTTAGGTACAAACATTTCAGCATACTAAACTATAAAATATATTATGATAAGTTAAATAAAATTAATGAATTAAAATGTGTATAATAATAAATTTAAAATTTAATGTAATGACATTAAATAAGATATCTATTAAATATTAAAACAAAAATATAATATGAATTTGAATTAAGTACACATTAAGAAAATAAATATCCAATCTAACACTAAATTTTTATTAATTTTAATTTTCTTGAAGGATTAAAGTTTAAAAATCCCTTAATTAATTTCTTGTTAATTAATAACTAAAGGTGTAGGGCTGGATTGCATTGCAAATTTGCAAATCTATAATTGCTTGCGTAGTAGTAACTAGTAAGTTAACGTACGTACCATGTGATGAGGAATGGCTCGTCAAGGTTATTGAAGACGTTGACGATAACGTTGTTGTTGGTGGTGGAGTTGATGTTGGGTCCAGGAAATTGGCCATTTATAAGAATGACTTGCTGGGGTACTCCTAGGGGTGAGAGGGTTCCGTAGGTCACATTCCATGTGAAGAAAATGGTAGGATCTCCACAATAGACTACCGAAATTGTCCCCAGTGAGAGGCATAACAGCAGCATAAGCATCATCCCAGACATCTTTTTTTATAATTCACATGCACACGCACAAATCGATGCCTCTTTCTCTGTCTCCCTCTATTTCTATATATTTTGTATCGGTGGGAAATTGGAAGACGATGACTGTCTTCTTTTGCTATTGTTGTCCCAAGTAGCTCCGCCTCCTCTTATATACTCGCAAATGACATTTTTCCAACCATTCAAAGTCCCCGTTATTGTCTCCTACCTTACCTTTCTCTCTTGCTCCTTGCAATGCGCCCTTCCTCACATTTGTCTCCACATCCCTTCGCTTCCCTTCCGACCCTTTCTCCCCAAAACCATAAAAAATTAATTAATTTTTCAAAAGGAAATATGAAAACTAAGTTGATAGTATTTGGAGGAAAACAAATATGTATTTTATTTCAACGATTATTTATAATTTTAATTTGAGTTTGTGACCATCTTTCCATATAGGATACGTATCCTTTGATTCGATTTTGTCTGCTTGACTTTTATTTTAAGTTTGTCACCTAGTAGAAAGTCATCTAAGGGCTAATGTCTTGACACCCAATATTATTAAAAAAAAAAAAAAAAAAAAACCTCTTAACACAATTTAGGTTTTCTTTACCGCTAATTTCTGTCTTATTTTTTTATTTGTTAAAAAAAATATGAAAATCGAAATGTTCTTCAAAATGAATAACTTTTATGACAATGAACACGATAAACAATTTAAATTAAGGAAAACTAATTAAAATAGCTTGAAATATTTGAGTTTTAATGATAAGGACAAAATAAGAAATAAAATGAATAGTATCAGAATTCACTTTTTAGTGTAAAAAATGTTGTTTTTTGTTAAAGTGAACAGTACTTGAAACTTTTCGTTAAAGCTCCATTTAAATTATGATATTTGTATGGTAAAATGGTGTCATGTGAGCAAGAAATGTGGATTCCTCTCATGGGTAAGGAGGAAAGTATTATACTTATTTTCTTCGTTTTTCTTGAATCTTAATTACAATATAGAACATCATTACAGTGATGCTCTATATAGAAATAGCCTATATTTGGTCATAAAAGGTTTTAGTCCCAGTTTGGGCCAATTACATATGAATAAACTGCAAATTATATAAATTATAATTTTTATTGGTCTCATCTTAAGAAATTTGTCTCTACATAGTAATAATTAGGGGTAGGCAAACGGGTCCTGGACCCGGGAGTCGGGGCGGATACGGGACAAGTCCAAAGATTTGAAACACAAAACAGGGCGGGGTGGGACGGGTCTACAAAACTAGTGGGGCAGGACGGGTCAAAAAATAAGAAGGAACAGGCCCCCGGCCCGGCCCGTTTGTAGCATGCAATAATGGATTGGAATTGGATTAAAGCGATGTTATGGCCCACTAGCCCTTGACTTACAAGGTCACCCACCATATTGCACCAGATTTGGGAGGCCCTCAAGAAGGTCTCTGTAACCAATACGTGTCAGAGCATGCGTCGAGTTCTCGACAATAGTCACCCAGACCTCAAAGACTTTCAGCTCTCCAGCTTTTTTATCCCCTTCTCTGATCTCAAAAACTTAATTATATGGTTTAATTAAATCCAACTGTCCAGCTTTTTTATCCTCTCATCTGATCTCAAAGACTTTCATCAATCTCCCATTTTCCATTCATTCACACTTGAGCATGCGTCGAGTTCTCGACAACAGACACCCAGACCATCACCGCCTCACGACCACCACGATTGCACCGCCCTCGAGCTCTTGCTGAAGTAGCTGGACCGTCAGATCTTGGTCGTTGACCACCCAATATGGTCCGACTCTGCCGATTTCGCGGCATTCTTGACTCGATCTACTACATCATTGCCACGATCCAGGACTAGGATAGACTCTCATGGCTACCAACTAGTCCGTTAGCGTTGTGCATGTGGGATAGACTCCCTAACTCGTTTTCTCTTCTCTCATTGACTCGTCTTTTTTGGGTTTTTTATGGTTATGATTTTGTGTTGGTTGGGTTTTTTTTTATGGTTCTGATTTGGCCCCTTTTTCTCTCTCCCAGATGACTAAGGAAAATGGCTTGAACGGTCTGAGCTGCATTTGGGTTATCGCAAAGGAAACGAGTTCAACGACTAAGGAAGACGACTTGAACGATGTCGTCCCCTTCTGTGTTGATGAAAAAAAAAATGTAAGAGGAACTGTGGACCTGCCCCGAACCAGCCCGTTTCAAACAGGCCGGGTTAAGTCCCGTTACATTTTAAAACGGGTAGGTTCGGTTCCTTCAAATTTAAGCCCAGCCTGGCCCGTGCCCAACCCTAGTAATAATTGTCAACATGACCCATTTATATATCATCCTAACCACTACATACACTAGTAGGAAAAACTATTTGCGCAACAGATGTTTGCACGATAAAGAAAATTTCGTCGCTCAAGGGTGCTTTGTACAACGAAAAAATATCTTTGTCGCACAAGGTTGTTGCACTTTGAGCGACAGAGAACTTTGTCGCATAATAAAATTTGCACAACGAAAAAAAGATGCTCGTCGGGCAAAGTCAATAAGAAAACCAAGGATATATTTTTTTTGGCGCGAAAATGAATTAACGACGAAGATTTTCCCGTGGCTACCTCAGGCGACAGAGGCGTCGTCACGCAAAGTGCGTTTAGTTTTTGGGTCAGAGCATTCAGCGCATGGTAATCAACAGAACACTTGCGCGACAAAGGCTTCGTCGCGCAAAGTCCAGTCAGTTTTTGAGTTAGAGCATTCAGTGCATGTAAATCAAAGGAATCAATATTGTATTTAGTGCAGAGATTTACGCGACAAAGGCTTCGTCGCGCAAAGTGCTTAACCTTCCTATAAATATGCGCTTCTGCTATCCTCATTCTTAACAATTCTCTTCATGGAGGATAAAAACAAAGAGCAGAGCATGCCCTCCGGGCTTTATGATATAAGGCAATATGTGGAGTTTGCGTATGCGATTGATGCAGCAATGCGGAGTCATTGTCCTACTGCTGAGTGGCGTTCTTGGAAATATGTGCCCGAGAATGTGAAGAATGCGGTGATGGATCAATTATTAGTAAGTGTGACAAATGTTGAAAATATATAGTTTGTTAAATTTTTTGTTATATGTTGGGATTAATTATCTACATATATGTGTAACAATGTAACTATACTCTTAATGATACCAATGAGGAGTTGATGAAGTTGATGGAATAGGCGTTGAAGGGGGGTTACAAGCAATGACGTTATGCCGTGGAGTAGAATGAAGAACCATCGAAATAGTAGTTCTAAATTTATGTTTATGAGGACAATATTTAAGTTTAAGGTTTTTTTTTTTTTTTTTTATTTTTTTTTATGGGTTATGTATTTGGACTTAATTAGGCTTTAATTCATGTTTTGTTGTTTAAATAATTGCATGGAATATTAATTCAATTTACTTAAGTTTTTAATTATTTTAAGAATAAATATTATAACTGACTATTTATCCATAATTATGAAAAGTATCTATATTTACGTAAACTTTATAATTACAATCCCTCACGTTTGTCGCGCAACATTTTTAGCGATGACAGCTTTATCGCACAAGGGGCGCAAAAAAGCGGATAACCTTACCGCCATATTTCAAATATATACTTTTTGTGCGACAAAATGTTTGTTGCGCAAGGTGATAAACCTTGTGCGACAAAGCCTTCGTCGCTCAATGGTCGTTCAGTTTCTTGGTCAGAGTATTCAGTGCATGTGAATCAGAGGAATCGAAACCGTATTTACTGCAGATATTTATGCGACAAAGGTTTCGTCACGCAAAGTGCCTAACCTTCCTATAAATATGCGCTTCTGCTCTTCTTCTTCTTTAGAATGCGTTTTGGAAAAGCTTTACGATTTTGCAAATTATAATCAATTTGTTGTTTGATTGTTGGTGCGATGGCCAACAGCGGTGCCCTCCTCACTTAACGGCCAATTTAACTGATTCATTAGCGGAGGTTTAACATTGTATCAAATTTGTTGATGCACAAAATCGGCGAGGACTTTGGTACAACAGAAAGTGTGAGGTTTATGACCTTCGCTAAGTTGCTCTGGTCATTAGTGTGGATAAGTATGTAAATGAATAGAGACAGGGAAGCAAACAACATAAGATGTATGTGGTTCACCCAGATTGGCTACGTCCACGGAGTAGAGGAGTTCTCATTAGTTGTGAAGGGTTTACACAAATACATAGGTTCAAGCTCTCTTTTAGTGAGTTCTAGTGAATAGTTTAGTACAAATGACATTAGGGATTATTGTGGGAGAATGATCCCCTTTTATAGAAGAGAGTTTCTAGCTTTGTTCTGACATTGACACGTGTCATGTTGTGATTGGCCTCTGATATCGACACGTGTCGTGCTGTGATTGGCTTCTGATACCGACATGTGTCGTGTTGTGATTGGCTTCCTGGTTGGAGGAAAAGTCTTGTGGGTCCTTAACGGTATGCTGTTGACCGATACTTAGTAGTTTCGGGATTGATCAAGTATGGTACAAACAGTGCTTCCTTAAGTTCCCGAGTGAGAGAAGCTTCTCAGTTGGGGACTTGCAAGATCCAAGCCATTGAGTAATCACGAAACTTCCAAGTACCAAAGTGTGGTGTCACCTTCACTTGCCTTCTCTGTCCTGTAAATAGATGTGGCATCTTCTATTGGGAGTACTTTTTCTTCATCCAGGAGTGGTATCTTTGGTTGGCGTTGACGCACAAAGTAATGTATCATTTTCAATTGAAGCTTACTTGTAGTTTCGGGTTTGGTCAAGTGCGATACAAACCATATAGTAGGAGTCTCCCAAGTCTCTAAGTGAGGAAATCTGCCGAAGGAGGTGACAGACAAGGTAAGCAATCAAGGTTCCAAGCAATCAGTCTCAGATCGGTAGGTTGATCTTGGGTTCCGGCTGATTATACTCATTCTCCCTGTCTCTCATTCAACAATAAGGATAAAGAGAAGAAACAGGGAGAAGACATGATATAAGGTACTCTTGTTTTTGGAGAAAACGGACGAATCGACACTTGCTTTGTTGTACTTGACTTTCCACAAGTGTATTCTTGAACTGGGCTGGAGGGTTTTCTGGTTTCCTCCAAAGGAGCGAGCCGACTCCAGAATTTGAGGGTCAAAACAAGTTCGTCAAACCTGGAGTATGTTCAATCCTAATGATATGAGATACTTTTGCTGTTTGACAAAGTAGTAGATGTGGTATGGCGAAGCTTTGTTCTTCGATGACGGTGCTAGCAAAAGGCTGTTGAGGCTTCTCGATCTCTTCAATTAGAGCAATGATGCCAAGCTTAGATTTGACTTAGACTCTTTCGTCTGAATTATGCAGTTCCACAAGAAGGGCGTTGTGCTGTAATGATCTGTTCTAGCTAGCCGTTGAACCTTCTGCTTCAATCTTTTGTATAGCAGAAATGGTGCATAACCTTTGCATTTAAACGGTCATTCAGAGCACGACTTCTCAGTGACTTATCCATGCCTGGCAGCTTCAGTGTAAAGAGCCACTATCATACCAACTGTTCTGAGGTATTTGCCGAAGGAATTTATGACCTTGACAACAGTTGAGGATGAGTACTCGAGAGCAATGCTAGGCAAGCGACCAGGCAAAGGTTTCGGGCAATTAGTTCTAAATCGGAAGTTTGATTTCAGGTTCTGACTGATTGCATTCTTTCTCCTTGTCTTGCAGGTAAGAGCAAGGGCAAAGGAAAAGACAGGGAAAAAACATGATATGGGATACTCTTGCTTTTAACCCTGATGATATGAGATATTCTTGCTCTGATGTGGCTGGTTGGCCTGGGTATTATCAAAGGAGAAGAAAACGAAGTATTTCGATAGGCTAGATTGGGAGTGTCATTTCGGATGTGAGGAAGGGTTGAGCATATTTTTTTTTTTTATTTGGCAGGTCTGTCTGGCTGTGGAGGATGGAGGTCGACATATATAGGAATTGTCCCAACAGCGAGTGGCAATGCTGTTCTTTTACCCTTCTCGGTCAAAGCAATATAGTGGTCGCTGCAAGGTTCACGTGTTTTAACTTTGTCAGAGCACTTTGAAAAAGTTGTCTGTGGTATCCAGAAAGCTGATGTTGCGTGTGAGGATTGTGGACAAATTTTATCCAATGAAATTCGACTTCTCGAAGTTCGGGAAGCAGGCAATCTTGTTGAGGATATGGTTCTCGAGATTCGGAGAGCAGTGCCTCTTCGATTTCTGGGCAAGCAATCTTTTTAGGAGTGTTTTCTCAGATGTGAAGAAAGGTTGGGCATTTTTGCAAGTCTGCTTTGCCACGAAACATAGAGGTTGACACACATAAGGATTTTCCAATAATCAAGCAGTGGTGTTGTTCCTTTATCCTTGTGGGTAATAATAGGGTAACTGGGCCTTCAACATTTACCTATCTTAACTTTGTCAGAGTTCTTTGGCAAAGTTGTCCTTGGTATCCGAGGAACTGATGTCGCGTGTGAAGATTGCTAATAAATTTTAACCTAGGAAATCCGCTTCTCGAAATTTGGAGAGTGGTGCCTCTTCGATTTTTGAACAAGCAGCCCTATTGAAGATCTGGCTCTTTCTTTTATAAGAGCACCAATTAAGTTTAAGGAGTCCATTCTGAAAGTTATTGCTTGTAGGAATTTTTTCCTTATCTTAGTACTTATGAGACTTACTGTATTTCATTTTTTTTCTTCATCTTTTCTGAGAATGTCTGGCCCCTCCGACCGTCGTTTGGACTTGAATGCTGTAGAAGAGGTAGCCATGTCTCCTCAAGGTAACATATGGCGCCTATCCTTCTTATCTCATACTGGTCCCCATACTATTGGGGACTCTGTGATGAAGAATGATATGACCGCTACGGTGATGGCCAAGAATCTTCTTACTCCCAAATACAACAGACTGTTTTCCAAACGGTCCGATGAGTTGGCTGTTAAGGATTCTCTGGCTTTCAGTTTTCAATGTGCAGGTTTTATGTCTAATATGGCCCAATGCCTATTTGCTCGAACCCGCCAAGTTGAATCGTTGGCGGCTAAAGTGATTAGTCTCAAACAGGAGATCAGAGGGCTTAAGCACGAGAATAGACAGTTGCACATGCTCGCACATAGCTATGCTACAACCATGACGAGAAAGCTTGACCAGTTACAGGAATCCGAGGGTCAGATGTTAAATGATCATCAGAGGTTTCTGAGAAAGGCATTTGTTGCCTTTGTCCTCTGGGGCTGTACCACATACTGAAGCTCCAAATAATCACCATTTTGTGCCTCCTATTTTTGGGACTTTACCGAGTGTTGAGACTTCTCCTGAGCAACCTTTATGAAGACGCCCTCCTGTTTGTTAGTTTTGATTCATGTGTATGCACGTATTTGTAATTTATCGAAGATATCAATAAATAATCTTTACTTTATTCAATGTGTTGTGTTAAATACACTAAGGTATCTTTCACTAAGTTCTTTGAATTTTTTTATTTTGTTGAAGTTTACATGTTGAAACTTCGTGGGTGGACCCTGTAGGTTGAAGTAGTGCTCCCTTAATTTCTTGAGTGGAAAAATTTTCGGTTGGGGACTTGAAAATCCAAGGCACTAAGTAGTCATGAAATTTTTGAGTACCAAGGTGTAGTGGTATATGGTAGGAGTCCCCCAAGTCTCCGATCGAGGGAGTTGACGAGGGAGGTGGCAGTAAGCAATTTTCCAAACAAAATTTCATCATTTTCCTTTCTAAGTGGTTGCCTAAAACTCCTAATTCATATATATTTGGTATGAAAGTTGTTAGGCCCAAAGAAGGGGAGGCCTAGGCTCATTTTTTTTTTTTTTTTTTTTTTTGATTTTTTGAATTTTCGAATTTTTTTTGAATTTTTGTTATTTTTTAATGGGTGAAGTTTTGGTGTTGAAGCTTTTGTGTTGAAGGTTTGTAGGTGAAGCTTTTGTGTTGAAGCTTTGTAGGTGAAGTTTTGGTGTTGAAGCTTTTGTGTTGAAGTTTTTTGTGTTGAAGCTTTGTAGGTGAAGTTTTTGTGTTGAAGTTTTGTGTTGAAGCTTTTGTGTTGAAGCTTTGTAGTTGAGAGTTGAACCTTTGTAGTGAAACTTTGGTGTTGAACCTTTGTAGTGAAACTTTGGTGTTGAAAGCTTTTGTGTTGAAGCTTTGTAGTTGAGAGTTAAACCTTTGTAGGTGAAACTTTGGTATTGAAGCTTTTGTGTTGAAGCTTTATAGTTGAGAGTTGAACCTTTGTAGTGAAACTTTGGTGTTGAAGTTTTGTAGGTGAAGTTTTGGTGTTGAAGCTTTTGTGTTGAAACTTTGTAGTTGAGAGTTGAACCTTTGTAGGTGAAACTTTGGTGTTGAAGCTTTTGTGTTGAAGCTTTGTAGTTGAAGCTTTTGTATTGAAGCTTTGTAGGTGAAGCTCTTGTGTTGAAACTTTGTAGGTGAAGCTTTTGTGTTGAAGCTTTATTGGGCACCATAAATTGATTTTGCTTCACACTATCTTGATCAAGAGTGTGTGAAGCTTTTGAGAATTGTAGTTGCTCTCCATTGATGAAGCTTTGTTTGATGTTGAAACTTTGTAGGTGAAGCTTTGTTGGGCACCATAAATTGAATTTGCTTCACACTATCTTGATGAAGAGTGTGTGAAGCTTTTGAGAATTGTAGTTGCTCTCCATTAATGAAGCTTTATTTGATGTTGAAACTTTGCAGGTGAAACTTTTCTGTTGAATATTTGTTGGGTACCATAAATTGAATTTGCTTCACACTATCTTGATCAAAAGTGTGTGAAGCTTTTGAGAATTATAGTTGCCATTCACTTGTTGAAGCTTTTGTTGGCATTATAAATTGATTTTGCTTCACACTATCTTGATCAAGAGTGTGTAAAGCTTTTTGAGAATTGTTGTTGCCCTTTACTTGTTGAAGCTTTTGTTGGCACCATAAATTGACTTTGCTTCACACTATCTTGATTAAGAGTGTGTGAAGCTTTTTGAGAATTGTTGTTGCCCTTCACTTGTTGAAGCTTTATTTGATGTTGAAACTTTGTAAGTGAAGCCTTTATGTTGAAGCTTTGTTGGGCACCATAAATTGATTTTGCTTCACACTATCTTGATCAAGAGTGTGTGAAGCTTTTGAGGATTGTAGTTGCCCTTCACTTGTTGAAGCTTTGTTGTTGCCCTTTCTACGAGTTGTAGTGTTTGCATTGTTACAGAGGAGAAATGTCTGAAGCAGATGTAAGAGGGCTGAAGAGCTTGATTTTCGTATATCATGTACTGAAGCCGTTGTTGGCTTGCAATAAGACTTTGTTGGTGACTATAACTCTTGTTAGGCATAAGTGCTCCCCTGGTTGAGTTGTAAAGCTTGAGGGTTTTTGATTATTTGTGAATGCTAGGAGTTCACATGTACAAGTTGTACCACTCGTCTTCTAGTTGGTGGAATGAATGGTGAGTTGCTTTCATTACTTGGTTAGTGGTGCGAATGTGAGTTCCTTTATCACCTTTCATCACATTTCATCACCTGGTTGGTGGCACAAAGATAAGTTCCTTCTTCACTTGGTTGGTGGCATGAGTGGCAAGTTGCCAAATAATATTAGAGTACAGGTTGTACATTTTATCACCTGGTTGGTGGCATGAAGGAGAGTACAGGTTGTACATTTCATCACCTCGTTGGTGGCATGAAGATGAGTTCTTTCTTCACATTTCATCACTTGGTTGGTGAGAAAAAAGGCAAGGTGTCGAGGCATATTGTAGCAAGTGTCGAATGACACAAAGTGTGTTGAATCCTTTCGAAGCACAGTTGGCTTATATATGGATGTGTTGGAATGTATGATGTTTATGTATGAATGTGTTAGAATGTATGATGTTTATGTTGATTGACATGAGTGATGCTTATGAATGTTTCGTTATGCATGAAAGGATCCCTTGTTTGGATATAAGTCATGTTGACATATACTTAGACTTTATTTCATGTTGTAAGCATTCGTGTTGAAGCTTCAAACTTGAGCGTTTCAGTGATAGGGATGTAAGGGAGATAGGACCAAGTTGTCTAAATCAACTCTTTATTGAATTGATGCCAAATGGCCTTCATTACATAGGATGCCGAATTACCGTAGCTCAACACTTGTATAGTGTGAGTCTACTTGTAATAGTACTTCAAGTGATCAGCGTTTCATGGATGGCCAAGAGTCTTGCCATCGGAGCTCCTTAGGTTGTAAGAACGAGGGCGACTGATGCCAATAACTTCAAACGGTCCATCCCAATTTAGGCTAAGCGTGCCTTCACTCGGGACTCTGTCGCAGAGTAATCTTTTCTTCAATACCCAGTCCCCCACTTTGAAAGAGCAAGGTTTGACTCTTGAGTCATAGTAGTTGGAGATGCTCTGCTTGTAGGCGACATTCCTCAAGTGAGCTTGGTTTCTGTGTTCCTCGACTAGATCTAAGTTGAGGGTGAGTTGTTTGTCATTTTCACTTTGCATGTAGTTCTGGACTCGGAACGTTGCTTGCTCAAGCTCAACTGGGACAACAGCCTCTGTACCAAAGGCAAGTGAGAATGGAGTTTCTCCTGTTGAAGTCCGATATGAAGTGCGGTATAACCAAAGAACTTGGGGTACAAATTTTGGCCAACAACCTTTAGCCTTGTCCAAGCTGGTTTTCAAAGTGCGCTTGATTATTTTGTTGATGGCCTCAACTTGTCCGTTAGACTGGGGATAAGCTGGGGAGGCAAAACATAAGTTGATGTTGAACTTAGAACAGAACATCCTGAACTTCTTATTGTCGAACTGTCGCCCATTGTTCATGACTATCGCATTAGGAATGCCAAATCTACAAAGGATGTTATTCCATACGAAGTCTTTTATTTTTGCCTTAGTAATGGTTGCCAAGGGTTCTACTTCGGCCCACTTTGTGAAGTAGTCAACTGCAATGATTGCATAGCGAACCTTGCCCTTTCCTGCAGGCATTGGGCCGATCAAATCAAGTCCCCATTGGGCGAAGGGCCAAGGGCTGATCATAGGAGTAAGAGGCTCGGGAGATGAGTGATGAATAGTTGCATAGCGTTGACACTTATCACATGAGCGGGATATTCTGATGGCATCTTGGTGAAGTGTTGGCCAGTAATATCCTTGGCGAAAAGCCTTGTGTGCTAAAGATCGAGATCCAGCATGATCTCCGCAGACTCCTTCATGTATTTCTCGAAAGACAATTTCCGCTTCCGCAGGTGTGAGGCACCGTAAGTATGGTAGGTTAAAACCTTGCTTGTAGAGTTGGTCATTAATGATCACGTAGCGGGTAGACTTGTATCGAATCTGTTTAGCTTGAACTTTATCATTTGGGAGAGTGTCATAAACAAGGAATTTATAAATTGGGGTGATCCAGCTATCCCCCTGTTGCAAGTTGCATACTTCTGCGACCATGGTGCTTGGTGTTGCCAACAATTCGACATGAATTTTTCTCCCAATCTCGTCTTCCACTGCTGAGGCGAGGCAAACCAAAGCATCTGCATGACTGTTTGCCGCTTGAGGGACTTGGGTGATCTAGTAGTGGAAGTGCTTGAGCAAAAGTTGCGTTTGCACAAGATACGCTGCCATGGAGTTATTCTTAGCGTCAAAGTTGTTCGTGACCTGGTTAACCACCAATTGGGAGTCGCTGAAGATATTAATTTGTTTAACTCCAAGATGTTTGGCCAAACGTAAGCCTGCTAAAAGGGCCTCATACTCGGCTTCATTGTTTGACGCCTTGAATTTGAAGCGGAGAGCATACTCCATTGCCACTTTGTCGGGGGTAGTCAGGACTAGTCTTGCTCCACAACCCTGTTGGTTGGATGAGGCATCAACATATAGAGTCCATACTGGGAGTGTTGGTTTTACCTTTCGGGTTCCCAGGGATGATGAAGCCGCTGCCTCAGGTGTAGGAGAAATATCAACGGGATAAGTGAATCCCGCAATGAAATCTGCAACTACGTGGCCCTTTTCAGCTAGCTTTGGGTGGTAGGAGATGTCAACTTTCCCAGTGCTATGGCCCATTTGATCATTCGCCCCGAAATGCCAGGACTCTGAAGTATTTGTCGGAGGGGGTGATTGGTAAGCACGATGATGGAGTGTGCTTAGAAGTAGGGGCGAAGTTTTCAAGCAGACATGACTAATGCTAGAGCTAATTTCTCAATGTTGGAGTATCGTGTCTCCATATCTTGTAGAGCCTTGCTAGCGTAGTAGACAGGTCGTTCGATACTACCATCCCTACGAATGAAGACGGAACTGACTACTAAAGCTGAGACAGATAGATAGACAATTAGGGTGTCACCAACTTCAGTTTTGGAAAGTAGAGGGGCTTTACTCATGTACTCTTTGAGGTTCTTAAATGCTTCGGCACATTCATCGGTTCACGTAATATACTTCTTACTTCCCTTAAGTGATTTGAAAAAGGGAGTGCATTTGTCTGTGGCCTTAGAGATGAACCTAGTCAAGGTTGCCACCTTGCCAGTAAGGCTCTGGATGTCTTTTGAGGTTACTGGTTCTTTCATGTCCATGATTGCTTTGATCTTCTCGGGGTTAGCTTTAATGCCTCGTTGGCTAATCATGAAGCCCAAGAATTTTCCAGAGCCCACACCGAAAGCGCATTTGTTGGGGTTCAACCTCATTCAATACTTCTTTAGGATGGAGAAGGTTTCAGACAAGTTGGCAATGTGTTGGTCAGCATGTTTGCTTTTGACTAACATATCATCAACATAAACTTCCATGTTTTTCCCAATCTGTTCAGCGAACATTGAATTGACTAATCTTTGATAAGTCACCCCTGCATTCTTTAGGCCGAATGACATGACTTTATAGCAATATAGTCCTCTATCAGTGGTGAAGGCCGTGTGTTCTTGGTTCGAAAGGTTCATAAGGATTTGATTGTACCCTAAGTAAGCATCCATGAAGCTCAAGAGTTTACACCCTGCTGTAAAGTCTACAAGTCTATCAATGAGATGAAGGGGAAAGCTATCTTTCGGGCATCCTTTGTTTAAGTCGGTGTAGTCGACACACATTTTCTACAAGATCTTTTGAAGTAAGAGACTTTCCTTGGTTGGATTTTTCTTAACAATGACCATATTTACGACCCACGTTGGATAATTGACTTCACGGATGAAGCCTATGCTTTTAAGTTTTTCAACTTCTGCCTTCATTGCTTCATATCGTGCAGCATCATAAGATCTTCGCTTCTATCTCACCGGCTTGGTCTTGGGATAAATACTCAAGCGATGACAGATGATATCGGGAGAGATGTTTGGCATGTCCTTGTATGACCAGGCGAAGACTTCAGTGTTCTCTTGCAAAAAAGAGATCAATGCCAACCGAATGGGTGGTGATAAAGTGGTGCCAATCTTCATTATGCGATCTGGATAATCTTTTGTGATAGAGATTTTCTTCAACTCTTCAGCAGGTTGTGCTTGTTGGGTGAAAGAGTCATCTCGAGGATCGTCGGGTTGATTGTTACCACCATGAATATTCAAGTTGGCTTTGTCCAAGCTGATCTTGATAACTTGGTCATGTATAGAAAGTGTTTCTTTGGGTACATGCAAGTGTTGTTGCTTGATTGAAGTGTAACCATTGCCATAGAGGGTTTCTTTGGGTACGTGCACTAAGTTGATCTCCTCTGATGTAACCATTGCCGTAGAGGGTTGGAAATTTCATCAACATATACGTGGATACCATAGCCTTGAGATCATTAATGCCTGTGCGCCCAAAGATGACATTGTATATCGTTGGGCAGTCAACCACCAAGAAGTTAGTGGTGATGGTGGTTGTGTACATGCCTGTATTGATGGTGAAGGATAAATGTACGCTCCCTAAAAGTTGCACGACATCACCAAAGAAGCTTATCAGAGGAGAAACCGAGTGATCGAGCAAGTGTTCAGCTACATTAAGTGTTTTGAAAGCTTCAGCAAACATGATATTGACCGACACCCCCGTGTCTACCAGGATTCGTCGTACGTCAAAGTTGGCTATGTGTGCCTCCACAATCAGTGGGTTGTTGTGAGGATAGACAATACCTCTTTCTTCCTCAGGGTAGAAACATATTGGATCCCAGTTAGGCTTTTGATACTTGCCTCCCCTGATGTCTTCCACGTGAAACACTTGGTGGCCAGGCTTCTACATTCATTGTTTTTCATGGCCCTATTGGAAGATTCAGATATGGGTGTGCCTCCGCTTATGGAATATATCACATTCACTTGGCATTGGTTGCAGTTATCCCTTTGCTGGTAAAGGAGGAACTGGTTAATTTTTCCTTCACGTGCCAAAGCTTCAATATGATCACGGAGGGTGATACATTTCTCGCCGTCATGGTCATTATACTCGTGGTAACCACAAAACATGCCTGTGTTCTTCGTAAACTTGAAATCTGGCTCCCTCGGCCTTGGCTTTGGTATCAAGTAAGCTATACTAGGGTAAATGGCCGTGCATGTGGCATTCAAAGGTGTGTATGTCTCATACCTCGGGGTAGGACCATTCTTGACACGTGTTTGGCCCACTGCATTGATCGCCTAGGGGCGGGTATTATCGTGGTGATACCTTTGGTTATCGCGATAGTGCCCCTTACTCTTTTTATTAAAATGAGACTGGTGATGATAGAAGTCTTTCCTCTTACCTTGAGAATGATATGCCTGTTGACTTGGCGAGGTATTAGGTAGGGCAGGGGGAAACGTCGTTGCTGTTTGGAAGGTTGAGGTCTTCTTATTCGGTTGGATTTGGCTTCCACTCCCCATTTGCTGATAAGGGATGGCTGTATGGGGTTTACCTTTATATGTCATTGCCTCGGCGGAGACATGGTTATAAGCCTGTGCCATTACCTCAGAGTAAGTCTTCCAAGTGTTAGCATTGATCATGTACTTGAAGAAACAGTCGCGTAGGCCTGCCGTGAAGGCTTTAAGGGCGGTCTTGTCATCTGCCTCAGCGTAACGAGAATACTCATTGCTGAAGCGGCCGACATACTTTCGTAGTGACTCATCTAGCTTCTGGCGAATAGTGTACAAGTCATATGCGGAATGCAAGCGATCTGTCTGGAATATGTGTTGAGAGACAAATAGTTTCTTCAATTCCTCAAATGAGTCTACTGTCTCAGGTGGAAGACGACAATACCAATTCAGAGCTCCGCCAGAGAGGGTAGAGGGGAAGAGAAGACATTGTTCTTCGTCAGTGTACATCCGGTATGCCATGGTGGACTCAAAGAGGTTAAGGTGTTCAATCAGGTCCTCCCTTCCAGTGTAGAGTTGTAAGCCAAGCTTCTGCTTTGTCTTTGCTTGGAGGGGGTGTTGAGGATCCTCCTTGTAAGAAGGCCATGCCTAGGTTGGTTCCAGTCAGGTATTTCGGCCTGGCGTTCGGCCTTCAACTTGTTTACTTCCTCAAGGAGTTGTAGGACAAGGGGGTCCTAAGTGGAGTCACGTACTGCTGGATTCTTCTTCTGTAAGTCTCCATCACCTCTTGGAAGTAGGAAAGCTTGGTCAAGGGCATGAGATTTTTCTTTGAACTCACTGTACTGACTTCCAGGGCGAGCCTGTCGAAACGCCCCCGAGTCCTCCGTACCTTCATATTCCTCTAGGACATGTCGCTCATTCCCTAGATTGGTAATTGGTTTGGGGCATGGAAGAGGACTGAACCTTTCAGAAACCCTTGGATTATTGACCTTCGAGCTTATGTGGATAGGGTTCTCTCGACGTTGCCTCAGGAAGTCCCGACAGTCGCGATAAACAGCTTTTGATCCTTCTACTCCTTCTGCAAGAAGGTGCCTTCCTCTACTTCTCCTACTTCGGGTTGAAGCAGCTGGGTCGAGAGAGGTCTCATGTTGATCAACACCTTGATGAGTAACTCGCTCTCTATTAAGGATATCCATGTTAAAGGCAGGTGATTCCTCGTGTTGGGGGGCACCCAGGTGGTGGTTGACTTCCCCAAGGGCGATGAGTTCGTGTGTTTGAGTATGCCTAGCTTCATGGAGCATTCCGAAGAGCTTCTCATACTGCTCTTGGAGGATCTCATTCTTTATCACTATCTTGTTGTTCTGAGCCTCTATCTCATCGACTTTAGCCTGAAGAGCAAACCTTTTTCATTCCTTCTTTCGTTGATTTGCACTAAGTGCAAGGGGGATGTCGTTCTGCGTGCTGTGGCTCCCTTCACTCTTCATGTTGAAGAGGGGTATCTAGTCGAAAGAAAGTGTGAGAATGGTGGAAACCAGCTTGATAAAGCTGGAGAGGGTAGGAATAAGTACAATTCCCACATACGGCGCCAAATGTTGATGCACAAAATCGGCGAGAACTTTGGTATAACAAAAAGTGTGAGGTTTATGACCTTTGCTAGGTTGCTCTGGTCATTAGTGTAGATAAGTATGTAAATGAATAGAGACAGGGAAGCAAACAACACAAGATGTACGTGGTTCACCCAGATTGGCTACGTCCACGGAGTAGAGGAGTTCTCATTAGTTGTGAAGGGTTTACATAAATACATAGGTTCAAGCTCTCTTTTAGTGAGTTCTAGTGAATAGTTTAGTACAAATGACATTAGGGATTATTGTGGGAGAATGATCCCTTTTTATAGAAGAGAGTTTCTAGCTTTGTTCTGACATTGACACGTGTCGTGTTGTGATTGGCCTCTGATATCGACACGTGTCGCGCTGTGATTGGCTTCTGATACCGACATGTGTCGTGTTGTGATTGGCCTCCTGGTTGGAGGAAAAGTCTTATGGGTCCTTGACAGTATGATGTTGATCGGTGCTTAGTAGTTTCGGGATTGGTCAAGTATGGTACAAACAAAATTCATAAGTTGAGATATGATATTGTAATATTTAAAACATGAGATATAAGATTGTGTTGCGACTTATAATTGAAGTAATTTTGTGTAATTTACCCTATTTAATACAAGCCTTTCCAGTAGTGACAGACCCTTTATTTTGATATAAGCTATAACAATAAATAATAGATATACACGTAAACTCTGATAAGATGGATACTAGGTGCAGATATGAAACCAGTTGCATAAATTATCTTTTTAAATCAAAACATGCTTTCTTTTGAAATTAATCAATTCATGAACTGATGAGCCGATGCCATATTTATACAACCTTCGCCCAACAGCTCTTATAATAAAACATGCAGTAGAAAAGGTATCCATATAAGCATATTAGTCTTTGGCATTCGACCATCAACTTTTATATATAACAGATCAAAGAAAGCATATGCATAAAACTAGCCTTAAATATTTGTGGTTTATGTATAATAGAAAATTTTACTCCACTGAAATAATCCAATCCATCGTATATATCATACCAAACTAGGGTTTGGGTAATATGCATACTTTGGTTCTGTTGGAATGTTAACTTTATCCCACGAAGTCAGGGTTAGATTAGCAGCCAAGAATATGATTTGATTGTAATTGATTACAATTGACTTTGTACATAATATTTACTTGATTGTATTCCCTGATTATAGGATCACATTTATATATATATATATTTCAACTCAATGAATGAAATCCTCATTCTGGCAAATATCTTGTTCAGTCATTATTTTACATGGTATCGCAGAGCTAGGGTAAACAAAAGACCTTAGTTTTCTTCTCACTACCTATTTTTCCTTTGTCAGTGCCAACTTTCAGCCATGGCCAACGAATAGAACTCTAATGGGAGTAAACCTGATACTTCCAATTCGTATTTTGTCCATCATGCCGATCATCCGGCATTGGTTCTCGTCTCCAAGCGTCTCAATGGAGACAACTACGACACTTGGTGTTGTTCTGTGAAGTTTTCTCTGAATGCGAAGAACAAGTTGGGTTTTGTAGATGGCACACTGAAGATTCCTGATGAAAAGAAAAAACCAAATGATTATGCTTCCTGGAAGCGATGTAACGACATAATTGTTTTCTGGATTTTGAATTTCCTTGACCAGTCCATACATGATAGTATGGTTTATTATACCACAGCCCAAGCAATTTGGCAGGATCTTGAAGATCGTTTTAGCCAAGGTAATGCACCTAGAATTTTTCAAATTCAACGAGATATAACTTCTATCTCTCAACACAAGTTATCTGTTGTTGCTTATTATACCAAGTTGAAGGGTTTATGGGATGAGCTCGCATCCTATGATAATCATGAGTCATGTACCTGTGGCGTTTTAAGGAAACAAGGTGAACAAATAGAGAAAACCAGACTAATGCAATTCCTTATGGGTTTAATGAGCCTTATAGTGTTGCATGAGCTAAAATTTTGATGATAAGTCCATTACCTTCGATACGTTCAGCATATTCCATGATTGTTCAGCAAGAAAAGCAGCGTGATTTGAGTGATTCACGAGAAACTGCATAGGTTGTTGCAATGGCAGTTTACCAAAGGCAGAAGTCAAAGAATGACAACAACTCTTCCTCTTGTAAACCACTCCACTGCACTCATTGTGACGCAAATCACCACACCATTAACACATGCTACCAACTGCATAGATATCCGCCTGAACATCGCCTTCATAAGTCTAACAAAAGTGGTGGATGCGACAACAATGGTGGATGACGCAATAAGCATAATGGAGCTTCTTTTTTTTTGCCAATAATGCCACTACTGACAATGTTTCCATGCAAGAACTACACTCAACAGTACTTGGCCTCTTTGATTATCATTTCCAACAAATTGTGTCCATCATGAACGGCAATGAAACAACACAAAACTTTCCCAAAACTAATGCTCCTCAAGCCAATGCCGTTGGAAGTTCATTAGGTTTGCCAAATATCTCGTAGCACTTATGTCGATGGATAATCGACAGTGGTGCTACGAATCATATTACATCTTCGCAAAATTTACTCACTTATTGCCCCAAGAATATCACCATATCACCTGTTCAACTACTTAGTAGAGAACAAGCTCCCATCACCTCCATTGGGAGTTTGTCTTTAACTCATTCGATTCATTTACAAAATGTCTTATATGTGCCCACTTTCAAAGTTGATTTGATGTCTGTAAGTCGAGTAACCAATGAAATGGCTTGTTCCATAACCTTTTACCCTACTTGGTGTATTTTGCAGGAATTGGCTACGAAGAAAACGATTGGTTTGGGTAAACCGCGTGAAGGACTCTATTATTTGGTGGCTTTAGTTTCAGCAATGTTGCAACCCTCCGCCCAACCTTCCTGCAACCTTGTCACCTCATCCACCGAGTTATGACACCAACGTTTGGGCCACCTATCGCCCTCTAGATTGAAGTTTATGGAAAAAAACTTTGTTAAATTTCCTTTTTCATTTGAATTATGCTTGTGATGTATGCCCTTTGTCCAAGCAACACCGTCTTCCTTTTGGCATTAGTTCGATTAATACTAAGCAATCTTTTGAACTTCATTGTGACATTTGGGGCCCTTTATAAAATCAATTCTCTTTCCGAAGCCAACTATCTTTTAACCGTGGTGGATGATTATTCTAGGTTTACATGGGTTTTCCTTATGCACCAAAAAAGTGAAACAAAAAATTTACTTAAACAATTTCTTTCCTTTGTGCAAACTTAATTTCCACACACAAGTGAAAACCATTTGAACCGATAATGGTGGGGAGTTACTTTCTTCACGTTTTTTTTCCAGGGATATTAGCATTGTTTCCAACATTCATGTGTTTATACGCCTCAACAAAATGGTGTTGTAGAACGCAAGCACCGTCATATTCTTGAAATGGCGCATGCCTTGTGTTTTCAAGCTCACATTCCATTACATTTCTGTGTTCTAACCGCTGTCCATCTCATCAATAGATTTCCAACCCTTCATGCTCCAATACAAAACACCATATGAAATCCTTCATGGTAAGTGTCCCACTTTCTCTCATTTACGGGTTTTTGGTTGTCTTGCATACGCATCAAATGCACATGTTTCTCATAAGTTTGATTATCGCGTAAGGCATTGTGTTTTTTTGGGTTATCCCCTTGGTCCAAAAGCTTACAAACTCTATGATTTGAGCACCAAACAAATTTTTACAAGCCGGGACGTCATTTTTCATGAAAATACCTATCATTTTCAAACCTTATCCATCACTACTCCTTTAGACATGGCATCATTCCACACTCCTAGTCAAACTCTACCTCTCACACTTACTCTCCACACCTTACCAGCTCTAGAAGAGTCTTACTCTTCATCAACTTCCTCGAAAACTTCTCCATTCCATACAAAAATCTGTACCACAGTTCCCTTTCCATTCATGTCCCCTAGAGAACTCTCCTTTACCAAAAACTCTAGTCCCGCTGTTGACCCTTCCCACTCTTTTGCTAACATCGACACCACCCCCACCTAACATGCCACCAGCAAATCATCAACACCTATTGGGCAACCTTCGCGCCACCGCACCGCCCCTACTTACCTTAGTGATTATGTTTGTTCGCAAGTGATGTTGCCCACACCCAAACCATCGCCATCTTCGTTGTCAAGCTCCACTCCAGGTACAAGGTATCCCCTGAGCCATTTTCTTTCTTATCATCATTACTCACCCAAACATTTTGCTTATATTGCTCATGTTAGCCATGATGTGGAGCCTCGTACATATGTTGAGGCTAATTCTCACCCTCACTGGCAGGTTGTTATGCAAACAAGCGTTGGCAGAAAAGCACACTTAGACTCTCACTACTCTTCCTCACGACAAGTCTCCCATTGGTTGTAAATGGGTTTACAAAATCAAACAGCATTCTGATGAGACCATTGAGCGTTAAAAAGCTTATTTGGTAGCCAAGGGCTACACTCAAATAAAGGATGTCTATTACCATGACACTTTCTCGCCCACATCTAAGATGACAACCATCCGTTGTTTATTGTCTATTGCCTCCGCCTTTAATTGGTCCATTCATCAGCTCTATGTTAATAACGCTTTCTTACATGATGATCTTTATGAGGAAATCTATATGTCGCCACCTTATGGTCTTCTGTGACATCGGGAGAGTTTAGTATGTCACCTCCACAAGTCATTGTATGGTTTAAAGTAAGCTTATCGCCAATGGTTTGCCAAGTTCTCTACTGCCATTAGAGTTGCAGGTTTTGTACAATCCAAAGCAGATTACTCACTTTTCACTCATCGACAAGGGAACTTTTTCACGGCTCATTTGATTTACATAGATGACATCATTATTATTGGGAATAATTTGGCTGTCATTTCTTCCTTTAAAGCTTTGCACAGTCATTTTCGAATCAAGGATCTTGAAGACTTGAAATATTTTTTGGGAATCAAAGTGTCACGTTCACATAAAGGTATTTCCATTTCACAATGGAAATACACTTTGGAGATCTTGAAGGATGTTGGCTTCTTAGGAGCATATCTAGTTGACTTCCTAATGGAGCAAAACTTGAAACTTTCAAATAAAGGGGAACTACTCAAAGACCCATCACAATATAGAAGGATTGTGGGGCGCTTGATCTACTTGACAATAACTCGTCTTAACATTATTTATTCAGTGCATGTTTTAAGCCGCTTCATGCATGAGCCATGTAAACCACATATGGAAGTAGCACTCTGCGTTCTAAGGTACCTCAAAGGCACACCAGGTCAAGGTCTTTTCTTTTCCTCACAAAACAAATTAGCTTTGAGGGTTTATTGTGACTCGGACTGGGCAGGTTGCCCAATTACTCGAAGGTCTACTACAAGTTATTGCATATTTTTTGGATTTTTTTTAATTTCTTGGAGATCAAAAAGATAGAAGACAATATCATTATCTTCGGCTGAAGCCGAGTATAGAGATATGACAACTGCTTGCTGTGAGTTATCTTGGCTTCGATACCTTTTTAGGCCGCAACATTATACTGCAACAACCAAACAACTTTACACATAGCTGCTAACCATCTTCCATGAACGGACTAGACATATAGAGATTGATTGTCATTTCATCAGAGACAAAGTCTAAGATGGTTCCGTCGTAACAAAATATGGCTCTTCGTCACAACAACTTGTAGATGTATTCACAAAGGCGTTGGGAAATGATGTTTTCTTAGCTATGTTACGCAAGTTGGGAGTTCTAGACATACACTCTCCAATTTGAGGGGGAATGTTGGAATGTCAACTCTGTCTCACGAAGTCAGGGATAGATTAGCAGCCAAGAATATGATTTGATTGTAATTGATTACAGTTGACTTTATACATAATATTTACTTGATTGTATTCCTTGATTATAGGATCACAATTGTATAATATATTTCAACTCAATAAATGAAATCGTCATTCTGGCAAATATCATGTTCAATCATTATTTTACAAGTTCTGCATATAAAGCTAAGTTTTCCATAATAGCATTCATAGAAGTAACCATGAAAGGAAACAAGTTTTGGGAAAAGATTTTGAATCATAAACCCACATCTTCCCCGCTAAAACTGTTCCCTTTTCCTATCCTCTCTCTGATTGAACTCTCTCTCACCTTCTTTCTTTCTCTCCAATTCAACAAGGATATATATAGATATATATATCCAGCCCCTAGTTTCTAATATTCATTGACTAAGACCTTATCAGTTTTTAAATTTTGATCAAAGTTCTTAGCATTAATATATATTAATGAATTACATGTAAGTTACATAATTTTTATAATAAAAATTAGTAATCGATTTAGAGTTTTAATACTCACACCCTTATTAAACTCCTAATTAATTTTCAATTCAAACATTTCCAAAATATAAAAAATAAAACTAGAATAAGTTTGTATAATCTTATATGCACCCATTCTTAAATATACTAATTTGTTATATGAAAAATATTCTATTTTTTTAATATAAAACGTATCCCTTCTTTTTATATATAAAATTCATTCAATCTTTTCTCTAATCCATTTTTTAAAATTATATAGGTACATTCTATTTCATTGATTTGAGAATGTATCCATATCAAGTTTAATAGAAAAAATTTAATAATGTTATTAAGCCTAATATCTTCATTTTTTTTTTTTTTGAAAAATGTACCTATGTTTTGGTACAACAATTTTTTGGTTAGTTTTGATGAACGCACCCACACACACACACACACACACACACACACACACACAATACATTGGAGAGTATAGTTCATTTTTAATATTTTAATCCCATAAATTATGGGTTTTATATAAAATCTAATTAATATAAATAACTACAAATTTTATTTGCAATTTAAAAATATTATAACCTACATAGAAATACATGATTGCATTAATGTCAGGGACTTCGATTAAAAACTAAAAACCATAAAAGTTTCGGTCAAAGAATATTATAACCTACATATAAATACATTAATAATTTGGATGAGGTCCCTAACTTCTAATGTTCTTTGACTGAAACCTTTGTGGTTTTTAGTTTTTGATCGAAGTCTCTGATATTAATGTAATAATGTATTTCTATGTAGGTTATAATATTTTTAAATTACAAATAAAATTTGTAGTTATTTATATCAATGAGATTTTATATAAAATCCATAGTTTAATATTAAAGATAAATTATACTCTCCAATATATTGGGTATATATATACATTGGTATGTTCATCAAACCTAACCAAAATATTATTGTACCAAAACATGGGTACATTTTTCAAAAACACGAAAAATGAAAAATAATATTAGGCTTAATAACATTATTAAATTTCTTCTATTAAACTTGACATGGATACATTCTCAAATCAATGAAATAGAATGTACCCTTATAAGTTTAAAAAATGGATTAGAGAAAAGATTGAATGAATTTTATATAAAAAAAAAGGTACATTTTTCATACAACAAATTGGTATATTTAAGAATGGGTACATTTAAGATTAGGAAAAATTGAAAAAATTATATGAATGGGTACATATAAGATAAAAATTTAATGGGTAAAAACTTATTCTAATTTTACTTTTTATATTTTGGAAGTGTTTGAATTGAAAATTAATTAGGAGTTTAATAAGGGTGTGAGTATTAAAACTCTAAATCAATTACTAAGTTTTATTTAAAAAAATTATGTAACAGACATGTAATTCATTAATATACTATTACTAGAGATTTTGATCAAAATCTGAAAACTGATAAGGTCTTAATTAATGAACATTAGAAACTAGAGATCAGATACTAATATATATATATATATATATATGTGTGTGTGTGTGTGGTAGCAGTATCGGTTTTTTGCTTGGTTGATTGAATATCTCTTTCCTTGCTTATTGAGAGTAGCCTTAGTCTTAATCTGCCTTTAAGGAATGAAGTGAATCGGAGGTGATATAATAAATTGTGAAAGAATCGGTTTATACATACATATATATATATATATAGGCATCCCAACCGACTAAACATACGGTGATAAGTACTTAAAATTTAATATATAATAATAGCATATGGGATATTAGATGCTAGAGAGCAGGAGCTGTCATTCAAATGGAGAAACAAAAATGAGAAGGCCTCAGACCATTACACTTGGTCGTGGACATAAGAAGAGAAGAAATACGAAGTTAAGAAGAATTGGAAACGGCTGACATTAGTAAGGTTAACTAACCGTTGGTAAGGGTAACTAATTGGGCCCAAACTAATGTGATGGAATTGGATACCAAGGTCACTTCGAAATATCCATTTAAAGTATAAATGTAACATCCCGTCCCGAAACTAACGAAACGTACATTGAAATTACAATTTTACCCCTAATCTATTCGTTTACGTGTATATTTGTGTTGTGTGGGTGGTGGGACCACACACAATCATACATTTTTTCTTTTCTCCCGGGATTCCCTCCCTCATTCCCTCACTCTGTCTCTTCTCTCTTCTCTCTTCTCTCTTCTCTCTTTTCTCTCTCTCTCTCTCTCTCTCTTTCCCCGAGCTCCATTATTCTTCTTCTTCCTCTATACACGGACACACATACAAGCATACCCAAATCTTCACCAAACAAGAAACCAATTACACCATTGAACTCGTGAGGTTGTGAGGAGCACAACCATACCAATTCCAGGTAAGAATTCGAACGTTTTCACGTCGTTTCAACAATGGCCGATTTGAAACACTATTCATGCAAACCTAAACTAGCTTGTTTTTGGAATTTCTAAGCTTGTAGTTGTGTTTGTGAGGTCCCAAGGAGCCTCGGAGTGGTTCGTTGGGTGAGTTTGGACGTCAGGATCATCCTGTGCAAAGTTGGCCGAACTTGGATCGTTGTTGCAGGTGAGATTCCTTGATTTTTAGGCCTTAAAAGTAGTCCAACGTGATTCTACTAGTTCTAAGCTTCATTTTGGTATAAAGAACGTGAAATTTGGTTGAAAAACGAAGGAGAAAACAAAGTTGGAAAATTACCCAGTTTTCCGGCGCCGTCGCCGGCGCCGGAGTCTCGCCGGAGAAGACAGAGGAATATTCCGTTAAGTTTAACGGAATATTCCTAACGGCAGTGACGGAATCCGGTTAGATTTGACGGAATATTCCGTCAGTTAACGGAATATTCCTGACGGCGTCTGTTGACACCGTCAGTGTGCAGCGCACGTGACCGCGCGTGGGGGGCGCGTAGGTCCGTGGCTGTTCAGGCGCGTGGGGGCGCGTGCGTGGTCCAAAAATTTTTCTAAAAATATGGGCGTGATCCTGAGGTTGTGTAGATCACGTTGGTATATTCATATGTCCAATTTGAGCAATGTATGAGAAGTTATTACGAGAAGTTGCTTAGGTGCTTTTAAATTAATGTTTTCGTAACTTTGTCGCGTATAGGTGATTCGTTTTCCGAGGACGAGCGTACGCACTCGAGGCAGGGGGGCTACGACCCTTCTAATTATCAGTGAGTGGGCTTTTGTTTTCCGTATATACCTCTAAATTCCCAGAAATAGAATAGAAAAGGTTATATGTTTTATGCCATGCATCATTTGAATATTGTTTACGCATCATCACGTGCATTGGTAATTGGCATACATATATATAAATGTGTATTTGGTGCTGTGGACGCACAGGTAAGTGCCAGGTAAGCGGTATTCATGTGGTTATGCATTCCTGTTTATTATGCAATAGTAGTTTGAGATGCTTAGAGAGCTCATAATCTGCACCCCCGGTGTTAGTGCTCCCGCCCAGAGAGGGGCAGAGTCCTTCACGTGTATGTTCACCAGCACCACACGCTCGCCTTGGATCCAAGTTAGGTGCAAGCCTTGTCGTGCAGACCACATTAGGTGGTTCCGACTCGTAGGTGACCCGCGATTATTCGCATAGTCTTCACGTGATCGTAGCACTAGAGCGTATATATATTACACCCAGTCTTGTCGTACAAACCACGTTAGGTGGCTCCGACTTGTGTGCAGATTCAGATGTTGAGTTGAGATTGGAGCTCTATAGGCAGCGGTACATGTCACGTTAGGTGACTCCCGGCTGTCAGATTATATATTATTGATGTGAATTACGCTTGAGCATTTACATTTGATTATGATATTCTGTTGTAGTACATTCTCAAGCATGAATGGCATATTGTGAGCATGAATGGCATATGGTGAAGCATGATTGACATATCTATACATACGTATATATGTTCATTTTCTGGGAAGTATACAGGTTTTACGGCGAGGGGTTAGAATGTGTTTTGCTAAAGAGTTTTCAAAGAACTTTGTTTTTGCCCACTCACGCTTTTGTTTTTGCGCCCCTCCAGGTTCTAGTGGTCTAGCAAGTTCGGTGGTTTATCCCAGAGGGCGTCCCGGCATTTCTGACAGACACTCACCATTGTAGGGTCACCTTCGGGTGTAAATATGTCGTATCTTTTCCTTTTGGACTGTTGTAGAATTGCTCTGAATTGTGTCTCACATACACTAGTACTTTGTATGCTATTAGGTTTTTAATTATTCGTACTTTTATATTACCTTCTTAATTAGCTTCCGCACGCGCACATGGTTACGTCACCTTCGTGTGACGGCCAGCACGCCCTGATCTCGGTCGGGGTGTGTCAATAAAACACTGCATAAAATAATTTATAAATTACCAATGGAAAATATCTAAACAATTTATATTACAAAGTTCAATGAAACTAACTAGAATAATTAACACGTAATTACTATAAGTATTTTAAAAATACAGGTTCTCACAGTAATTAATTCTCTTTTGCTAGGGAGAGGTCATGAACCCTACGTAGTCTTTATTCAATTGCTTATGATATTATACATACATACTTTGAAATATTAATCACTGTATTTAAATTGTCATTGTGTCTTAATGCTTCTCGACCTGAAATTAAGGAATGCTTCTTGTAGTTAATAACTGTAAGTTCACTTCGGGCGAATGCCACATTTTAAGGGTTGCATGGTTTTTCAAATGGTTTTACAAAGTGTAATGAATCATGCATGTTTATATTTGATCTCAATGCCACACATGAGTTGCATGTTTAATATATGTTCTAACTTGAGTTGCATGTTTAATATATGTTCTAACTTGTTTAATATATTTGATCTAAATGCCACAATTAGAGTAGGTATAAGGAAAACCTAACCATTAAAGTTGTATGCGTCATTCATAAGTAATCGGTAAAACTACATAGGATTGTTAAAGTGATGACAGAAACCTAGTGTCCTTTTACCATTGTTTTTCAAAATTATTTGTTTTCAATTTGGTTTCCTTAAAAATTGTTTCCTTGCCGATTTATTTAATTGTTTTTTTATTAAAATTCGTTTTTATTATTTTAAATTCCAAAATCAATCTTTTTCTGAACTTTGTTTTAAATAATTAATTAAGATTTGGTTTTAACATAAATTATTTTAAATAATCATGTGGAGAACGACATTACTTGAGCCGTTTATACCACAATATCTTATTCTCTTGCAAGTATTTTTAGGTGTTTTTATTCTTATTTTCACATATAGTAAAAATTCTATCACCTACTCAACCTTAACAAACATTAGACCTTGCACGTTGCAACCGGCTTTTGTTTCTTTACTTTGCCAAATCACTAGACTGTAACCTCCAAAAGTGAAGTACCCAAAATTAGAACGGCTCATCCATTTGAAAATCAACCTTTTGTTGCAAGATGTTTGTGGAACCGTTAAAATTTCATCGATGCCAGTCACAATAATATCATTTACGTTATAATTTAAACAACTATATAATCATTCTCTTTTCTAATTTTTCAAATGTTTGACTGTCTATTTTATTCGTATAGAAATTAAGCACATAAATTTAACATATTGAACTAAAAAATTGGAATGTTCTCGTAAAACTCAAGTTTTTTGACCTAAAGGGAATCAAACTCAATATTGGGATCTTTTGATATAGGCGCCTTAATTTTGAATTTTTTACATCAACCATCCATGCCTTTTTGTGATTTGATTAAACTTTTTTTTTGTCATAATTTTGATGCTATATGCACATTATATTGTAACAAATTTCCTATAATCTAGCTTTTTGATTATACTCTCATCTGTTAGAGATAATTGTGAAAAAAAAAGTTGGTTGGATTCAATTTATTTTCACAATAATGCTACAATTTAGCAATAATTATCTACAACTTAAGATATTTTCTTTCCAAAATAGTTTAAAATATTTTTAAATCCCCCAAAATCAAACGTACCGAAATAATTTTTTTTTTTTTTTGTAGTACGTTAAGTGAAAATAGGATTGAGAATAATATAAACGTACCAATACACAATGTGTACAAAATAAAACGTACCAAAATAAGAATAATGTACCAATATTAACAATATGTATCAACTCAAACGTACTAAAATTGCAAATAAATGTACCAATTAATGTTTTTTGTAAATTCAAACGTAGCTGCATATAATATATACGTAATGTGTTGTACCTAATAGTAAGTCGTCAACAACTATACTTAAAAAAAAAAAGCAAAAAAAAAAAAAAAATCACAAAAAAGTTGAAAAAATTACCTGGAGCTTTTATGTTGATCACCAACTATTTGAAAAGGAAAAATACCATTTGGAAAAAGAAATAATAAAAAATGTTTGCATAAAAAATAAAAAAAAACCGTAATCTAAAAAACATATTTGAAAGGAGAAAATATAGTTTAATTACTAATATCTCCACTAAATAAAAAAAAAATGCATCATGTAGATAAAATGATAAATTCAAAAATTATTTTAATTTAAAAAAATAAAAATGATTATTGATCACAACATTTTAATCAAATTTTAAAAAGATACAGATGTTTAATATAAATAATAAAGAAATACTGTAAGGGATTTTAATTTTCCCAACTCAATATTACGCACACTAATAGCCATAAACCCTTTTTCAGGGTAACAGAACACACAAACTAGGCCTTGGTTGGTTATAACCCGATTTCAGCCCATCGAGCCCAAATGTAACACCAAGCCCATTATGAATCAGCAACCGAAAAGCCCAAAAGAAAACCGAATTTGTCTTTAAAAAGAGTGGAAAAGAGGAAATTCAAGATCCGTGTCGTGTCTACTAAGCCAACGGAAAAATAAAGGAATTAAAAAAATTAAAACCATTAGCAGTCGCCGTAAACGCGGTTGGGGAAGAAACCAAGGCCACCGTGGAAGAAGGAAGGAGAGACACTAGGCTGCCTTTATCTTGCACTTGTTCAGGTAAGTCGTCTTGCCGGTGCCATCGCCTCCTCTGGTGGTGATTGCTTATTGCTGGCTCGATCTAATGCTTTCGCACTTGCTTTGCCCTCTTCCTCTTGGTTTGTTTAATTTTTTTTCAAAATTATCTGAAATCTTCAAAAATTGTGCGGATTTGCAGACATCTGACGCATTTGGTGTCTGGCCTGAAACACGGTCGTCAGGAACGCATTTGGTGTCTGGACCGAAACACGTTTTCCTCTGTAATGGAAAAAAAAACTGTGAAGATTGTATATCTTGCTTCCATTGACCGCACTTGTTGAAAAACGACGGCAACGAAGAAGAAGAAGAGAGTTTACAGCGTTACTACTATTATTTATTACTAGTACTTAGATTGTTGGCACCGAGGAAAGAAGAGTTGGAATGATCTATTATGGCCCAGCAGTCCTCTCGTCTCCATCGCCTCCTCACTCTCTTGGACAGTATCCTTCAACCTTTTCCTTTGCTTATATTTTAAGCTGTATTAAATTAAATTGTGGTTGAATGCATGTTGTTTAGTTTGGTTACGGATCACCCCCTTTCCTCAATCTCCCAATATTTTGGTTTCAAAGTTTCAAACTGACTTTGTCTTTAACCCAATCCTGATAGCTGGTTCAACCCAAGCGACCAGATTTACAGCTGCTCGGCAGATAGGGGACATTGCCAAAGCGCATCCTCAGGACTTGAGCACTCTGTTGAAAAAGGTATTACTGACTTCCACGGTGTTTTTCGTGCAGTTACACCATGCACACTATATCATCTGCATCTTTGCTGCCTTGAAAATGTAACTAAACAAATGACGAAGTTGAGTTTTATTTGAAAATCAACATTACAACTACTTCATTTCTCTGGTGACTAAGCTTAAACATGTTCGCCATTTTTTGTTTTTAGACAGCTAGGTAGAGCTTCACTTTTTTCCGTTTTCATTCAGGGATAGGGAGAAACCGGTTATGGTCTGATATATGGTAATGAAAGGATCGAAATCCAAGAAAGAATACGAGGGCTGCTAAGAGCTAACATCCACTAATATAAATTTCTAAGTAAAAGTATTTTTAACCCTATATATTAATTTAAATACCTCCAAATGTCTGGTTGTGCCTTTCACGCAAAATTTGCTATTTTTCTGATTGTGGAATCAGCCCTTCCAACAAACCAGCAAATGTACAACTCTATTGAGCACACGACACAATGGATACCAAATAGATGTACAACTTTAGCGCACAACACCAATAAACCAGCAAATTTACAACTTTAGTGTCTTACAAGAAAATTTATCTTCCCACTTTCTTTATACATTCACCACCAAGTAAAGTTAAGTTATTTTCAGTGTACTTAAACAAGAGCCTTATATTAAATATGAACTTCAACAGTAGCATCTCTATTGTCAGGAATCCGAAATAAAAAAGAAACATTTATTAAGGGACAGCTAACCCAAAGTCATGCCAAACTGTACACGAACTACTAAGAGAATGTGAAATACCACAAAACCTCAAAACCTGTCCCAGCCATTTTGAATAACACAACGCATCTGCATTTATTCCCTTCATCTGTTATTCAACTGTGAGTTAAAACTGACTGCCATGATTTTTGCGTTTCCTCTCAAAAGAAAGAAAAATATATGAAACCGATTTCTCATTAACTGTTGTATAACTTTCTCTTTGTTTTGGTTTTTGTTGATAGATGCTCTGGCCTATGGTTGGTTTGTTTGATGTAAAAAGTTTTATGTCATTTTGAATTTATTAATTTCTTTTTTGTGAAAAAATCTGTCTTTAACTTATGTAACTTGCGAGGTTAGGTTTCCCAATATCTTCGTAGCAAAAACTGGGATACAAGGGTTGCTGCCGCTCATGCTGTTGGGGCTATTGCTGAGAATGTGAAGCACACCTCTTTGATTGAACTCTTTACTTGTATTAAATCGAAGATGGCTGATGCTGGGATATCTGGTTCTATTGAAGATATGGTTGCCTTCCCTATTTTTGATTCTAACGTTGCTGGCACGTCATTTAGAAGGTGGGATTATTGTACACTTGTAATGCTCTTGTTTGGTTGGCTTTTGATTTGTGCCTGTAATGTAGGCATGACTGTTTATCTAACTTTGAATTTTGTTAACAGCTTTGATCTCAAAAAGGTTTTGGAGTTTGGTGCTCTGTTTGCATCTGGGGGACAGGTAATGCAGTGTCTATTGTATGTTTGTTGACATAATTGCTCTTATGTGAAGAGGGAAGATGTCTAAATTTCACTTTTGATTATGTAATTTAGATAGGCAGTTTCTTTAAACTGTCCATGTCAATCTGCAATTCTATCATTTATGTGTGTGTTAATGTTTGTTCATGTTTACGACAAGATAATCGTGGGAAACATTAACAGACCAGTCTAGCCATTTTTAACTATTTATTTATGTATCTGTGCCACATTTTAGACGCAAGATATATTAAAACAAATTAAAGAGATCAGAGATGGAGTTATAGTTCTTCTCTCCCTATTTTATTTTATGTTTGTTTAATCTATTTTAATGATTATTCATATCTAAATTTCTCCCTTTCAAAAAAAAAAAAAAAAATCTAAATTTCTAAAAGGAGGAATTATGTTGCTCATTGATTGTGCTAGGTGATATATGGTTTCATAAAATGAAAGGATAAGTGGTCTGATTAAGTGATATATTAAAAGGGCTGACAGTTTAATAATTCGTGAATGGATCACTTTTCTGATTTTAAATAACATCTGGGCTTCTTATAAAAGATATAGAGAATTGTGGATACTGCCTTTTGAATTGCAGATGCTTGTTTGTGCAAGAGGATGGCCTAATTTGGTTTATTTATTTATTTTTTTCTGATTGAAAAAAATATGCTTTGTCGGAGTCTTCATTTCTTCTTTATAATGGATGTTTCATTTTTGGAACAGGAGTATGATGTTGCAAATGATCATATGAAGAGCCCAAGCGAGAAACTGGCTCGTCAGAAACAAACACTTCGACGTCGTTTAGGTTAGTAATAGTTTAGTTTTTTTGCACTGATAATATACTGGGGCCAAAAAGTAAAAAAGATAAATCCCCTTTAGGTTGTTGTCTTTGTAGCGTGGACAGTGTATTGTTGGGGAGAGTGTAATGGTTAATTTTTAAAGTTCAATCTACTAATACTGATAAGATGATTGGCTCTTTGAACCATTATGTTTTCTAGTGATTGGATGGGAAAAGACAATCACTAGACAGTGTCCACTTGAGAATAAGTTTAGCTATCATTGGATTGGAGACATGTATCTGAACTGCATATCTGATGATTCATATTCCTTATTGCTGAGTTTGGCCTTGATGTGGCCTTTTGTTGGCTGCCACATGGCATAGTGGGGCCCACCTTTCTCTGTCTAGCAAACTCACACCACCACCCAAATGTCATTCACCCACCCACCCATTGGAACTATCACCAAAATCCCACCTGCAAGCCAATGACCATGTACTCCCCTCCCTACACACCAGATTATGATTTTTAATGTGGAATTTTTTTCCTTAATGTGTTTTCTTTTTTAGGTGGATTCATACAGCCTACCCCACTTAGTGGGATAAGGCTTTGTTGGGTTTTCTTTTTAATCTTGGGCTAAAATCTGGAGTTTTATTCTTTTCTTTTTTCTCTTATATGTGATACGGGTATTAAAAAGAAGAAAAACAATAAAGAGGTCGGTCGAGGACTAACTCTGAAACACACAGAAAAAAAAACCACCCAGCACAAACAGCTGGGAAAAGACCTAAAACCATTATAGGACAGCCACCTTCCAGTCAAGCCGAAGCAGTGAAAATGAAATTCCCATGAACTCTGAGGAATCAAGTTCAAAGAACAGCCATAAACAGAGTCCTGTCCCAGAGCTCCATGAAACCAACTCAAGAAAATCCTCAAAGATCCTTCTGTTTATCTCCAATTCTCCATCGTATTGACCCAAATCACCGCATGAGCAAAGCTGATACATTGCAAGCCTACTCTTTCTCACTCCAATATAAACTATGCAGCTAGAATACAACAGCCGTCCAGTCCCTTTTTTTCCCTCTTCTGAAAGGAGACGAAATCTTAATGCCTAAACAATAAATTTCATGAGCAGACTAGATGTCCATAAAGTAAAACAAAGCAGGAACGTGAGCATGATCACCTTAAACTCAACGCCTCTATGAAACTCCATAAAATTAACAAATAGCAGCTTTTCAGTTAAGCCAGATATCTGAAAAAGAACAATCTCTAAACTCAGGAAATGGAAGCCCATAATGACGACCATTGCGGTCTTTATCCCATAACTCCTTATTCCTGCTGTCTGTGAGGACCTCAAAGATCAGCCTATTTCTTTCCATTGATGTTTGTTGAGAATATCACGTTTTAAGAATGGGAAAAACAAGAACAAACTCCGGAAATCGAAAACAAATAACCAAGATAAATAACACCAAGAATTTACGTGGTTCGGCAGTATGTGCTTACGTCCACGGGACAGCAACAACAATCTTTCACTATATCAATAATGAGTACAACCAATAATCTTGCCAAATCTCTAGAACTAGGACTTGACGAAAAACCTAAAAGAACAAGAACAAGAAATACACTATCTCTTTTCTTTTCTCTCACACACACTTTACAATATTCTCTCACTCTAATCCCTAGAGTGGTATACAATTTATTGTTTTGCTCCCCCCTAAAAATAGTACAATAGCCCCTTTATATAGACATAATAAAGGTCTTCTTCAATAAGGATTACTAATCCTAATTGGAATCTAGTTATGAATCCTTCTCCAATTGAGAAAACAATTTAATCCTATAAGACTATTAATTCCCAATAGACTTAGGACAACTTATCATGGGCTGGAAAAAACCCAACAATGTTACCCAAAATCACTGATTCCATAAAACCTTGGCTTTCTTCTTCCCATTTCCAGGTAACTTATGCTTCTTTAATATAAAAGAACAATCTCTGGGTATAACCCAACTGACAAACCTTAGCTTTATTCTCTATATCGTACTGATACAGATGGATACAATGAAGCCAAAAGTCTTGATATGTTAGATCACTCACCGTTTTGCGAATCCATGCAGTGCTGTACCAAGGGGGTGTTGGGTTTTTCCAGCCATGATGAGTTGTCCTAAGTCTATTAGGAATTATATACTTAGAAGATTGAGTGGTTTTCCCAATTGGAGTGGTTTTCTCAATTAGAGTGGTTTTCTCAATTGTACCCAATTTAAATTGTTTTCCCATTTGGAGTTAGTTTCTCAATTGGAGAAGGATTCATAACTAGATTCCAATTAGGATTAATAATCCTGGTTGAAGAAGACCTTTATTATGTCTATATAAAGGGGCTATTGCACTAGTTTTGAATTTGGGAGCAAAACAATATTTTGTATACCACTCAAGGGATTAGATTGAGAGAATATTGTAAGGGTAAAGTGTGTGCAAGAGAAAAGAAAAGAGAGAGTGTATTTCTTGTTCTTGTTCTTTCAGGTCTTTTCGTCAAGTCTATTCTAGAGGCTTGGCAAGATTATTGTTTGTACTCATTATTGATATAGTGGAAGATTGTTGTTGCTGTCCCGTGGACTTAGGCACATATAGCCAAACCACGTTAATTCTCGTTGTTATTTGTCTTGGTTATTTTGTTTTAGACTTCCCGTGTTTGTTCTGTTTTTCCCATTCTTAAACGCGATATTCTCAACAGGGGGGAAGACCATTGTTAAATACCAGAATATGTAGTTAGTGGTGTTTTATTTTATCGGTAATGTAGTCATTGTGAACATTAATTATGGTGTGCTAACATGCAATTCAATCTCTTGGGTCTAATAGAAATCTCACTGTTTATTATACAGGTTTGGATATATGTGAGCAGTTCATGGATGTGAATGATATGATAAAGGATGAAGACTTTATTTTACACAACTCGCATGGGAACGGGACTAATCCAAGAGTTTATACATCACATAGTATTCAGCAATTAGTTGCAAATATGGTTCCTAGTGTCTTATCAAAAAGGCCAAGTCCCAGGGAATTGAATCTTTTAAAACGAAAAGCAAAAATCACTTCGAAAGACCAGTCAAAAGGTTTGTCTGAAAATGGGGATATGGAGGTGTCATGTGCTCAAAATATACCACCAAAGGGGGCATGTCCTGACTCATTCGGGACTAATAAGGTACTAGGTTGCCTACTGATTATTATTATTTATTTTTTTGGTGCTAGGTGATGTGAATGTTGTATGCCATTTCATACAAACACTTCTTAATTGGTTGTAATAAAATATGAAGTGTTGAATAATATATATTTTGAAGGAGTGTCATTAAAAAAGTTTGTGGAGTAAACTTCAAGTGTAGGCAATTAAGGGACACGCTGTATTTGTTGGATAAATTTTGCATGCAGTTTTCATGATAAGGTTGCTTGAATTATCATTTAAGTTTTTTATTTATAATTAGGCCTTGTTAAGGGGAGATAAGGATCATGAAGGGGATGATTATAGGGGCGAAGAAACAAGGAAATATAATTAGTTATTTATGTATTATCGTAGTTCATCAATGATTTAAATGACATTTGTATAGGAATAATTTGGTCATGAACTTATGATAGCTCAAAAGTTTTCAACTTGAAGGTTTACTCTTCTACTAGCTAGGATATTGATGCACTGGTTTGTTTGGAATTTGATACTAGGTTTCACTAGATTTTACAGGCTGATCTCTACACACTATTGAATTATTCATTTTCGCATTTGCTATTGTAAGAGGTTTAACATCTTATGATATTCAGGTGTAAATTTCCTAACCATTGTTCTGTTGCAGAATTAATTTGGTTTCTTCCTTCTCACTAGTTTCGTACTTTGTGGGGAATAAGTTTCTGCATTTAATGTTTATTAGCTATGCAGGAATTTTTGGACCTGGATAATCACGAAGAAAAAGTTGAACATGATGGAGAAGGGCGGTGGCCTTTTCATAGCTTCGTTGAGGAACTAATCCTAGATATGTTTGATCCAGGTTGGCTTCTATTATTTTTATTTCTAGCAAGGCTTAGGCTGCCTTCTCAATGTAGCCTTTAAGTGGCTGTCCTGTTTTTCTTTATCTATCTATGTGTATATATGTATCTATATATATCTATATATATATATATTGATAATATGCTTTTATAATTGCTTTTAAGTGATATTTAGTCTTACAATATTGTTTTTAATTTTTTTTTTCCAAGTTTGGGAGGTACGCCATGGTAGCGTGATGGCTTTGAGAGAAATTTTAACCCATCAAGGTGTTTCTGCTGGAGTATTTATGCCTGACTTGAGCCTGGAGGGTGCAATGTTTGTGGAATTAGAAAATAAATGGACGTCATCTACAATGAAGAGAGACAGAGAGATTGATTTGAATATGCAAGTTCCTATTGATGAATCTGAACCAGAGCTGAAAAAACCAAAGTTTGAAGATGTTACATCTCCATTTATGGATACTATGGTTTCTGCCAGCAAGAGTGGGGATTTTGATATCAGTATGCAGGGAGAACCATTTATGGATACTATGGTCTCTGCCAGCAAGAGTGGGGATTTTGATGTCAGTATACAGGGAGAAGACAGTGGTTGTAAGTCGCCTTCTGGACAGGTTAATGGTCAACTTCATGTTAGCTCTGTTAAGGTGGAGCCATGTGAGCAACCAGCTCAGGCAACTGAGTTAAGGGCCCAGTCTGACAATAAGGGATCCTTTCAGAAAATGGATGTGCTGAAAAGGCTCTCTGAAAATAGTGATATGATGAACTTGGTTAAACTGGCTAGGCATTCATGGCTTAAAAATTGTGAATTTCTTCAAGATTGTGCAATTCGTTTCTTGTGTGTCTTGTCACTAGACCGGTATGACTTTTTTTGTCTTTCTTTTTAGTCAAGTCTGCCTTTTATCCAAAAGAATTAAAAAAACAAAAAAGTAGGCATGCTAATTTATTAATTTGCTTAGTACTAAATTATGTGGATGTTAGTATGAAACTCCACGCATCTCCATATGATAAAATAATTATTTTTTCTGTTTATTATGGGTACAGTTTTGGAGATTATGTCTCTGATCAGGTAGTTGCTCCAGTACGTGAAACCTGTGCTCAAGCATTGGGTGTTGTGTTCAAATACATGCATCCCACTTTAGTTCATGAAACACTGAACATCTTGCTGAAGATGCAGGTAAATGTCAGCTATGGCATTGCCATGCTTTTAGTGCTGTATATTGGTTCCACTTAGTTGTTATTACTGGTTTTGTGGTATTTATGCTTCTGATATTTTGATTTGTTCAGTGTAGACCAGAATGGGAAATTCGTCATGGAAGCCTATTGGGTATTAAGTATCTAGTTGCCGTGCGGCAGGTAAGTATTTGTTTCTGTTTGCAGTATTTTGAGATAATTTGCGATTTGCTGGAGTACCATGCATATTTTGGACATTACTAAAAGAAACAATGTGTTGTTTGATGTGTCATGTGTTATCTTTTTTTACTATTTTCCATAATATAGAGCTCAAAGTTTTATGATGCGGATAATAGTTTTTGTGGTGGTTCTTTGTACTTCAGGTATTTAGAAGTTGAGGTATTAAGTAATATTTGAATGTTTGAACATTTCTTTTTGATCTGTAAATGAATACAAAAACAGGATCTATATCGAATCCATAGATTCTTTTTCTTGATGGATTTTTTGCATCTTTTAAATTTCCTTAAAAAAATGACATGCAAATAAATAAAGGGTTTCTCACATGTAAGCCCTTGATAACATTATGCTCACACTTCAAACTCAAACTTTAGAAAACAGCCTGCTGATTTTGCGATGAGAGAAGGGCACCAAGGGAAGATCACAAGTAATAATCAATTAGAACATTGTAAGTGGATAGCCAAGGGGTTTTTGACCCCTCCAATTTAGCCCTTTTAAGTGTTTGTTTATAACACTTATTGTTGTCATGGTGTTTGTTCTAATTTACTGATAATGAGCCATAGGTTTATTTTTATGTATTTTAGTGTGAGGTATGCACAGAGCAACTGGTATAATTTCCATTACTCTTAAAGGAAAGATGGGTTGCAGTGTCTATTGGTGGCTGCTCCCCCGGTTTACGTTGTTATTATCCCTAACTTTACCACCTAAGTCCATTATTTGGTCGGGTCAGGCTTTATGGACCCATCTATCTGAAATTTTATCTCAAAAGTTCTCAGTGTATATTAGGAAGACCTCATTCTTAATATACCCCAGTATGGACATTCACTTCTCTAATATGGGACAATTTTATTTAATACACCATTCCTTACATTCTCCACCTTGGATCAAATCACAATTCCTCATACAAGTCCTATTGAATTATCATAACCGTCCATCCCTAGGTATCATCATCCCAATTTGCTGGAAAATCTCACAGGCAACTCCATCTTGAGGATTGATTGGTCCCTAGGTATCATCATTCCGTTAAGATTTTCTCAAGTCTACTCCACCTATTGGGTCATTGTTTAGCCATCTGACCATATGGCTGCGCCACCTCAAAGATAATAATGAGCCTAGTGTCCCAGCCTAAACTGTGGGATCTGGTTCCACTTGTTTGCGAACCACTTCTTTCGGCCCTTCCCAAGTTGCATCAATATTTCCCTTACTTCCCTGCTTAGGTCCAAGTTTGGGTTGCGTCATGGACCTACAGTCCATTGTCCCATCCAGATGTGAGGTTTTATCTCAAAACATCTTGGTGAAATTTGGGGAGGGCTCCACTTTTTTTTATTGAAGAGCTTCCACTTAATACACTGTAATATGGACATTCATTCAATGTGGGACAATTATATTTGATCCACAGTTTCTAACAGTATTCTATGGGTATGTTTAAGGAATTGTTTTTTTTATTTGGTAAGAAATAGAATATATGTATTAATAAAAGTAGTAAGCAGAATATAAAAAATGGGGAGGGCTCCAAAAATTGAAGTCCTTGGGTGGTTATTGGTTATTGGGAAGGTCAATACTTGTGATCAAATACAAAAGCGACAGTGGTGTTGTCTGTGTAAATCATCGGAGGAGAGCGTCAATCTTGTTTTTCTACTTTGTTCTTATTCCATACAGCAAAGCTGTGGTTGGAAGTTTAAGGAATTTAGAGCTAGCTGGCTTATTCCAAAGGGCTGCTTTGAGCTTCTAAGCACCATGTTGGAGGCTCTAGGATCTAGGTAGGGGGAAGAAAGCTAAAACTTTGTGGGGGCAGTTTGGTGTTGGTAGTTTGTTGGAACATTTGGTTGGCGCGTAATAGAAGACTCTTTGAGGACAATAAGGGAGTGGGAGTAGATGAACTATGGGATAGAGTTACATGTTGGGCGGCTCTTTGGGCTTAAGTGGCGAATGAGGACTATTCTCATTCTTCTATATCGATCATAGTTGCCAGATACGGGTACGATTTGAGTTTGTAGTTTGGTTCGGATACACGATTCGGTAGTAACATAAAGTATCATTCGCCAAAGAGTAGGCGTTCAGTTCGATTCGTTTTAAATTGGTTAAAGAATATAAATTAATTTGTATATAAAAATATTGATAATGATACATTTATAATTATATTTTATAATATTACTTATTATGACTTGGATACCAAAGACTTATCATTTTCCTTGGTTATTTCTTCACATAATCATGATTTATCTCTTTAATATTTTTTATTAAATATTCATTAAACAAATAATTAATTTATTTGTAGACGTTTCCTTTCCTTTCCCTTTGTTATTTCTTCTCAATTCTCAGTGTTGCATTCCAGTTCTCTGTCCCTCCCTCCTCTCTCTCCCCTTTCTTCTCTTTCCCCGACCTCTCCTTTTTCTCCTTCACCAACAAACACAAGGACGAATAGGAACCTGCCTAGTATGATACTCTTCTCGAAGGAAGGGGGGGGGGGGTGAGCAAGTCACCTCTGTTCTTCAGAAAGTCTCTCTGACAACAAGGACGACATCAGTGAATTTTACGGTGATCCGGGTGCGTTTTTTCAGTTCTTTGTTCAAGTTTTGTCTAATCTGGTTAGAGACACCGAATTCACAACTGAACCGTCAAAGATCGGAACAGACGTACCAATACGGAGTTCGAACTCTAAATGGCCGAATCTGGCAACTATGATATCGATGGATGTGTTAGCAGCTATAATTGAGTTTGGGTTCAATTTTTATTTTTGTAAATTAGTCCTTGAGAGGTTTCGGCTAGTATTTTAGATGGTGAATTTCTTATCTGTTTGATGTAACTACTCCTGTTGTTAATAAAAGTTCTGTTTCTTGTCAAAAATAAAAAATAAACAATGGGGAGGAGCACAATCAAATTTGACTAGCAGTCCACAAAAGTTGCAACCCACTAACACTGCATCTAAAGTTTCTCAAGGAACCCAAATTTTTGTTATAGACAGGGCAGCGGATGGTGTGCAGTTCCAGGTGCTGTCACTAGATTGAGATCTGCAGGGTGGTGAGGACTTTGACTGCCTTGTATCGGGTGCAGAGAAGGGGGTGCTAGGCTTAGTAGGGCTCGAACCTATAATATAACCGTTATGAGCAGTACGTTTCAATCAATTAAACTATGAGCCCCTGCGGATCTCTACGTGCAATTTGCTTTGGGAAGAGCAGATGGAAGGAAATTCAATCTCAGTGAATTTTCATTTAGTGATCCTATCTTTCGTAGAATCGACCCCCCTGCACTATGAGCAATCTGTGCGAAAAACCACTTCTTTTTCCAGTTTCGCACCAACTTGGGTGAAATGGGGTGTAGACCTCTGTAATACTGTCATGAAGTCCAGTTTCATAATTGTCTAACATTGCTGAAACGCTGCTTATGGAAAACCATCTACAACCATGTTTTTGTCCTTGTTTCATTAAAAACAATTTTTTTCTTAACCTCCTCCTTAATGGGCTTTTCAACCAGCTGCTTTCTGTTCACGAGTTGGACTCCCACCATACCTAAAAGTGTTGGCTTCAGTTTATCCTCATTGGAAAACAAGTTTGGATGAAGCTTCACCACGCCCATTGAGGTGATTGAGGAATTGTGGATGCTAAGAAGGAAGGATATGTCTTTAGAATCAAGTTTGATAAAATTTGCAGCCATGTTGATTGGCCTTTTTACATCATGCGTTTGAAATGAATAGGGTTTGGTAGAAGATGATTAGTTGTTGCTTGAGTTTGATTAACTTCTCAGTGATTATTGGTAGGTTGAGTGCCTCAAGAGGATTGAGGGAGAGATATGATGTACCCGTTTCCTTTTTTACTTTACTCGTGAAGCAAAATCTATCCTCATCACCTGACCCAGCCCTCCTGCTGAGATTTTCTTGAGCAGCTTCTTAGTGGATTTAACACAATGCGTAGGCTTATCTGTGAATAAGCGTCTCTCTTTTTGGTTTGGTTGTTTCTTCTTGCATTTTATGATTCTTGTCAATCACATTTTATAATTTCTATGATTCTTTTGAAGGAAAACTAATGAAAAGCGCTTGAAAACTTTGAGTTTTAACGATAAGGACAAAATAAAGGGTAAAGTGAATAGTACCAGGATTGACTTTTTAGTGTAAAAATGTGGTTTTTCGTTAAAGTGAACAGTACCGGGAGCTTTTCGTTAAAGTTCCCTTCTTTTTGTGCTTAGTCTAGACTGGAAGGCGGCTTTTCTCTGATGGCTTCTATGCTTTTGTTTGTAATCGGTGTTTTCTATGTTTTTGCTTTCTAAGTTGTGTTTGTTTTCTGTTTTCTGGTTTGGTCTTTTGGACCAACCTCTTTGTTTTTTCTTTTGATCTTAATACAATCATTTCTTTATAAAAATGTTTCTTTTTATGACACCAGGAGATGCTTCATGATTTGCTTGACCGGGTCCTGTCTGCATGTAAAGCTGGCCTGGAGGACCCCGATGATGATGTTCGAGCAGTAGCTGCAGATGCTTTGATACCTACCTCAGCTGCTATTGTTGCTTTAAAGGGTGAAACTTTGCATTCTATAGTGATGTTGCTTTGGGATATATTACTTGATTTGGATGATTTAAGTCCATCCACTAGCAGGTACACTTGTTTGTTAATTATTTTGTAGTCAGTTTGTCTTTTTGTTTTCTATTAATATATGCATCATAGTTTTCTCAAGGTAATATGCCTCATGAGATAATTTATGACTTGCACACAAATAAGGAAAGTCTTGTGCGCACTCACTTCACTGAACAAAGAGGAGAGAAAGGATGGAGTTGGAGGAAGATTTGGAAAATTGGAGAGAAAAGGGAGAACAGAGGTTGTTATAAATATTTATAGGTGGTATTTGTGCATTGATTTCAGAAAGATGGTATTTTTGGAAAAACTTTGCAATCTGTGTTACATACGGCAATTTCCCTAAATGATATGGTGTGATATAAATTATGTGGTAAAAAAAAAGATTAGCCTTTTGACACACATCATCTTGATGTGGGGAATTTAGTTTGTCTTCTTTGGTTTGTATATGCATCTCGGGTTTCAGATGTCTTGTCCATATGTTTTATGCTTCTCAATTATTGTTATAAAGTTTGTGTTACACTTGCATGTTAATAGGAAAAAAAAAAAAAAAAAAAAACTTAATAAGCAGTTGTATTTTAATCTGCACTGTAAGTGATTAGAAAGATTCTTATTGGCACATTCTTATCCGCTTAAGAGGTATCACACGCTTGTAAATATAGTGAAAATCTGATATATAACTTATAACCAACTTTTGTCTAAATAGAATCTTAGTCCTTTCAATCGTGGATATTGTTTTTGCAGCGTAATGAATCTTTTGGCGGAAATCTATTCCCAAGAAGACATGATTCCTAAGATTTTTGAGGCATTGACATCAAAAGAGATTGATTTGAATGAATTGGGTAGCATTGATGATACGGGAGAAGGATTAATTTCGCAAGATAATCCTTTCATGTTATCAACGCTTGCACCGCGATTGTGGCCCTTTATGAGGCATAGTATCACATCAGTTCGTTATTCAGCTATCCGCACGTTGGTAAACTTCTCTTCTCTTGGCTCTGTTGTTTTGTTATCCAATTTTCAACCATTTTAAGAAATATATATATAAATTGTATATTAAAGTCTTTATTCATTTTGTCTTTTGTCACTACAAGCGTCTTGTTTCGTATAAAAACTTAAGATAAAGGATGAATTTAAGTTATATTTTGAGCAAGAAATAAAAAGGCCCAAAATAAAATATCTGTTAATGTATATTGACCGGCAACCAAGTTATGAAATCATGCCTATGATTCAATGCATAAATCAAGGCAGTTTCACCCTCGCCGCTTGCAAAGGCACCCCTATTGGCTTTGCGAGTGTTGTAACTATTTAAGAAACCAGATTTCCTGGTGTGCACACCACATTTTGACCTTTAATTATGTTCATTGGACAACAAGACAACCATTACAAATAATGAGAAGCTGATCGGATCTAGCAAGATGCTGCCAATCCCCATTGACCAGAATGTGACTTGCATTGACTTTTGGTCTGGTATCTGAGTGAACATGGCTAACAATAGCATTATTAGCAAAGCCAGATTATTCCTGTTGTCCCACCACAAGTGACGTGATTTTTCTATTACCATCTATCTAATGTTATATTTTCTTGTGTTTAAACATGTAATTATTTTATTGGTACTATTTTGTACGTGACATTTATAAAATGCTTACTTGTGGATCCAGGTTCTGATGTTCTTAAGTATGCATATAGACATGTTTGTTTGGGTGGGAGGGTGTATGCGTAATTATTTGTTTGCATGCCTGTAATATGTTGATGTACAGTTAATTCTCTACCATGCATTTTCATTTGCAGGAACGACTACTTGAAGCAGGATACAAAAGGAGTCTCTCTGAGTCTTCGAGTACTTCATTTTGGCCTTCTTTTATCTTGGGTGATACCCTTCGGATTGTTTTTCAGAATTTACTGCTTGAATCAAATGACGAAATTTTGAAACGTTCAGAGAGAGTTTGGGGGCTCCTTGTTCAGGTTCTTTACTTTGTGATAATGAATGGTTTTAATTGTACTTCTGTTTATTTCTTCTCGTTGAAGATGTATTTATCCTGCTTCTTGATTTTGTTCTCTTATGAAGTCTCCTTTCCTTTTACCTGGATATTGTTTTCCACATTTCTACATTTATATATGGAATTGACACGCCACATATTTCCATGTTTGCTCATCCGTTCATACTCGTTGGAAGGCAGCTATGGAGTTTCTATCATAGTTTTCTATGTGGCTGCTGTAGATCTCTGTTAATTTCCTTTTTGTTTCTGGATTCTGGTCGGCTTCTTGATCACTGATTGTGAATTTTTGTTATGATAAATGTTTCTTTTTAAAAATATATATTTACACACACACACACACACATATTGGTTGTTCTTAATTGTCCGAACTTGTAATGATTACCACCAGTGGTATCTATTGCTGTCTTTGCTTAATTTTCTTGATTTGATGCCTTTGCTCTTGCTTTCTGTTTCTTGCTTTTGGTTACATTTTATTGATTCTTATTTGTAAAAATTTATGCTAGTTCTAACACTTCTCTTTCCCCTCCCCCCCCCCCCCCCCCCCCCCCCCCCCCCAAAAAAAAAAACCGGCTGTTAACCAGTGTCCATTAGGTGACTTGGAAATTGCTGCAAGGTCATATATGTCCTCTTGGATAGGGCTTGCAACTACTCCGTATGGATCAGCATTAGATTCTACAAAAATGTTTTGGCCTGTTGCTCTCCCACGAAAGAGTCATTTTAAAGCAGCAGCTAAAATGAGAGCTGTGAATCTTGTAAATGAGTCTTGTAGAAACATCGGGTTGGAATCTTCGAAGGGATCCATTCCAGAAAAAGGTGGAGATGCTTCAACCAATAATGTTCAGATAGTTGTTGGTGCGGATGTTGAAATGTCAGTTACGCATACCAGAGTGGTTACTGCAGCAGCATTGGGAGTTTTTGCTTCTAGATTGCACGAAACTTCAATGCAGTATGTAATTGATCCACTGACTAAAGCATTTACCTCTTTATCTGGTGTCCAGCGGCAGGTACCATTTGATTTCAAATGCAAGTTTCTCCTCTTTTAGTATTGGTATATTTAATCATTACTCATATGCAATCAGATGGCATCTATGGTTCTTCTTTCTTGGTTCAAAGAGATTAAAAGTGCAGATGTGTTTGAAAATGCTGGAGTTATGCCAGGTTTTCTGAACCATCTCAAACATTTGATGTTGGATTTCTTGGCATGCTCTGAACCTGCTTTCCCTACAAACGATCCATGTCTTCCTTATGCCGAGCTTTCAAGAACGTATTGTAAGATGCGTTGTGAGGCTAGTCAGTTGTTAAATGCTATTCAATCATCGGGTATGTTTCAGAGTTTGTTGTCTACTACCAAAATTGACTTGGAAAGGTTGAACGTGGACAATGCAATTAATTTTGCATCGAAACTTCCAATGTTGTGTAACGATGTTGAGGGAAATGATTCTTTGGGAAGGCACATTGTTGACGATATAGAGTCAGCAAAACAACGACTTCTGACAACTTGTGGATATTTAAAATGTGTTCAGGTAATTGTGGGACATAATTGCATATTTTTGAACTGCTTCTTTAAGTGATAGGCTGAAGGATACTTCTTGTTTCTTTTTATTTTATTTATTTTTTATTTTTTTATTTTTTTTATGGAATTCTTTGAACAGTGTCCGACATTTTTCATTTTTATTGAGGGTTTTGTTATTCCCCATTTCTATAATTATATTTGAGTGGTTACCTTTTGCTCACTATTACATTCTGCAACAATCTGCAGAGCAATCTGCATGTTAGTGTCTCTTCTCTTGTTGCTGCTTCTATTGTTTGGATGTCAGAGCTTCCTGAACGACTAAATCCAATTATTTTGCCTTTGATGGCTTCTATCAAAAGAGAACAGGTAACCTCCTGTATATAATTGTTTTCTTAATTCTATGGTTGCTTAGTTATTTAATCTGATATGTCTTAAATCTCTTTGGAAGGAGGAAATACTACAAGAGAAGGCAGCTGAGGCACTTGCAGAGCTTATTTCTCATTGTATTTCACGTAGCCGAAGCCCAAATGATAAGTTAATTAAGAATATATGTAATTTAACATGCGTGGATCCTAGAGAAACACCTCAAGCTGCAGTCATCTGTTCCATAGATATTATTGATGACCAAGATCTCCTATCTTTTGGGACAAATACTGGTAAGCAGAAATCAAAGGTCATTCTGGCTGGTAACGAAGACCGCTCAAAGGTTGAAGGCTTTATTAGCAGACGAGGCTCTGAACTTGCCTTGAGGCATCTTTGTGTGAAGTTTGGTGCTTCATTATTTGATAAGCTTCCAAAACTATGGGATTGCCTCACTGAAGTGCTTAAGCCTAGTAGTATTGAGCCCCTTAATCCTGCAGATGAAAAGAAAATTACACAAACTCTAGAATCTGTGAAGGATCCCCAGATCTTGATCAATAATATCCAGGTTCTTATCATCCTTGATTTAGTTGGTTATTTAACTTCTATTAAATCTTGTGACTGCATTCAGTACAAATATTTTTGCGTATGATAGTGCATATGCATCATTAAATGTCAAATGGTGTTACAAATATGAAAATTCAGTCTATTAATTTAAAGCTCCATTATTACTTTAAAATGATGGGATTCAGGACCACTAATAAAGATAAGGGACCAGAATGTTAGGATTTGGTTTGTCTTTCGTTAGGTGTCCTCTTTTGCTTAGGATTGTATTAGGAAAGCTAAAGGTGCACAGATTCTTTTCCTACAAGGATTAAGAAGGGATAAGTTTTCTTGTACAATTAGATTAGGAATCCTAAAAGCAGAAACAGAATAGGAATGCAAGTGTGCTTTCCTATCCCAAATAGATTAGGATACCTAATTAGATTATGGGAGTGTAAACCGCACCTTATACTTATAAATAGGGTGCGATAAGGGCTGAAAAGCTAGCAGAAAACAGAGACAGCCGAGAGAAGATAGGGGTTAGTTCTAGGGTTTGCAAAGTACATTATTAATCAAAGAAGCCGTGGTTTCTCTACCCAGAGAATTCACAACTGGACGTAGACAAAAGCTGCATAATCAGGATAAATCTTGTATGTTTCTAGTTATCTCTATTTGTTAAGTTTAGTTTATTGTCGGATACATCAAAGAACAAGATCTGGAGGGGAGTCAAAATAACAACAAATATCAAGAGCTCGGTTCAAGATGCTATGCGATGGCAAGGATGACTTCATAGACTAGCAAGGGATGATGAAGAACGTACTAATACAGCAAGAGTTGGATGATGTACCCTTTGGTGAGAAGCCAAAGGCCATGACAAAACCGACATAGACCAAGATTCTCAAGAAGGCGAACAGTTCCATCGAGATTCATCTCACAAAATTATTCAGGTCCCACATGACAGAAACGATAACTGCTAAGAAAGCATGAGACAAGTTGGAGAAGTTGACAAAACCATGTCCAATAAACTATTTCTCAAGGATGAATTATTTGGGCTTCTGACTGGAAGAAGGATGTCGAAGAAACTGACAAAGATGATGATATGGCTATCATCTTGCTAAGGTCTCTACCCTCGTTTTTCAAGCACTTTCGAATAACTTTAATGTTTGGAGAGGAGTCCCTACAGCTTGAGTATGTAATTCAAGCTCTTCGGTGATATGCTAAACTAGATGATATAACTGAAAGCTCTCAAGGCCTTTATGCCAAAGGAAAGGAGAGGGGGCGGGCAAAGGCGAAGGAAGAAAAGAACGTCAACAAGGGTAGGTCGAAATCCAAGAAAAAAAAATAAAAGAAGGTTGCAAGAAGGGATGTCGAATTGCAAGCTGGATTTTTGTGAATTGTGTTCTCAAGAAGCAAAGAAAGGTATTGTTCGCAAGTACCAGTGTAAATAAGCAAGGAGCAACTCAACTATATTCACTTAGATGTTTGGGTCTTGTGCCAACTAAATCCTATGGTGGATCTAGGTATTTTGTTACTTTTATAGATGATTTTCCTAGAAAATTTTGGGTTTATTTATGAAAGAGAAATTTGAGGTTTTTGCAAAGTTCTCGGAATGGAAGACAGAAACCGAGAATCAAATTGGAAGAATGATCAAGTACATGAGAAGCGACAATCGAGGTGAGTATGCAAGCAAGGAGTTTGTTGATAATTGTAACCAGAAAGGCATCACGAGGCATTTCATAGTAAAGAAGAATCTCTAACAAAACGAAGTTGCTCAGGGAATGAATAGAACTTTGGTGGAAAGAGAGAAGCATGAGATTTCATGCAGGATTGGATGATAGTTTTTGGGCAGAGGCGGTTAATCATGCAAGTTACTTGATTAGGAGTGCAGAAACGATGCCTCTCAACAAAGTCAAGAGCATTGGAGAGAAGAAGAAGATGCTGAAGAAGAAGCAACAAGAATTCCATTCATCAGACCAGGGGAAGATGAAGCTCAGGTGGGAGCCAATTGAGCAAGGGTTCGAATCTGATAATTTTGAGGAAGAAGAAGAGCATCAACATCATCACCAGGTAGGAATCAGGTAGAGCAAGAAACAAGGCATGTTGCAGACACTCTAATTTGCTCAAACATCCCAAGGGGTTCAAATTCCAACCTACATTTTACCTGCATTCTAGAGATGCATGGCACTTGCAAACCCATTCGAAACAAGAAGTGACCTAACAAGTTTGGGTTTGATTGACCAAGACAAAGTTGATTATGCTTTTAACATCAATCAAGGAGATCCATCTACTTATCAAGAAACTGTAGCAAATGATGAATGAGATAATTGGATAAGTGCTATGACAGAAGAAATACTCTGTTCAAGAACTCTGTTTGAGAGTTGGTTCCGAAGCCCAATGATAGAAAGCTAGTTGGATGCAAGTGGATGTATAGGAAACAAGGATTACATGAACAAGATGCCATGAGATTCAAAGCAAGGTTCGTGACAAAGGGATACTCACAGAAGGAAAGGGTGAACTATGATGAAGTCCTTTCACCCGTGGTCAATCATACTTTTATCAGATTGCTTTTACGAATGGCAGCACAACATGGCAGAGAGATTGAGCAGATGGATGTGAAGACTGTGTTTCTCTATGAGGGTCTAGAGGAGACGATTTTCTTGGCTCAACCAGAAGGGTTTGTTGAGTATGGGAAAGAGAACCTAGTGTGTCGGGTTAGGAAGTCCTTGTATAGCCTGAAGCAGTCTGTAAGGCAGTGGTACAAGAGATTTGACTCCCTTGTGCTGAAAATTAATTTTAGAGATGCTATATGATTGTTGTGTACTATCATGTATGTCAAGATGGGATGTTCATATAGCTGTTGCTATATGTGGATAACATGCTAATTGCTTGTCAAGACAAGTCTAGAATTCAAGACTTAAAGAATATGTTGAGCAAGGAGTTTGACTTGAATAATCTAGCCATTACTTTGTTCTCCAAAGGATAAAACGAGTGTAAGAGGTTAAACAATGTCACTTTAAAATTTATGAGGGTGTTACAGGGTTTGAAAATATTCATTAAAATTTAGTCGGCATCAACCTACAGACTGCTTTCAAAAAATGTTGTCTAGACACCATTGCTTTTAAAACAAGCATGATATTTTAGTTTTATCGAACACTTTTTTATGGCTTAACATTAAAGAGAGCAATTTTTTGTGGAAAAAAGTAATACCAAACATGGTCTAAGTTCCGAGAAACAAGTGATGGAGAAGGTGCCCTAGGCTAATGTCATGGGCTGCCTAGTATGTGCAATGGGATAATGTTGATGCCGACTATGTAGGGGACTTGGACAAGAGAAGGTTGGAAGGCTAACCAATTGTAGCTTTGTGGACCACATAAGCGTAGTACATTGCTTTGGCCGAAGTTGGAAAGGAAGCAATTTGGCTTAGTGGTTTGGTGAGCCAAATGGGAATCACTCAGGATTACATGAAGCTTAAATGTGACAATCAAAGTGCCATTCACTTGGCAAAGAATCTGTTTTTTTATGGAAGATCAAAGCACATGAAGTGAGGTATCACAGAATGCAGGATTGGGTGGAGTCCGAGGAGATTTGGGTTGAAAAGGTTTATACGGACAACAGGGGCATAGATTTTCATACCAAGATAGTGTCAGCCAAGGAATTCAATCATTGCTTGAACTTGATCAATCTAGTAGATTGATTAAGGTGGATCACCGCCTCACTTGAGGTTTAATGAGGCAAGAATAAGTTTGCCAAGGTGAAGGTTCTTGAAGTTTCTGAGCTGCTTCAAGAATGGTTGAATATACTCGAGTTTGGTTTGGGGCTTCTTCAGGGTTTAGGGTTTGTATACTTTGGGGTGCAACAGTCCAAACTTGGTTAGACTCACCAAGGTGGAGATTGTTAGGATTTGGTTTGTCTTTTGTTAGTTCTATTTTGTTTAGGATTGTATTAGGAAAACTAAAGGTGCACAGATTCTTGTCTTACAAGGATTAGTAAAGATAAATTTTCTTGTACAATTAGATTAGATCCTGATAGTAGAAACAGAATTGGAATGCAAGTGTGCATTCCTATTCCCAAATAAATTAGGAGACCTAATCTGATTATAGGAGTGTAAATGGCACCCTATTTATAAATAGGGTGTGGCACTGAAAAGCTAGCAGAAAACAAAGAGAGAGCAAGAGAAGAGAGGGATTAGTTCTAGGGTTTGCAAAAGTATTGTATACTCGATTATTAATCAATGAAGTTGTGGTTTCTGTACCCAAAGAAATCACAATAGTACGTAGGCAAAAGTTCTGCCGAACAAGTATAAATCTTGTGTGTTTCTAGTTATCCTCAATTGCTAAGTTGAGTCTATTGCCGGATACATCAAAGAACAAGATCCAAAGGGGAGTCGAAATATCAACACGGAGACCAATCAGGGTTGCAGAATTAAGGAAAAGTAATTACATGAACTGAGATGTCGTGGGTATGTGGAATGAAAACGGAAGCTCATGCAATTTGTTTTACCTTTTCCTTTTTAAAATTTTTGATACTGTCTAAAATATTAAGTGTGTATTGACCCAAAAAAAATAAGAGTGAATTTGAAAATAATAAGATCAGAGAACTAGAAGAAAAGGGGAAGATAAATTTAAGAAGCACATCTATCTTTACTCAACATGGCAACTTGAAGCTGCTTCACTCAATTCTTAAATGGTTTTGTGCTTGTAGTAATTTCGTGGTTAATAGTGGCCATCCTTAATTTCTTGACTCCTTATTTTTCTTAAGGCCAAGGGTTAAAAAATAAAGACTAACCCAATCTTATTAGAAGTTCTTTTGTTCATGCTTTGTTTCTAACTATTTGGCTCACCTTGTTGCATTAGCTGCTAATGTCTATTTTATCCATAACAATCTAGATGTATTGATAAATGACATTTTCCTTCTTTTTGGGTTTTCTTTCTAGTTCTGAACTATCTACCTTTACTTGATTGTAAATTAGGACATAACATTTTTAGGAATTTGAGATTCTAACTTGAGTTATTGCATTACAAATGGTAAGCCATCAAAATTTGTGGACCTACAGACTTGAAACCTAAATTTTGTCTCAAATTTTGCAGGTAGTACGTTCTATTGCTCCAATGCTAAATGAGGATTTGAAACCAAAACTACTCACCCTTCTTCCATACATATTTAAGTGTGTTCGCCATTCCCATGTTGCTGTTAGATTGGCTTCCTCTAGATGCATCACCACAATGGCCAAGTCAATGGAAATGCATGTGATGGCAGCTGTAATTGAAAATGTCATACCCATGTTAGGGGATATGACATCTGTTGATGCCAGACAAGGTGCAGGCATGCTTATTAGTTTGCTTGTCCAAGGACTGGGTGTGGAGCTGGTTCCATATGCTCCTTTCTTAGTTGTCCCTCTTCTAAGGTGTATGAGTGATTGTGATCAGTCTGTCAGACAGAGTGTGACTCACAGCTTTGCTGCTCTTGTACCTCTTCTTCCACTCGCACGGGGCCTCCCTCCACCTGTTGGACTAACTGAAGGTTTCTCCAGGAGTGCAGAAGATGCAACATTTCTGGAGCAACTACTTGACAACTCCCATATTGATGATTACAAGCTTTGTACTGAACTGAAAGTGACACTGAGAAGGTAGCTAAAATACTTAATCTTGAATGAAGTCGTAGCTAAGCCTAAAACTTTTAAACTTGACTTGATATTTATCTTTGCAACAGCTAAGACTACAATTCTAAATGAACTGGGGACATTTTTAATTATGTTTGTGCCTAGTTTATTCGTGATGCATAGCTATATTCTAAACCCATGTTTATAATGTATACTGGTTAGAATTGTGGAAGAGGGGAAATATATCTTGATTGTTGTATATCTTACTGGTAGAGTCACTTAGAAGTTTGGTTGCCGAGGTTGACTGTTAGTTGGGTGGATATAGAAGCACTCTATTTTTTAGGGCTTACTATTATGTTTAAATTGGTTTGACTTTGTACCGCATCAACATTCTGGTTCCTAACAGATCCTTTTGGTTATAGGTATCAACAGGAAGGCATAAATTGGTTGGCCTTTTTAAAACGTTTCAAGCTTCATGGAATCTTATGTGATGATATGGGTCTTGGTAAGACACTTCAAGCATCTGCTATTGTGGCTTCTGATATAGTTGAGCATCGAACTTTGAATGATGGCAATCCTCCCTCATCTTTAATTATTTGCCCATCAACACTTGTTGGACATTGGGCCTTTGAGATAGAGAAGTACATTGATCTTTCCATAATATCTACACTCCAATATGTTGGTTCTGCGCAAGAGCGCATTTCTCTTCGAGAACATTTTGAAAAGCATAATGTGATAATAACATCATATGATGTGGTTCGCAAAGATATTGATTATCTTGGGAAGCTTCTCTGGAACTATTGTATCTTAGATGAAGGACATGTGATCAAGAATGCAAAGTCGAAAATTACACTTTCAGTGAAGCAATTGAAAGCCCAGCATCGTTTGATATTAAGTGGAACACCAATCCAGGTTGGTCTTTCACTGATTCATGAAATTAGCTTAAAACTGATTTTCTATTTTCTTCTGAAAAGGAACCTACTGTTTGTTGTAGAATAACGTCATGGATTTGTGGTCCCTTTTTGATTTCCTAATGCCCGGCTTTCTTGGAACAGAGAGGCAGGTGTGTTTTCTCCTTCTTCTGTTATATATTATATTCTTTTGTTTGTTTTCTTTACTTGAATCTTTTTATGTGGCAGATAAAATTATCTTATAGAAGTAAACATAAAAATAAACTCTGAAAACACATGGTGGCTTTCAGGCTAAACCCACATAAATATTTCTCTGATAGATACCCACATAAATCTTTACAGGAACAAATAGATTAATTTGGCCATTTTGCTTGGTAGTTTGGAAAAATATTAAACCCTGCTCTCTGGGAGCAGAGGCTCTGAGTATCCACTTTTGTAACTTTGGTCTACAAAGACTACTTATAAAGTGTTGGCTGATATGAGTTGAAGCAGAACTCTTGACTAAAGTTTGAACAAGAAATCTCGTATAAATAAAAGAGTTGATTCTATGGAATAAATGTAGATTGGAGGCAGTAGATTCATAGGATTCATATTTGACTTATTGTATTTGGTTTCATACTTGATCTAGATAGTTTGTATTGCTATGTATATCCTCCAAATTGGAGAATAACATAATCAAGAGAGAAACTACTCTGATTTCACACTTAAAAGTTGAAAATTTTAGATGCATGTACATTCTGTGTACGCATTTCCCTGGATGATTGTCAGTCTGATATGATAAATAAATAAATCTGTTGTTTCAATGTCATTTGGGCAGTTCCAAGCCACTTATGGAAAACCACTGGTGGCAGCCAGAGATCCTAAGTGCTCTGCCAAGGATGCTGAAGCAGGTGCACTTGCAATGGAAGCATTGCACAAGCAGGTAAATTTCCTTCCTTTTTATGATTCCATCCTCTTTATTGGTTTTGTTTTTTTGTTTTTGCAAATTAAACTTCTTAAAAAAATTGTGCTACTTGATGTTTGACCCCTTGGTAGTTGACCTTGCAATCTCACTGGAAACTGATGTGAAAAATAATACTATGGTCAAACTTTTACAAGTGTATATGAAATTTTCCATGCATTCCAAGTTCTGGAATTTTAAAGAGTGCAAATTGTTCACTGAGATTCTTTTCTGGTGAAATTAGCTGGCTTAGTACTTACTGTTGGCAAAAGTGATAAGAGTTGTGCAGAAATTGTTGTACTTTTCTAACTAAAAAATATTCTGTCAAATAGGTCATGCCTTTCCTCCTCCGTCGAACAAAAGATGAAGTCTTGTCTGATCTTCCCGAGAAAATTATTCAGGACAGGTTCTGTGACCTGAGCCCTGTACAATTGAAATTGTATGAACAGTTTTCTGGGTCACATGTGAGACAAGAGATCTCAAGTATTGTAAAACAAAATGAGTTAGCAGATACAGGAGGGCGTAGTGAATCACCTAAAGCTTCATCCCATGTTTTTCAGGTAATTTTGTTATTTATTTTTGTATTTAATTCTCTTTTGCTTCAGTATGCTCCTATCATTGAATGGATGTTACTTGTTCTTGTTTCAGGCACTTCAGTACTTGCTTAAACTTTGCAGTCACCCATTGCTTGTTCTTGGAGAAAAGGTCCCTGATTCAATTGCATGCCTTTTGTCCGAGCTACTACCGGGAGGCTTTGATACAGTTTCAGAATTGCACAAACCATACCACTCTCCCAAACTAGTTGCTCTTCAGGAGATTCTTGAAGAGTGTGGAATAGGTGTTGATGCTTCTAGTTCTGAAGGTGCCATAAGTGTGGGGCAGCACAGAGTCTTGATATTTGCTCAACATAAAGTATTGTTCGTTTATGTTTGACTTATTCAGTTAATTCTCTTTTAAACTACCTGTGCTTAGCTTACATTAGCTTACATTCATGGTTTATAATGTGCAATGCCTTCTCATGCAGGCATTTCTGGACTTAATAGAAAGAGACTTGTTTCTCACTCATATGAAGAGGTTGGTCTCCTGAACCTCTATCATGCATCTGTGTTAGTTGCTTTAGTCTCCTAATCTTATGAAAGACTGTTTTGGAGTGGAAAGTTATTCTAGTGTTGATTCTCTCATAATCTTGACCCACAATTCTGATAAGTAACAGTATTACATGAGTTTTAACTATTTCAGTTAGAAATCTGTTTTGTTGGACCTAGAAAAATTAATATGCCAGAAATCGGTGGGTTGAGTACATGTGACAAATAAATTATTAGATATGGTGGGTATAACTGTAAAAGAATCATTATCTAGTATAGTGAATTTGTGTAATTGCTTTCACAGTGTTTGTCCTCTTGTATATTATAGTATAGTATAGTATAGTATAGTATAGTGATCTAATGGTCTTACATGTTGCTTGAAAGCAGTGTAACCTACTTGCGGCTGGATGGGTCAGTTGAACCTGAAAAACGTTTTGATATTGTCAAAGCTTTCAATTCGGACCCTACAATCGATGTTCTGCTACTCACAACCCATGGTTGGCTTTTTATCCTTTGCTTGCGTACTAGATTCACAGTCAAGAGTGTTACTAAGTCTAAAATTGAATCACTTTCTGCAGTTGGTGGGCTGGGGTTGAACCTGACATCTGCAGACACACTCGTTTTCATGGAGCATGACTGGAACCCCATGCGGGACCATCAGGTGACTGTCTTTTGCTGTCTTTATCCTCTAAGGAGTCTAAATTTCATCTCTTGAAATTGGAATCATAGGCTATCTGTCACATTTTATGTCTAGTGTTCAGGAAAAGATCTCTCGGATGAACTTCAATAAAGCTCCCTAATTGCTCATCATCTTCTCTTGAAATTGGATAGACACCAGCTGCCATATTTCAAGTCTAGTTTTCAATAAAAGATCTCTGAGATGAAATTCAGTGAAGCTCCCTAATTGCTCAGCATTATTCATTCTTATTTACCTTTTTTTTTTTTTTCACTTGCAGGCAATGGACAGAGCACACAGATTAGGTCAGAAAAAAGTTGTCAATGTCCATCGCCTTATTATGCGTGGCACTCTCGAAGAGAAAGTTATGAGCTTGCAAAAGTTTAAGCTTTCAGTAGCTAATGCAGTCATTAATGCTGAAAATGCTAGTATGAAAACCATGAACACAGACCAACTGCTTGATCTATTTGCTACTGCAGAAACATCTAAAAAGGTATCGCTAGCTGGTCTATCTTCTGCATGTTCATGCCGATGTTGAACCTATATGATAACCATGTTATTGTTTTTCTTGTGGTTCTTTTGGATGCTGCACACATTTACAGAAGCTAATACGAGTTTCTACAAGTTCTAATTGAATTGTTATGTGTCTGCTGCAAGTTCTTAGTTGATGTCAATGACATGTTTCAACTATTTGTTTGTTTCCTAGGGAACTTCTATATTAAAGCATCCTGATGGAAAATTTGATGGAGATATGAAATTAATGGGCACTGGAAAGGGGTTGAAAGCAGTTCTTGGTGGGCTGGAGGAGTTGTGGGATCAATCACAGTACACCGAAGAATACAATCTCAGTAACTTCTTGGCAAAGCTTGATGGTTGATGTGAAGCTGACGACTCTGTACAGTATATTTCTGCATCATGTAAGGACCCAAATTTTGACATTGTAGCTCAAGGCGTACTCCTGCCTTTTCATTAGTTCTCCCATATCGTTATAATTTCAGGACGTTGAGGGCAAGAGTTGAATGAGTGGTTCCAAAGCCTGTCATTACCGTGCCTTGCAAAGTCATGGAAAAGGCAAAGAACAAACAAGCATACAATTTCCATGGGATTTGCAAAGACATGAGCAAGTATATCTTGCAAAGGCATGCTAAAGGAAAGGCATGAACAAGCATGCAGTGACAATCAACCTTTTTTTTTTTTTTATTTTTTTTTTTATTTGGAACAAAAAGCATATATGCCTTTAAAATGTGTAAACAAGGCATGGTTGAAGGCAACGTAAGGCACCACTTATGTCACAAGGGTGACTAGTCTAAAGCTGCCCAAAAATGATTTCTAGGTTGAGAAATTCTCTGCTGTGGTATTGGGATACACTTAATTCACCACATTGTTTAAGTTAAAATTTTAAATTTTAAATGATTTCTGACCGCATTAAGTACGATGAACGAACACGATTACAAAATCTCTAATAAAAGAATTCGGCAAGAACCCTTTTCCCTTTAACTGAACTCTCAATTTAATAGTGTTAACATTTTTTAATATGTATTTAAAAACAAAAACTTATTCCATTAAAGAAAACCAGAACAATAAACACACCAAAACCCAACACAGGAACTCTCTCCAATATTTTCCCAGCAAATATGTTAGAATAGTCACCCCAACAGCCCAACCAATTGTTACCGTCGACAGCAATTCTCACCGTCACTGAAGCTTCCTTTCCACTCTCTTTTTCTATCCCTGACCAGCGAAGTCGCATAGGATGAATTAATCAAATCTTGCCATCGGTTCAGATCTCGCTGTTTATTGTTGTCGATTCAAATCGGGTTTATGTCGATCGACCAAATTTCTTCCTTCCTCAAACCAAAATTTACATTAAATTTGTTGTTTGACGAGCTGGTCAATCACAATTAGGTATTTTGAACAGACAAGAAAATGGCGGAGGAGAGAAAAAAAGAGGTTTCGTCGGGGAAGAAGAGGGATGTTTCATGTTTGTTTGCTGGGAAAAGATTGGAGGAAGTTTCAGACTTCCAATGTTGGTTTGTTGTGTTTTTGTTTTTGTTGAGGTTAATATGTTAATATTGGGCTTAACTGAAGGAAGGCCCAAAGGCGCTAAAACGAGATGATCTTGCCCGAAGCCCAGCTACGAAGCCTGAAGCAAATTGAAGCCTTCTTAGCCAAGGCATAGGCTATGTGCCTATGATTGAAGTGACAAGTGACAGAGACCAGCTCATTACCAACTAAAAAGCATTTTTTTTATGGCATAAAGGTGTAAATACAAGACGACTCAGTACCCCTGAAAACCTTTGGCCAAGAGTGAAGCTAAAGCAATCGGACCATGTTGCATATAAAAGCCAAGATAGACAATAGAAACAAAAACACTCAACCAATCAAACAAACAACATACCAACTCTGCTTTCAAGCCAGATTTGCATACAGAAAACTGAAATCAACATAGATTCAGTCATTTTAGCTATAATTCCCTTAGAAAAACTATCTTTTGTCTAGTGTAAAAGCTATGTTACCTTCCTTAATGTTGTAGTATCGATTCCCTCGTGTAAAACCTGTTTACCATCCATCCATTTTTAGCTTACAACCTCTGTAAACACGAAGAGAAGTGGCTGCAAGAAGTTCAACCTTACCCGACAAGGTGAAATCTTGCCCAAGTCTCTTTATTTGTACTTTAGCTTAATAGATCTATCGTCTAAATGTAGATTTTAGCATGTATTCAAGGTATAGTAAGGTAGAGTGTCTAGTTCCAAATTTGTACATCAATGATTTGTGGAATAAATGGGTCGTTTGTAAGATAAATTAATACTTAGAACTTAAATTAGGGTTTGTATTTCATGTTAGGGCCTATGGGTTGTGAAATAAATTTTACTTTTTGACGTGTTAAAAATTAGGATGAAACAATTTCGGATTCAAGTGTCTAATTGCATAAATTTGTGAAGATTTTTCTGTAATGTACATGTGGTGTGCATATGGTATGCATAGCTACACTTAATATAAGAAGCGGGAATGTTCACTAGTTATAATACATGTATGTTGGGCCCCGAAATTTAGCGAGTATGACCACAACCTAGTTGGCCTTGTCGAAAAACAAAATTAAGAAAAAACTTAGAGGATGTTAAGGGTCATGCGTGTCCTTAAAATAACGACAACGAGTATCATGTTTTCCAAATGCACGATTAAGCGCTTGTTGATATATGTAACAAGACTTTTCAAACTGCCACTATAACCTTATATACGTAACTTTTATGTTTTAATTGTATCCACTATACCAATAGATTGCTGTTAAAGTTTCTTATTAATGCGAAAAGCGGCTCGTTGCTTGACCTCCAGTTCTGTGCATATCATGTGCATGTACTATACATAAGATGTGCACGTGGTGTGTATATAGTGTATATGGTGGTGACATCACAAGTAATGAGGTCATTTTTCTAATTTTGAAGAGAGAGTTGTGAGCTCTGGGTTTTAGGGTTGGCTAAAATCTGTGAGCATATCATGTGCTTGTCGAGTGCATGTCACTAGAAATAGATGATTTGTAATAGGATTTCTAGAATCTAGGTTCAAGTCAAAGATTTGTAAACTATAGATATCTAAGGGATTTCTGGAATTTGGGCCCTTACATATCTCCCAACGCCGTTAATTGCACGATGGGATGTCCACAACAAAACTAACATCATTGCACATATGATACAAATAACAAATTTGAGATTTTCTTTGAACTTAAAGGGAGAAGGCGTTCATCGGCGAAGGAGAGAAAGATTGCAGCAGAAAAAATGGTGTCTTTAGTTTTTCATAATGGATTTTCTTAGACATCTGAAATTTTTTTGGACTGCATATTGGTTTTGACCCATATGGGTTTTGAATGGGATTTCGAATTTGGGGAAGAAGATGATGATTTGAGGAAGAAATTCCCAACTTGCATGATAGAAATGTGTTCATTTTCCAAAAGGGTCAATTAGCAAACACAAACAATCTCCAAATAAATCAAATCTTCCATCTGGGTTTTCCATTATCTTTCACTAATTCAATAAATATCAATTTTAGAGAGAGTGAGGGGGAGGGAGAGAAAGTAGAGAGAAATCAAAACATGGAAGGAAATAACTCATTTATATACTGATAGGAGCATATTTATGCGACTTTGTTATCTTATTTCTTTGCATTTACTTAGTTAATTTCCATTTATTATAGTATTTTAAGTTATTTTCATATTATTGTAGGTCCAGTTGGTAAAGAGGATAATAAATAGTCAAATGGAGCAATTTGGAGCAGTTTTGGGCATGTGTTAAAATCTGGAGAAATTAAAGTTGAAGCTTGGAAGGCAAGGAATTACACAAGAAATTGGGATATGGGAAAGGAATTAGGATATCTAGCCTGATTTGGAGGTGCTAAATAAAGCAAGAACATGCAAAATAAAAGCTAAGTTGCTGGGATCACTTTGGAATATCTTGCAGCCTCTTTTACCCCATAAAAACTTGCCTTTTTGCCACTTTTTGTGAAATCCAGTTCCCGGATTTCACTGTTATAATCTACGTATTTGTATTATTGAGATTTTATATTATTTTTTTTCGAGAATTTATATCAATTTATTTGAATCTAGATTTTAATTAAAGTAGTTACAAAGTTTGAAGTTTGAAAGTTAATTATTTAAAATCCGTAGACCTTTTGAGGTCACAATTTATATTTTTGAATATAGGTCGATCACATGAACATGTAGGCGCAAACTATTCGTGAAACGGTGTTATAACAAAAAAGTTATTAACGTTTGAAGTTAGGGACATTTTTGTAATTTGGCCCTTATTTAGAAGGCTTCAGATTTTCTTGAGCAAAGGAAAGACGACGTATGTGGTTGGGATGAAAGGAAAATAAAAGAAATGGGAGGGATAAACGGTTGGGATGGAAAGTAGAGAAGAGAAAGGAGAAGAAATGAGGGAAAGGATGGGGGAGGACCAATCAGAAAAGAAGGAAAGGAGGGGAAGCGGGGGATCCTCTACTCGTCCCTCTTTTTCGACCCGACCTGGTTTCCATTTATGTTCTTCAGCGAATTTTGTCGATTTCTCCGGTGAACCAAGTCACCTAGCCATCAGGAAACATTCCCCAACATTCCCTCATCCTATGACACCCCAAAATCAGAAGTATTTGGCTTGGAATTCGGAAAAACCGCACTAATGGGTGCGGGTGTCCTTGCGTCGATTCTCCAATTTTGGAAATAATTTCCTTCAATCACCACCACCTATAGCATCCTCTTGAACCCAGGAACAAAGCCCAAACAATTTTGGGGGCGACGAAGTTGTTTTGGAGTCGAATCAAGAGCACCCAAATCAAGGGTTTCTAGAGGGTTCGAGGTAAATTGGAGCCTTTCCTGGCCAATTTGGCCTTGGTCACAGGTATAAAAATTTCTCTATTCATTGAGATCTTCATTTCTGTAAATTTTGGTAATTTTTGGAAATAGTTGAATTTTCCGGCAAGTCAGGGCGGTTAACTGCCACCCGCAACAGCGCGTGTGGCGGTGCATGGCTAGTGGGCCGATGATGTATTTCTAAGTTCAATTATATGCCATGATTTCATAATTGATACCCGTATGATGTGGTTTGATTGATTGAATGTAGTTTCATTACGATACATCACTTGACCTTTGTATGAATCGACGATCCGACAATTGGATCGTCACCAAACTTTGATACATTATAGTGCATAATATTTAAGGATCATAGGAACTGACGGATCATAGTGCATAATATGTATTTCTAAATATTTAAGGATCATAATATTTAAGGATCATAGGAACTGATGGAATTTGTGGTAGGCGGAGATCCGACTGTCAGATCGTAGTGAGATTTTAGTATGTTATTCTAGAAGCATAATGTGGACCTTAGGAACTTACGGATCAGAAATTTGATAAGCGGATCTTTCGGTTTAGATTTCTAGGATTGTGGACCCTACCCTCGACCTTGTTCGATGGTTGACTTTTCAGTCAACTAGCATGAGTTCTTCTAGCATGTTGCCTATCTTAGAGTGCGGTTGAGATGTTATGGAGCTTGATGGACTCATCATGATAACATGTCTCCTTGATTGACGTGCACCTCGATTTACATAATGATGGCATTATATGGTGATATGCTTGTCTATTTTACGTGATTTGACCTGTGTATTAAACTTGTTGTGGAATGTGTAGTTTGATTTATATAATTGGCTTGAAGTGATGAAATGTGAAGGCTAGTAGTGGATCTTTAACCCATTGTCATGGGGCTTGTTACTTCGACACTTTTTTCACATCTTGTTCCCTTATTTCACTTTTGTGTCGTTCAGCCCTTCTAAATTGAGTACTTGGTTCTTGTATTGTTTTTTCGAGCCATTGTTATATTCCTTGGCCTTCCACTCGTTTCCATTGAGTGATACAGAACTGGGTATCTGCTGAGGTTTCGTTGAGAGATCCGGTTCCTTGCTCCGTCTGGATTCCGTTGAGTGATGGTCTGGAATCCTTTATACTCTATGATTTCGTTGAGTGATGGTCTATAATCGTATCCTGCCTTGGATTTCATTGAGAGGTTCGTTATGCATTCTACTCTGCGATTCCATTGAGTGATGGTCCAGAATCGTATCCTGGTTTGGATTCCGTTAAGTAATGGTTCAGAATCCCTTCTATTCCGCGATTCTGTTCCACGATTTCATTGAGTGATGGTCTGGAATCATATCCAGCTTGTATTTCATTGAGTGGTTCTATATGCATTGTACTTCGCGATTCTGTTGAGTGATGGTCCGGAATCGTATCCACTCGAATTCCGTTGTGTAATGGTCTGGAATCCCTTCTACTCCGCGATTCCATTGAGTGATGGTCCGAAATCATATGCTGGTTTGGATTCCGTTGAGTTGTCCAGAATCCCTTTGGTGTCTTGTTTCCTTGGATATGATTTCAGTTTCAAAGATGTAGGCTTCGGCCGAACTGTGTCGCTCTAGCCCTTCATTTTAGTGTATTGTATGTGTTATTGTTTGGTGTGATCATTAGATGTTGTTGGATATGGTTGTGATTGTTGGCGTTATAATTAGACTTGTTGATCAGTATGGCTAGAGATTATTATTGTGCTTCATCGTTGTTATTTGAAATATGGCTAGAGATTTATGTTACGATTGGGCGAATATTCCTCGTGATGTGATACATGTAGTGTGGTATTATGTTGAGGCATGATGATTTATGTGATGAATGTTTGAGTGTGGTGAAATGATGAACTACAAATGGCTTAATCCCTGTTTAGGGTACTTAGGCAGTCTAACGAGAAAGTTAGATGCAACCATAAAGCATACGAAAAATTATTACGCAGTTGGATCTTGAGTTATGCCTTGTACATATCCCGGAGGCAGAATTTGTTAGATATACGGATGCTGGGTGACGTCACGCGTCGATCCTGGACGTATGTCGAGTTTGGGGCGTGACACTTTTACATGCCCTTTTTATTCTAGGCGAATTACCCAATTTTGATTACCTATTTTTCCTCTCTTTTCATTCACTCTAAAGAAAACCCTAGCCGTGCCCTATATATATAGGAATTGTTCTGCAACGTGAAAAAAAAGGGTGCCATGCTTACCATTCATCCATTGAAGTTGTTGGAATTTTTAGAGTTTTTTCTCTTTTTGTTTTAAGTTTCAATGTTTATTTTAGATTTTTTTTCAGTTATGATGAACATGTGTAACTATGTTTCTTTTTAGCTAGAGGTGAATTCGAAGCCATGGTCATATGTTTTATATAAATTGATTACATCCAGTTATTGTTTCATAAAATATGAATGCAATTTACTTATCTGCTTTATAAAAAACTTATTCTTCTATGTTTATTAAAGATGCATACTTAGTTTGCCTGCAGGGATTTGATGTTAGAATATAAGGGAATTTCACCTAATCGTTATGAACTTATATTTACAAGTAGTAAAAGTCACTAGTCATGACTGAGTTAAGTAAATTATTGGCAAGAGTATCATGATTTTCATAGTTACGAATGCTTTTGTCAATACTTATAATTTTCACAGAACTTAATGATCATCGAGATGTATCTCTATCATGCTTTTCATAGTTAGGGAACTTGAGAAGAATAATTTGGTTGCGTCATTGAGTCCAATTCAATGAACTTAAGAAAATCTGAGTGTTAATTAGTGTTGTACACAGTTAATTTGGGGTATTGTCATTCATAGTTTATAGAAAGAATAATTGGAAATCAATTTGTATGCATATGATTCATGTGTGGAGAAGAATCATTTAACTATCCTTTCATCCATATTTCATTCACAACTTAATTTACTTGCTGTCATTTACTTTTGTTTTTATTAAATTCGTCTAAAATCCCCCCAGTCATTGTTTTATTATTAGTTTAACTTAGTTTTCAGTTTTGTAAGTTTAATTTGTCTTGATTGTGTGCCTTCTAATTCTCGGAATAAAACGATCTCTGCTTACTCGTACTACGATTGTATAATTTATAGGGTTTAATTTGTGTGTTGATTTTTACCACATCATATACGAGGGCAATTTGATAATCTCAAAGTGTAGAAAAAAAAATTATATTTTTGTTTTATTATTGTGCATAGTATGTGCATGCCGCATGCGTATTAAAAATACTCTATTTTTGTTTCGAGATTAAGAAAGTGCAATGGTATTTCCCAAAAAATTCTTTCTCTCGACTTTTAAACTTTACTCACTGGTGGCGGCAGTGGCAGCGGCATCATCACCCAGCATGTGATGTGACGAATGATGATGAACAATGAGGAGAGGATTACAGCTCCAGTTTGATCGAGTTTCTTGGTTGCTGAGACAGTGCTCCACCCCCAAACACATCCAGCAAGCTCATGGATTTATGGTCCCCCGAAGCCTTGTTCACGACAATCTTATCCTCGCCCGGTTCATCGACACCTGCTCTTCTCTCGGCCTCTCAGATTACGCCTCTTCCGTCTTCGCCCACTGCCCAGCCACTCATCAGCCAACTATTTATCTCTACAACACCATGATCAAGGCTCACGCTCTCTCCCCCTCCCCCTCCCGCGCCGTCTCTCTTTTCAACTCCATTCAACTCGCCGCCTTGCGCCCTGACTCCTACTCCTTCTCCTTTGTGCTCAAGGCCGTTGTCCGCTTGCTCCAACTTCAACTGGGCGCTCAGATTCACTGCCACGCCATTGCCACTGGGTTCGCCGCCGATGCCAACGTCCTCACTGCCCTCGTTCATATGTATTCCTCCTGCGGATGCGTTTCCCACGCCCGCGCGCTGTTTGATGGAGCTTTCTTTGTCAGGGATGCCGCTCTCTGGAACGCAATGATCGGGGGGTATGCCAAGCTCGGTGACCTCGCCAGTGCCCGCCATGTGTTTGAACTTATGCCCCATAGCATTCGGAACGTGATTTCTTGGACTGCCCTGATTGCCGGATACGCCCAGACGAACCGCCCCCACGAGGCCATCACCGTCTTCCAGAGAATGCAGGTTGAGAATGTTGAGCCTGATGAGATAGCAGTGTTAGCTGCACTCTCTGCGTGTGCCCATTTAGGTGCCCTTGACTTGGGAGAGTGGATCCATAACTACATTAACAGCCATGGATTTCGTAAGCTGGTTTCTCTTAACAATGCACTTATCGACATGTATGCAAAGTCAGGCAACATCATGAAAGCCCTTCGGGTTTTTGAAAATACCAAGTGCAAAACTGTCGTAACTTGGACGACCATGATTGCTGGACTGGCTCTGCATGGTCTTGCAAGAGAAGCCCTTCAAATGTTTTCTCAAATGGAAAGGGCTCAAATCAAGCCTAACCATATCACTTTCATCGCCATCCTTTCTGCTTGTTGCCATGGTCGATTGGTTGAACTAGGCCATTGGTATTTTAACATCATGTTCTCCAAGTATGGGATTGAACCCAAGATCGTTCACTATGGCTGCATGATCGATTTACTTGGGCGCGCCGGTTATCTTGAAGAGGCACACGAGCTGGTTAAGCAGATGCCTTTTGAAGCAAATCCAGCTATATGGGGTTCTCTTCTTGCCGCTTCTAATATACATGGGCATGCTGAGCTTGGGCAGCATGCTTTACAACATCTTATAATGCTCGAGCCCCATAACAGTGGAAACTATGCACTTTTGTCTAACATATATGGTGCTCTAGGGAGGTGGAATGATTCTGGGATGCTAAGAAAAATTATGAGGGACACAGGTGTGAAGAAGGCGCCGGGAGGGAGTTCAGTAGAAGTGAATAACAGAGTCCATGAATTCATGGCAGGAGACAAATCACATTCAGAGTGCACTAGGATATATGAAGTCCTGTTTAAGATTTTCATGCAGTTGAAGCCGGCTGGACATCTACAAAATGATTGTGAGGAGCTGCTTGAATTTGATGAATAGCCATTAGCCAGGGTTTGATACTCCACTTCTTCCAACGTTAACCCAGATTTGAGATTGTGAACTTTCTTGTTGGATGTCAGAGGAGGTTTGCTACATCAGTGTATCTGGACCTATGTTTTCATCAACAAATAGGTATTTTCTTTCCAAAGTATTGTCTTCTGTCTTTTTGAGCTGCCGATGGGTTTACACTAACATACATATTATTTCTCTTCACCCTCATGCTACCCTACTAATAGTTCTTCCAGGCATCACATACACTGTTTGGTGTTTCAAAGAAAAGAAAGAGATAAAAATGATGTACAATGGTGCATCAGGAGTACAACTTGCATCAGGGATTCAGGAGAGTCACAAATCAGATCTGCTTAGTTCAGTGGTCTTAATTTCGTGCCAAGTGACAATCAGGTTTGATCAGTGAACTTGAAACTGAAAGTGCTTCACAAAAATAATTTGAGTTATTTAATTTGTACACATTTGTGATATGAATTTTCAATGCACATTTTTACATGAATGGAATATCGCTTTATTTCATAGGATAATCATCAGAACTTGCATATGAAGACTTGAATATATAGTCACCTACTGCAGCTGCTTCAAAGCATTAAGCCAAGGAAGAATTCCTGCTCTAGTCCCAAATTTCGTAATCCTAACCCTAGAAGAGTACTGATCCACAAAATTTGAATTTTCTGTTTAAGATGGTGGCATATTCCTGAAAAACAAATAGAGCAAGATAAACTTGTGAAGCCGTAGACCAGAACATATCCAAAGAAAAAAAGCTGCTGGGTGAAAATATTGGTAAATAAGATTGAACAAGATCAGCATGTTTGTATTTACATAAGTATCTTTCTTACCTGAGTTCATATCATCTTCTTGTGACTTTATGAGTTGTTGTGGCTTGGTTGGTTTCTTTGGAGTTGCATTTTCCATAAATAAAGCTCTTTGACATCTCATTTTTCCTAGGCCAGGTCTTATCCCTTTAGCAGACCTCTTAAATAGTGTGTCCGAGTCTTTTTTTCCACAATCTTCCGCACATATTGCGGTACACAATTGTTGACAGCATGACTTTAGTTCTATTCTCAAAACTGAGATACTAGACTCTTTTCTTGAGTCCAAAACGCTAGAAGCTGAATTGGCAGTAGAAATTTGGCACCAATTACTATCACTTGACAAGGAACTGTCTGAGCATTCTGTTTCACCAAGTAGTGCCTGCGTTGTGGATGAAGTGTGGACCCCATTATCATCTTGATTCAAATGAGAACTGCTGCACCAAATATCAGATGGATATGTAGTGTTGCATATGTGTTTCTCCATTGGCATGCCATCGAGTTTATCTTTTATATAGTTACATCTTGAGGAAATACTGTCATAATCCTTCAAATTTGTCGGAGTTTTATTAATAACCACTTCTTGCACGGACCTCTGAGATCCCTCCACACAAGCATGCTTCTCCAATTTGTTGTGGTTGATAATCTGTTTTGTTGCAAACTTGTAATTATGAACTTTCTTATCTTGCAAATTGTCTGTTTCTTTCTGTCCATTACATATATGTTTCTTCTCTGGGGTAGGAATGGCTGGAACCCATTTGTTCCTGTGAAAGTGACTCCTGGTAACATTTGCATTGTTATTTAAGAGTAGCCACTTATCAACATAGGGTTTAGGTGATGCTTCCTGTCCTGGGAGCACAACCTCTTTAGTATCGGACTCTGATAGATCCTGACTGTATTCTGTTTCACAATCTGCACTACTTTTCATCTTCAAAGCCACTAAACAGCTATTTCTGGAAATACTGCATTCTGAGTTGCTTTCTGAAGTACCCTTTAAGGGGAAATTCACAGAATTCGCATGATGGTCCATTGGCCTTCTCCTTTTTACAGGAACTCTCACTGTTTCTTCAGAAGTTAGGTGCTCCAGTCCAGATTTTCTTCGACTGCAAACAGTAGGCCTCATAAACCTTGGTACCTGCGATAATGGAGCTGCTGCAATATTTCTAGTCTTGTTCCTACTAATTTCAAGATTAGGTTGGGGCCGTTCATTATATTTATATAAATGGTAAGCATCCAGTTGCTCGCCGAAAGATGGGGATGTCCCTGTTAATTTATCCAATTCCTCAGTTAACTTCTTGATACTTGTTCTAGCTTCTTGGCGCTCAGCTTCAATCAGTTTAATCTTTTGTTGCAGATCAATCATTGCAACTTCCTTCTCCCTTTCTACCTGATTTCAGTTTTTCCCAGTCATTATAAAGGCACCAGAGTTCACAATTCATAATTGAAACAAAAAGGCACTTGAATTCTTGAAGTAAAGTAACCAGGTAATTCAGAAAACTGGTTAGGTTTTGTTGTGTTGTGTCTCTGTTTTGAGTATCCATGTGGATATGGTTAATTCTTTTTCTTCTATTTTTTGGTTGAAATGATTAATTCATTTATCAAATGAATCCTCACAACCAATATGCTTAGTTATGATTTAAATGTTTACTTGAATCCTCACAACCAATATGCTTAGTTATGATTTAAATGTTTACTTTGTCATATTTAATCTCTCTTTACCAAGGGTTACTAAACTATCTAATTGTTTTATAGAGAACAGATTGTCACATTTACTTACAGTTGAATCTGTTTTCCCTAGATGAACGCTTCTCACCCTTGTCGCAAAATTCAAAGAACACACTGTTTCACAGAGATCTTCTTCATTAGGACTGATATGGACAAGCATTAGAGTTTTTGAGTCCTGCCCTGAGAATAAAATAAATCAATAGTTAAACCGTGCTGATATAACTATAAAAAGTAGAAATAATTTATATGTGAAGCATGCATAAAAATGTTATGTATATCTGAAAATGAAATTCTTGCCATCTCTGGCGGTGGCTTTTTCTTAAAATAGTTTCCATGATGGATATAACTATTTGTTGTATGCATATAGTTTACTCCAAGAGACTTGTTAGTGGTGGCAGAACAATATCGTAGTAAAATTTGGAGTAGGGCACAGTCTTTTTTTCATAAATAAGTAGGGCATGTTCTTGTCTCTTGGTCATTACAAATAAGGATGACACTGGAGTCCGGTAAGGTAAAAGGTATTACCAAGGGAATCCTTAAGAACCTGCGTCAGCTTGCTATTCCTGTCATTAGTGAAAAATGAATCAGTTATCATTTAGGGATGAGTTCATAATGTTGCAGCAGATTTAGTAATTACTAATTAGCCATACAAGACAAGTAAATCTTAACTGCTGAGTTGTTATTTCATATTAGTTGTTACATAAAAAGAAGATGAAAAGTAGAAAATTTGTTAGTATCTTAATCACACCAAGAGTGATATTTGAGAGATTTAATTTCTCAATCAAGTTGGAGGGTATGGCTTCAATAAAAAAATAACGCAAAGGGACATCTGCTACCGACCCCAAGTAGTAGGGATCAATGAACAATGATTAATTGTATTTCTGTTACCTATAAGGTACATGGCTTTTTCTATTTTGAAGGGCACTGATGACATCTCCAAGAGAGGAAAGTGACAAGTTAATGGCCTTTCCTTCTTCTAGTCTTCTACCCCATGCCTTTGTTTTCAACAAACGCTCACTTCCTCCAAGATCAACAAACCAAACTTTATTTGTTTCCCGTCGCCTCTCAGGTGCTCCACTACATGTGATTGATATGCGAATCAAGCTACCAAAACAGGAACATAAAGTTTTAGAAACATAATAGTATTGTTTCTACATACCAAGTTCCAAAACCAGTAACCAGAGCTGAAGACATACTAAGTCAGCAAGTTTCTTATTATAGAAAGTGGTTACCAGTGTGATCTGCTGGAAGTACTGTTACAATTTGTTGATGCAGTTGACCTGAACCGGCACCCTAGTTTATATAGTTTCAAAGCTTGGTTGAAGTCACTCACTTGAATAGCCACAAGATTTTCAATTTCAATCCCACCATTTGGATCTGATTGGATTGATAGGCTGTTGAAGTAAAAGTAGGATTACTACATGAGGCAATGTTTAGCACTGCTAACAAATCGAACTTAACCCAGTAAATTTTACATGTATTTAAGAGACCATGAGAGGTTTAATTGAGCGAAATTAGCTTCCATCGTTTCCTCCTCTTGACGGGAATTAGCTATACCTGACAGTTAGTGCTGCCTCTGAAATTTTTTCTTCTCCCACTTTTGCTTTGAAATTCTTCGACTAATAAAGAATTGTGCTACTTCAAGCATATAGACTTGGGACTAATTATTTGATGCAGTCATATTTTCAGACATGATATGGCGGGTATGGAATTCCTCACCCTCCTCCAACATAGTGAAGAAAGAGGTCAAACTAAGTTCATTGAACTTGGTCAAATTTGTACTCTCTAGAATGTTACAGGAGGTATAAGTTATAAAAAGTTGGTACGAGAACATATTAATCATCTTCACCTATGTTATTTTTTTAAGCGACCACCATACACGAAAGGCTTACGCACTTAAGAATGGGCCAACAATGTATAACAAGCTTACTTCCCTCTCATGTAGACTTGGAGAGGGAGACAATTGCAGATATGGAGAAACATATAGGTGCAGCTCCATCGTGCACCTTGCAAGCTCCATCATGTACCTTGCAAGTCAACAGATAAGTGGGGAATGGTTATTGGAGGTTTCGAACTCACGGCCTCCTACAACCAGAAATAGGATACCTACTAGAGAATCACTCTGAAGGCTTAAATGGACTATAGAGAGGAGGAACATTGAGAAAAGATCAGATTTTGGTCATCTTTATGGATATCTCTCTGATATTCCTCTAGATTGTAAGGCTGCAGACTGCGATGTGTGTGCAGATTAGTTAAAGAGTGCAAGGGAATCCAAGTATTATTTTTAGTTTGGTTACATTTGGTAGGCCTGTCCATTCCCACTTTGTTTCCTGTATGTTTTCTGTGTGGTCTCCTTGTCCGAAAAGTTGTTTTTTTGTTAGCATTAATAAAAATTCTGTTCGTCTTTTCTTGAAAGAGGAAAGTGGTATAACTTATGATAAATGAGCAGCAGTTGGTATTGTTAGCATTACCAGGGAGGCAGAGGATCCATTGCCTTTGTTGGTTGAGGAATTAGCAGGTCTCTGAGATTTCCCATGTAAATCTCAAGCATACTGAAACTGAATAGAAACACATGGTTGCTATCAACTGCTTGCCTAAACAGCGCTTCAATTGCACGGGGCACCACTCCGGGAAATTCTGGAGTTCCTTCCTACGAATTTTAGATCCGAAAAAGTAGAGTCAGAATTATTATATATATACCACATTTAAGAAAAACTAGAGGCAAATCAAGGAATGCCATTGAGAATTTTGGGCTACTGAATTTTCAGCGGTTTGATATCACTGGGATGGCATGGCTTTCTTAGTTGGCCATGTCATGATTTTACTTGTTTTGCAAGATTCTTAGCATGTATTGTAATTTGTATAGTATGCCTACAAATTCCATAAGATTTTTGGCTTGATTCCTCACCATGGTGAAGGTTTTCCCTGTGCCTGTCTGTCCATATGCAAATATGCATGCATTGTAGCCGTCAAGTGCGGATTTGATGACTGGCTCAACTTCTGAAAAGACTTCGTCTGAAATTTTCGGTAATCAAATTGTCAATCATATATTCATAGCCTTCTGTGTAAGTCATCTTTGGATTGGAGTTGCAACAATACAGAGTGGCCAAATTTACAACCAAAAAGTTTTCATGTACTCAAGCACCTTGTGATGAGCCGGGGCGGAAAACATTGTCGAAACTGTAAGTTTTATTCTTATTGTCAGTAAGTCTTAGAAGAACATCACTTGAATCCAATGCTACAACAGGCCTAAGGTGGCCGAAGTTCTCCCCTATTGCAATGGGTCTTATACGACAAAGCACTCTAATATTACCTGCAATGACAAATATGCTTAGCATACTTCTGCAATTTAAATTGGTTTGGGTCAACTGCAAGTTTGCAACAGATATGTGCAGCTAAGTATTTTAAATTCTTTGGTCTGTTTGGATACATTACTTGAGAACATTTAGTAAAAGCACTCTTTCTTTTTTCATTATAGGATGGTAAACACAATAGTTTTCAGTTGAGGATGACTAACCTTTCAAATTTAGAAATTCATTTAGAACCTGCCTTCTCCGTTTGTTAAATTCTTTCATGTGGGCAGTCAAGATAGCAAGTTCATCTGTTGACAGGAGGGGAATAAGAAAGTGTATAGGCGGCGGTCGATGAAGAGAATGGTAGATAGTCTCACACGGAGGACATCAGAATAAAACATATGCAGAAAGACATGAAAGGATTTACCTCTAATTTTTGAGGCAGCGTCTGAAGACGTGTCTGTCTCGAGATTTGTTGTTGTTAAGTCGGTGGGTTGTCCTTGAGGTTGAGGACAGTGAGGAGGTAGGTTTGTTATTATATCACAAACAGACTGAACCCAGGTGGAAGTGAGATGTGACTTCAGTCCTAGTAAGGAATGAATTGTTTCAGAAAGAGAGTGGTGGGAAGGGTCTCTTGATGCCATGACTTTCCTCATTCCCCTCTTTTTAATTATACGTACGCACTCTCTGTTGAATCAAATCTCTCTGTCGTGCAAGTGCAACCAAACATTGTTGCTAGGGTCGTCTTCTTTCTGGCCAGTACTTGTCTTCCGTGAACTAGGAAATAATCTTTGATATACAGATGAAAAGGAGTATTAGTAGTATATGAAAAAACTGCAGAAATCTATGCGTATATATAATATATAGAGGATCCTATTCTTTGCTAATGTGAGCTGTCTATAACGCAGTAAACGAAAGATGGACGGAATCCCGGATATCCAATATCTGAGAAGCCTCAGAGAAAACCAGCACGAGGTCAAGTATTTTCGTCCATCTCCATGGCATGGCAGCCCCCAACTTTATATTTCCTTCAGCTATTAGCCAAGGAAACCAAAACACGTAAAATATAAAAGAGTGGTTTGGGGGAATGGGAAGGGAGAAGAAGTCTCACGAGCTTTTGAATGTTGATGGAAGAATTTTTGTCTCTGCAGCTGCGAGCGAGACTAAAACCATTTCAGATTTCAAGCATCATCTTAATTACAACCTTTATTTGATATGTTATTCAGGTACTTACTGCCAGCCAGGTAATCAATCTTGGAATTTTGCTTCTTGACAAAGTATATGAAAGATAAGAAACAACATAACAACAATGAGAGAAAGCAAAGGCTGGTAGTGGTAGTTGAAGCGGGTCCCGTTCCATTTCAAATGGGAATGTTTGTGCTCACCACTCTCACGTGATGATGATGTTCACTACTCTATTTATCACATTTAGATGAGTTTAAATTTCGAGATTTTCGTAGTGGATAAACACAAATCTCAAAATTTAAACTCATCCAACTGTAATAATTAGGGTGGTGATCATTACCACCACTTGAGTGTGGTGAGAAAATGCACACCATTTCAAATAGGACTTCAGGATCTCTTTGCATGAATAATCTGTAATATATGAGCCTTATGGCTCTTGCCATTTGAGCTCCCCAGGCCAACTGCAACACCAACCATGACCAATTGACCTTCCCTTCCCTTCTCTTTCCACAGTCATAACTCATTCACAATCGTCTAATTAAATATAGATCTTGGCCTTCATTTCATTTGGTCCCATCGCATCCCATCTAATCCTAGTGTTTTATGTTTGCAAACTACGCCAACATAGACCAGTTAATCAATAGGCTGAAAATCAAACAAAGCCAACACACCAATCAATGGACCAAAGAAACTTCCTTTGCAACTTACGATGTTGACCCCCAAAAACGATGAATTGTTTACTGATAAGCTACCTTGATTTTGATGTCATGATATATCAAAGAGTATGGATTAGCCAGCCATCCTTTGATCCCAATAGTTAGGTGACTAAACTCTCTGCACTTGAAGGAGTATGGAATGATTCAACGGTGAATATTAATGTTGTAACAAAACGCCTAAAATGAAAAAACTAATCTTGTTATGGTAATATCCATGTCATTATGTGTTATTAAATATACATATATAACATTATCATTGTTATATATATGTAACCTTACCTATCTTATAATTCATATATTGAATGTTGACGTCATGTTTATAACATTATTAAATGTGAAGGTAGAGAGCACAAAAGTGAATAACGGTAATGGGTAGCTTCATGACGTCTACTAACATAACTTGCGTCTATACTGTAACAAGATATTCACAGTGTAACAATCAGCGTTGATTGTATGATAAACAATATCATTCTTAATAACATATTAAGCTTTAACAATTGTAAAGTAATCTTATTAAAACAAAGGGTACTAACATCCTCTTCTTACTTTTTCTTGGGTACCATAGAATTACCCATATTACAACCAAAAAGCTACACCAGTGTCACAAAGAATAGGCAGAGCATGTGCCAAGAGGCGCCACCGTGAGGAAGGACATGCCACTACACACCCTCCATACATTACACACCATAGAGTGATACTAATAGCTAGGTAACAATGTGAAGGAGTGTAGCCTTGAACCATAGAACACATGTGCATAATGTCATTTCTACTGATCGAAGCAACTGCCGACAGTGTTGCAAACTTTGCTTCTTCCCTTTTTTTTTTCTTTCAACGTTGAGGTCAATTATTTGGTTGTTTTTATACAATCCAAAGCTGGTCATGAAACATGAATGATCTGTTTCTATCAACCAGTTTCAGTGGGGCACCCACCCACAGATCCTATCCAATTTCAAGATGTGTGAATGAGGGGTCTCTAGGCCCGTAAGGTAATTTCTGTTTAGGTTTTCCCTTATTATATATATTTATATAGTCTTTGTTGGATTCGAGCTAGCCAGCCTCTGTTATCAGTATATGTGCAGTGTTTGGGATCCGAATTAGTTTTATTGTTTAATTTAATTAAGGAATATTAATAAAAGTGAATCACCTAATATATATGTAAATATATGTAATGTATAATTGAAAAAAGAGATATTGCAAATGATGAAATCTCAGAATTTAGAAAGTACGTAGTACTAATTAATTAAAGGACTTGAAGGCTTAATAATGTATTGTACGTGTGTACGTACCTGTTTAACTTTAAGGCTAATTAAGCTTAGCTGCTAGCTTAATATTTTGACGATATCCCCAAGGGCCTGGCATGAGGAGCAGAAAGAAACATCGTGTAGCCAAAGACAACTTGCCAATTAACCTCAGCAGCACTTAGGTTCTAGTTAATCACTAGCTAGTAGTGGCTAATCTATAATTAGCTCTATATATAATAAAGAAGCATGCACGGAATTAGTGATAGGATTAAAAGCACACCACAAAGCAGCACACTGATGTTCTATTGATTTTCTTTATTAACGCTAAGATTTGTCAATTGTAGCATATGAAAATAAGGGTCTTTCCCGCAGAAGATTGTTTTATCTAACTACGTAAAATGTTACAAAAACTGGGTTGTTGTCCCTACTGACCAGCCGCCGAAAAATAATTATTAGACCGACTTACACTTATCTAAAGTCTACCAAATTTTATATGAAAATACTAGACACATAGAGCTACACTCATACAAATTTTTGGGATTTTTGGAGTTGATTTGCTATTTAAATTAAATCGAACAAAAATAGATTTTAAGTAGTTCGCAAATTAAGAAAAACGAGTTAGGGGAATTGCTAATCCACCACCAAATAATCATGCAAACATGTTATGTTTCATTCAAATTCCTTCTATTTTCAGATGAAGATGCTCAAGTTGGCTCAATGTTAGAACTCAACCTATTACTCTTTCTTATGTAGTATGTTAAGAGAATGACATTTTCAACTTAACGTAGTTTCTAACATGTAATCTAGAATGGCGTGTTCATAGATTTAACAAGTAGAAATCATTAAGAACAAAAAGAGTTTGAGTCATCACAAGGCATCATAAGTACTGGCATTGTCTTACTTATCCTAGAAATTGGTTCACAAGTTAATCGCAATTAACAAGTACTACTCTAGAACATATATAGGTCCTCATTTGACAAGGGCAGACACACACATATTCATAGCATTAGAATCCTAGATATGCTTACTAAGTATGCATCCGTAGAAAACACATAAAGAATTCATCAATGAGACAAGTAGTGAACAAATTTTCATCCAATCATAAAAGTAATTCAAACGAAATGTCATAACAAACTTGCAATCATATTCGGGGCTTCAAATAGCCCCTAACTACTAAAAATTTATTTACACAATCCTTAAGTTAAAACAAAAGATAGACATGAGTTTGAGAAAATAGAACTGAAAGAAATCGACTGAGGATTCCTCTTTCCTTCCTTCCCCAACACTACTTTTAAACCAATTCTTGGTGCATCATTTTCTTCTCCTTAACTCACCCACTAATAGCCATTTAGTGATGACAATAAATGAAAGGAAATGGTAAAACAATTGTAACTCCCTGGGTAGCCTTTATGCCAATTACTCCCTCTTAATCCTCATCTTTAATTCCATTTCCTCTGATATTTGAATAAGTGTCAGCTAGTTTGTTCTTGGCTGCATCAGTTTTGACTGCTAGTTTTATTGGATTTATTGCTTTCAATGCTTTCTTGTCAGTTACAAACTGTTCAGCCTCTTGGGAACCTTTCGGTGTTAAAATGGCCATAACTTCTTCTAGAAAAATGATATTAGTAATCCGTGAAATGCTCCAGAAATACACATCCGTAACTTTCCAAGCATATAAGGATCATTCTCTAATTCATTCTGAACTGTCCGCAACTTGCTTCCAAAGTCGGCTGACCTGCACAGGCAATTTTGACGAATTTATTACTTAAAATCCCATTTGTGCTATTTTTCTTTTCTTTGCTTGACAAATCCTACAAAACACAAAAACAAAGTAAATAACTCAAAAATATAAGGAACTAACTAAGAAAAGACAAGTGAATTTCATATAATATATATATAAATATAAGCTTATCAATTAGCTAATACTAGAAAGTGTGACCCGCGCGTTGCTGCGGGATTGAAAATTTTATGACAAATTATGATTAAAACATACAAAAGATAATGCATCCAATGATTGTGGACCTAATAATCATGTAAATGTCATCAAACCAAAGTAAACTTTCATTTAACTAAGTTCTTGGCACTTCAGTTAAATCTCAAGTTTTAAAAAGTAGTTCAATTTGACTAAAATTATACAGAGTGAGGGAAAAAGACAACAAATAGTTGCGGAAAGGTGTACATTGACACTAATCCTGCAAGTCAAATATGAAAAATGTTAAGAATGTAGAAGCTTAAATTATCCCTAGCATCAGTAGATTAACAGTGAAGAAACAAAATTCATTTATTTATATTGAATTGTCGCTTGACAATTCAGTATGGGAAAAAATGCAAGAAAAAAATATTGTTAAATATCATGTGAATAAGTGAATAACAGTGAACATGACATATAGCATAACATGAATATGCATGTGCATGGTAAATACTACGCAATAATATTCATAGGCAAACACTAACTATCAATTAACCATTTTAATTAACACTTTAAAAAAGTTGTTTTAAGTATAAAAAGATCTAATACAAAGAATAGAACACTGAATATTATAAAAAATAAATCCATATAATATACAGACACAATGATTACACAATGATTATGAAAATATATATCATTTGACAATACAAAATCAAGCAATGTCTAAAGATGACAAAAAGATCCCAAACAGTGTTTTTGACCCAAAAAATAAAGATCCTAGATAGTGTTTATTACAGAAAGCAAAAACGTTAGATCATATGCATTGAAACAATTAACAAATTTTCAATGAGCAATACCAAGTGTTTATTACTTAAGATCATTAAGTAATGATTGCTCACCTTTTCATCAACCAGTATACGTGCAGACCTGTATATTTATCAGTTGTCATCAGAACAGGCAGACTTTAATTTTTACTGCCTTTTTATACGGTTATCAGTTCTGATCCAAGTAAACTAAAAAAAACCAATTATAATTAAAGATTTATTAGTTATAGGCTAAATCAAACAATGATTGTATCTCCAGAAGTGAAAGATAATTAGTTGTGCCTAGTTTTACGTCAACACTTCATATTACATCCAATTTAACTATTACAACAATATAGTGACACACTTAACATAAAATTCTGCCAACCATATAACAATAGTAAATCAAGTAAGTAATTTGCAAAAATTAGAAATGTATCATAAAAAGTAAATATCTTATGTCATACGTGTTAAAATGATTAACAAATTCTTAGTCAGTCGTATCTTATTAAGACTCGTGGCTGAGAAAATAAGAAGGGAGAAAGAGAGAAATGAAACATTACCATCTAGTCTCTTTAACTGTGCAAAACTTAAAATTCACATAGTCAACGGCCATACTTGAAACCAATGAATAAAAAATTAATAAAACTTCATCAGAGATTCAGAGTAATAGTTAAAAATTTGGAAGACCCAAATAAAAATCATTTAGCTATAAACAGTATGCAAAAACGTGAAGGAAAAAAAATAGAGATGCACTAAGACCATAATTCATGACTGTTATCCAAAATCTCCAAAGTAAACATACAATCAAATAGATTCCTCTCTATTTTTCATCTCTCTCCCTGTTATTTAGTATTGTGATAAGGTTATGATAAGCAATTATTTTTTCAAAATTTAATAATAATAAACATCACAGTATAAGTTTAACATGAGAGAAAGAGTCAATCTCTACCTTTGATATGTTGATCCTACCATTCCCCTACATACTTGATCCTTTTTAAGTCCACCTATTGGCAAAATAATAAAGACAAAACTTGTAACACTATTTAAACAAAAAGAGATTTCTCAATCAGAAAAAGCTTCAATTTCAATTAATTTATTCTGTTATCGCAATATTGGAACTTGCATTTGGTTCAAAAAAGTAATGTAAATTGATCAAGCAAAAGAAACTACAAATAGAATCTATACCAATTGGTTTAAAAGCATTAATCAGTATGACAATGAAAATTTCATACTGAAATCTCACCTTGTGACATTACCTTATATGTGTTCATTTCCTATTTTTCATCAGACGCATTCTCATTCTCTAGTTTTGAGTTTAATTTTTCTTTCGACTCCCTATGTAGATGGGCTCAACCTCCTTTTGTTTTTCCTAGAATTTTTTCATTGAAATACAAACCTGTGTAAGTGTTTGAAAACCTGTATTGGTTATGGATATTAACAAACTGATAGAGAACTTGTTACATAATATACATACCTGCAGCATTAGAACAAATGAGAAATGGTGGGTATCATCAATAGTACTTGTCATCAACATCAACTTATCATCCAAAGCGGCATTTAATTTCTTTTATTGTTCATCATCTATGATATATATGAATAATAGATCTCAAAAGAATGAAAACATAAAAAAAAAACAAACAAAATATGGTCGACATTGCTTTATAATTTCGTATCAATATGGCATGATAACTTGGTTGATTCATTTGTGAACTAAATTAAAAACAAACTTAAACGATAATTTAGTGATGAGAGGTTGATTATTCAATGATAAACTACATATGCACGCCGTTGTCTACTTAAGGTGAGCAATTTGAAGATTCTATACCTCACGCATCTGGAATCGTACATACAAAAGCGGCAAAAACGATGGCCACTGCTTCCTGAAAATAAAAAAACCAAATCATATACCCACACTAAAAATCCATATACAACACAACCTCAAAATTAATTATCACCAAATTTTTTTTTACAGAAAATAGATCCGCAAACTAAACACGACCCAAAAAAATTTTAAATTTTGTTCAACAAAAGATATAAGAGGAGGATACTAAATTATATACCTTAATCAGAAGGGGCCTGCAAACTTCTATACAAAAACCATAAAATTCGAACGGCAACGTTTCCTGAAATAAAAAACAACCAAATCATACACCCACACTAAAAATCCAAACTCATAAACCATGAACACTTCTCCCTGGAAATAAAAAACAACCAAATCACAACCCATACTAAAAACCCAAACAGACAAAGGAAACCCCAATAATTAATCATCCCACCAAAAACGAAACAGGACCAAAAAAAAATTAAAAATTCTGTTGGAAAAAGATTTAAGAACAAAAATATAAATTATATACCTCACCCAGAAAGGGCTTGCAAGCTTGTACAATAAAACCTTAAAATTCAAAGACCAATGTTTCTTGCAACAAAAAACGAAATCAGATCAAACATCCACACACAAAGTACGAAAAAAATTAAGAAAACGCTCAGCACAAAACGGCAAGACTTGAATTTTACACTAATCAATTAAAAAAAAATTTCTTGCTAACCAAACAGAAAATAAGATGCGGATGAAGCAACACACCTAAAACGGCGCGATTGGTTTCTGGAAAACAGCCAAAAAAATCCAAAATGCCTTTCTAGACGACGGAATCAAAATCGAAACGGAGAGACAGACGAAGAGATGGAGAGAGAGCAAATGAAAAGGAAAAGAGACGGAACAAAATGGAAGACATTTCACCACCAAATTTCAACAAAGAAGTAACAAAGCACAAAAAAAAAAAAAAATCAAATATTTGGCTTTTGGGTAGTTGAGAAGAAGTGAGATTTAATCACCTATCAAAGGCTAAATTGGGAGCACGATGGCGTGGCGAAGAGATTGAACAGATGAGGAAGCAAAGATCGAACAGATCTCACGAAGCGAAATCGAAATCGCTAATCGGTTGCAGAGCACAGTTTTTTCTTTTTTGGATTTCTGCGATTTCTGAGGAAGAAGTCGAGAGACTTCTATTGGACACCAGGTTAAAATACACCAGAAGAGTCCGGAAGAGTAAAAACAAAAAGAAGGGAGCACGATGACCAACACGTGTGAAGCATGGCACAAATGCAATTAAACAAATCAAGCAGGGGCAAAAAGGGAAGCACACTGCCCTAAAACAGTGCCACCCGAGTTTGGAATCTGACATCAAAGCAAAAGGGGCAAAGTTGAAATAAAAGAAGAATGGGCGAGGACAAAATCGGAAATCCACTGGTCATCCACAGTGACCAACCCTTACGGGTTTTAGTATATATGATATAATACATACACACACACACACATACATGCATCGTCACATGAAGGCCTGGAAATATAGAAGAGAGACCGAGAACGACGTTGGTGTAGGAGTAGATCGGCAAGTCATCCTTGGCTGCAAAACACCTTCTGCACTCAACACGCAAGGCAAGGCAATAGAAGCTTCTCAAACCATGCACATATGATCGATCGAATATAATACACACACACACACACACACATAATGCGGATGGAAATTGGAAAACACGGGACAGAAAAGAAACAGATCAGAGAGGAAAATAAGGATTAAAACAAATTGAAGGATCTTAATCATATTAATGTATATGACGAAAGGACTCTAGCCTCAAGTTAGAGCTTTCGACATCTGATGCATCATATTTACACACACACACGCACACGCACACGCACACGCACGCACGCGCTCACACACACACACACACACGCACACACACACACACACACACACACATATACACACACACAACTTACAGCTTCAATTTAGGTGATGATGAGGAGGACAGCTACTGAAAAATATGTGTGTGTGTGTCTAGAATTAATCTGTAAGGGTGTGTTTGTTGCATCAGACTGTCTCGAACTGGACTAGCTGCAAGGACTAAGCTGGACTGGCTTAGACTAGACTAAGCTGGACTAGCTTAGTGAAGCGTTTGGTGCAGCGTCGGACTAAGAAGTAGGATAATTAAAACAGTATTGTTACCAGTTTGATGTTTGTTTAGATTAGAACTACATTATTGTTCTATTTTAATTTCTTTTTATATTAAAGATATTATTAAAATTAATAATATTGGATTAGAGTGAGACTCAATAAAAATATAAAAACCAAATTTTCTTGCCAATGAAAGAAACATACATGATTCAGGATGCGTTTGTTGTACCGGACTATCTCGGATTGAACTAACTTTTGGGACTTAGTTAGACTGATTTAGCGTAGACTAAGCTGGATAAGAACAGTGGAGTGTTTAGAGTTCAAATACTTCTTTTGTCATTCATTAATTCATTTGACTATTATTAATACACCTTTTTTATCTTACAAAAAAAAACAAAATACAACTATTTTTATTTGACTCTCTCTCTCTCTCCCCCCGTCTCTCTCCCCCGTCTCTCTCTTTTCTTCATTCATTTGCTTTGGTTCTTCAAGCCCAGATTCGCTCCCAATAAAACTCAAACCAGAAAAAATAAAACCCACATTTTTTCTTCTTTGCATTTGCTTTCTCTTGAATTCAAACCTATATTTCTCTTCTTTTAATTTACTTACTTTCTCTTCAAATCAAACCCAGAAAAATCCCCAATTTTTTTTTTTCAATTTGCAGATGCTTCGTCGGATCGTCGGATCTGCAAATTCATTTCAATCGACCTCTCCAAATCAACGTCAATCGATCTTGCAGAATAAAAAGAGACAAACTTGCTGGCGCATCTTCCTGGCGAAGCTCTTGGCAAACTCAAGTAGGGCGCGACGGTTGGTGCGGGATCTGGAAGAAGAAGCAAGTTGAGGAAGACAAAGACAAAGTGAGTTGAGGAAGACGAAGACCAAGCAGACGAAGCGAAGCGATGGTCTTAGCAATCCCATCCTTTTTGGGCGGTCTCGCTAAAACCGGTTAGTGAAGAGTTTAGTCGGCACGAGTCCGACGTAGTCCCATTAAACACAATCCTGGCTCGCACCAAACATGGAATTAATATTCTTAGTAAGCCAGTCCAATCCAATGATATTTAGTAAGTGTAAACAAACACGCCCCTAAAAGGATAAGGGTTCTTTAACTTGCCATATATTTTTCTCAGTCGTTGATCAGACCTAGTTTGCAAGTTGCAAATGATGGATTTGAGCATATTTTAATAAAAGAAAGCCACTTGCATGCGGAAGGTAAGTGCCAGGTGTATTTGCAAGACAAGTTAGCCCAGAGGCTCAAAATATGCTTGTACGTACAGTAAGATTCAGTGCTTCAGCAGATCATTACACATGTATACATACATAGTAAACCACTCATGCATATTGGTTTAATTATTTTACAGTTTGAAGTCATCAATAATGTGTAGATGTTAGTCACCTACAAAACTTACCGACATGTTATCCAAACATCTAATTTCATTGTAATTTGATGAGAAGAATTATTAGTTTAAGGACGATATCAACGAGACGAAGAATGTGTTAAGTGTATGGTGTGTTGAATATTTATCAACGATCAACGATAGATTTATATATAGAAATAAATTCGAATATGCTAAAAAATAAAAAATTTAAATTAATAATTTAGCACAGTATGTACAAAACAAAACTAATATTTAATAAGATAAACTGAAGATCGAGGCTTGCATATTGCAATGTCCTTAAAATAGTATTTGGTCTTAGTGTTTGTAATTCAATGAACGTCTTCTCTACCAAAATTCAACGATCAAACCAAGATTCCAACACTAGAAACCTTGGTTTCTGGCAAATATCTTTGTGGTTCTCTTAACGAGAAGGTTTTGGTATTTCAAAAGGAGAATTCGTTTTGTCTATGTCTAAATGTCGTGCAGATGGATGTATATATAATACACATATGTCTGTTTGCAACAGGTATGAATATGAATGCATCTTTTGGGAGGTATCTGCTTATATGGGTGCATAGCTCTTGGCATTCTTCTGTTGTCTTCAAACTTCATTCCAAAGGATGAGTTTGTTGATTTAAAAATTAAATAATTAAATCTAAAATTAAAAGATAATTAAGTATTATATTTAATTATTAGAGCTTAAGCCCAAGAGCCCCAAGGTTCAAGGTTCATCTTTTGATAATTAATTATTAAAATATATTAATATTATTACACTCCAAAGCCTAAACTCAAGGTTTAGGCCCAATTTTGCTCTTCTTGATCCATTTCTCCAATCACTTTGTAAGAATAACAAAGTCTTATAAAGTGTGGGAAACTTTTAGAACCAAACTCCCTATAAAACCTAAAAGGTAAACACCTGCAAGTAAGTCTGTCTACGTTAGCACTTTATTAATTAGGTCACGTACCTAATTAATTATTGTTTGGGTTTGACCCAAAGACATACACATATTTTTGAAGTACTCAACGATACAAACACGTGGGTGCAAGCGGAATTGAAATCGGAGTTACGATGAAGATTGTGTAGAATTAGGAAGTTGAAGGGTATTCTAGTAAAATTACTATTTCAAATTTTTTTCCTCTTCAATTATTTTAATATATTATTTAGATTTTTATCTAGTGGGGTCCACACCCCACTTCTCCTTCTCCTTCTCTTCCCCATGTCTCTCCACCTATGCTCTTGGGGACTCTCTCTTTATCTCATCTCACTCTCTCATTTCCCCTTAAACTCTCACTTCCCTCTCAACTCTAATCCCTCATCTCTCTAAGCACAGACACAACTAGCCACTCCAACGAGTTCTCAAACCACATAACCACCATGACCCTCAACCTTAAATACTTAGGACACCCAGGTCCTTAATGAAACGATGGTTGTTGCCACTGTTCATCGTCTCTCCGAAGATTTATCTAACAAATTTCATGCTTCCAACTTTGGTAAGGACTCACATCACTCATCCTCGTTTTCGTTTTCGATTTCGAGCTTACATGTGAGTTTTGGTGGCGATTAGTGCATTTACCACTCAGGAAGCAATTCTCCAATTTTTTCGAGGAAGGAAACTGCGACTTCCAGGCCATTTTCCAACCAAACTCCGGCCACAACTAAGCCTCTTTTTAGGATGCTCTCTTCCTCTCTTACATGTGCAGAAGTATTGTTATAATAGATGTTGAGAATTATGAAATTACCATGGCAAGATCATACTTATGTTAACTATTCATCATGCATGCTACACTAGTGTTTGTACTCATCCTAATCCAGGGCCAATCTTCACGTGTATGTTCATATCGCATGATACACTCACCTTGGAGCCATTGTATGTCTTAGTCATGTCCTAGATTGCTATAGGCAATTAGGACTCATATGTGATGCACATAGAGTCAGTGTTCACACGATTTTAGTACTAAAGTGTAGGTCACTATCACACTCAGTCCTGTTCATGTCTGAATACCTCTGCATGAACTCATCTGTCAGCAAGTGCCAATGATTATCCGAAATTATATGTTCTTTTATGAGAGATATTGTGATTTACCGTATTTTTTACGGTAATTATTTTTGTACTATACGTGGTATGATATGTTGAAACCTAATACTTGTTTTATAATGAGGGATTATACATTTTTGAAAAGGTTTTACAAAAATTTATTTTTCGGCCCACTCACCTTTGTTTTTTCGCCCCTCCAGGATTTAATGGCGGAGTTTCTGTGACGACGAGGATTTCTGGCAAACAAGGACATATAGAAGGTTTCTCCTTTTGGTATAATATTTATTTACTTTTATTGTACTTATACTTATGCTCTAACATCACGTGTGAAATGAGTTCAATCCCGCTCATATGCGCGCTCTTTTTGTTAGTCACTGTTAGGTTTTAATTTATTCACAATTTTCCACATCGCTAAGTGTCGGTCAGCACAGCTCAATTCGGAGTTCAGGTGGACGATCCAGGTCGGGGTGTGTTAGCAAAAAAACAGACAATAAAAAAAGGGTAAATTACATTTTGCACCCTCAAGTATGAGTGCAATTACAACCTCATACATCATCTTTAAAACATTACAATTTCATACACCAAATATGATTTAGTTGTAATTTCATACAATCCGTTACATAATCTGTTAGATTAGCTGTTAAGTGATGATGTGGCATATATGAGACCCAGTTTTTAATGAGATGGATGTCAACTTTGCGCCATGTGGATAAAAAGTTATAAAATATAAAAAAATTATTATTATTTGAAATATTTAATAAATAATTAAAATATCAAACAAATAATAATAATCAACCACACCTTACCCCCACATCCCACCCCTCTTCTCTCTAATCAATTCCTCCTCCACTCATCTACCATTCACACACCTTTTCTCCCTTTGATCAACCCTCACACCTTAAAAAAAAAAAAAAAATTTGGCTTCTGGGATGGAGAGATTGACGAATCTGGAGTGGGATGTATACAAGTGGGGTTTCAAAGAAAAAAAAAACTGACACCATCTGGTTCCAGATGGGTTCGCAATTGAAGGATAAGAAGAACAGGAAAAACCAACCCACCTCATAGCTGTCGCCATGGTAGAGCCACCACCTCCTCCGTTGATCCACCACCACACCCACCGTTTCTCTCTCCCATGTGACAACTTAGGTTCCCTATTTCAACCACGGAGGCTTTCGATTTCGGCTTATTCGTAAAATTCTCAATTTCAAACCACGCCAGATTTGAATTGTTGGGTTTCAATTGATGTGATTTGGTTATGGGTGAGGGTGTGGTGTCGAGGGTTAATGGTGACAGAGAGGCGTGTTCTTGGTGGTTATGGAAGATAGGGTTGATCAGAAGAAGAAGAGGTGTGGGGATGGTGGAGGAACGGATGAGAAGTTAATCAGAGATAAGGGGTCAGGTGTAGGGGTGGGGTGGGACTGATTTTTTTTTTTTTTTTTTTTTTACATTTTAATTATTTATTAAATATTTCAAATAATAATATTTTTCTGTTGTAGGCCTATTTGATTGAACAATCTAAGGTTTAGAGAGAGAAAGGGGGCCGGTAATATTAAGGGAGAAGAGAAAGTAATTTAATTGTGAGGTGTGTTTGATTCACCACATTGTGTCTTTATTTATAGTAGTAGGATAGGTAAAAACCTTTCCCTTTAGGATTACAACATTTAATAAGTAATCTACTCCTAATAGGAATATAAGATACATTCACATATCTATTAGGATTTACACAATCACATTCTGATTCTAAATATGACTACAACACTTCCCCTTGAGTGTGTAAATACTCAACAAACCATCGCATCAGATCTTCAGCAGATAAGGTAGAATAGTTGATGAAGTCATCGGCACAACGGGTGATCACGAGTCTCAAATTTATTTGAAGTATGCATTTGTCACAAGACCTCGCTATGGTAAAACCCAAGGCATGGGAAAAAAACCTATAAACTAAGGAAAAAAGTGATAAGTATGCATAATGTCTTAAAACAAACGTCAAGCAGGACGAAAATAGTGAACTCAATGGAGTATGATCATCCCAAGATGGGTGCCTCATTAAAACCTCTTTAGTAGCAAAAACCCAGTGGGAAAAATGTTCCTAAACGTAGGAAAAAGAGTACATTAAGATCATGTGAGTATAGTTCTAGATACTCCCCCTGAGTTAGACATAACTTCTAAATAAGATAACTAGAAGTGATCCAACTTAGATAATTTACGCATACTGATTCCTTGGATGAGCTTCTGAAATGTAGACTTGGGCAATGACTTGGTGAAGAGATTGGCCAGGTTGTCTTGAGAACAGATTTGCTTGACTTCAATGTTCTGATGATGCTGCTGCTAGTGTGAGTAAAAGAACTTCGGCACTATGTGCTTGGTGTTGTCTCCCTTGATGTATCCCTTCTTCAATTGCTCAATACATGCTGCATTGTCTTCAAAGATTGTTATAGGAAGGTCAACGACTGATGTAAGACCACTAATGCTTCGAATGTGTCCCATAATTTCTCTCAGCCAAAAGCACTCACGTGATGCTTCATGCAGGGTGAGAATCTCGGCATGGTTTCACGAAGTCGCAACTAGCGTTTGTTTGGTAGACCTTCAAGATATAGCGGTGTCTCTAAAGGTAAAGACATAGCCCGTTTGAGAACGTGCTCTATGTAGGTCAGACAGATATCCAGCATCTGCGTAACCAACAAGGCGAGAATCAATCCAAAGACCATAGGGGGCGGCAACACTCGAAGATTCGTGGGTATAAAACAAGCCCAAATTTATAGTACCCTTGAGGTAGCGAAAAATGTATTTAACACCATTCCAGTACCTGCGTGTGGGCGCATTGCTGTATCTTGCCAAAAGATTCACAGCGAATGAGATGTCAGGTCTACTGCATTGAGCCAAGTACAATAAAGCCCCAATTGCACTTAGGTAAGGAACTTCGGGTTCCAAATTCTCTTCCTTATCCTCCTTTGGACGAAAGAGATCTAGTTTAGCATCTAGAGTCCGAATGACCATGGGTGTACTCAAAGGCCTTACTTTATCCTCATTAAAACGACGCAACACCTTTTGGGTGTAGTTCGATTGATGTACTAAGATTCCATCCAAACAATGCTCGATCTCCAGGCCGAGACAGTATCGAGTTTTCCCAAGATTCTTTATCTCAAATTCCGATTTCAATTGTGCAGCAATTTCCTCAAGTTCTACGGGAGTCCCGATGAGGTTCATGTTATCGACATAAACTGCAACAGTTGCAAATCCGAAATATGACTTCTTTATGAACACGCATAGGCATAATTCGTTGTTCACATAACCCTGACTTGTCAAATATTCACTCAGACGGTTATACCACATCCGCCCAGATTGTTTCAATCTGTAGAGTGACCTTCTCAACCTAATTGAAAGAGTGTTTTGCGGTTTAGACCTATTTGATCCAATCAATAGAAGTCTTTCTGGAACTTTCATGTATATTTCCGTATCTAGATCCCCATAGAGATACATGGTTACCAAGTCCATAAGCTGCATATTCAATTTTTCGGAAACTACCAAACTAATTAGGTAGCGAAACATTGAGGGAATATGTCTCCTCGTAGTCAATCCCAATGCGCTGAGAGAAGCCTTGCGTTACGAAGCGCGCTTTATATCGTACTATTTCATTCTTTTCATTACGCTTCCTCACAAAAACCTACTTATAGCCAACGGGCTTCACGTGTGGTGGTGTATGAACGATAGGTCCAAATACTTTACGTTTTGCGAACGAATCGAGTTCAACCTGGATTGCTTGTTTCCAGTTTGACCAATCGGTTCTACGTCGGCATTCATCGACGAAACGTGGTTCAATGTCATCGTTAAGCATGATGTCAGTAGCTACTAAATATGTGAATGCATCGTCGATGATCATCTCATTCCTATTCCAAACCTCATCCATTACTACGTAGTAGACTGAAATCTCGCGATTCTCGGGAAGCTGGCATGTTTCGTCTGAGGCACCACTGTAATCTAGAATAACCACATATGTTAGAACGATTGAGTGAGCGATGGTCGGATTCAAACTAGGGTCACTAGTTGGTGCCATTTTCCTCTTCTGGGGTTGTGAATCCTTTGAACCAAGGGGACTGCCACGCTTCAAGGTTAGAGCAGATGATTGGCAAGCCACCATTGTACCTTGCCGCGTGGAAAGTGCGGCCTCCCCATCTTCAGGGACGGTTCAGCCTTGGTCGTGGATGTACGCGGGGTACATCTATCCTTGCAGGTGCGTTTGCAGTGGGTATATGTGATCTTGTCACCTTTGCTAGATCATTAAAAGCATCTGGCATGCTTTGGGCAATGCTCTGAAGATCTATAATTTGTCACACCTCAGTTTCAGACTGGGCAGTGCGGGGATCTAAATGAGACATGATGGGAGCTGATGAGTTCATATTATACTATATATTTTACCCTAATCTTAGTATTAATTTATTGATTATTTTGGTAGAATTTTGATACTTTGCTTTATATTTTCAACATAGAACATTCGATTTCCTCTGGAGCAAAACATGACTAGATGAACGAATTTTGGAGTGATTCTAATTGGAAGATGTTTGTGTGTCTTTCAAGATAATTGTATCAAAATTTCAGATTTGTTTACTAAGCCGTTTGACCGTGACGATGAAATTAAGGCCCAGCGCACAGCTTTCCCAAATTGACATTTTTGGACGTTTTGGGTATTTTGGAGGTCAAGATGGCATATTTTGAGGAAGATTCCTTCTGAGAATTTGTAGGGAACGTCTTCAGCTTTGAAAAGAGCCTGTTGGGACTAAATCGGAGTTGATTTGATTAGTCAAAAGACTAATTTTCTGAGAACTCCAAATTCTAGTTCAAATAGGAAACCTTTTATTTTTTGTTTTATTATTTTATTATGTTTCCTAGTTTTATTCTAAGACCTTTTCTAGGAAGAATTTTATTTTGTAGTAGTATAAATAAGGCTTTTTAGCCATTAGGTTAAAAGAGGGAGAGAACGCACACAATTTGGCTTTAGAGAGCTTTTGAGGATTCAAGTCTATTTTCAAGGTGTTTTCTATCCATGTTCATAATAATATTTTATTTTATGGTTGTTAGTAACTAGTTTCATTTGTTAGGGCGAGGCCACGAGCCTTAGCAAGAATATGTAGTTTCTTTTCAATTTACTTATGATATTATGCATGCAGGTTTTATATTGTTAATCACTATGCTTTAAACTATCTATTTGTCTTGATGATTGGCCACCATTATGATATTTAAACAAGTAATTTGATGCAATTTTGGCGAAGGGCTGTCCCTGGAATTGGCGCTGGCTTCTTGTGGTTAATATGTGTAACTTCTTAGGATGGACGACACATCTTAAGGGTTGTATGGTTTTTCAAAAGGTTTTCACAAAACTTAATGAGTCTTGCATGTTCACATTCGATCTGGACGCTACGGACGGGTTGCATGTTAGATATACGTTCTATGTAGGAGGTTCCAAGTAGGGCATACTTTAGGAAAACCTAACCTTCAAAATATGCATGTCTAATTCATAAGTAATTGGAAGAATTATGTAGAATTGTTAAGGTGACGGCGGAACCCTAGTGCTCAAATTTATTTTCAAAACTATTTTCTTTTGTTTTCTTTACTTTCTCAATTTATTTAATTGTTTTTAATTAAATTCGTTTTTAATATTTTAGGTCATAAAATCAGCATCTTCCAAACTTTGTTTTCAAATAGTTAATTAAGATTTGGTATTTACATAAATTATTCATTCAATCCCTGCAGAGAACGACCTTACTTGAGCCGCTATACTACGACAACCTTGTACTCTTACAAGTATTTTTATCCTTACTTTTGCAAGTGGTAAAATCCCTATCAGGAGCATACCACGACAATTCGTGGCGTTCTACGAGAACGTTAGCATGCTTATCTCCCCCTAACGACGAGAAGATTGTCTCATCAAAGTGACAATCTGCAAAACATGCGGTAAAGAGATCTCTTGTCAAGGGTTCTAAGTAGCGAACAATTGATGGCGAATCATAACCGACATAGATTCCTATTTTTCTCTAAGGACTCATTTTCGTACATAGCGGCAGCACTACTGGCACATAAATGGCGCACCCAAACACCCGTAAATGCGAGACTTCAGGCTCGTATCCAGTGACCAACTGTAACGGTGAATGTGGTTAAGTAACGGTGGGCCTCAGGTGGACCAACATAGCTGAGTGCAATATTGCATAGCCCTAGGCAGATACTAGCAGTTTGGTTTTCATAACCAAAGTCCGACCTATCAATTGAAGACGCTTTATGAAAGCTTTTGCCAGGCCATTTTGGGTGTGAACATGGGGTACAGGATGTTCCACATCAATCCTTACTGACATGCAATAATCATCAAAAGTATGTGACGTAAACTCTCCAGCGTTAACCAATCGAATCGACTTAATCAAATAATTAGGGTGGTGAGCCCTTAGTTTAATGATTTGAGCTAGGAGTTTAGCAAACGCGGCGATGCGTGTGGACAATAGGCAAACATGTGACCATCGTGTCGATGCATCAACCAACACCATAAAGTATCTAAATGGTCCGCAGGTTGGTTGGATAGGTCCATAAATGTCCCCTTGAATCCTCTGAAGAAATTTAGGGGGGTCGTGAATAATCTTTGTATATGAGGGTTGAGTATTCAACTTCCCTAAAGAACATGATTTGCATGGCGAGAGTCCAACATAGGGATGTAACTTATGCCTGTGTGAAGATTTGAGGATACGGCGCATCATGTCATGTCCAGGATGTCCCAAACGGTCATGTCAAAGCAACCAAGTGTCCTAAAACTCAAGCATAGGGCCGGCCACACTGTGAGCTTCTATGCCGCGAATGGTTGTGATGTACAACCCACTCAGCAGACGTTACAACTTCTCGTGAATAAGTTTTTGGCCATATTTGTATGAAGTGATACAAAGAAATTCATAACCATTATCTTCAGTGGTTTCAATATGATATTGATTATCTCGAATATCTCTAAAACTCAGCAACGTTCTTCCGAAACATGGAGAATAGAGTGCCTCCTTAATGGTCAAGATTGTACCATTGGACAACATGATACGTACCTTTCTATATCCTTCAATCAGGTTGGATGAGCCTGAGATAGTTGTCAAATGAGATTTCTTGGGTATTAAGTTAGTAAAATAGTGTCGTTTACGCAAGATGGTGTGCATGGTTGCACTATCTGCCAGACAACTAACGTCCTTATTAGCATACCTAGAAATAAACTGATTGAATTGGTCACATGTATAAATATAATTCCATTCATTTAATTAAGAAATTTGAGAAAACAATGTCCATTCAAATAACAATCCATAATTCAAAACAAACCAAAACTAAACAAATTATTCCAAATACTTAGAAAAATTGTTCAAAATTAAACCATAAACCTAGAAAAATAGGGGGTAGGGCCAGCCACTCCTAGTGGGTTCAGCCACTAGAGGTAAACACCCTAAAAACATGTCTAATTTATTCATCCATAGGCGCTGACGCCTCCTGAAAATCCGACATCTCCATTGATGTAGTTACTTATTCCAGATGATCCACATGTACAAAGTTATACTCATGACATGAATGATATTTGGCAATAGTCTCAGGGGAAGCTCGGCATCCGAGTGACAAATGATCATTTGATCCACAGCGATAATACATGTCCAGTTCAGTAAAAGCAGGCTGAACGGGAGCTTTGCCCTTGTTCTTGAAGTTTGGGGCCTTAGGGGCCAGTGATGGACGCTGCTAGGTCATATTTCTTCCCTTAGGTGTGGCACTCTGTTGACCTTGGGCCTGTGGTAGGGCTTGCTACTCATTGCCATGGCTACGACGATTCTTTCATCGTTTATAGCTGCTAGAATTGGTTGCATGTGCTTCAGGCGCGGCGTTCGAGCCAATTAGTCGAGCTTGATGATTTTTCATCAAAAGCTGGTTCTGCTTTTCAATGAGAAATAAAACAGAGATCAAATCCAAAAACTTGGTTAATTTATATGCCCGATATTGTTATTGCAGGACAATATTGGTGGCATGGAAGGTTGAATAGGTCTTCTCCAAGAGATCTGATTCAGTTAGTTCCACTTTGCAGAATTTCAACAAAGAACGGATTCTACAAACTTCAGAGTTGTATTCATTCATGGACTTAAAGTCCTAGAAGCGAAGATGTTACCAATCGTGTCTTGCTTCAGGCAAGTATATGTCTTTCTGGTGATCGAAACGATCGGCCAGAGCAAGCAGAGGGTGCGTGGGTCCTCCTCAGCGAGATACTCATTCTGCAGTGCATCATGGATGTGTCTTCGAATGAAGATCATTGCAGTAGCCTTCGAAGCTTCATCAACAGGTTTGTCGATAGTGGCTCTAGTACCATTTGCAATTAAATGGAGCTTCACGTCTTGAACCCACTTTAGATAATTTATTCCAGAGACTTTTAGAACGGAGAAATCGAGCTTGTTCAAGTTCGACGTCCCTAAAATAGAAGGAAAAACATGATTAGTCATATGGTAAGCCATAGACATATATCGTAGAACATGCAGGTTCTATAGACATGTACTGGTTTAATTTATGTATGAAAACTACAGGTTTCATGTGGTATGTTTTGAATGAAAACTTTAGGTTTTAAAGGCACTAAATTTGAAACTACATGTTCAAATTAGTTTTATGAACAATTAGTGCATAATGAGAGGTTCTTGAAAGAAACACAGAATGCAATATACTAATTTAAATATAGTGGATTTGAGGTTCTTCGGGAACTCAAGTGTAAGAGCTTCATTACTACGAAAGTATGTCACAGTTCAAAATATAAAAATAAATTATTGAATCGTTAATGTCCAAAAGTGATCCTCAGGTCAATAATTTTGGATTCATTATCAAATTAATGGACTGCAGGTCACTTTTAATTGATTCAATAAATCGGGTCATACGGGGTCAATTGTAGAAGCTAAATAATATTAAAATAATTCTATTGGGTCAAAAATATATCCCCAAATATAATTAGGCACAGGTTGGGTGCCTTGAGTAAAAGGAAAGGCCCAAAAGGGCTTCGGGAGTGGGCTACAGGCCACAGGAACACGGGAGAAACCCCAGCCACAGCTGGGTTTCATTGTGGACCGAATGGAAGGGCACAGGCACGTCCAACGCAGTGCTGGCCTAAGGGTTTTGGGCACAGGAATGCGGAGCCTAGCCACAAAAAAAATAATAATAATACTGGCTACATGTGTGCAGGCCGCAGGGACCAAGCCCAGCCTAGTGGGCTGGCATGGAGGACACGATCGTGATGCGGGCCAAGGCAATAAATAGGCTCGGGGCTTCAAGCCCTATAGAGGTGAAGTCCAGGCCGAGGCTTGGTTTTTGCGTGCATAATGATGGTTGCGGTGGGTGTGCCGCACCATGTCCAATTCCCTTTTTTTTCTTTTTTTTTTTTCAAAATCCTCTAGGATTTAGGAAACCCTAAATATGCTTCTAATTTAATTTGATACTTTGACTCACAAATTCCACATAACAATTTAATTGTGCGATGCATGAAACAAATATACATATTGACAAATATATGAACATATACAATATATATATATATATATATATATATATATATATATATATCGTAAGGAAAATATAAACATAGAGGCATTCATGCATCATGGGGACTGTTTTCATGCTTGGTGGACGTTTCAAATATCTTCTTTTATTTTAAGCGTACCTAATTAGCAGAAAAGAAATAAGCCTTTTAATTTGGTGGATGATAGCATCCTCCTACGATGTGTTAATTCCTTAGCTTCTAGTAAGAGCTTGTTGATAACGTGTTGTATGCTTATTTGATTGAACGATCTAGGGTTTAGAGAGAGAGGGGGCCGACAATATTGAGGGAGAAGAAAGAGTGATTTAATTGTGAGGTGTGTTTGATTCACCACATTGTGCCTTTATTTATAGTAGTAGGATAGGAAAAAACCTTAAGATTACAACATTTAATAAGTAATCTACTCCTAATAGGAATATAAGATACATTCCCATATCTATTAAGATTTACACAATCACATTCCTATTCTAAATATGACTACAACATTTTTTATATTTTATAAATTTTTTATGCACGTGGCGCAAAGTTGACATCCACCTCATTAAAAACTAGCTCCCATATCCACCACGTCATCACTTAATAGTCAATCTAACAGATTTATGTAACGGATTGTGTGAAATTGCAACTAAATCATATTTGGTGTATGAAATTGTAATGTTTTAAAGATGATGTATGAGGTTGTAATTGCACTCATACTTGAGGGTACAAAATGAAATTTACCCAAAAAAAAAAAGAACAACCTAATCTTCAACTCACACAGCTCGACCTCCACTGCCGCCATCACCTCGGCAGCAACCACAAAAGTAGTCACCGGAAGAAAACCAACTCTGCATTGAATTCGAAGAAAGGATCACAAAACAAAACAAATCAATCTGTAACAAGGAAAAAGCCCCAAAAATTTTTTACCACCAAAGCTGTAACATCGAAAAAGAGCCAACGGATTTGAACCACAAACACGAGCACCTACAAGTAAAACCAAAAACCAAAACAAAAATCAAGGGGGTAGGGCTAAGGGGGCATCTAAAACACCTTCACTTTAGGCAAAGCCGCAACATGCTTGGCCCTGATTTTCCGGCATGCAGGTCGAGTGTAGTGCCATGATTAGAGGGCTTAGATCTGTAGACTAAACCAGGTGTGTCGCTCTTGGCTTGAGAAGAGGTTGTAGGAAGGACGGTGGGTAGGAAGAAGAGGCAGATGAACAAGTTGAAAGATGACAGATGTTTGAGGTTGAAGGGTTTTAGGATAAGGATTGGCTTTGCCAAGACACAAAAAAACAATGATAAAAGGGTGATGGCGAGGACTGCCACGAAGACTTCAAATAAAGCACAAAAAATATAGGGTGATTTCTCAAATCGACAACCAAAGGCATCGAAAAAGCAATACACCAACATAACTAAAGAGATGAGAGGGAGGATAGGGAAAGCAATTTAAAGAGGGGGTTGTCGCCAACCCCAGCCTATGAAAGGAGTCGATGGCATAATAATAATAATTAATTATTATTATTATTATTATAGGGAAATGTTATTAATAGGATTAAAAGCACACCACAAAGTAGCACACAAATGTCCTATTAATTTTTCCTATTAACATTAAGATTTGTCAATTGTAGCATATGAAAATAAGGGTATTTCCTGCAGAAGATTGTTTTATCTAACTACTTAAAATGTCACAAAAACTGGGTTGATGTCCCTACTGACCAGCCACCAAAAAATAATTATTAGACCAACTTACACTTATCTAAAGTCTACGAAATTTTATATGAAGAAAATAGACACAAAGAGCTATGCTCATACAAATTTTTGGGATTTTTGGAGTTGATTTGCTATTTAAATTAAATCGAACAAAAACCAAACAGAAACGGATTTTAAGTAGTTCACAAATTAAGAAAAACGAGTTAGGGGAATTGCTATCCACCAACAAATAATCATACAAACATGTTATGTTTCATTCAAATTCCTTTTATTTCTAAATGAAGATGCTCAAGTTGGCTCAATGTTAGAACTCAACCTATTGCTCTTTCTTATGTAGTATGTTAAGAGAATGGCGTTTTCAACTTAACTTAATCCCTAGCATGCAATCTAGAATGGCGTGTTCATAGATTTAACAAGTATAAATCATTAAGAACGAAAAGAGTTTGAGTCATCACAAGGCATCGTAAGTACTAGCGTTGTCTTACTTATCCTAGAAATTGATTCACATGTTAATCGCAATTAACAAGTACTACTCTAGAACATATGTAGGTCCTCATTCGACAAGGGCAAGCACACACATATTCATAGCATTAGAATCCTAGATATGCTTACTAAGTATGCATCCATAGAAAACACATAAAGAATTCATCAATCAGATAAGTAGTAAACCAATTTTCATCCATTCATAAAAGTAATTCAAACGAATTGTCATAACAAACTTGCAATCATATTTGGGGCTTCAAAACAGCCCCTAACTACTAAAAATTAGTTACACATAATCCTTAAATAAAACCAAAAGAAAGACATATGTTTGAGAAGATAAAACCGAAAGAAGAGAATGCCAAGATTTCCTCCTTTCTCTCCTTCCTTCCCCAACGCTGCTGCCTTGTCTTTTTTCCTTCCCTTCTGATGCAACCTGCAGCCTTCTTTTTTTCTTTCTTTTCTAATTTTTTTTCTTCCTTTTTCTTCCACCTTTGCCGTTGCAACCTGCAGCCTTTTTGTTCTTGCTTGCTGCCCCAATTTCTTCTCCATAACTCACCCGACTAACAGCCATTTAGTGATGACAATAAGTGAGAGGAAATGATAAAACAATTGTAACTCTGTAGGTAGCCTTTATCCTCGTTACTCCCACTTAATTTTCCATTTCCTCTGATATTTGAATAGATGTCAGCTGGCTTGTTCTTGGCTGCATCAATTTTGGCTGCTGGATTTATTGGATTTATTGCTTTCAATGTTTTCTTGTCAGTTACAAACTGCTCAGCCTCTTTGGAACCTTTCAGTGTTAAAACGGCCATAACTTCTTCTAGAAATATGATATTAGCAATCCGTGAAATGCTCCAAAAATAGACATCCATAGCTTTCGAAGCAAATAAGGCTCATTCTCTAGTTCATTCTAAGTTGTCCGCAACTTGCTTCCAAAGTCAGCTGATCTGCCCAGGCAGTTTTGACAAATTTGTTACTTAAAATTCCACTTGTGCTATTTGTCTTTTCTTTGCTTGACAAATCCCACAAAACACAAAAACAAAGTAAATAGCTCAAAAATATAAGGAACTAACTAAGAAAAGACAAGTTAATTTGATGTAAAATACATACATACATACATATATATATATATTAGCTTATCAGTTATTGGCACTCTAAAAATCACATTCTACACTTCTCATAAGTGTATTTTTCTTTCTAAATATAGAAAGTTTGGAGTGTAGAATGAGATTTTTGGAGTGCCAATAACAATTCCCTTATTATAATAATAATTATTATTATAATTATAATAATAATAAAAAGAAAAGAAAAGAAAAAGAAAGAAAAAAGCCATGGGTGTTGCGAGATTCGACCTTTATTTATGCGCTACATAAACATTTCGGTGGTTTTGGGCTGAACACTCCTTCGCTGGTACTGCCAACTCCCAAAGAACATTAGGTGGTTTTCAACAAAACACCTATAGGGTTTGTTCTCTAATTTTGGGTTCGAGACACAAAGTTGGCAAAACACGGATGATGATGTGTGTCAATTAATTGTGGTTAAGAGTGCACTAAAAATGTCACTAGCTTTTCCGGACCCCACCCTTCGTGGTGTGGGATACCTCAGGCTACGGCAGAAAAAACAAAAAAACAAAACAAATAATAAAAAATAAAAAATAAAACCAGAACACCTATAGAAGATTTCGGTCCTCTGTGCCGAAAATACCACAATCATTCATTCATCCTCACCAGTTACATCTTTTCTCTCTCTTCAAATTTAGTCCTTCCTTGTGACCTCTCTCCTTCCTCTCTTTAACTCGAAGGCGTGCGACGTTTCCAGCCAACAGATTTGAGGTCGCCGGAGCAAAGAAAGGATTACGAACAGAGGATGGTGCCTCATGGCTAGAGAATGTCAGTTTTGATTTAAATTTTTTTAAAGAGAATGCTTCAGGGGTTATATTGGCCATATAAATATATATTCAGGAGTAAATTCAGGATTTTGTGGATTAACTTTGATTGATAATGTAGCGAGGCTAAAACAAGTGGAAGAGTGAGTTTTTTTTTTTTTTCTTCTTTTAGAATTGATAAATAAGAGCATGAAGGTTTTCTCATTGAAAATCAAAGACTTAGAGGTAATTTCATTACTCGGTGTAACCATGCAGTAATTAGCTAAAAAGAACTATAACATTCATTTCTGTTTTGCATGTGCATTTTCCCCTTCTACATTTTCTCATTATTTACGTGTCTTGACTCTCACTTGATTTGTTCAATCCAATAATCAAAATGAAAGAGAAATTCGTGTGTGAAAATTACTTCCCTCGATTATAAATCAAATCAGGTCTGTCAAAAGTGCGAGGGGATGAGATGAAATTGCCCCTTGTTTGTTGCAAAACCATTAATTTATTATCAATCTATCCCGTAGCATAGCAAAGGATAGATTTTCTGTACTGTAATCAATTACACAGCCAGACAGCCGATGCAAACAAAATCAATATTATCATGTGGATACACATTCTAATACAACACTAAATCATTATTGCCAGCATAACAGAACGCTCTTGAGAAAGTGAACAAATATTGTAAAGGTAACATCCCACTGCAACTTATATATAACAAACAACTACTTTTGAGTTTACCTAAGATCCAATTGTCTGCACCACAACAGATGAGTGTTATCTCGCATTTACAAGTCAAGACTCTTGGGGCAACTCAAATCTCGTCGGAGTGTCAATCCCCATCATACAGCAAATGCCCGATATTAAGATTATAAGCAAAACGATTCCCTGAATCATCGCAAGAAGAAACATCATCAATACCGCATCAGTCATATTATTTGCATCTGTAATGCATACTTGTTATTTTATCAAATCCACACAATTAATGTCTGAAGAGGCATGTATGAATATATTTGTGTCAATGGACCAAAGAGAAAAAGGAAAAGGAAAAAGTTGTGGAAAGGGCATTTGTACATCCCGACAACGAGTAACAGTTACATGAATGTCCATATGAATGAAGTGGGCAATTACACTTTTTAGCAGTAAAAAATGTAGAGGTGGGTATTAATTTAAGTTATTTTTGTCTGAGAACTCTCTGAGTATGATTTGGACCGTAGAAAGATAGTAAAATGTAGAGACTACAAACTCTTAAAAAAAAGAAGAGACTACACACTTAAAAAAAAAATGTAGAATCTACAAATACCTCAACAAAAAATAGCAAAACAAAAGATGTGGAAAAGGATACTTACAACTAGAAGTCCCTCTAGAAGAGATGATTTTATCTGACAAACTTCATCACAGGCCGTCGAATTGGCTGATGCATTTCCTGATCCACTTTCAGCAAGAAACCTTTCTAATTCTCGATGAGAAGGATATTGGATCGACTTACTGGGATCTGAAACATATAGAACTCCATACTTTGCCCCAGATTGATCCATGGAATTAACAAGGTCAGAAAAAACTTTACCTGCAAAAATCCAATTGAAATATTTGCATGACCATCCATGTCCTGGACCAGTGTGACTTGTGTATACAAATGTTTTAAAAGGCGAAGGTGAAGCCAAAGCGTTTCGTGGACAGCCTCACCTAGGCAAAAGCCTCGAGGCGTTAGCCTCATGGGACCTCAAATTATTAATATATAGTCCAGTTGGAGGGTATGTCATATAGTTGAACTTGAACCTGGAGGGTATGTCATATAGTCTAGTTGAACTTGAACTTGGGCAATTCCTTTTAGGCTTTTTCACCAAAATGGTTCCTGAGATTTACATAACTCCTCACTTTGGTCCCTGAGATTTGAAATCCATAGAATTGGTCCCTGAGTTCATCCACAATCAATCATTTTGGTCCTTCCATGAAAAATCTCCATATAATAAGAATAAAATGACAAAAACACCCTCAAACTTTTTCAAATCATTTTAGCTTGTTTATTAAATTGAGGGTAATTTTGTCATTTTGATCCTTGTTTAACATAATTTTCACCGAATGACCAAAAATGATTGATGGTGGACAATCTCAAGGACCGCTTCTATTGATTTCAAATCTCACGGACCGAAATGTGCAGTTATACAATTCTCAAGAACCATTTTGGTTAGAAAGCCTTCCTTTTATTAAAAAACAGGCCTAGTCAAACGCCTAAAGTGCACCTCGACCACCTCTAGCCGAGTTTAAGCCTATTCCTGCTGGGCAGAGGCATTTTAAACACTGCCCCGCCTCCAAATCCGCCTAGATGCACCTCAAGGCTCTTTTTTCAAAACATGTAACACAACCAAAAAACTTATGATTCAAAAATATCATATTAACAGTTTTAACTTAACATACCCTCAGAATGTGTTTGGTCAAGTTCTTTGGAAGATTCAGATCGTTTATGGCAGAACACAACCAAATCTACTTCCCCTTTGGATCTCTTCTCCACCCCTGAAACAAGATAATCCTGCCAAATTTTATTGAGGAAAGAAAGACATCAGATCTTTTTCAAAGAACAAAAATGTTTATCATGTAATATAGACGATCGTCAAGTTAATTTACATGGAATGATTGCACATTTGCGAGCTTTTGAAAATTTTCACCCTCAATAGAGCATGACCCAAATAAAGTAACATTACTGAATCCCAAATCCTGCCCACAAGTCTCTGAAATCTCTAACACCAAAGAATTTTCCATAGAATCCTCCTCCGGTGCAGCAACAAAAGGGAAGGCCATGGAGAAATTGGATCCTGAGAAAGAGGTCTGTTGAAGACCATGGAAAGGCAGCTCTTCAACCGAAATTTTGATCATATATCAACCAAAAGACTACAATTAGGCAAACTCTACTTACTTTGAGGAAGTCCACAAGAGCTGGATCTGCATGTCTGTTTGCAGGAATATCTGAAGATTGCAACTAAGATAAGAAAGGAATTACTTTAGTAGCCCAAGACATAAACAACGGCAAATGCTTTTCTCTGTATTGCAATGTGAATAACGAAACCTCATCCAAAAAATGAAAGCTCGCTTTGGTTCTTAGAGAGTGTGATTCTTATACTCATTCAAATTCTTGTAAATTGAAATCCAAATTACATACATGCTACTTCCCTGGCATTGTACTTTATGCAAAGCAAGCAACTGTTTTGATTCTAGAAAAGCAGTTTACAATTTAATCCCATAAAACATAAAAACTTAAAGTAGCTAGACACCTAAACAAAGAAGAACAAACTGCCGTATATCATCCTGGGCAGCACAAAGGATTTTAAATTATGAACTAGATTTCATTGGAACGGGGAGCATGTATAGGGAAGTTGCATGATGAAAGGAAGACAACATCAGAATTCTTACCTCTCCACCCACGAAGACAAGAGCCAGCTCCAAAGGCTGATGAACTTTATTTGCGGAACACTAAGGATTTGAAAACAAATACATAAATATAACTTAGAAGAAAAATCAATTGCGGGAAAACCAAAAGGATAAAAAGAAACAAAACCAAAGAGAACAACTTGTTTCTTTCAGTTCACATGAAACAGGTATATATCTTAAAAATTAAAGGACGCGCAATAAACTATCGGAGAAGAAAATACCAGTACGTTGGACCAGCCACCTTCGGAAAGAAGAGACTTTGCTAAATCCTTGGGGGATATTGTCTGATAATTTACGGCTGCCTTGACTCTGTTTTCAGAGAGCATGTAATCAGTAAAAAACAATTGAGCAGCTGATGGTAAACTAGGAGACTAGGAAACTTGAGTGGATTGTTAAAATAGGGTTTAGGCGAAGGAAGAAGTACATACTGATGATAATGAGGGGACCAGAGGAAAGCTGGCACTGTGGAAGCTGAAGTGGAAGGTGCTACTGCAAGCGCAAGCAAACCCACAAAAACTAGCACCACTGGGTGAGCTGCCTTCATCTTCGTTGCTTCTTTGCTTCTTTGGTTCTACACACAACAAACACATATGAATATGGATCAGAATCAGCAGCAAACCAAAACCACAGATCAAATATTTTCTATACCGCATTCGAATCTATCTAACTTTAATACAGATACATCATACATACATACATACAATAATTGAAGCCGAGATCGATCAATATAAAGAAAAAATAAATGATATAAATCTAATCGAGTATGGGCTATGAACGCGAAATGTAAATCCAAACGGAGAACACGCGAAAGAAGAAAGATTGGGTGATAGAGTGACTGGTCAATCGGGGACGCACCTGGGGGATGGGGGATGACCGGATGAGGGATGAGGCTGAGGAATTTTGTGGTTTTGTCGGAAATTAAGAAATCAAAATTTGGATGGAGAACCAATTGCCCAGTTATGGCCGCCCTCTCTCCTCTTTGGGTACGAGAGGGAGAGAGGTTGAGGAAGCAGCAATTCGGATGTCAAACCAGGCCCACGTACACCGCCCCGCCTTTTATTCTCATCCAGCCTGCTCTTTTTTTTTGGGTCAAATCTCGCACGTTTTGCAACCACCAGGCCCATTAAACTGTTTTTTTTCCCTGTTTTTTTTTTTTTTTTTTTTTTTGAAGACAAGAACCATATCAATAAATAAAAGGCCTACAGAGAGGCAAACATAATAACAATACCAAGCAGTGCCAAGGGATAAACCACAACGACCCCTCCACCAAGTAGAGGCGTCACCCCCAGCACCACCATAACCCCATTAATGAGGGCAAGGTAATCCGTCATTGTTCAATACATAGACCAACGAAGATGGGGGCCTAACGACCCAAACAACATCACTCATCTCCGTAAAACCAATCGATGCAATCTTGTGAGCCACGCCATTAGCAGACCGTGGCACCCAAGACCATCGGCAATCAGTGAATTCCCTCCCCAACTGTTTAACCCGAGCCAGCACCGGGTATGCCTCCCAACTACCCATAGACAGCGAGCTAGAAAGACATTTAATCACATCCAAAGAGTCCGATTCCAGAATGACATACCTTACACCCAACTCTGCACCTAGCATGCACCCGTGCAGCAACGCAGAAGCCTCCGCTGCTGCAGCAGAAGGAGCAGTGATAGGATGCCGCGCAGCAGCCACGAACTTACTCTCTATGTCCCTCACAATCAATCCAACAAAACCCATCTTTGATGCCTTGGACCAGCTAGCATCCACATTAATCTTCACAAAAGGGTAGGCCGGAGTACACCATCTCGTAACCTGCAAGTTCCTTCTGCCGTCGCCCCCTCCTCTATCCCCAGCCTTCGCCTTTGCACCACAAAACGAGCTCACTGCCGCAGAGACAGCAGCCAGGACCTTTAAGGGGTTAATGGGCACCCCTTTGAAAACAAAATCACAGCGAGCCTTCCATATGCACCAACAGGTAAACACAATATAAGATTGTCTCCACATTATATCTCCAGAGTTGCATAAATTCGGAGAGAAGACCCCCTGAATCCAGTTCGACCAAGAATGGAGAGAAAGACAATCCACCTTATAACCCAACGCCCCTCCAAACCAAATTGGTTCAACCCAAGAGCAGGAAAGGAAAATGTGCTCAATGGTTTCATCATGGCAGCAGCAAATAGGACAAGTAGAGGTTTGAGAGGACCTCCGTCGGAACAGTGTATCCCGAGTAGGAAGACAGTTGTGAACAGTAAGCCACAAGAAATGCCGCAACTTTGGGGGCACCTCCAGCTTCCAAATCCCCTTCCAAAACGCTTTGGGAACCCCACGAACAGAAGGTCGACGCAAATCCCTTCTCGCCAGCGATCTTCCTTGCAGCCATCTGTATCCCGACTTGACCGAATAAGAACCGTTCTTACTCATATCCCATATAAGCCTATCTTTACGACTTAAATCTCCAAGAGGCGTCTCCTTAATAGCCAGCATAGCCTCCCCCGATATGAAAGGCTGTAAAAAGCTAATATTCCACCGCCCCGACTCCGGACAGATAAGTGCACTCACCTTTAAACTGGGAGTAACCGCAACCTGGCCTACCGGCACCGGGTGTCCAAGGGGTAAGGATGGAGCCACCTATCCTGCCACACCCGCACCTCCTGACCACCCAATATCTGCCAATGGGAGCCCTCCCTAATCAAGTCCCTTCCACAGATGATGCTGCTCCACGCCCAAGAGGCCCTCCCACCCTTCTTCGCATCCCAGATCGAGCTATGTGGAAAATACCGAGCTTTAATCACCTTTGCCCACAGCGAATCCGGTTCCGTGATTAAACGCCAGCACTGTTTAGCAAGCAGAGCATCATTAAATTCCTGAAAATTTCTGAAGCCTAAACCACCCATGTCTTTGGGCAAACCCAAAACCTCCTTTGAAACCCAGTGAATCTTGTGGGCTCCCTCATTGCATCCCCACCAAAACCCAGCCACCAACGCATCCAATTCCTTACAAACAGCGGCTGGGAATTTGAAAATGCACATTGGGTATGCCGGGATAGCTTGGATAACAGCCTTAATTAAAACCTCTTTACCTGCACGGGAAAGAGTATTTTGTTTCCACCCTTGTAGCTTTTCCATTACTCTTCCTTTCACATAAGCAAGACCACGCTTTTTCGACCGACCCCATATGGCAGGAACCCCCAAATATGTTCCCGGATTGATTACTACCGTCATACCAAGGGCGTTCCCCATCTGATCAGCATTCACCTTTGGAACGTTAGCCCCAAAATATACACTAGATTTCTCCAAATTTACCTTCTGCCCCGACGCCACACAAAAATTGTCCAACAGGTGTCTCAAATTCCGGCAGTTTTTCATATCAGCCCGCAAAAACAGAAGGGTATCATCCGCAAAGAAAATGTGAGAAATCACGGGTCCGGATCCACCAATCTTAACACCCTCCAACCTACCTTGGTCAACCGCACCCTGAATCAGTTTGGATAGAACTTCCCCCACCAAAATAAATAAATAAGGAGAAAGAGGATCCCCCTGACGGAGACCCCGCGAGGGAACAAAAGACTTTCCAGCCTGCCCATTTAGGAGAATAGCGAACTTCACAGACGAAACACAACCACTGATTATCGATCTCCAGCTACTGCAAAAACCCATTCTTTCCATTACCGCATCCAAAAAATCCCATTCAACCCTATCATACGCCTTCTGCATATCAAGTTTAATCCTCATTTCCAATCTTTTCCGAGCTTTCCTTCCCTTCAGATAATGAAACATCTCATGGGCTATGCCAATACAATCCTGAATTTGTCTACCCGCCACAAAAGCATTCTGAGAATGAGAGATGATTTTAGGTAATAATACCTTCAACCGGTTAGCAAGAATCTTTGACAGAATTTTGTACGAGTAGTTGCACAGGCTAATCGGCCTGAATTACGACACAACTTCCGGATTCGGGACTTTGGGAATCAGCACCACATGAGTCTGATTTATCAAACTCGAACCCGCAGCATCCTGAATCAAATCTTTAACCAACGCAGAAACACCCTCCCTCACAATCTCCCAGTATGTCTGATAAAAGATCCCCTGGAAACCATCAGGGCCAGGAGCCTTTAGCCCTCCCATATTCCCAGCCGCCACCTTTATCTCCTCCTCCGTGATTGGTGCAATTAGCGCCTCATTCATTTCTGACGAGACCGAAGGATTAATGCAATCTAGCAGCGACCCCCAGTTACGATCCTCTGCCGAGCTAAAAACTGAAGTGAAGTGATTATCCACCAATTGGCGCACCTAAGACGGACTCTCCACCCAGCTCCCATTCTCATCCTTAAGCTTCACTATCTTATTTCTCCTCCGCCTCTGAAGGGTTGAAGAGTGAAAAAACTGAGTGTTAGCATCCCCCTCCCTCAACCATTTTACCCTCAATCGCTGGCACCAATAACTCTCCTCTTGGAGTCTTAACTCATCAATCCGCCGAGATATCTCCCTTATCTCATCATAGTTTGGACCCCAGTCCCGCTGGAGCAAATCTAACTGGGAAAGAAGATCATGGATCCTGCTACCTCGCCCCATAAACTTAGTGCCATTCCACCTGCTTAAACGATAACGGCAATCGTTTAAAGATCTCACCCACCTATTCACAGGGCTGTCAATATGCCGCCGATCCCAGCATTTTTCCACCAAATTCTTACACTCTTCCTCCGAGACCCAATACGCCTCAAACCTGAACATCTTCCTTCCTTTCTGCCCTTCAATATTAGAATTAAGAATAACTGGGCAGTGGTCCGATGCTAAAACCGTTTCATGCATAACTTGAGAGTTCGGCCAGAGTTGCTGCCAGTTCTCATTCGCCATGATCCTGTCTAACCTCTCTTCCACCCAATCCCCTTTTCTCCTCCCTCTTCACGTAAAAGCCGGCCCATTGAAACCCAAGTCCATCAACTGAGAGGAAGACAGAAACTCTTCTAAGAACCTTGGCCTGTTGTACAAAACCTCAACTCCTCCAGACTTCTCATGATCCCACAGGAATTCGTTGAAGTCCCCGCCACAAATCCAAGGAATGTCCGTGGGGGTAAAGTGGTTAACCATCCATTCCCAAAACAAATTTTTCTCAACTCTATACGGCGTTCCGTACACACCCGTAATCCGACTCCAATGTGTTTGCCCTTTAATTCTCATCACAGCATCAATAATATGCTTGGACGAAAAGATAATATTAACCTCCAGATTGTCCTCCCACCACAAGCTCAATCCTCCAGAACTTCCAACTGGCGAAACATCAAAGCCATAAACATAACCCAATCTCCTCCTCACCCCTAGAATTCTATGATCTTTCATCTTAGTCTCCGATAAAAAGATCATAGAGGGTCTCTTTTTGCGAATAAGCCCATGGAGAGCCCTGACTGTCGTGTCCGACCCTAGCCCACAACAGTTCCAGAAGATATAACTCATGGCTGGCCTGCGGCTGTTGAAGGCCAGCCGCCACCGCCCCGAGCCCACTTGCCCGCCTTCCGTGTCACCATCCTACCTTTATCAAAATCTGACCCCTCATCCATTACATCCCGTCTTCCAGTATTCTCACTTATTTCTTCCTTATTCTCCTCCGCCGTACGGTTCGCGCTTTCCATCGTTAGCCCTCCATCCTTGTTGTTTAACCTGCTTCCTATCTCTGCCGCCCTACCTTGGCAGTTCTCCTCCGTAACCGGGCCCTTGAGTTTCTTCTGTGGAGCTTGAGTTAGCACCAAATCCTGTGCTTCCCCACTTCTTTTGCTGCCCCAGAGTGGGTCATCACCCTGGGCGGACAGAGTGTCATTGCCCCCCTGTACCTCGCCCGATTGTCCTTCACCCACTGTTTTTATGCTTTCCATTTCAGAGCAGGAAGACGAATCCTCTCCCTCCACCCGCATTCTTCTACGCCATTTTTTTTTACCTTGATTCTGTGCAGACGTGAAGCCCGGTCCGCGCACCGCCCCGGCCTGCCGGCGTTCCCCCCTGCCCACACACTCCACTCTCATTGGTATCACCACCTCTCTTATCGGCGGCGCCTTAATCCACTCGCCATACGCCACCTCCCCTTCTCCAGACATCTCAGCGGAGCATTCTGTATTTATATGCCCAATCCGTCCACACTTGTAGCAGAAATCTTGAAGCCGTTCATACCGAAATTCCACCCAGGTTTCCTTATTTGACTCCCTTTGAATCCAGCATCCCTTAAATAATGGCTTCTCCGTATCAACTAAAATTCCTACTCGTACAAATCCACGAGCGTGTCCGGGATCCTCCATGGCTATAAATTCCCCAGCCTCTTTGATTACACGCTGAACGTTCTCAACAGAGGCTAAGCCCAGTGGAATTCCCCTTATTTGAGTCCAAAATGGAACAGCATTCAACTCCAGCTCCTCTAAGGCGAGCTCCGGAGGCCATTTCATGATCGAGAACACCTTCTTCATCACTGCCCAGGGGACCTGCTCAATGATCTTTGAAGCCACATTTTCATCTTTGACCGAAATAATGAAGACATTCTCTCTTACCCATTTTATTTCCACCTCACCCAGCTCTTTCCAAACCGCTTTAAGAATATTCCTGACTCCCCATTTGTTCACTGGTTTCTGCGTAAAGACTTTCCCAACCAATTTAACTCCCTGCTCCATAGTTGATAACTCCAGTGTTTGGTTCAGTTGAATCACCAGTTCATCCACCCCACTAGTCGCCATTACTCTGTAAACACCGCTGCCCCACTCGCCCAGCCTGAGACGTAGAGAAACCTTTACTTCCTGTTAACAACCTCAGACCACACTTATAATCCACCCAGTTTACCAGCTGATTTCTTTCTTCAACTCGGCCAATTAGTCAACACATCGTTAGTATCCTCATAACTGCAACCAATCGACCAAACTTAATGCTGTTACACCACTCCTCCCAATCGAATCGGAGTTATCACCCCCGATATAATCACCTCAGCAATCCCCACCACCCTCGATACGGAACTTTTTTAAAATATGAAACCCCACCCCTTTCCACCCACAGACCCAACCCCCGCAACCCAGACTGACAGACTTTATAACCCCCAACCCAATCACAGCGTCCACCCCAGCACCCCCCCCCCCCCCCCCCCGAAGAGAGAGTCACCCTAAATTAATTAACCCCAACCACCCCAGTCCTCCTCGATGAGATACTCACCCTAAAATTGAGAAGCCCCACCCCCTTGCCGTCACCCTAAACCCTTACAGCACCCCCTACTACCTACCAGAATGATAGAAGCCCACCGCCCCATATAAGAAACACCACAGCTGAAGCCCCAGACCGCACCGATCCCACAACACCAAATTGACAGAATCAAACCCCCCACTCAAATCATCGCAGCATCCCCTGCAGCCCTCGTGGGGTAGATCGACCTAGGTTGAAAAGCCCCAATCCCGTTCCGTCACCCTAGGCCCTATCTCCACCAACCTTCCTGCTTCCAGAGACTCAGTTGCCCTCCACCCAGTAGATCCAAGCCCAAGAGCTTGACCTGAAAAGCACATAACACAGATCGAACACTAACCTGTAACCACACGCACAGAGGCGGAACTCACAAAGGTCACTCCAGGAGAGAAAGTTTTGGGTTGTTGAGGGAGTTGAAGGCATCTGGCGTCAGAAGGTTGGTCGATGAATTAAAGACAGGAACGGAGATGTGTTCAAGGTTTCTCGATCAGACTCTCACCAAGAAGAGAAATACGCTCACAGAGGAGGGCTCTCACAGCGGAGAGAAAGCTCTCACAGAGGAGAGAAAAAAAAAACAAAAAAACAAAAAAACAAAAAAAAAAAAACTATAGAGGAGAGAAAAAAAAACGTTATTTTTCCCTGTTAAATTTGAAATAAAAAACTATCTTATGTGCATTATTTAAAAAAACTGAGATTTAAATAAAGTTTATTTAGTTAAATTTTAACCGTTCAATCGTGAATAAAAATGTGCAAAAGAGAACTTTACCCCTCATCAACATTTTGTTTTTAGAGGATTTCCCGATTGATTAAAAAAATGTATCCAATTTAATTTGCAATCACAATCCAATCCAATTTTGACGATTTCAAGACTGAGAAATAATTTAACTTGATAGCTAAATTCAAAACCCAACACCTTTAGAGTTGGTTTGATATTGTTGTGTTTTGAAAAGAAAAAAAATTGTTTCTACTATGCTATGAGAATAAACTCATTTTTGCTGCTTCACATTTTCAGCTTTTTTTCACCAAAAACTATGAAAATAAGTTTTTAAGTGTTTACCAAACACCTTTTTAAGCTCATCTTTTTTTTTGTACCCACTTTTTATAAAATCAACTCAGTACCAAACCAGTACTTAGACTTTGAAAGATTTTGCTAGAGTTCTCGACTTGGAGTCCCTAGGTTGGGTCTTGAGCACCAAGTTTCTTAGTCCGAGTCTCAAAGATCCTATCTAAGTCAAGTCGTCAATAAGGTCTCTAGGTCCTCGATTTTGAGGCACCAAGTCCTCTCAAACCATGTTCCAAGCATCAGGCTCCTTGAGGCGATCTTGGGTGTGACGGTCCTCATGATAGGTTAAGGGCTTGTGGTCGTCGAGTCGGATCCAAAGATGTGAGTCCTAAACCCTAGTATTGGGCATTAGGTCGCAACAACACAAAATGCCATCAACATCCCAATTATTGCATGCAACCAGGCAAAATTTTACAAAGGAAACTAACATGATAGCAGAACGATTTTGCAATGACATGATATTGGGAAGTATGATTCAGTTCCTATAAAGGAAAAGTTTGTCTTACCATCAGACATTATTCAAGAACTATCAATTCGTAAAGTACCTACACAGACTATCATTGCAAAAAAAAACAGAATGATATGCTACATTCATATGATAAAGAGACTGCACTTCCACCAAAAGAAAGTGTGGAGGATAGGCTTTTAAACACAACAACGGCATATATATTGACGATGGAGAAAAAACTAAACTTTCCATTTTCTCCCTCATTATCTGTTTCTGTGATACCTAGCGAGCCTGGAAAGTTTGCCCACATTGGTGCTACAACAAGCAAGCTATCTATTAGGCATTATCCATTTCAAATCTACTTTCAATGTCAGAGAGTGTTACTGGTGGGACTGATGGCTTGGATGTACAAAATACAGAGGATAATGACATGGATGAGGAAACTCCAAACTCAAGTAGCACAACTGAACTAGTTTGGGAAGCATTGGTGGGTTTGGGCTTGGCTCTGCTTTTAACCTAACTGCTCCTAAACCCAATCCATTTGGTGGATCATTTGGCAATGCAGCAACAAACCCAACTTATTTTTTCTCCAGGCCTACTCCTAGTGGAGAGTTGTTTTAGCCCGCATCTTTTAATTTTGAATCTTTACGGCATTCCCAATCATCTTAGCTAACAAATTCAGGTGCGTTTGTTGGTGGCTTTGGCACCGGTACAGTGGTAGTAATGCCCAAGCTCCCATTCCGAGTGGGTTTGGCCAGCCAACGCAAGTTGGACAATGGTAGCAAGCATTAGGATGGTGCTTTTGGATAGTTAAGACAGCTTGGTACCAATCTACTAGTACTAGGTACTGGTTTTGGATCACCCGGTAGTTTTAATGGTGGCATTGCCAGCACTACTCCTTCCGGTGGCTTCTTAAGTGGTGCTGCTGGAAGGTTTTGTGGAACAAAAAATAATCAAGAAAATTATGGAGGCGACACATGTACTTTAGGGTTAAAAAGATAAAATTACCTTTGAGGCACATCGAAATTCCCACTCGCATGCAACGAACAATAACGATTCAATCAAGGAAAAGTCAAAGGTGATCAAAATGGTATTTATTCAAAACCCTCTCATCACTCCTCATCAAATCCTCACCCATAAAATAACTCCCAATTGTTCTTTTCAAATTGGGAGTAATTACCAAATTAATTGATTAATTTACCAAATTAATTGCAAGATATTATGTCTTGCAATTATATACAAAATACCACCATAAGTAACCAGTCTTTATTTCTCCAAATAGGGCCGGCTACACCCCTATATATAGCCTCATCTTCACACCAAAATGCGAGGTCATTCTCTCCCTAAAATTCTCTAAAACACTTTCTTTCTCAAATTTTAACTTTGGCATCGAAGATTCTTCGGCCAAAGCCTCCTCTATTCATCGTGGGCGCATGAGGCTTTTGGCCTTGATCTTAGGTGTTATTATTTTGCAAGTACATTTTCATCAAATGAGAAGAAGACGAAAATTTGCATCCATAATTTGGTGCTTTCATTGAGAGTTTAATTCATACGCTCGAAGAAGACTCTTGAATTCAAAGTTTCTCGTTTCTCGTTCGTTCGCAAATTTTTCATACTTTCTTATTCCTAGAATTTTTTAATTCTTTGAATAGAGGTGAGAAAAAAATACAATGATGGGAAATTTGGAAACCACGACAAACGGAACTTCCTACATTCAAAGATCCAGATCGAATGATGGAGGACGAGATGTAGCCTTACCATGAAGATCCACAAGGCTCAATACAATGGCAAGAGGAGCAACTTTGCCACCAAGGAGCACCACTACTATGACAACTACGGGGACCACCATAGCAGTGGGGAATGGGTCAGCTTCATGGCAGCAAACCCACGTTGAGAAGCGGTTAGCGAGGCAGCCACTAGCCTAGGCCCACGCCACTTTGCAGCAACAAGCCTAGGCGCTAGAAGTAGCCTAAGCCGCTACCCCAATAACGTAGGCCCAAGCCTCATCCACTTAACGCACGCCCCAATCTGCAGCCCACATTGTAGGGCAGCTGAGCCAAACCCAAGCCACTACCTTATCAGCGTAAGCCTAAGCAGCTGTGGCAGGAGAAACAGCCCAGCGCTTATGGGCCTAAGGCCAGCCCGAGCTTAGCGCCCTCTCAAGCAAAGCCTAAGCCCAATGCCCACCCGCACCGTACACAGAGCAATCCACGCTAGCGACCCGACTAGACCCAACAATCCGACCGTCTCCCGCAATCTAATCTGAGGCTTAGCCCACTCCTGTGGCCTTCCAAGCAATTACAATTAACCCAAGGCCAGTTCAACAGTCTCGGCTTTAGATTTATGAACCTACGATTGAACCGGCGGTATTTTTACCTCATTTCTCCGTAGATTTGACATATCCCAACTCAAATCTCACGCCCATAATCCATTACACTTCCACTACTCAAAGAGACGCATGCCGTCTGAACTCTTCCAACCCAAATGTCGAACGACACTTGTCTCAATAAGTTATAAAGTTGACAAGAGCCCTTGTGCAGCAGACAACCTTGGTGAATCAGCTCTTTTAGCATACTAAGATACAGCGTGCCCCAGACGAGGTGTTCTGAAATAAGACAAGGACAAACGACGAACCTTTCCAGCTGTGTCTCAGCAAGTAGCCATTCGACTAGTCACTAACCGAACGTTTTGGTAATGTACACTCCCGACTAGGCCCCTAAGGTAGCATATACTCTCGTCATAGTGCGTGGAAGAGCGTGCACTCTCGATTAGGCCCACGAACGAGAATACATTCACGATTGAGGCCATACTCCGATAATCAACATGAGTAACCTTCCAAGTGAAGTGTTTATTCACGGCTAGGCCCACAAAGAGCATCATCCATCTTACAGCGGAGTAGGCAGTAAGACGGACAGAGAAAAAAGTCACTCAATCTGGCTCAAGTTTAATGTACCACATACACTGCAGCCACAACATAGATGAGCCGAACACATGGAATACCAGCCTAAACCAATAGTTCATGATTGGGGGCAGCTGAGAGCTCTGCTACCCCAACAAAGGCAAATTTAGGAAGAAGTAGAGAGACGGATGACCGTACGATTGCGTGATTTTTAATGAAGCTACTGACGAGACATGACCAATATAAACGGGTTACCTTTCATTGATAAGATCAAGCAGACGGGATTATCCCATATAGATTGTCGAATACAAATATTACTTCTGTTTTGACAAACGTAGTAGCTCAGCCTAATGGCTCGCCGATGGCAAACGAGTACTAGAAGGATGCACTAGCCCAACTACCAAAAATCGGGGGCATGGCTCGTCTAGTAGCCGAGCATCACGGACCTAGTGGTCCAATTCCTCCTACTATGCACAACCTGGCCTAAACCAACCCCAGCTCTGCGCTCACAACTGTGCTTACCTGCTCCACGGCTCCCGGCAACCCTTGATATGTCACCGTTACTTCTAATTGTGCCGATCTTACACCACGGCTCTTAGCCGTGCCAATCTTGCCATGTGGCTCGCGCCGACCAAGCCCATGATACTCCAAACTTCAAAGTGTCAAATGACGGAGCAGAAGACAAGGCTTTATTAGCAGCCTCTGCTAACTAAAAACTTAGTGGTGATGAAGCTTGCAATCCATTCAAATTCTCAGCTGATCACCAATCAAGCCTCAAAAGGGCACACGACGAAACATCTAATGATGGCACAATACTTGAAGAAAGTCTGGGAACAGCTCACCGCGCTTCCCACGTACATCTTTACACGGGTTCCACAAGCAGTTTGAAGTCTCAAGCAGATCGTTAAACAAGACCTTACAGGCTGAGGATTATTTCAGTTGTTTAGCAGTCTAGTTTTCCTCAAATACGCTTACAACAACGATTTTCATGCTTTCCAGTGCGAGATGGTAAACCAATTCCCCAACACCCCTAAGGGTTTGCTCTCTAGTGCGAAAGGATAAACCAATTGTTCCCCAGTACGAAAGGGTAAACTAATTCCTTGACACCCATATGGGTCTGCTCTCTAGTGCAATAGGATAAACTAATTGCATTCCAGTGTGAGATGATAAACTAATTGTTCTCCAGTGCGAGAAGGTAAACCAATTCCTCGACACTCATATGGGTCTGCTCTCCAATGTAAGAGGTTAAACTAATTACTCTCCAGTGCAAGAGGTTAAACTAATTGCTCTCCAGTGCGAAATGGTAACCAATTCCCCAAAAAAGATTGAATACTTGAAGACCAGCTAAGCAGCAAATGGTCAGGGGGTAACAACCACTTTGCACTCAACAATTTGCTCATCCGACACTTCATTTTCAGCAACTCTGATCTTGGCAGCTCCATCTTTTATTGCTCCATCTACGACAGCTGAAAAATCAAACTCAAGCAGTTTCCTCATTTTTGGCAAGCAACCCAGACGTGGTAGCCCAAACCATGGCATATGCCACGCCATTTCCTCAGCCCATGTTGAGCCAGCCTTTGGCTTCAGTCAAGATGAGCAGCATAAGTTGTGGCCCCCGTCACACCACATCTTCGACCTATTCCAAGCCGACTCCTGGACTCTGCCAGCCAATGTGCCATACCACCCCGATGACTGCCCCGTAGCAGCACCACTCAAGAAGAAAACAAAGGAAATTAAGTTTTTCTTACATCGGTGCAGCACAGAGAAGATAAAGAAATCAACGAAAGATGGTTCTTTGCACGAGCAAGCAAAGAAGAGTGCTAGAGGAGGGGGAACAAATATCCTCTAGCTTTCTCTCTTTCTTGTAGGGATAACTAATTGCCCTCCAAAGTTGATTTAATCATTTGCTTAAGGTAGGCTTAAATAGGCTTTGGAGGCAATGTATTCCCTTTTGCTAGAAAAATCTAATTCCAAGTTCAAGTGGGAATCTGCATCAAAGTTGGAGATCTTTACACCTATTGCCCTTTCCTGCGAGCAGCCCAGCATGTGTGGGGGCATTTGTGGAGCTAAAAATAATCAAGCAAATTATGGAGGCGACACGTGTACTTTAGGGATAAAAAGACAAAATTACCCTCAAGGCACACCGGGATTCCTACGCGCATGCAACAGACAATAACGGCTCAATCAAGGAAGAGTCAAAAGTGATCAAAATAATATTTATTCAAAACCCTCTCATCACTCCTCATCAAATCCTCATCCACAAGGTAACTCCCAATTATTCTTTTCAAATTGGGATTAATTACCAAATTAATTGCAAGATATTATTTCTCCAAATAGAGTCGGCAACACCCCTATATATAGCTCCATCTTCACACCAAAATGCGAGGCCATTCTCTCCCTAAAATTCTTTAAACACTTTATCTCTCAAATTCTAACTTTGGCATTGGGGATTCTTCCGCCAAAGCCCCATTCATCGTGGGCGCGTGAGGCTCTTAGCCTTGATCTTAGGTTATTATTTTGCAGATGCATTTTCGTCAAAGGAGAAGAAGGCGAAAATTTGCATCCACAGGTTTGTTGGTGCTACTTCTGGTGGTGGTGAATTTGCTTGTTTGGCTTCAAGTGGTAGTGGTTTCATTGTTGCAGCTTCAAACAATGGTGGTTTTACTGCTACAGCTTCAGGCGGTGGTGGATTTTCTAGTACAACTTCAAGTGGTGGTGGTTTCGCTGGTGCAGCTACAGGCGGAAATGGGGTTTAGTGGTGGACTCCCTGATACTGGTAGTATTTTCTCTTCTTTTTTTTTTTCAATTTTTTTTCAAATTTTCTGGTACATCTTTAAGCGATGGTGGTAAATAAGTTTTACTTATTTGTTTATTTTTACAGTATACTAAAGAGTGAGATTAAACAATTATAAAATACATTAAAAATAAAAGTATCAAGTAATTTAAAAATACCAAACACATTAAAAAAAATTATAATAATTAATTTACAGGTGCAAAAAAATGTGAAAAAAATATGCAAAGGCTCAGGATTGCATCATCTACGCTATGAGTATAAGTCCATCATTATTTGAATTTTTAAAACCATACAAACCTTAGGGAGTTCAAAATAAATAAAATTCTTACTCATTAATGTACATGTTTAGAAAATGTGAAAGCATATATAAAAGTGTAAGGTTTCTCAACTTTGAAATACAACTTCCTTCATTTTGCATATCCTTAACATTTGATATTTTATAGTAATGTACTAATGGTTTTTTCGTTAGGCTCTTATTTTGAATTATGTAATACTTGAAAGACAAATGTTTTTTTTTTTTTTAAATATTTATGTGACAATGTGGTATGCATATACTAATTTAGTGTTATGTTATAGATATATATATATATTTTTGTCAAATTATGTTTTTCATTTTCATTATTTATTGATTAAAAAAAAATTTAACGGATCGGGTCATATTACCTGATAATATTAATAGGTCGATTTCGAGTCTGGTTATATTACATGTTTACTTTAACAGATGTTATACAACACGATATCAGATATGATACGAAAACGATACGAACACACAAAACATGACACAAATGCTAGATCTATCTAGCTAATGGTCAAATGATTATCCAACATTGTAAATTGGTAAAAATACATGCTTGTGGAGGAAAGTAAGTTGTGTTCTTACCAATTGCCAAAGCCTTAGCCAAGACGAGGGGAAAATGAGAAGAAAGTGAAGGGGAAAGAAAGAAAGAAACTGAGAAAATTAGCAAAAGTTAGTTTAACAAGGACGAGGAGGAGGAGGAGGAGGAGGAAGATGAAGAGATGAGTTGGCCTCAAACTGCGAGGCAAATGGCAAATCAGACCGACCCTAAAAGACCCCTAAATCAATTCACATTTGAAATTTGGTATTACGACAGGCTTTGTGAATCATAACTAGAAGAAGAACCAGTGAAAGAAGGAAAGAAGGAAGAAGAAGATTTGAGAGAGAGAGAGAGAGGCGGAGGGTGGGACCGGTGTAGGGGGATAGGGGGTAGGAGGAGTTTATGATGCTTTGCGAATCATTGCGTGATCGAATACAGCCATGGCTTCGTGATTACGATAGGCTTCAATCATTGGCCGTCATTCTCCTCTACATTCAGGTTCCTCTCCTTTCCTTTCCTTTCATTTCCTTTCGCTTCATCTTCGTTTCAATTACAAAACCAAATCAATACGAATGAATGATTGATTCATATAACGTGTTAAAGATCGATCCTTTGATGTACGTATGTATGTATAGATTGGGTGCGCATTGGTGGGATCGCTTGGTGCACTGTATACCGGGGTTTTGCTGATAAATCTGGCCATTGCATTGTTCGCCCTCGTCGCAATCGAGAGCAGCAGTCAGAGCCTCGGCCGCACATACGCCGTCCTTCTCGTCTGCGCCATCTTCCTCGATGTCATCTGGTTCATTCTCTTCACTCACGAAATCTGGTACCATTTTCCATTTTTTCCATTTTGCATTTTAATGTATGTATATGTATATATATGTATGCTTGCTTCTGATGCTTTTATGTTTGTAACTTTGTGTTCTGCAGGAACCTTTCTCGTGGAAGTGGGAGTAATACAACTTTGTACATCTTCTCTGTAAAGCTCACTCTGGCCATGCAAATTATCGGCTTTTCCATCAGGTTATCCTCCTCCTTGTTATGGATTCAGATCTACAGGTTGGGCCTTTCCTATGTAGACACTAGTGCAACTCCTAGAGAAGCTGATTTTGATTTAAGAAATAGTTTCTTGAGTCCTACTACCCCCGTTGTACCCAGACAAACTTCAGATTCTAGTGATGCTATAGGAGGCGCTATCTATGACCCCGCTTATTACTGCTCACTCTTTGAAGATGGTCAGGTTTGTCTTCTCTCTCTCTCTCTTACATTACATGCCTGCTCAAATTTTCATTTTCCTTGTTCTTCTCTTGCATCTACAATTGCAATATGTTATCACCTCACTTTGTTTGCATCAGTAACGATTAACAAACTTACTATGGAGCAACTTCATCTTCTTTTGTATTTCTGTTTGTACAAATTGTATAGCTTCACCCACTGATCTGTTTAAAATCTCATTTAATCCATGTTTCCTTAAGTCATGGATGTTAAAAGTTGGTGAAGTTAGTGACATACAATTATATAAGAACCAAGAAGTTAGAGTATACAATTGCAGGACAAAAGTTAGTGAAGTTAGTGACATACAATTAATCTCTTTTAATTTCTTTGGTGAGAAGTGCAGTTTTAAAACCCTAATATTTGGGATTCACAATAAGAGTAGGGGAGGGACACGAGAGAGTGGGTATAATGAAGGAATGTAGACATTGGCCCACTTGAGGTTGTCAAAATTTACTAGGCAAGATTCTATGAATAGCTACCTACAAGACAACTATAAAGTATTTTTTAAAGATTAATGAGTCTCACTCTTCCAAGGAAACTATAACAATCAAGTATATGTATAGCTTCAAAAAAGTGTGATGTAGAAGGTAGCTGGAGCACTAAGAGTTCAAGGGTTGCAATGTATCATGTATGTAACTTGGTCTGTCATATATAGATGACCATTAAAGTCCTCTTGGAGGCAAGAATATTCATAAGAGGACATGAGATCGCATATCATGAACAACAACGCTATCCTTGATATTTGTGATTTGTGAATTTCGTATCCAACTTGGTTAAGGAATGAAATTCTAATTAGGCTTCCTTGAAAAGAGACGTAACGTGTCTGTTCTGGACGTAACTCTGGGAAAGTTTTCTGCTCTGTTAACATTTGCATTCTAGGAGAGGGGGCTGAAAGTTTGATATCAATTGTTCTAAGTGGGTCTGGACAACCATGCATGTTGGTCTTGAATTTTCCAGTGGAACTAACGCCACTGGTGACCCAAAACATTTTCTTTAAATAAGTAAAGGTCCTATGCATCAAAGGAATCATGCAAGATTTTTCTTGGACTTGGATACTAGTTGGATGGTGGGCTAGGCAAGATTTGAGAATTGATGATCTTGCTGTTCTACCCCGGAAAACCCTTTCTAAAACTGGCTTTGATCATTAAGTCACTATGGTGTCCACAAGAAGGGTCTTTTGTGACTGTTTGTGTGGCAATTGAAGAAGAGGGGTTCTGTGCAATTTGTTCACTCCTCCACTTCGATCTGAGTTCATCATGGCGGCATGCAATCACATAAATGTAGACTTTACCATAGAATATTGAAAGATGCAAGGAATAAAAGACACGAACTCTGCAAATACTTTCGTGTCTATCCATCCAATGAATGAATATGTTTTTAATACAAGTTTTGTTGTAGTATAATTTTTGTTGACTTTACTTTGTCCATCATGATTTAAGCATAGAACATATTGATTTGAAATACTATGACGCATTTGACGATGTAAGAAGGTTTTTATTCAGATCCTTGTTTGGGATGTGAGAATGTTTTCCTCCACTTCCGATTTTTATTTGTTTATTTCATTGGGGGGGTTGGGGAAGGGGGGACATCATGACTACCACTTCTTTTTCCAGCTTTGATTCTCGTTTACATATAATTATTACAAAATATACAATAATGGTCATAATAGTCTAAAAGGAAGGAGGTTGTCAAAAACAACCTAACGCAAGATTGTACAAATATGTACATGGAAGAAAACAAGAAAGAAAGCCCGTATGTAAAGTCAAAGGAACAACCATTACGGTGTGTTCCAAGAAATCTCCGGCAGCAAAGCTGATAGGTATATTCAGAAATATAATATGGAAAGGTAATTAGGAAAGGGTAAAGGATTTAATTTGTGTATGAACTTCATTGAGGGTTAACTCAAAGGAATGAGTCTGTTAAGGGGCATTCGACTGAAGTGTCTTTGAAATCACATGATAATAAAATGAAAAATGAATGCTAATGTTCTCATAGTGCATCTTGTTATGGTTCTGTGCATGATGGTTTTGAAAGTAATCAACCTGGCGAAAGAATGAAAGGAATATATGGTGTACTATTGCAACATCTAGTTTGGAGAATTACGTTTTGCTATGATGTGAACTACTGAGATATATGTTGGTGTTTGAAATTTGGAACTGCTGATACTTTCTTTTTCTTTAGATATTCATAATACTGTTCTTGTCTGTTAGAACGTAGCAACGACTGTTCGTCAACTGTTACTAAATTGAAACTTCTGTTATTGGTTTCTAGGGAAAATATTGCAGTGGCAACAGATCTACTTCTGATGTCGAATCTTCTAAGGCAAAACCATCTGTAGTCAGATCGTTTCAGTTCGTAGATGTAAGTATCCATGAATATGTTTCTGACCAGTTATATGAAATTTGGTAGCATAACGTGTCTGATGACGCGGGTTGTGATCCCCACTATTATGCCATTTGGTTAATTTATTTGGTATAGCAGATCTCATGGTTTCATTCTTACCCTTTTGTTATCTCCCAGCAACACCAACTGACCAAAACATTCCATTCACATGTTTATCTACATTTAGTATTTGGTTGGGTGGCGTTTTGAGGTTGTTTTCTTGGTTTTGACAGAGAGATTTCTCAGTTGAGAATTTGGATAATTCATTTGTACACCTCTCTACCCAAAATTTGATTGGATGATGATTTGTGGTTGTTATATAACCGTACCCATACTTGTATCATGTGCAAGCATTATAAATCTTGTGTAAAATGATTTTAGTCATCCAGCTGACAAAGGCCTTTTTATTCCCTCATTAGTAGTTATGCTCCTCTGCTGTTTTCTTATTCATTTTCAACAAGATACTCAAAAATTATCTTGGCTCATGCGTTCTTTCGGCCGCCACATTATACTACATATGCCATTTAAGTATTAGTCATGTACAGGGCAGATTGTCATCAGATAGATCTGTGCGTAGTAGAAGAATATATGAATCCATATTGGGGCTGTGACTGTTACCCCACTTTAGGTTAATAGGATTTTCTTTAATTGTAAAAGTCTCTTATGATTATTATTTTATCCAGATGAAACGTCGTTTTTGCTGCTTCTAACTCGATTTGAAACCTTGCAGGAGGAGAAGGCAGCAAGCCAGCCTAGTTCGGTTTAATTTTGAGTGCCATCTGTCTTTTCCTTGTGGATCGACTCCCCTAGGTAGTTGTCTAGAGGATCTTTCATATGATGTAGTCGCTGCGGCCAGATTGTGTTAGGGAGTGGGCCTTGTACAGTCGGATCACATATTATTGCATTTGTATTGGCCGGATGAGGATGGGAACGTGTTGATCAAATCAAAGTATTAAAAGGAGAAGCACATGGTCCGTGTGGTTTGGTTTGGTATGCCAAAAGCTTTTGATAAAGATCCAAGTCCAGTGGTCCATGCGTGTGAGTCGAGTTAGCGTGTCGGCATCACCACGCAGCAATCAGACATGTGGGTGTTAGTTGACAATAGCATTTTGGTTGAGGAACCAAGAGAAGGCAATTGCCTCTTGTTTCCATGACAACATTTGTTCACCCTTTCAATGTAGCTTTGCTTTTTCGTTGAATTTCACACCCCGTACAATGTTATTCACTACGAACTTGCAAGAGTTTTTTTGTTGTTTGTTTGTCCGAAGTAGGCGTGTAGAAGATACTTTTGGATAATTGCAAGCCTCAGAGTATAATTAGGCCATGCAAGGGAGGCAGTTTTGGTGGGCTTTGTTTGTTCTTGCTAAGGAAAAGCCGGTTTCCATGGTCCCTTGCTTTTTGTTGGTATATATAGGTTGAGCAGGATATGAATGAGGAATATATTGATGTAAATAGTGGGTTGAAAGAGAGAGTATTCATGCATTGTTTTGTTGGCTCGGAACAATCGAAAGCCGGCACAGCAGCCAGCTAAGTGCTTCGCTAACTTGGGTGCCATGTTTTGAAAGGAAAACACTTTGTTTTAACTAACTTGATTACGTAATTTTTGCTAAAAATAATTGAGTTAATACTTTTCGTCAATTAATTAAGCTTAGCCTCATGCTAAATATTCACAGACGATATGAGCTTCTTCTGCCTCGATAGAGAAGAATATAAGTAAAGAAATAGGAACGGTAAAAAATAAAATAATTATCATTATTAGGAGTTACTAAGCTTTCAATTGAAACGTCAATGGGGTCACGGCTTAAGCTTTTTTTATTTATTTGTTTATGAAAGGACGTGTCGGGCATTTGAATGATTGTCATTTGTCAACCTTCCCATTTCTCTCTCTAGTACTAATTTTGAATCATAAGTAAATTGAAGCGACAATCCCCAAACATGACCAAACTGGATCGCTCGATTAAAATTTGAGCCATTTTTAGTATTTAAATTTGATAATTTAGGGAGCATTCACAAAAATTTTATTTAGGATTAGAGTTCATGTGTGGTCGTCCTACTTTATGCTTTGTTGCTTCATTTAATTCTTATGAACATTTGACTTTTTATTGCTTATTTCAGTCTAAATACAACTACAACATTAATTTTTTATAAAGGGACAACTTCTTATATCAGACTCTAATTGTTAATAAAGAATAATGATTCGTCACACATAATGAACCAAACATTTTTCAAACCATATGTAAAATATGTGATGCCAAATTAATTTAGAAAATCTTCGAGCCACAAGTAAACTTTATTCACTATTGACAACAATGCCCTTATTAAATTGGCAAAGTCCATATTTGTTTCATGCTCAAGTCAACCAACAAAAGAACATCTGAGCAGCTAATTACAATCTTTTCAAGCTCCATCATGGCAAGGAGATAAAACAATGGAATTGAAGATCCTTACCTTTAAGCTTTCATAATTGAAGATATATTCCGTTATTCAATGAAACAAAATCAAATAATAATATAATTCTAAAATATTATTATTTATTTAATAATATATCTAAGCATTATTGTCACAACCCGTCCCGGAATTTTAATTCTGAGGACGTGAAATTATGAAAATGCCCTTAAACAGGACTAAGGGGCGTAAAATATGTTGTAACTTGATGATTTGGGGATTGGGTAGGATCCCACCTCCCTCAAATCTCTCCCTCATTCCCGTACCTTGTCTCTCTCTCTCTCCTCCCTCACAAATCTCTCATTTTCTCTGTCAGTTCTCTCTCTCTCCTTCGAACTCACACGGACCACCCACAAAACCACCCTAAAACTATACCAACGAAGGATCTAAGACCACCATCGTACTCCTGAAGACCACACGAACACGATGGTACCAATTTCAGGTGAGTTTCACTTCGGAAAACTTGGATTTCAATTTCACTGTGCGTGTGCACTGTTCATGCACACGTAAAACTTGATGTTTTCTGGGGTTTTGAAGCTTGTAGGAAGCTTGGTGAGGTCCTAAGGAAGCTCGGAGTGCTTCGTTTGAAGGATTTGGACGTCGGGATCACGAACTGTAAGTTTGGCCGAATTTTCGTATTTTTGGAAAAGTTTGATTCCGTTGTTTTTAGGCCCTAAAACTAGTCCAACGTGGTAGATTATGTTTAGGGCTTCATTTTGGTATAAATTACGTGAAAAATGGACATAGGAACACGGAGAATGACAAGTTCAAAGTTTGGCCGGAGCTGTCGGGGCTTTTTCCGGCGAAACCACGGCGAGTTAGGGGTCGAGACAGGTATGGATGTGTTCGTCTCGTCAATACCTTCAATTTGATATATAGTACGTCGAAAATGGTTAAGAAATGAAGAAGTTATGACACTTTGAAGTTTACCCAGAAATTCCGGCAAAACACCATCTCCGGCGAAACCAGTCCGGCGACGCGAGGAAGAAGACGCGCGCGTGGGCAGCGCGTGAACAGTGCGCGTGGGGGCGCGTGAGAGCTCCAAATTGAGTTCTGAAAATTGTCACGCGTTCGTGACGTCGTGTAGATCACCGTGGTATATTCATACACCCAAATTGAGTAACGTATGAGAAAGTTATGGACGAATGTTTGGTGTATGTGCGTTAAATAACGTCAATTTGGTTACTTTTTGTATAGGTGAAAATATTACAGAGGAAGAATGTAACCAAGCTAGGGGAGGTTCAGGGACCTATGAGACGTCGATGTGATCAGTGAGTGGGCAGTTATTTTTCAGTATATATATATATATATACGTATGCTTGACATATTTCCCAGAAAACGTATTTTAAAAGAAATACGAATTATATATCCTGTCATATATGCATCATATTTTAATATGTGCATTACCATAATTATGCATACTGTTGCATGGTGCTGAGGAGGCACAGGTAAGTGCCAGGTAAGCGGTATTCATGTGGTTATGCATTCCTGTTTATTATGCAATGGTAGTTTGAGAGGTTTAGAGAGCTCATAATCTGCACCCCCGGTGTTAGTGCTCCCGTCCAGGGCCAGGGCACAGCCTTCACGTGTATGTTCACCAGCACCGCATGCTCGTCTTGGATCCAAGTTAGGTGCAAGCCTGTCGTAGAGATCACATTAGGTGGTTCCGACTTGTAGGTGACCCGCGATTTATCGCCAGCTTCACGTGATCGTAGCACTAGAGCATACATATATATTACACCCAGCTTGTCGTGCAGACCACGTTAGGTGGTTCCGACTCGTGTGCAGATTCAGTGATTGAGTTGAGCGTGGAGCTCTAGGTGCAGCGGTACATGTCACGTTAGGTGACTCCCGGCTGCCAGATTATATGTTATTGATGTGAATTACGCTTGAGCACTTACATTTGATTATGAGTTTCCGTTGTGGCATATTCTCGAGCATGAATGGCATATTTATGAGCATGAATGATATATCTCTGAGCATGACTGGCATATCTATACATACGTATATATGTTATTTTCTGGGAAATTATACTTGTTTTACGGCGAGGGGTTACAAAGTTTTGAGAAGTGTTTGGATTTGGAAAAGAATTGTTTTGCTGACCCACTCAACTTTGTTTTGCGCCCCTCCAGGTTCAAGAATTGCAAAGGTGTGGTGACTACGAGGAAATTCAACGGTGTTCTGACAGAATGGACAAAAATTAGGACTCACCTTTCGGGTGTTTCATTTTAGAAGTTGTATCTTTAAAGCTTCCGTACTGTGTAAATGGTTACGTCACTCTCACGTGACGGCCAGCATGCCCTCCTTCGGGACGGGGTGTGTCAGTTGGTATCAGAGCCTAGGTTTCAATCTTGGACATCTTGAGAAGTTCTAGTGAATTCTGTCAGAACTACACCGCCTCGTAGCAAACCACGTAGTTAGAGGAATTTAGTCTCCCTGATTTAGCTATTAGGGGAAACTATTATTTTGGTGATTCAGTATATTATCAAAAAGGGACATTTTAAGATGGGTTATGAGTTGAATTTGAATCACCTTATGAAATGATGAACCTGAGGGAGCAAAGTGATGGATTAACCGATTGGAAAAGATGTTTTAGATTATGCAAGTCAAAGGAATCTTCCTTTTGACAGAAGGGTTGAGACGACTACCTGGTTTGAGTTATGAACTTGTATCCTGGTGGAAACAGGAGTATAATTCGTTGTCACCGGAGGAAACAGCCGGTTGAGAATTGTTTAAGGACTTGTTTAAAGAAAAGAATTATTTCCTTTGGCATCTTATGATGGTAGAAAGTAAGAGTTTGCAAATGTGAGATAAGGAAAGCTGACGATCAATGAGTATTATAGAAAGTTCTCAGACTTGCCTCGTCCCATTCGAATGTTGCTGTTATTTTGATTGAAGTGTTGTATTGTTTTAGGCTGGGTGGCATAAGGCAGTGGTATTTTGGGTGACCACTATCCATTGTAATTCTTACCAGTAGTATACAAGATGTTGTTGAGCCTTAAGGACTCGGAGATTATGTCCATCGATAATGATGAAGAAGAATAAAGGAATGGGGATCAGAGGAATGATGACAAGGATAAAGGCCAGTCATCTCGAGAACCTCGAAAGATTCAGAACTTCAAAAGAAGTGAAGCTAATTCTAGTTCTTTTGGCAAAGGTTTTAATGCCATTGACCAGAGGCGAAGTGATAGATGTATTGGTAATCCCAGATCTCAGAGACAAGGTGATTTTGGTAAAGGAAATGTACCTTTGTGCTGTAGGTACAATAATGGACACCTTTGAGAATGTAGGCGAGAAAGCATTGGACGCTTTACAAGTGGATAGATGGGACATAGAACTACAAATTATGTCCAAAGCCAACAGAAGCCCTAGCAGTCTTCTTTGCCACAACTGGCGCCGATCCAACAAGTTCCTGGATCTATTAATTATGGTCAGTTAGGCCGTGGTGTACATGAAAGAAGTATTTACACTAATAGAGGTTGTGGGAGACAACAACAAGCCCAGGGATGTGTTAACCACACATCACTGCAAGATACTCAGAATTATTTGGATTTGATTAGGGGTACGATAATTATTCTTAATGTTTTAGCTAAAGTCTAATTGTTGTTAATGTAGAAATTTTACGTTATTAATGTTATTGCCTTGAAAGTAGTAAATAAACGCGGTTGAGACGTGTGTATGTATTTCCTAATGAGTGGCAAAATAGTAATATTACACCCTCGAGAGTTGTTGCTTACTTATCGAGACAACGATGATTTATCAGTATTGCGGGCTGCAGACCGTAATATTAATAACTTATTCGTGGATTCGTTAAGCAAGTAAACCGATAGGTTATCCTATGTTAGTATCGTACTTATTCAGAGTGCTCAGTATTAGTAGAGTATGTATTGTTGCTAGCTACTTTTGTTCCATTAGATTGTGGATTTCAATGTTATTCTAGAGCATATTATGTTATATACATGATATGATGAGTTGGTTATGAACTATATATGCAGCCGAGGGCTGAGTTGATTAGAATGAAAGAGTATGAGCTATGTTTATAGCCGAATGTTGAATTGATTATATGTTATTTTCCATCGGTCTGGATGACTAGAGATTACTTTTGTAAGTATGCAAAGTGAAGAGAGGCAGACCGTTAATTATGCTGTGAGAGCAAAGAGATTATTATCAAAAGGCTGCCAAGGATACTTATCTTATGTGGTGCTAAAAGATGTCACTTCTAGTAGTGTGGAAGAAGTGGGAGTAGTCAAACATTTACCTGACGTTTTCCCTGAGAATTTACCTAGATTGCCGCCAGTTAAAGATGTAGAGTTCACTATGGATTTGTCTCCAGGTACAAACCTTATATTATAGAATGTTGCCTTTTGAACTAAGAGAATTGGAAATTGGTTGATAAAGGTTTTTATTCAACCTAGTACATTACGTTGGGGGAACCCCAGTTTATTGGTGAGAAAGAAAATGGACATTAAGGCTGTGCTTTGATTATAAGCAGTTGAATCGAGTAACAATTGAAAACCGTTATTCCTAACCTCACATTGATGGTTGTTTGATCAGCTTCTAGGTGGTTGTATATTTTCTAAGATGGACTTGAGGTCTGGATATTATTAGTTGAAGATTATCGATGAGGATGCCCTTATGATAACTTTCAGGATTCGTTAAGGTCATTTCAAGTTTGGTGATGCCATTCGGAGTGACGAATGCATCTACTACTTTATGAATTTGACGAATAAAGTATTCCAATGATATCTAGACCGATTTGTTGTTATTGCTATTGAAAGGATTGATAAGACTAGAGCAAAGTATGCTAAACATCTTAAATTGGTATTGCAAAGATCGAGGGAACGTCGATTGTATGCTAAGTTTAGCAAATGCCAAGGTTGGATGAATCAAGTAGCATTTTTGAGATATGTTATATCTGCTTCAGGTATTCAAGTGAATTCTTAAAAGGTAGCAGAAATTGAGAATTTAGAACAACCACGAATCGTGATTAAGATTCAGAGTTATCCTAGCTTAACAAGCTATCATGGACGGTTCGTGAAAGATTTTTTCAGTCATTGCCTTGCCATTGACGAGAAAAGAGGTTAAGTTTGAGTGGGATGATAATTATGAGTAAAGGTTTCAACAGTTGAAGTATTCCTCACTCATGCACGTATTTTAGTACTCCCAGAAGATAGTGGTAATCATAAATTTTTAGTGATATTTCTTGAATGGTATTGGATGCATGTTGATGCAAATGTTAGGGTGATTACATACGTTTCACGACAAAAGGAACCTCATGAAATGAATTACCCTACTGGTGATTTGAAAGTCATGATTACCATCCTTGCTGTGAAGTTATGAAGACATTATATTTGGTAAGAATGCAAGTTTTTTTTTTACGAATCCAAAAAGTCTCCAATATCCATTACTTGGAAGGATTTTGATATAAGGCAGGGAAGGTGGATTGAATTGTTTAATGAACATGATTGTACGACCAGGGTGATCGTAAAATTGTTCTAGCTGATGCACTTGGTGAAAAGACGGTGGTAAGAATTAATGTCTGGCACGCTTGCCAAGATTGTCTTCTTGTGGATTGGAAATCAACTGAAGTAAAGTTGAGAATGAAAGATTGAGAAGAAGTTGTAATTGCTAATTTTCAAGTTAAGTCTTTTTAGTAAGGTCGTACTCAAGACTCAAATGGTTAACGACGAAAATTAAGAATTAACCAAGGCAAAGAAAGAAGGGAAAAAGAAAGATTGCTGAGTTCGAGAATAGGATGGTTATGATTGAACTTGAAGTGATAGTTGATCAATGTACCAAGTTAGTACATTTACTCCAGTGTTGAGTAACAACCACAGTGCAACAGTACTTATATGTTTTATGGAGAAGAGATTTGGGTTACGGAACTGCTGAGTTTCTTAAGTATATTGGTTGCGCAGTTTCCAAAGTAACGCCATAAGGACCATGAAATGTGTCGATTTTTGGCTGATTTGTGGAAGAAATGCTTCTGGATAGAGAAGATTCGATCACGAAAGAGTTTTGGTAGGCCCTAAAACTATGGATGAGTCTTCTCAAATTATTCAGGTGATTAAGTTTAACCTGAGAGTAGCCAGGAATGGCAAAAGAGATTAATAGTTGAACATGTCACTAATCGAGTGTTTAACGTAGATGATCTTATAATTTTGAAGTTTTCACTTTAGAAAAGTATGATTCGGCTTGGAAAGGAAAGCAAATTAAGTCCTAAGTACATCGGACCTTATGTGATCATCGAAGAGTAGGTGAAGTTGCTTGAATTACTTCCAGAGTTATTGTAAGAGCATGATGTGTTTCATGATTCAACATTTTTAGAAATTTCATCACGAAAAGAAATAGTGAGATTTGGAAAGGAGACAAAATAAGTCTTAAACACATCAGACCGTTTTTGACCACTAAAGGAATCGATGAAGTTGCATACAAGTGGTGATGTCTTCAGAATTTGCTAAGGTGCATAATGTATTATATTTCGATGCGTTGTCACTAGGTGGCAGATTCGTCACATGGAGTTCCGGTGCAACTGTTGAGAATTAATCCGGATTAAACTGGTTGAGGAACCAAGGACGACTTTGGATTGGAAAAAGAATGTATTGAGAATTAAGACAGTGTAATTGGTAAAGAATTTGTGAAGAAAGCATTCAGTGGAAGAAATTACGTGGGAGAAGGAGAATCGGATGAGAGAGATTTATCCGAAGCTATTGTATGAGTTTAGTTGATTAAGTTGGTTGTTGGAATTTCGGGGACGAAATTCTATAAGGAGGGAAGGTTGTCACAACCCGTCCCGGAATTTTAATTCTGAGGACGTGAAATTATGAAAATGCCCTTAAACAGGACTAAGGGGCGTAAAATATGTTGTAACTTGATGATTTGGGGATTGGGTAGGATCCCACCTCCCTCAAATCTCTCCCTCATTCCCGTACCTTGTCTCTCTCTCTCTCTCCTCCCTCACAAATCTCTCATTTTCTCTGTCAGTTCTCTCTCTCTCCTTCGAACTCACACGGACCACCCACAAAACCACCCTAAAACTATACCAACGAAGGATCTAAGACCACCATCGTACTCCTGAAGACCACACGAACACGATGGTACCAATTTCAGGTGAGTTTCACTTCGGAAAACTTGGATTTCAATTTCACTGTGCGTGTGCACTGTTCATGCACACGTAAAACTTGATGTTTTCTGGGGTTTTGAAGCTTGTAGGAAGCTTGGTGAGGTCCTAAGGAAGCTCGGAGTGCTTCGTTTGAAGGATTTGGACGTCGGGATCACGAACTGTAAGTTTGGCCGAATTTTCGTATTTTTGGAAAAGTTTGATTCCGTTGTTTTTAGGCCCTAAAACTAGTCCAACGTGGTAGATTATGTTTAGGGCTTCATTTTGGTATAAATTACGTGAAAAATGGACATAGGAACACGGAGAATGACAAGTTCAAAGTTTGGCCGGAGCTGTCGGGGCTTTTTCCGGCGAAACCACGGCGAGTTAGGGGTCGAGACAGGTATGGATGTGTTCGTCTCGTCAATACCTTCAATTTGATATATAGTACGTCGAAAATGGTTAAGAAATGAAGAAGTTATGACACTTTGAAGTTTACCCAGAAATTCCGGCAAAACACCATCTCCGGCGAAACCAGTCCGGCGACGCGAGGAAGAAGACGCGCGCGTGGGCAGCGCGTGAACAGTGCGCGTGGGGGCGCGTGAGAGCTCCAAATTGAGTTCTGAAAATTGTCACGCGTTCGTGACGTCGTGTAGATCACCGTGGTATATTCATACACCCAAATTGAGTAACGTATGAGAAAGTTATGGACGAATGTTTGGTGTATGTGCGTTAAATAACGTCAATTTGGTTACTTTTTGTATAGGTGAAAATATTACAGAGGAAGAATGTAACCAAGCTAGGGGAGGTTCAGGGACCTATGAGACGTCGATGTGATCAGTGAGTGGGCAGTTATTTTTCAGTATATATATATATATACGTATGCTTGACATATTTCCCAGAAAACGTATTTTAAAAGAAATACGAATTATATATCCTGTCATATATGCATCATATTTTAATATGTGCATTACCATAATTATGCATACTGTTGCATGGTGCTGAGGAGGCACAGGTAAGTGCCAGGTAAGCGGTATTCATGTGGTTATGCATTCCTGTTTATTATGCAATGGTAGTTTGAGAGGTTTAGAGAGCTCATAATCTGCACCCCCGGTGTTAGTGCTCCCGTCCAGGGCCAGGGCACAGCCTTCACGTGTATGTTCACCAGCACCGCATGCTCGTCTTGGATCCAAGTTAGGTGCAAGCCTGTCGTAGAGATCACATTAGGTGGTTCCGACTTGTAGGTGACCCGCGATTTATCGCCAGCTTCACGTGATCGTAGCACTAGAGCATACATATATATTACACCCAGCTTGTCGTGCAGACCACGTTAGGTGGTTCCGACTCGTGTGCAGATTCAGTGATTGAGTTGAGCGTGGAGCTCTAGGTGCAGCGGTACATGTCACGTTAGGTGACTCCCGGCTGCCAGATTATATGTTATTGATGTGAATTACGCTTGAGCACTTACATTTGATTATGAGTTTCCGTTGTGGCATATTCTCGAGCATGAATGGCATATTTATGAGCATGAATGATATATCTCTGAGCATGACTGGCATATCTATACATACGTATATATGTTATTTTCTGGGAAATTATACTTGTTTTACGGCGAGGGGTTACAAAGTTTTGAGAAGTGTTTGGATTTGGAAAAGAATTGTTTTGCTGACCCACTCAACTTTGTTTTGCGCCCCTCCAGGTTCAAGAATTGCAAAGGTGTGGTGACTACGAGGAAATTCAACGGTGTTCTGACAGAATGGACAAAAATTAGGACTCACCTTTCGGGTGTTTCATTTTAGAAGTTGTATCTTTAAAGCTTCCGTACTGTGTAAATGGTTACGTCACTCTCACGTGACGGCCAGCATGCCCTCCTTCGGGACGGGGTGTGTCAATTATTCTCAAACATTTTAAGATATTTCAACATCTTAAATATATTTTCCTATTGCATGCAACAAATGACACACTCTGGTCAATCAGACGCCGACACATGACATGAGATTCCCTATACATGTGGTCAACCCTAACTCCTATAATTCCCCATTTTCCAGTTTATTATTTGGTAAGTTGATTTTCCGTAGTTCAACTCTAAATCTCTCTTTTTTAGAGAAATTGTTTTAGACTTCAGAGGTTCATTGGTTGCCAAACCTCTCTAGGCGCGTGACTTTGGTCCTTAACCTAAGGCGTCACTTTATTTAGTAGGTATAATTTCGTCAAATAAGAAGACGGCGAAATTTTGCTACTACAAAACCCTTTTAGGAGCTTCATAGAAGATAAGAAATATTTTAAGAGTGTTTTCGTTTTTAATTAATGTGCTTTTGGTATGAATCTATTTTGTTACGAGGGGGGAGAAAAGAGAGGGGGGGGGGGGGGGTGGGGTTGATCACTAGAGGAGGTTGATCCATACTTGCGATGCCTCAAGTTATTAGGTATTGATCCCTTCATTTATACTTAAGCTCGATCATAGTGTTAGCGATTTGTTTAAATTATATTAATTGGGCATAATAAATCTTTTCGTTCAATAATATTATGCTATATTTTATTTTGTTAACAAAACATAGTATATACATTAAGATGTTGGGGAAGTTAATTAAATTTTATAATAAGTTTGTAATAATAATGTAGTTCAACATTGTCTTTATTAAAAGAAAACAACAATTGATATTAATTTCTTGAGCTGAGCTGACCACCAACAGCTAGCAACAATTGTGGAAGTAACCAAAACAATCAAGGGCAAAGTTGTGAAATAGCGGGTAACAAGAATATTTAATTATCGTAGGAGAGAAATTAGAGAGAGACTAAAATTGAATATGAAAGGTTCTTGATATAGGAAAAATAAAAATAAAAAAAGAAGGCAATAGAAATCAAATTATTGGCTATTTGGTTTTGAAAAACAATGAATGAGGGACCACCACCACATGGTCCACATCACACGCATACACATAACGCGTTTTACGATTAGTTCATTTTTTTTAATTTTAAAAGGACAAGGAAATTATAGATACCCAACCCAATCGAAAGAAACAAACAAACAGACAAAAACAAAGAATAAAAGAGTAGAAGAGAATAAACAAACGGCGGAAATTTCTCAGTAGAAGATGATATAAACGTGGAATGAAAAGTAGAGTAATCACAACATTAGTCTAAAATATTGCAATTTGAATTTGTAATTTTCAAAAGCAAAGGAGTAAAAGAAAAATAGAGGAAAGAAATTAGCAAGTTGGAAACTTGGAAAGGGGATGGGATCGGGAGAGACACACACACACAGATAGAGGGGGGAAGGGTTGGTGGAGTCTTTCTTTCCCTCAGTTTTCTCTTTTTTTTTGCAGCTCCAAAAGCCAAAACCAAAACCAAAAACCCAGAAGGGGAAGGAAGGAGGAAGAAGAAGACAAAGAAGGAATTCATAAAATTGCTTGCTTTATCATTTGGGTGGGTACACTCTCCACAAATCTTGTATTTCTCTCCTTCTGTATTATTCAAACAATTCGTCTAAATTTTGTAACTTTATATGCTGCAGTAATTTCCAAATTTATTACGTTTACGTTTGGTTTGCATGTCAAATGTCATCATCTTCTTCTTGTTGTTGAATTTTGATTGTTATTAATTATTGTTGGTAAATACTAAATACTAGATGGATAATAAATAGCTGGGTCCTGAAATACTTCCAGATCCTTCCCTTCCTTCTCTACTCACCTTAAATGTTACAATCGGCTTTAAATCCACACCTCTCCTCTAATCCTCTTCCATAAAACCCTGGTTCCATTCTGGAAAGCGATTTGATTTCTTAACATCTGCTTTTGCTGTTGCTCAACCTTGTTCCTCCCATTTTTTGGCTTTTGGTAACAATAAAAATTCAACTCTCCGTCTTCCTTTTTATTTTTATTATTATCTATTTTTGCGCTTTTTTTTCCTTTCTGAAACAAGTGATTTCTTTCTGTGGTTCATCGAAGGTGCTCAACTTCAGCATATCTTCTGCTGCATGGACTTGTCAAATTCTGACTTTTTTTATATAATTATTCTTGATAATTATTTAGTTGTTTGGGATTTACATATATTAAATGGTGTTGTTAATAATTTGTGTGTTGGGTGGGATTGTGGGGATGAAGGGCAATATTGTTGTTGTGATGGCTTAGATCTCAAGTCGGGCTAAATTCTTCATCTCTTTGGTCCTGTTTAATTGGTAATTGATTTTGATATGGTATTGTGACAGTGAGTGAAGAAAGAAAAAAAGAAAGAAAGAACGAGAGATGGACGAAGCAATGGTAGCAAGGTATTGGTGTTATAGGTGTTCTCAAATGGTGAATCCCATCATGGAAGTAGAAATGAAATGCCCCTTTTGCCAAGGCGGATTTATTGAAGAAATCAATGGCACTACAAGGGAGAATCAAGACGCTGACTCTGATTTGGGTTCCGATCGTGCGCTCTCCCTCTGGGCTCCAATCCTGTTGGGCATGATGAACAATCCCCGTCGTCGCCGGAGATTAAGACGACTCGACTTTGATGACGATGATGATGATGATGATGACAATGACAATGACAATGATGATGGTGACACTCGCCAGGGCGGAGATACTGAATTGGACAGAGAACTTGAATCAATCATCCGGAGGAGGAGAAGAAGCTCAGCTACTATTCTACAGCTGCTTCAAGGCATTCGAGCTGGATTGGCATCTGAGTCTGAGAATTCTGAGGGGGATAGGGAAAGAGAAAGGGAGAGGGAGCGTGTAATTCTTATAAATCCTTTCAATCAAACCATCATTGTTCAGGGATCTTACGATTCGAATCAGGGTCAAAACAACAATCACACCCCTATTGGTTCATTAGGCGATTATTTCATCGGGCCTGGTTTAGATTTGTTGCTGCAACATTTGGCAGAGAATGATCCTAATAGATATGGGACTCCACCTGCGCAAAAGGAGGCAGTGGAAGCTCTGCCCACTGTGACGATCAAGGAGAATTTGCAGTGTTCAGTGTGCTTGGATGATTTTGAGGTCGGTGTAGAAGCAAAAGAGATGCCATGTAAGCACAAGTTTCATAGCGGGTGTATTCTGCCATGGCTGGAGCTTCATAGTTCCTGTCCAGTTTGCAGGTTCCAGTTGCCTGCTGATGAATCAAAGCGTGATTCAGATATTTCCAGGAATAGCAGTAACTCGAGGGAGAGTGAAGAGATTGGTGATGATGTTGGTGGGGAAGAGGGAGATGAGGATGGGAGAAACGGAAACGGGAGAAGGTTTTCAATACCGTGGCCTTTCAATGGTCTGTTTTCTCACTCAGGATCTCAGTCAGGTGGCAGTGTGGGAAATTCATCATCATCATCGTCGGCAAATGCAACCGGAAGTGGAAGCACTTCTCAAACAGAAGAGAACTGAGTATATATTTCCATTAGATCAGTTGGTATATCAGGTTCTTGTCCATTATGTGGCTTCAATCGTCCTCTGCGCAGCTTGTGTACATAGTATCTTACGTGAATGTGAATAATGGAAGTTCAAATTGTTGTTTTATTTTTCCTCCTTTTTGTTATAAGGAAGGATGGTCTCTTGTAGATGTTTTGGCCTCCTAGTCAGTACCACAAGAACTACTTATGTTGCTATATTTACCTGATATGTGAGTGAATTGCTTTCCCATTTTTTCTTTGCTGTTGCACTCATAACTGGTGCTGCTTTAGAGGCATGAAAGCTTCAGCATCATTGTTGGACTTTTGGCTTCTTTGTTCCAACTTTGAATTTTTTGGTATTGAATTTGATAATGTCATTTTCGGAGGTGGACCCAGCTGACACGGACTCACTAGAACCCTTGATTGTTCTCATTGGATTATAGACAAGACTTGGAAGGAATGGGATCCTCTCCTGAGCTTTGTGCTCAGGATCCTCTTGACCAGCACACGTGAGAATCCAACAGTTACAAACAGGAGATCTCTTTAAAATTATGATAATTGTAACCATTGGATCAAAATCCAACGGCTCATGTGGGCTGGTCAGGAGGATCCTGAGCTTGTGCTCGGGAGAGGATCCAATTCCGACTTGGAAGATAGGTCCTACTAGTATTAGCTGCTGATCCTTTCCTCTGTCATACTTGATATTTTATTCTTTCTTACAAAACCATGTTCCAAACTAGGATGGTCGGCTGGCCTAGCCCATGTCTATATTTACTTCAATCATACGCAGAAGCCAAGTCAAGCCATGCCATTTAAACTGAACTGAATTGAATTCAGAACTCGATCGAATTGTTTATTATGTTGGATGATGGATCATGTTCATAATTCATACTACGGATTCTTCTGTCGTATTAGTAATATTAAGTCTAAGCGGTGGATTAAGTAACATCTATTTTTAACATACATAACATGCAAAACTCATGAAGCTATCAATTCATCAAAATGGTCCTATTCGTAAACGTATTGCATTAAGTCCAACATCGCAATATCAGCAAATTATGTAGCTATCCACGCCTGCTCATCACAAACACTGATGACGGCGGTAGACATAGATGTTTTCGCATCCAAAAACACATATTAAACGAGGCAAGGCAAGGCAAAATCACAAGCATTGTCATTGGCTAATTTTGAAAATGCCAAAAAGAACAACATAAGAAACCATTGCCATCATCATCACTTCACGGTCAAGATCTTGATCACAGATGCAGTTCCATCACGGTGCAGAGCCACAACAGCATCTCCGTTCTTGCAGAGTCCCTTTGTCTTGGCATGTTGGAGGGCAAAGTCCAGCGCTTCTTCAGTTGTCTCTGCATTAGAGGCCCTTGAAGATCCCGCACTTAGAACTGGAACCAACCCACGGAAAATCAGACTATGCCTTGCTGGAGCTTCATCACTGCATGACCAGTCAAATGAATCGGTCGTAATCTCAGGGACAACAACAGACAGTATAGGCATGCCAGGTCTGTACTTGGCCACCAGCTTTGCAGTACTTCCTCCTCTGGTCAGTACCAATATAAGAGCTGCTTTGGACGAGTTGGCTGTTTTAACAGCAGAAGAAGCCAGACTCTCTAATGGGCTCATGGGCACGGGGGAGTGTTCCATAATCCTTTTGAACACATCTCCATAGTGAAGGGTGCTCTCTGCTTCTACGCATATTTTTGCCATGGTCAGCACTGCAAGTTCAGGGTATGCTCCCGCAGCAGTCTCACCACTTAGCATCACACAATCTGTGCCATCTAGAACGGCATTGGCAACATCGGTAGCTTCAGCCCTAGTTGGACGGGGAGATTTGATCATTGACTCCAACATCTGTGTTGCCGTGACCACAGGTTTTCCTTGGATGTTGCACTTGTAGATCATCACTTTCTGAGCAAGGAAGATCTTTTCAATTGGAATTTCCATACCAAGATCACCTCGTGCCACCATGAATGCATCTGATTGTGCAAGGATGTCATCAAAGTTCGCCACCCCTTCCTGATTCTCAACCTATCAATCAAATTTTCAAGTAAGAACCATAGAAAGGAAGAAAATACGTGAAATTTAACCGTAATAGTATCCATACAAGAGGGTAGATACGTTGCTAACAGTCGCATAGTTTTAGTGAACGCCTAAAAAACTATCTAAATAATTCCACAATGCCAGTAAACCTTTTTGCTAGATATGATTTTGAGTTCAAATGAATCGGTTCATAATACTTTGCATAACGAAAGGCACCAAGAAGAAGTAAGTACCAGTTGCAAATTTGCAATCACTGATTAATCTAGGCAACATAAACTTGTACTAGGTTCTCTCTATAGTCAAAAGCAGTTAAAAAAAAAAAAAAAAAAAAAAAAGCATACTCCAGGATGGCTCAGTTTATCTTGTCATGAAAAAGTGAGCCTTACCTTTGACATGAGAAGGATATTCTTAGAATGCTTTCCAAGGAGCTTCCTGACCTCCACAAGATCAGAGCCTTTCCGAACAAAAGACAGGGCAATCATGTCAATCTTATTTGGAACTCCCCACTTGAGAATATCTTCTTTGTCTTTCTCTGTTAAGGTTGGGAGATCCACAATGACCCCGGGAAGATTAACGTTCTTCCTCTCACCAAGAACTGCAGAGTTCTCACAGCGGCATTGAACCAAACCCTTTTGCTTATCGCAAGACAGAACCATAAAGGAGATGGTGCCATCAGCACATAGAATCATGCTCCCCGGCTTGACATCCTCAGCCAGCTTTTTGTAACTCATACAAATCATATTTGCATCACCCTTGAGGCTATAATCAGTGGAAATGGTGATCTCTTGGCCCAGTTTGAGCTGGACGGGTTTCGCATCCTTGAGAAATCCAGTTCGAATCTCTGGACCCTGTGGCGGTGAATTTAAGAAACAAACAAACAAACAATCAGGAATTCCTCAAAGCTTCCATAATCTAATCCACTTCTTGAAAAATAACATGTCATTCTAGTTCGAGACTTGGTCCTCGTTTGGTGTCTAGAATTGTATTGGATTAGATAACTAGCTAGATTCAAACTAGGTTGAAGGAACAAATGGTGGCCAGTTCAATCCAATCCTAGGCAGCAAACGTGGCCTTGGTACAGTTTCCAAAAATGTGCGTCCTAAGTCCTAACCTCTAACCTAAGGGAGGGAAGGATTCATTTCACACAAATAAACACACACAACATACACAGAGAGACAGAGAGAGATGAAATACATGTGTCAGTGTTTGCAAATTTTCCAAAAATGAAAAAAATCATACACAAATTAATAGCTTTCATGTGTGTGTGTGTGTCTATACATGTATATGTAAAAAAATCTGAACCCTAAACAGAAAAATGAGCAAACAAACAAAAAACCTAGCAAACAAAACAAAGATACAAACAGAGAGAAGAAGTATGATTGTGAATCCGAGAGATTAGGATCAGATGGGATCGGAAAGGAGAGAAGAGGGAGGGACGGACCTTGGTGTCGAGCATGACGGCGCAAAGGATGCCGGTGGATTCCATGGCTGCCCTGAGATTGTCGAGGGTCTCCTGATGGTACTCGTGGGACCCATGGGAGAAGTTGAAGCGGGCGACATTCATGCCGGCCCTCAGCAGCTTCTCCACCATGGGAACGGACCGCGACGCGGGTCCCAGGGTGCAGACGATCTTGGTCTTGGGCCTCTGATCCATTTTTCCCTCCGATTTCTTTCGGCTTTCAGCTTTTTCTGTTGTTGTCGTTGTTGTTATTGGGTGGGGGAGTTGAAAGAGTGTTGTGGGAAAATATGCCAACGGCGATGTACTTGTCTTGTGTTCGCAAAATGACTCAACTCTCGCAAATAAAATGAAGCCTTAATGATATATATATTAACATACGCATATTGCAAACTCAAAGCGGATGATTAATAAGGGAATAAAAGTGAGAATTGTTATTGGGACTCTAAAAATTTCATTTTATACTTTAAATTTTCTATATTTGAAAAAAAAAATACACTTGTAAAGAGTGTAAAATGAAACTTTTAGAATGTCAATAACACTTCTCATAAAAATAGAAAAATAAAATGGGGATTTTGATTTGCGAATAGTACAAAATACGTTTGATGGTGAAATAGAAGAAGAAGCCCGAGAAACAAACGTGTTCGCCAATGCCTCTTTCTCTGTGTGTTTTCTTTTTCTTCCTTCTCTCTCATTTTTAATTACTATTTGAGAATCTTATTCCATTTTATATTTATCTTTGGTCAATTTAGTCAAATTTGTGAGTTGGGTTGATTTTTCTTCATTTATTTTTGTAGCTATTTTTGTTCATTTTAATTGGAAGGAATTTTTGCCTAAATTGGAGAAAGTGAGGTAATAAAATGAAAGGACAAATACGAGTATGTGATGACAAAAACAAACTAGAGAGAATTTAAGCTTTCTAATTTTTCTACAAATATTTCTAGAGAAGCAACCAACCAACATGCAGCAATTTATTTCATGCATATTATTATAGGTAGGGATGTGATATCCACACATCCTTTTTTATTTTTCCCACGTATTTTTTATTTTCGGCAGTTAAATCGGATGAAATAAAAAAGATCAACAAACAAAAATTAATAAAATATGTGTGAAAAGTAAAAAATGATGTGTGATAGTATGATTAGTATCCCTTACAGGCATAGGTAGGCCAGCTCTCGGCTCTGTCTCTTTGACCCGTGATTTGCAATCGTGCGGTGCGTATTTCAGCAGGCACACCTCCATTTGATTCGATTGTGACTCCTAACTGCTGACTTAGCGTCGTGTGGACACTTGGAAGTCGCAAATAAGCCCTATTAATTAGTAACCCACTTTTCAACTTCTGGTTTGTGTCCGAAACCAGCAGAGCAAACTAGTAATAAGCCGAAACCAGCAGACCAAACTAGTAATAAGAGTCACTCCTATGGGCTATATGTCCTATCAGTATCCTAATTCCTAGTTTCCTATGGGCAGGCGCCGGTGGGCAGCGAAGCCGGTTATGCGCGCCGTGGGATGTACTGTATGCCTTGGAATCTCAAATTTCAACACCAACCGCCTTTCTCAATTCTCAAAAAAACAAGGATTCTTTTCCGTCTTTTTTCTATTTTTTTCCATCTTCTTTCATCCTCTCCTTTTACATTCTTTATTTTGTTTTTCTTCTTCTATAAAAAATTAATATATGATGTTAACATGACTTAATCGTGATCATTCAAATAGAAGGAGAGGGAAGGAGAGAAAAAAAAAAAAAAAGATAATCCTACTCCTCAAAACTCAACATCTCTCTCTCCTATCCCAAATTCCTCTCACCGGTACACCACATAGCAAGGAAGGAAAAGCACCACTTGCTCAGGCTCAGCAAACACGAAATCAAGTAATGCATGATTATACAAATCAAAGTTGGGTGAGTGACTATAAATTCCCGAGTCATCTAGCGAACAAGAAAACTACGCTCGCTCGCTCTTACCTTCAAAAATAGCCATGTTAGGTTTTTGTCAACATTATGATCCACTTTTTATCATATTTATTCAGCCCTAATTAAAATATCACAGGGATTCGTAAAAATAAAGAAATTCAGCACAATTGCATTTATATATAATCATATTTGGAATTACTACTAGTTAGTAGTACTCTAAGCTCATTTCAAAAATGTATCAGAAGATCATTAATTTCAATATCACTTGTTGCCGAGTCGGGCTTTCTTTGTGTAAAAGGCCACGTGTTGCATCAGCACCCATTCATGGTAAATCCGTCACGACAATTTAAAGTTCATCGTGGCCTTGCGGCTCTTCTTTGTTCAATACGTCTAATTTGTGTTGCAGTTCCTGTCACATTTTAATCTCATTAGACATTTCAAATGCCAGAGAACAACGGTAAACATCACTCCTAACTCTAAAAAGGAACAATACCTCAAGTTTTTCCTCTGAGCAAAGCGCTGGTGTAGATAACAACGCTACATACCTGTCATACGAAACTCAAAAGTTAGATCCAGGTAATACCTACCACTACATATACACCATGAGAAATGAGAAACACTGTTTGTGCCTCTGAGAGAGAGAGAGAGAGAGAGAGAGAGAGAGAGAGTGTATGTATGTGTGTGTGTGTGTGTGTGTCTTACTCGCAACGACTTGGTTCATCAACATCAGCAACCTCATTTTTCAAACCACATTTAAGTCTGACCTGAAGATAAAATAAGACGTGTAAGACTGCATATCAGAATAAAAATGAAACTAATACTTATGTGACGTTTGTCTGATCTGCAGTCAAGATATTAATGGGTAGTAATACTGGTTGTTTATGGTGTCTAGCAAAACCATAACCCACCATTGTCTTACAAATTAGAATTTAACCATTCAATAATCACATTTCAAGTTTTTTATTGAGATTATAAATGTGGCTAATGCAACCTATTCCAAAAAAGAACAACAACTCAGAGCAACAATCAAGGAGAAATGTGTTTCATTAAATGATAAAATCAGAGCATCATATCTATAGAAACGTCAAACGTGATGATAACTACCTTCAAACTTCTATCAGGCCCATTCCAGCACTTATCACCATTTGCAAAGACCATGATTTTATACGAGTCCTCAAATTTGTCCCAGCTCCTATTTTTCCAAAGATTTATGTAAAAGAAAAAAGGTAGTATGTAAGAAAATTGAAATGAAAGAAACATATGAAAATGCTCTCTCGCACAGAGGTAACTGTGATGGTGACATCATCAGTGTCAGATGCTTGAGTATTTCCTAAGAGACTGCCAGAAAACAACTGAATCTATAATGCATGCGCCATTATCAACGTCAAGCTGCTGCTACATACCAGGACGCAGCAGAATATGTTCAATTAATTGGATTCTAAATCCAATGATCTAACCTTTTTCCAAAATGACTAGCCTTCTTCTGAATTGAAGGCACGGCAGACAATCAAGAATCTAATTGCAAAGTGGATAATGGACAGCTAAGATGTGGTCCTTGACCTCTAGCAAGGATCTCTTAGGAGCTAGTTGGAAGAAGAATAAAATAGCTGCTCAACACCCAGAAAGAAACATATGACCCCCAAATGTTTGGTTCATTCTATGATTAGTGACAACCTGAACGCAAGACTATTCCAATTTCAAACCCATAACCCCCTGACAACTTGAGCAAACCCCTAAGCCCTAACTCTAAGAGATAAGAAAATGGTAGATGCATAACTTGATCTTAGTTTCTGTCCACCAAAATGACACCTCCTTTTTCTTGTATTAAATATATGGGAAGCAAAAGTAGACACCTACCCTAAACGGGTTGTAGAGTGTCCCTCCACCTGGGAAGCTTGTTTATATGGGCATACTTTGTAAACATATCTGAACAAAGAATTTTGGGTTCCCAAAGGTCAGATACATTGATTAAACATGAAATTTCCTCAATAATCAAAACTACGATACCAAAACATTGAAAGCTATTAAAGCAAGACAAAGTTCGTAACTTATTCTGCTTGCTTTCAAAACAACGATCATAGAACGAATAGAACTCCTTATCTGGTCCTGTAATATCAAATAAGAGTTCAGTTTATGAATGCCTAGCAGATAGCCAATTATGCCATAAAAATCTTAAAAGGAAAAAAATAAAAAAGCATACAAACAGATGCAGCTCAGTAGACACTAACCAAAATCATGTTTTAGCTTTTTTGTCAAGCTTGATATTCTTGAACTTATCTTAGACAACTTGGCACTGGATTCATCATACTCTTTGCGTATACTAGCAGCCTCTGAAGAACAGATAAGCACAAAGAGATCAGACATTCATATATTCTTATTTTCTGTAATCAAGCACATAATAACATCCAAAATTTTTACTGACAACCTGATTGGTTCACTGGAGTTTGGAATAAATTAACAGCCTGTAAAAGGTCCCGCACAGTTTTTTGTATCTTCTCCAACCAAGATGGTTTGCTTGAGGTTGTTACATCTGAAAGAAGTTATGTAAAACATATAAGGAGCATAATAATCCAATTTCACAGCTTGGGTCGTAAAGTGATGAACACAAGTCCACCAAGAGGCTGCATACCTGAAAAGTCTGAATCAGTGTCTGACTCGTATTTGTAAGAACTAGAATCCTTGTGATCCTCCTCTCCAAAAACATTATCTGCCTCCTCCTCTACATCTTCGTCATCATATCTTTGGGACTCATCATCAGTTTCTGAAGCATAGCCATCATCCTCATCATGAGTGTCCTTTGGAACTTCTTCGTGATTATTATCTTTTTCAACATCAACTTCCCCTCCTTCCTTTGAGGTATCTTCCCCAGTCCAACGAGAAGCAACACGGCGGCCTAACTCTTCCCTGGACAATGACTCGGTCTTTACAGATTCATCCTTGCCCTGCAGAAACATAATCAAGCAAAAGAAAAAACCCTTTAGCTCCTAATAAAAGGTACCAGCTGGAAACTATCAGAAACACTTGGAAGTTTTTGGCTAGTTACGATTTAATTCTACAAGTGAAGAACCTAAAATACAACATCAGACATGCTTCTCATGTTAATACACTACTACAGCAAGCAAAACACAAAATAAAATCCTCGAAGTTCCTTTAAAATTTATCTTCTTTTGATGAATATCAACAACTTCAATCTTGTCATGCAAGTATTTCTGCTTGACTTCATTTTTCTTATACATACAAACGTTAACGGAAAAGGAGAAGGTCACTGGGTGGCACATGCAAGAAAGAAGTTTCTAATTATTTAGTATTGAATCCATTGATACGGCACACTTATCACCTTAGAAGTTTGGAACTGCCAAAATGTGTACCATACCATCACCAGTCTAAACCTCGATGGACTACCCTACATGTCCCCGTGATAGACCGTTTCCTTTTAAAGAACTTAATAGATGAAAGGGTGTTCATAATTGCATATAGATCAGATAACCACACTATGTGAACTTAATAGGTGAAACGATTTTGTTAAGGATACCTTTCAGCAGACAAATCAATGAGTGGGCAGCATAAGCTATTACCTGATCAGGAGGCACCTTGCTTCCAGAATCAAAGTCAGTTTCAGATATAGCAAGAGGCTCTTCTTTCTGCTTTTCTGCATGCTACATTGAGACAGAAGCAATTTTTAATGTCCCAAAAATATATCATAATCTAACATGTAATGTAAGAATTGAAAGCTCCACCGGATAGATTTGTCTTTGTCAAAGAATATTAGTTCAAGGTCTTGGTTTACCTGTTCTACACTCTCAACCAACAATCCTTTATGTTCAGGAGTATCACTATGATCATCCTTAGCAGATAAGTCATCATGGTTCTCTGCTGTATCCTATGACAACACTGTCAATGTGAGAACTAAAAGAAAATAAACTATTTCCACTGCCAGTGAGCAGTGATTATGGTCAAAGACTATATTCAAGTAACAGAACTTATATTCTAATGTCATAATTTTTGTACATGTACATGCATGCTTTCAGTTAAATGAATTCAAGCAGCAGAAATCCATTTTTAATGGGGATGAAGGAAGAATATGTAGCTTTAGTTTAAGATAGCTATATCCTACATATTTATTTGTAAAATTCTCCAAGTAGCACTATAAGAAGGGAACAAAACAGCCATGCAAGCAATTAACCTAACCTGAGATGAGTGAGAACCCTCCAAAATCCCAATTTTTTCTTCATATGTACTTTCTGTACGTCTGTCTTCACCATCAGAGTTTTCCACGTCCTCACTACTGTGCTGCTTAGCTTCCTCTTCAGTTTTGGTTTTCCCTGGGTTAGCTTTCTCTTCGGCTTCTTTTCTCTCCTGCTCTTCTTTTTCTCTCTGTAACCGTTCCTTCTCTTCTGCCTTCTCTATTTGTTCTTTTTGTTCTACACAACAGGTGAGGAGAAAACAAAAACTGTTATGACATTTAACCATTGCATTTCCGGATAATAGGAGAGATGTTAAGTTATTCACGTTTATTAACATCAGCATCACCACAACAGTCAACATGCCTAGAAAATGCATAGAGAGTCCATATTCAAAAGTGAAACAACTTTTCTTTTTAATAATTTGACGAAATTCTTAAATTCCCACAACAGAAAATATATTGTCTTAGAAGAAGAAGAAATAAGAATAACGTTGTTAGAAGAAGACATGACATAACAGAAGTATACCTTTTAGCTGGTCAACAAGCTTTTTCAGTACTTTCTCCTCACTTTGCAACTTTGATAGTTGCGCCTCATCTTTGGCCATAGCTATTTTGGCTTGTTCAACTTCCTGCTTTCGTATGACGACCCCCTCTTGGTAAGTAGCAATCTTCTTTTTGAGCTTATCTCTAGCTGCTTTCCCAGCCTCCCAACATGTATTTGGGCACTTTACTTGACCATCATACTCATCACTCCCATCACAGCAGTCTGCAGACAGGTAACAATGCATAAGAGATTAAATAAATCGGCCGGGTAAAACAATTTTATGATTTGTATGCAAAGGAATGGAGAACTGGTTTTCTTAAGATTTAATATATCAACATAATGAGGCATTTTTCCAATCCTCTCTTTCCCGTTGGGGACTCTTCTTGCAAAAAAATGAAACACAAAAATGCAGCATGTCTGTGATGGTGCTCATAACATATAACTTGTGAGGCTATTTGTATTGGCACAAATACTTACCGCAAAGTCCATCATTCACTCTAGACGAAAATATGAGGAGAGGAGCGTGTCCCACATTCCGACAATAAAATTTTCCAGCTGGGCATGCAGATGTACCTGCAACCCACCCACCAAATATATGCATTTTTGTGAACAAAAACGTATCACATAGATCAAATACAAGTTCAACCAGCATCGAAATGCCAAATTCTAGCAACAAGTTAAAAGAAAGTAGAGAGAGTCCCATTTCAATTTCTTTATTCAGGGAAAATAAGAGAAAGGGAAAGAGGAAGGAATGACTAGTACCAGGCTCGTCGGTGCCGTCAGGGCAATCGCAGAAGTCGTCATTGAGCTGAGCTCTGCTGAATTTCTTGGTTCCATCTTTGCATTTTATCACCTCCGAAGATTTGTAGTATTTCTCATCTGGGAATTCCAATGCCCAAACTCAGACTTTTAGAATTTGTTGTTTATATATATATATATATATATATATATATATGTATATATATATATATATATAAATGAAATAATAATAATAATAATAATAAGATCTGCGGAGAAAGAGATTGTGAAGGAGTTGGATGACCTTGGGGGGAGATTCCGAGAAATTGATTCGTCGTGGGGGAAGAAGATGCTGATCCAACAATTGATATTGATATTGATTCAAGGGAGAGGGAGAGGACACACAGAACGCACAGCGCCGCCGCAATGAAGCTCGGCTTCACTTTTACCTTCACCTTCATCTTCTTCAATATGCGGGTATGTTGTTGTTGAATGTTGATCTAGCAGAGAGTTGGGAGCAGAGTCTAGACTATTAGCTGGACAACACCACGAAAGAGAAGAACGAGAGAGACACTGGCCTTTTCACTCTCGATTCTCAGATTCGATTCGACCAAACCACCCACCAAGCTAACGGGAGTTTACCATCAACTGTAACTTGTGCGACTTTTACCGATTACCAATACGAAATTGTTTAATAACCCGAAGGACTTTTGGCAAAAATACTTTTGAAATTAACTTTTGGGGTAAATGCAAGTGAATTATAGAAATGTAGGTGCTTCTAAAATAATTAAAAATATTTTTGATGAAAATATTTTTAAAATCAATTCTTAGTAGAAATCCAAGTGAATTTTGGAAAAGCATTTAAAGTGCTTTTAGAATCCAAAAATATTTTCTCTAAAAGTGCTTTCAGTCATTTTAAAAGCACATCCAAACCAGCCCATAGTTAAGTGTTTTCTATAATAATTAAATAAAATTTGTAAAAAAAAAAATTGTGTAAACTAAATAATATAAAGTTGATGATTGAATTATGGGATGTTTTATTAACACCACACATTTAACACACCCCACATTTACTTTTTAAATTAAAAATTTTCTTAACACACCCCACATATTTCTCAATACTACCCTCACACCTCACATATCTCATAAACCCCACAATCATCAACTAATTAACCATACATCAAACTCTTCATCTCTTTCAAACAATAGAATAATCAACATTTTAAAGACAAGAAAAATGAATTAAATTGTTGTATAAAATATCCATCTTGCCGTTTGATTTATAAACATCCATCAAATTTTTTTGAACAATCACGTTGGATTCTGATAAGCCTGATGGACAAATGGTAGGAATTGTTCTTATACGGTCTTGTCAGTTCCAACCAGCCAAGAAACTTTGAATTTCTTCATCATCAAACAGCCATAAGAATATTACATTTAATTACATCTTAAAATTTTACAACATTCTCCCGTTTTCTTCCTATTTCTTGGATTCCAATTAGAGCAGGGCTTTGCAAAAAAGTCAATTTTATATCCCATTATTTGATTAATTTCTTGAATGTAAAAACCAATGAATGAACGAGGAGCAAAACTAGATTTTTTGTTCTGTTTATCAAAAAATATTTTTTCATCGATGTGTTTATGTTTTTAGGGTTTTGTTCTACAATGGAGAGTAAGATTAGCTATAAGGGCTCGAATAGTCATTTTATATTAGAGTTAGAAGTTGTTTAATATTACATTTTTATGTTGGGTGTATTCAACAACATGTGGTTGTTAATAAAAAAACACTTGAATTATTACTTAAGCATTGATAAACGTGTTGACACAATTACAAATTTTATCTATAACTTCGGTCTCTTTAGTCCTTGACTCAGTTTTATTTGGTTTGTTGGTAAATACAATAAAGTCCTCTCTTTTTGTTTTGTCAAACGGTAAGAAGTTCTCCCTAAAACCCCCAAAAAGGGCAAGGGGAGATACTTTATTGTGAGTAATGTTATTCATATCATGTTTTTATGTCACATTTTCATACCATCTTAGGTGATATTTGATGTGAACAGCCATATCATTTGAATTAATTAGATTTTTAAATTTAGTTCATTATTTAATAAACTAATAATTAAGAAAAACTAGCTAATTAAATGATGATTGTGGTATACGAGGAGTCTTTCTCCTTCCTTTGCTTGGGTTTTGTAAATTTTTCAAATGATGTTAATTTGCTTGGATTTTGCAAAATTTTCAAATAATGTGGCAGTGCACATTAGATATCACTGAAGATAGTATAGAAATGTGGTATAAAAACATGATATAAATAGCATTACTCCTGTAATTATAGGCATACAAGGAGAGGCAGTCACGTTCCCTAAAATCTCCCAGAAGCCCAACAATGGAGGGAAGCTCACTTTTCGGTCTCAACTGCTCCTCTTCTTATCCACATTTAAGGATTTGGATCCTTGCCGGATCCTCTCCCTGGGAATCCTAGGGATCAATGCACACAAACCATTGATAAAAAATCGTGTAGCCCTAATTAAATGCTTTTTATATTTTTAAAAGTGAAAAACTTCGTTTTACGTGAAAAATATAAAAAAGAAAAAAATTATGAACGCACCATTTTTTATCAACCATCCATGTGCGTTGATCCTAAGATCCCCAGGGTGGGGATCTGGCAGGATCCAAATCCCATGTTTAAAACCCCATTTCTCTTTCTTCTCCTCTTCTTCCTTGCTCTTCGGAAAGTCCCACCTTCTGGGTTTAATCCCCAGAACCTTACTCGCCCACAACATCCTATCTTTCTCCTACCCTCAAACCGCTCTCTGCACTTCGTCCTTCCCTCTCGACGAAGCTCTCGAAAAGCCCAGCAATGGCTCAGCAGACATGTTGCCCAAGATTGATAAAAGTGGCAGATTTTGCAGCCCCAGAGCCGCCAAAGAGCTCGCTCTATAAGTCTCTCCGTCTTATCCTATCTTTTTAATTACTTATTTATCTTCTTTAATTACTTCAAACTAAACTAAACCCATGTTTGTTTCTTGGAGAAATAGTCAAGGTAAATGAATGATAATAAAACAAAAAGTAGTTATTTTGGGAATTGTTTCGGCCTGTTTGATATCTTATTTGAAAATTTTTATCATTTTTCAAAATATTTTTTGAAAACAATTTTTTTTAAAACTCAAAAGCTTTATTAGTTTGCGATTTAAAATTTTTAAATCTTACAACTTAAATTAGATAAAGAGATCTAAAAAGAAAATGTCGCATGAAAGAGAGAAAGAGGAGAGATGATGGAAGAAAATAAGAGATGATTGAAGGAAAGAGAAAGAAGAGAGAATCAGACGAGATAGAGAGGATGGCGAGTGAGAGAAAGAACCAAGAGAATGAAGAAAGCGTATTGGAGGAGAGACGAAAAAGGTAAAAAAAAAAATTAAAAAAAAAAGGAGAGAAGAAGAAAAGAGAGAGATAGATTTGGAGAGGGAATGAGGGAGAGAAAATAAATGAGTGAGTTTAAGTTTAAAAACTCTAAAAACTCATTTTTTATGTTTTTAGAGAATGGACTATATTTTTCAGTTAGTCTTGGGTTCACTTTTTTGAAAACAGTCTTACCAAACAAGTTTTTAAAGCTTAAAACTTGAAAATTGTTTTTGAATTTAAAAAGTGGAATTCAAATAGAGTACCAAACAGACCCTTCATTTCCAGCCAGAGAGGGCGTTGGGGGTGTGCAAAAGGTGCAATGGCACAGAGCCCCGAATTTTTTAGAGGCCCCAAAAAAATTTACCCTCCTATATATTACATATGTATAAATTTCTAATAAAAAAGTTTTAAACTGAAAAGAAAAATCATCATCATATGATTTAATCTATATTACAATTGATTAAGTAAAGCTTATATTTAATATATTAATTTTCTACTTTTCTCTAGCAATAAAAACTTGTGTATTACTTTCTCCCACCGATACAAACGTATTTTCATATCTCTTTTTCAGTTATGCTCTATTTTGTCATAGATGAACCCTAAATCATGATTTTATGTTGGAGATTAGAACATCTCCATGGAGACGTCAAATTCAAAATATCAAATTTCAATTTGATGGCTGACTTGGCAATTTGACATATTATCTATAATTTTTTTCACTTAATATGTCAAAATTTATTACTTCATTTATGTTTTTTTTTAAACAAAAATAATAAAAGTTGGGTTGTTGTTGGTTTAAAAATAATAAGAGTGAGATGCTAATTTCAATTAATTTTGAATATTGGTTGTTGAGCTTTGTATGAATATATTGTCCAAATTTTTTTTTTTTTTTAAATAAGGAGGGCCTTTTTATTAAATTAGCACATGGCTCCCAAAATGTCAAAGACGGCCCTGTTTCCAGCCTTAACCAAGTTTGTTTTGGCAGGATTTGAACGCAGGTCGATTGTTTATGCTTCTTGTTTAGAGGGCTCTGACCCAGTACGCTTATTTGAAAAGCGAATGAACGTCCGTCGAGGTACCTATCCTCTTGTATGGTCTTAATGTATGTTTATGCAGCATTCATTATGCTTGGATTCTGAATTACTCATCACACATTTTATATTCCCAGAAGCCGGGTATGAATTTGACAGGGCATCATTACTTGGATATAATCCCATGAGCTTCGGAGGACCCCCTGTCACTGTTGAAACCGTCGAGGAAGCAGATGAGCTCCTGCGCAATGATGAAAAGGAATCTGCAATTGGTATAGATGTGACAATTCACACTTAACATGCCTTTCCATTTTTAAGTTTTTGGACGTGTTAAATATCACCGTCGTGCTTTCTTGACTAATGCTGTTTATATGCAACCAAGTTAATTGTTTGACTCACACGGTTTTTCTCCTATCTTCCTTCACATGGAGGGTTATTTTCCTGAGCTATATGCATTGTCCAAGAACTTATGATGACTGATTCTATAACTTAACAGGGCACAGTTGTTGGGTCTCATGAGCTCCAACACCCCTCTAATAAATCATTGTGCAACTTCAATGCACTGATGACCTTTTTTGTAATTTACATGTCCGGTTATTCATTGCTTCATCAAGGTTTAGTTGATGGTGCTTTTAATTTTTGCTCTGTTTGCCACTTTATAGGCAACTCCTATTTCCAGAGTAATAAAGTCTGCACATTTTCTCTTTTCAGAAGCAGAAGTTCTTGCAGCTCCTCCAAAATTGGTATACAGCAAACTCATTTTGCGGTAAACCATCTACTATTTTGATCATCTAATTATGTCTTTCTTTTTGTTACAGATTTACAAGGAAACTTTTGGTTGCACTCATGGATAAATGGGACAGTCATGTGCTTGTTATTGACAACGTTGCCCCTCCAATTTGGAAGGTTGGATGCACCAATAAGCTTAGTACAGTTTGTTTGCACATTATCTTTGTTGAGTTTTGTAGATCCTGAAGTGTATTACTTGTTTGTGCTTCTTGTAATACATCAGGTATGGTTTTGGGTTTAGGGATTGATATTCAGCTTGTGTATCGACTGTCCAGGTTTTAAACGCTTTTACTTTTTTGTGTCCTTTTTTTTTTTTTTTTTTTCTTTTGGCCCGCTTGCATGGGGGTCGCTTCCATAATTAAAGTGTACACTTGTTCTTAATTGGCTCAGAGTGTGTTCAGAAAGCATAATAGTTGTGGACTTAAAGCCTTAAAGGTGATACCAGCATAGCTGGCTTCTACTCTATATAAACATTCTGTATTGTCTTTGTTAGAAAGTCATTGTATTTAGATAGGAATGTTTTATTTAATTGATTTGTAATTGATACTTTCTGTTATCGTATTCCTAGTTTCTAGGTCTTCTTGTTGTATTTAGAAGGTGTTCTCGGTTGTCTTGCCTATGCCACGTCTGTCCATCCTTCCTCCAAGTTCTCTCCGAGGGCTCATCGATGTGTCTTTCTTGGTTACCCCCCAGGTCAAAAGGCTTATAAGCTTTATGATCTTGAGACACATAAAGTTTTCACCAATCGGGATGTTATTTTTCTTGAAGACACGTTTCCTTTTGATCCATCCACCACCGCTGCACCCTCCCCTCCCTTATCCGATTTACCTCATTCCACACCTTTACCCATCCCACTTGATCCCATCACCCTTGACCATTCCACCACTACTCCACTAGATATTGTCCCCCACACTTCCACATCGCTTGACCCACCGCTTGACCCATCCCCATCGCCTGACTCATCCCTTCCCACCTTTCACCCCCCACGGACCCCCCCACGAATCCCACCCCTGACCTTCCTATTTCTCCTCAACCCACCCGTTTTTCCACACGCCACAAGGAACCCAATGTTCGTCTCCGTGACTACGTTTGCTCGCAGGTGATGCTGCCCCCACTCCAATCTTCGTCGCCTTCGTCATCCGGTTCCACCAAAGGTACTCGTTATCCCATTTGTAATTCTATTTCCTATCACAGATATTCACCATTGCATCTTTCTTTTGTTGCTCACATTAGTCGAAGTGTAGAACCTTCTTCTTTTGCCGAGGCTCTTCAAGACCCTCATTGGCGCGCAGCCATGGATTCCGAACTTGAGGCACTTTCTTCCAACAATACGTGGACTCTTACTTCGCTTCCTCCCGGCAAGCGTCCCATTGATTGTCGGTGGGTCTACAAAATCAAGCATAATGCTGATGGTTCTATCGAGCGTTACAAAGCTCGTTTAGTGGCCAAAGGATTCACTCAAGCCGAGGGGATTGATTATCATGACACTTTCTCCCCCACCGCCAAAATGATCACAGTCCGCTGTCTCCTTGCTCTTGCCGCTGGTCAAGGGTGGTCTATTCAACAATTTGATGTCCATAATGCCTTTCTTCATGGCGACCTTCAGGAAGAAATTTACATGTCCCCTCCTCCTGGTCTTCGGCATCAGGGGGAGAACCTTGTATGCCGCCTCAACAAGTCCTTATATGGTCTCAAGCAAGCCTCTCGACAGTGGTTTGCAAAATTCACAGAAGCTATCCTTGCCGCCGGTTTTACTCAGTCCAAAGCAGATTATTCTCTCTTCACCCAAAAGAACAGTACATCCTTCACAGCTTTGTTGATTTACGTTGATGATATTATTATTACGGGCAACAATTTAGATACCATTAATGCTCTTAAACGGTTTCTTCATACTCGCTTTCGTATTAAGGACCTTGGCAATCTGAAATATTTTCTGGGTATTGAAGTTTCTCGTTCAAAAAGAGGACTATGTATTTCACAAAGAAAGTATGTCCTTGAAATAATCAAGGATTGCGGCCTTTTGGGTGCAAAACCAGTAGGATTTCCAATGGAGGAAAACAAACTTTCAGATAAAGGTGAATTACTCAAAGACCCATCTTTGTATCGAAGATTAGTTGGACGGTTGATTTATCTTACCGTTACTAGACCAGACATCACATACTCCGTGCATGTACTTAATCGTTTTATGCATCAACCACGTCAACCACATATGGATGCAGCACTTCGAATTGTGCGGTATTTGAAGTCTGCACCAGGTCAGGGCTTATATTTTCAGTCAGATAATAAGTTAACTTTGAGAGCCTTTTGTGATTCGGATTGGGCTGGTTGTCCGATAACTCGACTTTCTACGACTGGGTATTGTATATTCTTGGGGAATTCGTTGATTTCGTGGAGGACTAAGAGGCAGAAAACGGTCTCACTTTCTAGTGCTGAAGCCGAATATAGGGCTATGGCTGGAACATGTTGCGAGCTCATTTGGTTACGGTATTTGTTAACAGATTTGCATGTACCCATTTCAGGACCTGCCATTATGTCTTGTGATAACCAGGCAGCATTGCATATTGCTGCTAATCCTGTCTTTCATGAGAGAACACGCCACATAGAGATGGATTGCCATTTCGTTCGGGACAAGATTTTGGACGGCTCTATAGCTACTCGATATGTCAGTTCTTCTCAACAATTGGCAGACATATTTACAAAGGCCTTAGGCAAAGAAAAATTTTCATCCATGTTGTGCAAGTTGGGAGTTCTTGACATCCACTCTCCAACTTGAGGGGGAGTGTTAGAAAGTCATTGTATCTAGATAGGAATGTTTTATTTAATTGATTTGTAATTGATACTTTCTGTTATCGTATTCCTAGTTTCTAGGTCTTCTTGTTGTACAAGGAAAGGTATTGTATATATTGAGCCTTCTATCAATGAAAGATTATTCTGGCTAAATACTGTTTTCACAGTCTTTGCATGCATAAACGCAATATCGGCATTGGTGAATAGTTGGTTTCCCCCCTCTTTGAAGAGGACAATTAGTATCTTTATGCAGCTAAAATGAAGCGGGATTTCTGTTCTCTGAAATGAAGACAAACAAGGAGGTTGATGCATTATGATTGTCCATCCAAGTTAAAGTAGTACTATCCATTTGTGTTTCACATGATGGGTGATGGTCATGGTGCTACCGGGTTGTGGGGTGTGTCTGATGCACTTTGTAAACCCATATTTTGTGTGTGCTTGTACGAAGGTTTGAGAGTTGATAAATCTATTTTGCTCAATCACGTGAATTGTATTGTCTGCTCTTGGGCTGATAAATCTACTATCCATTTGTAAGCCCGTTTTTCTTAATTAGGATTTGCTTATTGTCTATTCTGCTTTCCGAGGTCAGGCAAAGATATGGAGGGTGATAGCAGGCAGATCTCCGTTAAAGACTTTAGTTACCTGGAGTCGCATCTTGTTTCCACGTAGGTTTAAATGAACTTATACATAATTCCAGATAAGGTGGGAATATAACACATGCTTTTTTGGAGATCGGGGGTTTCTTAATTCAGTCCATGTCAATGTTTTTAAAAATATGCCCTGAGGCGCGCCTAGGCGCTGAGGCGTGCCTTAGGGCGTTCTGGGCGTTTTTCTTAATTCAGTCTATGTATGTTTTCATGGCACATGTTTAGTACTTGGGTAGCATTACACCAATGATTGCTGTTTCATAAATTGGTCATCTCTTAAACGAGGTATCAAATCCAGTTCATTGTTTTTTTCTTGGGTGAGAAAGGATAATACTACAGTGTTATTGATACTTCACTTTCCATTTGTCTACTACGCACAAATATTTAACACCATACTCATCCGTAATCTTCAGGATGAGCCAGCAGGGAGAATGTTGGAGCTTTGCATCCTCCACCTGGCAATGTCAGAAATAACAGTGCTGGAAACAAGACACCCAATTGTCATTAACGAGGTATGATGTTGGTTACTTTCATAACTTATAAGTGTATTTGGTTTGCCATAGTTGCTTGGCTTGATTGAATATGGCATTTGTGAAGGCCGTCGATCTTGCTAAATGGTTCTGTGATGGATCAGCACCCCGTATTATCAAAGGTTGTCTGAGAACATTAGTGAAACAAATTGAAGAAGCTGGTGGTCTAACTCCGGCCTTGGGGTATAAACAGAAAGTGGTCACTCGATGAATGAACTTGTCTTGTTTGCACGTTTTGTCGTATTGTGAGTGGAAATTTTGACAGTTGTTGGTAGGGTGAAGAAGAGTGTCAGTTTAGGAGTAATGGCTTTAATTTGTCGGTGTTGGAAAACATTGAAGGGGGATTCTTGAATGAGAAATGGAAGCCATAGAGAGATGGGCAAACCAGTGTTATAGTAGCTGTACTGAAAATGTAAGAGTTATTAATAGTATGTATATGATAAATGGTGTAATATTATTTTAGGATGATGTCATAAGTGGGCTAGTTAAAATGTTTCGTCATGTAATGTCATCTATTTTCTTCTTTGTTTCCTTGTTTTGTTGCTAAAGTGAACTGCTGTTGTGCGCTTTCAAGTATGGTGAAATACGCATTTGACTTAGTATTCTTGCAGATTGGTGACTTCTATCTCCTATGTAACTACATTAATATAGGATAAAAAGTTGCAATTATTTGCTTGACTTGTTTCTTTTACAAGTTAAGCTACAACGAAAATAATGCTAGGCTTGGGTTTGGGTCTCGGTTGCGTTAAGATGAGAGAGTTTGAAGTTGTATGGTACTTGGACTAAATTGATTAAGAATGCGTATTACAAATTGAGATTAAGGTTCCATGGGACTTTGAAATAGGGTGAGGACTTGATCAAAATTTATTCCATTCCAAGCAAACTACTTATAAACGAACATTACGAGTCAAATATAAACTAAAAAACTCAAGCTTTACAAGTCAAACATAAACTTAAGCTCGGCTTGTGTTATTTTACAAGCCGAGATGACCTCCGATTGAAATGAGCTCGGACAATATAGCTGCAGAGCTTTTGCTCTCCTAAGCATAAAAAACCACTCATGAAAAATGACGTGAGTGAGAAAATCTTACCAGACAGAGAACTGTCACGTGGTCCAATATCCTTCCCTCTTATATTATTAATTATGGTATTTTTGAATTCTTCCCTTAATAATAGTAAATAAATAAATAGTATACAGGCAACAACATCGCAGGCCAATCCAATATGGGGTGGGCTGGGATGGGATGAGTTGTCCATTGGGCTTTCGGGTGAAAGTAGATTGAAGTGGGAAAGGATTGAGCACCGCCTCGCCTCTCGTGTTGGCGTCGTCTAGGGTTTTAGCGGTAACAAACCCTATAAAAGGAGCACGAAAGCTCCCAATAATTTATTCTCTCTCAATTCGCAGACCGGACCGTAGGCTGGAGGCTGGAGGCGTCTTCCTCCTCCTCCTCAATTCTTTCTACTGCGTTCTCGTTCGTCAATATCTTCCGCATGTATGTTTGTATGACTCTGTCTGTTTGTCTATGTTTTTATGAATCTGTCTGTTTGTCTGTCCGATTTCGTGTATTCTTTGTAATTATTCGGCCTAAAATTGCAATTGTTTGATTCAGTGTGAGTGGATCAAGGAATCTATCCTTAGGCTACAGTGAACCCGTTACATTCATGATTCATGTGTGTATTCAACCTTTAGCTCCGATTTTCCTTGCTTCTTCATAGGATATTTTGGTGACAAGGTTGATACATTTATTTATTATTTCTCTCTGGCTTTTATTTTTCTTTAATATCAAAATTTTTAATTTTTTTTTGTATTTCTGCAAATGAATTGTTTGTGTGTTGGAGCTGGATAGGATTAGGAGGGAGTCTTGATTGATGGATGTGGAATGATGAAAAAATCCGGACGGATTCCCAATGATAACATGCATTCGTGTTTGTATGATATTAAACCAGCTACTTCTGACTACATCATTCATTCATTCCCCTCCATTTCCTCTTTTTCTTTTTTTTTTGTTAGATTTTATTACAGAATTATTAGGAAGAATTTCGTAGGGGGAGGCCGGTGATGCAGATATATTTGCTACTCTTGATGGGAAGGGATCCTTCCCGTCTGATGAATCTTATCCACCAAGATCTCTGAGGCCTTTCTTTTCTTTCTCTCTCTCTCTGTCTCTCTCTCTGCCATGGATTTCATGTTGAATCAGTTGAAACAAACAATTCTAAATATGCCGGAGTTGATGCCTTTCTCGATTATTTCTACTTGTGAATATTATGCTTCAAGACGATGAGATTGATTTTGAGAACGGTACTGCCATAGTTGGAGAAGATAGTCCAGTCTTTGTGGCCACATTGATTAAGGATTAAATGTGCAAGGAACTAAAATAGTAGTGCCATGTATATAATTATTTTAGGACAAAAAATTAACAAGGTCTGAGATATAAAAAGTGGATATGTGAATAGCACTATAAAAAAACTGAAAATAGAAGGCAAAACATTTTCACGGTGCACTAGACTTGAGAACTGATTCTCATATTTGGGTTTGAGGCAAGTGAGGCACAACTTTGGGTTTGAATATGAGATTCGACTTAAATGTGTAGTTTATGCTAACAAGTAAAAATGTTCAACCAAGAAAAGATAAGATTTGAATTTTGAGTCATACCTACAATTGTTAAAACTCAAATCTGAATCCAATCTTTTATCCTCCTATAGAAAGTCAAATATTAACACTCCAAATTTATGAATGGTTGCCGAAGAACATCTTCAACGGAGGTTTAAAATTTATAGTTGGCTTTTTAATTAAAATGAGATTCAAATTTGTTTTTAATATGAGATTTTCATCTAAGGCTATCTTCAAGGAAGGTCAAATGACTCTCTTTAGTTCTATAGGCTCTTCAAGAAATTATATTTTAATTAACACTGTTAGACTATATTTTATATCTTCAATCGAGGGGGTCAAAGTGCTATAAGCCAAACATAGCATTTTGACAAAAAATCATCTTCAATTGACGGAATCAAAGGGTCATATGTAAAACATAATTTATTATTTTAATTAAATAAATATGGTTAATTAAATTAAATTACCATATTAAAATAAGATTTTTGGACATATTTTGAGTGTCACTTGTCGTCAAATGAATAAGCTTCTGGTGTTCTTATGTTTATATAATCTCAATAATTTTTTTGAACTGTTATTAGCATTCCAAAATTTCATTCTACATTCCTCACAAATGTATTTTTCTTTCTAATTTGGAGTGCCAAATGAGATTTTAAGAGTGCTAATAACAATTTCCTAATTTTTTAGATATGATTTCGAGTAACACGTGTCGCTAACGTGAGAAACTCTTCAGATTTCTTATCTTTATGTAATTTCAATAAATTTTCGGATAGGATTTTGAGTGACATGTATCGTTAAAGTGAGTAACTCTCCACATTTCTAATCTTTATGTAATCTTAATAATTTTTGGGATAAAATTTTGAGTGTCACGTGTCGAGATATAATTGGTTGTGCAAATTTTAAATAGGATTCTTATCTACGTGACATTTCTTATCTTTAGCTTTCAATGCTGTAGGTATTTATAGGAAAAAAAAAATGAATTTTTTTTTTAAAAATTCATCCAAATATATATTTTTTTAATTCTAACGGTAACCTGACAGCAGCATGATGTTAGCTAGTCATTGCTAGATGTCATCATGTTGATGGCAGGTAACCGTTAGCATTCAAATGGGTTGAGCTAGAGGGCTGGCAAAATGTCAAGCTTGACATTCTGGAACTAAAGGGCTGGGCTAGAAGACTAGTTGGAAATGGCCAGCCCGCTGGCCTGATTTGGGGACTTGGGCCCGGTGGGGCCCACAAGTCCTTTAGCCTAACTCTTGGTTTTAACGGTTTTCGTGTCATTCTGAGTTATTTTTAGCCCTATGATTATTTAGCCGGATGGGTTAGAGATGACCTAATGTGGAGCTCCACAAGGAAATTTTTATTCATCTCCAATGAATATACTCATGTCCAATGCACATACTCAAATAGTCAAACCTCAAATTTGAGTTTTTACTCTTATGATTTGTTGTATCATGCGAGAAAAAACGAGCAGCTCATGAGTTTTATGAGTTAAACGTACCACTTTTCAAACTTTTTAACTTTTTTCCCATAAGCCAAACGGAGACTCGTTTTTTTGTTTTTTTGTTTTTTTTCTTTTTTAACCAAGCGAGAAGCTTCAATGGATCAAAAGGTAAACCTAACTCGATGTAAGCTCAAGTTGCAAGATTGGGCCCAGTGGTTCAAGGGCATCGGGAATGTTCCTATTTATTTGAGCTAAAGAAGTTGTGGGTTGGGCCTGCGTAATCCCTTAGTTACCTCTTAGTGGATTTATCGCACCAAAAGATAACAATTGGATCCGGATCCAGATGCGAATCCGAATTGTAGTATGACAGTGAATTTGCACTATGGGTCGGTGACATGGACTGGTCAGTCAGCCAAAGGAAACAAAAACAGAAAAGGAATCCTGAAACGTGGTAGATTTCCACACAAGCACAAGACGCTCTCCTCTACTCTCCTTCTCCCCCTTGGATTTGGATCCTCTCCTAGGCTAATCGAGGGGATCCTCCTGGACCAATCATCATAGGTAGTTGAATTTTTATCCAACGGTTACAATCATTAAAACTTTAAATGGACATTCTGTTTGTAATCATTGGATAAAAATCCAACGGCCCACGATAATTGGTCATGAAGATCCTCTCCATTGGCTCAGGAGAGGATCCAAATCCCTCCCCCTTCTCTCTTCCTTTATAGTTTCAGAATACAAATCTCTCGTATAAAATGGACCCCTCTTCAAAATCTTCCCGCTCCTCCTCCTCCTCCTGAGTCTTAACCCAACTCTTCCATTTCTTGATCGATCGATCTCGCGGTTGGATCTCTGCACCCAGAAGGTCCGATTTCTTTTTCCAACTTTACACTTAAAACAAAACCATCCTCGCTGATGTGATTTCTTCTTCACATCACTTAAATGATTTGAAGATGATCCGCCCCTTTCATGTTGCTAAACGATAATTATGAAGAATCTTTGGCCCAAAAATAAAATAAAAGATAATTAAGAATCATACCCGAAATCCCAAAAACAACTCATCTGATTTTCTCAAAGAACACAAGGACCTCTCTTTTACTTGTTTTTTTTTTTTTATAAATATTTTTTTTTGTGCGTGGGTATTTTTGTTTGATCTCCCTTTATCTTGAAACGGAAAGGGAGAAAGATTAAACCTTTTTTTGTTAATAAGAAGATTGGTTTTTGGGTATTATTGGCATGAGAAAATTATTTTTTATTTTTTACCCTGTGGTTGGTTTGTTTAAATTGATATCTCATATGGGATCCATACGAGTATCATCAGAGTATGTATGTGTGATGGATGGAAGGATGGATGGATGGATGTATCAAACTATCTTGCTTGGTTTTTATTAAAGTAACTAATGAAAAGAGTTTGAAAAATTTGAGTTTTAACAATAAGGACAAAATAAAAGATAAAGTGAATAGTACTATGATTGACTTTTTAATATAAAAATATGATTTTTCGTTCAAGTGAACAATACCGGAAGTTTTTCGTTAAAGTTCCCTTTTATTAATCTGTATAATTGTGTGATCGATGCTGCATAATATATAGAATGGAGGCGCAAGGTTTCAATCAATACCAAGTCAATAAAACAAAGGGAGTGTCAGAAGAAGAAAGCCATCCAGTAGTAGACCTGAGCAAGCACCCTTCTGGAATTGTCCCTACTCTCCAGTGAGTTCTTTCTTTCTACCTCATCATACTCTCATAATTCAATTCACACAACCAAATTGCTTTCACTTGCAATCAGTTATTGTAACTTGTAATATAGTCAATCCACCAGTTTGTGCTGCATCCTCATCCAGTGATATGTTGTATTATGTTGGCTGTGCCTGATTAAATGACCGATTGCGATAAAATTGTTTCAGCTGTTGTGCATCGTTTTTATATTTAATTCTTTCTCTGTCTCCACACTTTTGTAATTTTGTTTCATGTTAGCATGTTTTATGTGGATGTTCATCCGTGAAACCATTGAATTCAAGTTACATGATTGGGCTTGCTGTATGGCAATTGTTAATGATAGATTTGTTGATGCTGAATTCCTGATGCAAATATTTATTAATCTGGACTAGACATGGCAAAAAATATCTATAGTTATATATTTCCTGAAACTTTGAGCGCTCTTCTTGATTTACTTCATGCACTTAACTAGGTGTTATCTGTGCTCTCAGGAATATTGTCTCCACAGTCGATCTGGATTGCAAATTGGATAGCCATTGCATTGAAAGCTCGTAATTCTGAATACAACCCAATGGCATGTGATGTTTTGAGCATAGCTTCTCCCGCTCCCTTTCTCCTCTATTTTTCTACCTTTCTTTTGTTTAAGAGCTATAATGTTTTTTATACTGTGGATCCAAGCCTTTGTTTAACGAGTACATTAAAGCATCTGGTAAAATGGTAAGTATCAATTTCCAACCAAGGATCTTCTTCCCTACCTTTTCTGTTTTTCATTGACTTCCACAAATTTCTGCATCTTATGCTTTGATTTGTAATCATTCAAATGATTAATAGACGAGGGTTTGTTTTATGGTCTCCTCTCCTTCTCCCTCTCTAGCCTCTTGTAATAGGTAAAAATTGTGTAATGATTTCCAATATAATTAAAACCTCTCGTCTGTTTCTTATATCCTTAGCTGTGGCAGCATTGGTAGTTGATAAATTTTATCCCTTTTTGCGATTTTACACATCTCTCTTCCTTTTTCAAATCATGCTAATTAGTCCTTCATAATCATGTTAATGCTGGCTCGTTATTGTTGTGGTATAGGTTTGTATGGGAGCTAAGAGTGAAGAACAATCGAGATTGGCAGCACGAAAGGTATTCTTATTCCTTTCCACAGTTATCCTGTACATTTATATATGGGGGCAGTTTTGGATGTCTCATTGTCCATTTTCTGGCTTCTGTTTGAAGTTTTATCCCAAAGAAAGCCATTCTGGAGTTTTCGTTTAAACTATGCAGCTCTAACACATGCGGATAGCCCTTCAATAGATTTTAAGTATGGAGTAATATGATGATGTCATGATTATGTTAGTATCGATATCACGAAGACATTGTATTTACACAATCTTACATGACCCTCTTTGCTCTTCAGTATGCTCGAGTCATCCAGAAACTCGGTTTTCCAGCCAAGTTCCAATTACTCTATCTCTCTCTCTCTCTCTCTCTCTCTCTCTCTCTCTCTCTCTCTCTCTCTCTCTATATATATATATATATATATATTTCTTCCTTGATGGCTGAGGGTCCAAAGTTTCAGGGAGGGGTTTGTGCTGGAAACCGGATAAGAACCAAATTACTGAATCATAATGTTCATAGTTTACTTGTGTCTATGCACCTCTTGCATTTTGTAACTAATGACATGCATCTTAAGTTTGACAAACATGGTTTTTACTATTTGAACTATTCGTCATTCTTCTATCTATTGTTGTTTGAGCATGAGGAAGCTGCTAGATTAGTCTAGTCCAGTAGGAAGTTTCTTCTGGAAAAGTTGTTTGTAAATCAACTGAAATATTTTTACTGTGGTGGCCAGTATGAACCAGAAATTTTTCTAGGCTTGATATATCGAATGAAACAACCGAAGATTGTGCTTCTCATCTTTGTGTCTGGAAAAATTGTCCTAACTGGAGCGAAGGTGATTATTTCACAATGCTTCTTTTGATGTTTGATTTTTCAGTTATATGTTTTATTATCTTTGTACATTATCTGGAGAGCATTGTCATTTCAATGATTCAGGCAAGAACCGAGACGTATGAAGCCTTTGAGAACATTTACCCAGTTCTTACAGGATTCAGGAAAAATCAGCATTGGTATGAACTTTAATTATTTAATTGTGTTAAAATTCCAATCAAATACGAATTATGCTTCATAACTAATGTCGTTTCATCTCCAAATTGACGGCAGATTGTTTCTGGGTAAGCACAAGAGTCATGTTCGTGGGGCGGAATAGTGCGGCATTTGGGCGAATTGCCTGGGTTGAATTGTAGATAAGAAGACTGCATTGTGGTGCATTGTGGGAGTAAACGATGAAGAGAAATTTAGACTCTTGTTCTGTCTTTTGTTTAGTCTAATAATGTGATGTGACCTTGAACAAAATGCAAAGCGAACAAATAGTTTTTAACACAAATCTCTCACTCTCTCTCTGGTAGGGATTGCAAGCTATTGATGAACTTAGGAGGTTCGTGGTTCACTATCCAATTCGGAACCATAGATTGCTGGGTTCTTTTACATACTGGAATAGATCGAGGAAGGACCGAAAAGTTTATTTCCTCACTCCGTCGTGTGCAAGATCAGATGATAAATGGACTGATTACACCTAGACTAGGAAAACAAAGTTAGGTGGAGAAAGAAGGAAGCAGACTTGCTTTTGCTTTTACACTAGAAATTTACAGTTGATTTGATTGCATCCAATATCTGCATCCGATGAAGAAAAAGAGAGAAAAATTTACATAAGCACAGCGCCAGTATCAAAAGAAAATGCCACGGTGAAAACATGTCAGATAACTAACCTTGTTTTTGGTGGGCATGTAGAAGGGCTCGAAGACGAGAGGGAAGGGGGTATCCAAACCGCATACTCTTGCAACAGGCGCTTCTAACTATACAAGAGCTCACAGATCAAGTTATCAGCTGTCTCCACAACCTAACAAAAGTTAATCACCGAAACATCAAAATAGAAAAAACAAAGGCGCGAGAGTTACCCTTAGGAAGCAGCGTTCAACAATTGAAGCGGATATTTCAGCACCAAATCCTCCAGTAACTGGCGCTTCATGACTTATCTACAAAACGAGCTTCGGTTTGTCACCAAGAGTGCACCAACCCATTTTCATCAAGTGGCCTATGTAAACAGATAAAATACTTACAAGAAGCCTTCCCGTCTTTCTGACGGAGGCCTCCACTGTGTACTTGTCCCAAGGTAAAAGGGTTCGCAGGTCTATCAGTTCACAAGAAATTCCATCCTGAAAATTCGATAATTGTAACCTTTACAATTACATGAACCTTCGCCACATAATACATGACACCAAATCAAACACACTGATTATACGCAGCAGAAAGGGAATAATATTTTCTAGCAGTCGAAAAAACTTACACTCTCAGCTTCTTTACAGGCCTGTTCCATTACAGATAATTGAGCTCCCCAACCAACAAGTGTTATATCGGTGCCCTCTCGAATTACCTGAGTATCGCAGTTCCAATTTTCAAGTAACAAGTTCCTTTTGATTATATCAAAACCATGACCGCAGGTGTCATTTTTTTTCAAACATTAGAAAATTGGACTAGAATGGAACTAGGGGGTTTAGTGTACCTCTGCCTCCGATAAAGGCAACATGTAATCATGCTCAGGAACCTCTTCGACTGATAATCTGTATAACCACTGAAACCCCGGTTCTTTTTGTAAAATTTCAGGTCAAATTTTTTTGTCAAATAAATTTTTTTTTCTATGGACAAATTAATTTATTTTATAACCAAACTTAAACTACCTTTGGTTCGAAGAACACAACAGGATTTGGATCGCGTATGCACGACAGCAATAAGCCTTTTGCTTGCAGTGGGCTTCGAGGGATGACCACCTATATGAATTTAGTACTCTTTAGATATCAAATAACAGTGCAATGACCTTATAACTCTCGCTCAAAGAAAGATGACGAGAGACGGGGGAAATGTAGTGAGGCTTTGTGGGGGTAAAGATCACAAAATATGATTGAATGGAAGAAGACCTACTTTGAGACCAGGGACATGACAGAAGAAAGCTTCAGGAGACTGTGAGTGATAATGTCCACCGTGGCCAACAGCTCCATAGGGGGTTCTAATTGTTAAACCTAGTGAGAAACAAAAAACCTTATAATCCACAAACAACTTGTGGGAAGAAAATAGTATGGTTCCCACATGACAAAAATAGTGAAGTTTTACCTCCACAATTAAATTGATTTCCACTTCTATATCGGAACTTTGCAGCTTCATTGACAATCTACATAGTGAGATTCACCCAATTAATTATCATTTTTCGTTTGTGAGGTTATGAGTCTATGACAGAACTCAGCACTGAAGAGAATCGGGATGCATGCCTGATCAAAAGCTGGAAAAATATAATCTGCGAATTGGATTTCTGCTACAGCTCGATTACCCTATCATGTCAGATGAAGCCAAAGGTAGTGAGGGTTGTGGCTATAGGATAAGATCAAAAACTGAAAGTGAAATTTGAATGGAGGTACACATGATTGTAAAGGTGAGGTCAGGTGTAAGATAAACCCTCAAACATACCATAGCTGCTAGACCAATGCCGAATCCTACAATGCCCTGGGTGTCAAGACAAGAAGGCAGGTTATCAAGTTGACAGAAGACATTTTTAACAAAGTGGAAGGGAGGAAGACATAAAGCTGGGTGGGTACCTGTTCACAAAGAGGGGTGTTAAAAACCCTTTGTTTACCGAAGCGATCAGCTAAGCCTGTTGTGCAACGGAAGACCCCACCAAAGCTCACATCTTCTCCAAATACATAAGAACTGAGAGTGAGATGAAAATAATCAGTTAAGTGGTTAATCCATAGGCTTAGGCTAGGTTTAGGCGGCGCATAAGCAAAATGAGGTAACTGATCAATCCAAAGTAACACTCCACCGGCATGAACATGAGTAAAATTCAACTGGTAACTTTTATCGGATTTGATATTTTTCAGCAAAGTCAATCGAAATTGTTAAATTTGTTTAAAGTCCAAATTGCCATCTGACCTGAGAGATAAGATCACATCATATACGATTGAATTAACGAGAATAGTTGAATGAAAAAAATTATGAATCAAGCAAGCAGAAATGAAAGTGAAAAACAAAAAATAAATTGAAGAAAGAAAGTGCAGACCGTGGATCAGTTTCCAAGGCGATGTGGAGCGCTTGGTTGATGGCAGAGTAGAGGTTCAACGACTTGCTGCCAGTGCCACGAACAATCATTTCATCACCGCCGGCGGCAGAGGAGGAGGAGGAGGTTGCAAATGGCCTCCTCCTGCTAACTCCGACCCCTTCAACCAATCTTCCAAATCTGCACAGCCCCATTTAATCACTGAAAACAGAGAGCAAGCAAGCGAGCTCAGTTCAGAGTGGAAGACTCGGACTCGGACTCAGCTGAAAAACATGATGATGATGAAGTTATTATGGTTCCATCTTCCTCTTCATCTTCCAAGTGTTGATCTTATCTCATCACTATTTTATTTGTCATCTTGTATTATAATCATGCTATTATATTGCAAGCAGAGAGCATGGAACTAGGCAATCCACCTGGCAAATCTGGATTTGCTCCGCCACATCAGCAAAACATATCTTAAGAGACTAAGCAAATGTCTAGGCAAAAGTACTTTTAAGACGGTTTTATCAGCAAAACATAGCTCCAAGGAACTAGGCAAATGGCTGTCATGGCTGGACAGAAATACCTAGGAGGGTTTCATGACGCAAAATAGCTTTGTTGAATGAGACAAGGCTGTTTGAGATTACACTAATATTGAAAACATTCTAATCACATTAGCGATCTCCAAGTATTTTTAATTATTGCCTAATAAAGTTATTATTATGGCAAAAAATATTTCGCAGAGAAAATGAATTCGCATTTTTCTCAATAAAAAATTTAGGCTAACCATCATTGTGTCTAGAGGATTTTGCCGATTTGTACAAAAAAAATCATCGTAAAATCTATTTGTTTTCACTTTCACTGCGCCGTGAGATTTTGAAAGTTCTTGCAAGACTTTTTGGTCCCTGCTATAATTTTTGTCTATTTATTTTTAAGGTTTCAACGTAATATTCTTTTAAAAATACATTTGTGACTCAATAAATAATAAACCACTGTCAATTACCTTACAAAGTTACTATTAATCATGGCACAAAATATTTCACAAAAATCATTGTAAAATCTATTTCCGTTCATCTTCACCGCACTGCGAGGATTTGAAACTTCATGTAAGACTTTTTGTTAATATTCATATATACGGAGTCCTGTTTTGGCAATGTTTTGGGCCACACTACAATTTTTGCCAATTTATTTTTAAGTTGTTAATCTAAATATTCTATTATAATATATTTGTGGCTCAATAAATGCAAAGACCGCTTTCAATTGACTTATAAAGATACCTTAATCATGACGGAAAACATTTGGCAAAAATAAAAAAAAATTTCAATTTTCTCAAAAAGAAAAGTGGGCTAACCATCACGGTTTCCAATTCTGCAAATTTGTACAAAACTCTATGTGCTTTCACCTTCACCGCACCATGAGGTTTGGAAATTCATGTTAGACTTTTTGTTTATATTTTGTACATAGAGTCTCGTATTGGCAATGTTTTGGATCCCACTACAATTTTAGTACATTTATTTTGTGTTTGGCTTAAACATTCTATTAGAAAAATTGTCGTTCAATCAATTTATTTTCAGCTTCGCCACACCATGAAGTTTTGAAAATTTCTATAAGACTTTCCGTCGAGATTCTTGAGGGTGGAACCCATTTTAACAATGTTTTGGCCCTCACTAATATATTTTTCACTTATTTTTTAGTTCTCGGCTCAAATATTATACTAAAAATAAATTCATTGCTCAATAAATCATAAAACTGTTTCCAAATGCCATATAAAATTTTCCTTAATGTTCATGGAAAACATTTCTCGAAAATTAAAATTTTGCATTTTTTCACAAAAAACGTGGGTTAACACTAACGGTTTTTAGTTGGTTTTGCAAATTCTTACATAAATCATCGTTCAATCTATTTCTTTTCACCTTCGCCTCACCGTGAAATTTTGAAAAATAAGGTAAGAGTTTCTGTTGATATTATTGAGGGTAGAACCCATGTTAACAAAGTTTTGGGCCTCACTAGTATATTTTTCACTTATTTTTTTAGTTTTTAGCTTAAATATTCCACTAAATATACATTCATTGCTCAATAAATCATAAAACCGCTTCTAAATGCCTTATAAAGTTTTTCTTGATGCTCACAGAAAACATTTTGCGAAAACAAAAAATTTGCATTTTTGACAGAAAACTTGGGTTAACACTCATGATTCTTAATCAGTTTTACAAATTCGTACATAAACCATTCGTTCAATCTATTTGTTTTCACCTTCGCCTCACCGTGAAATTTTGAAAATTAAGGTAAGACTTTCCGTAGAGATTCTTGAGGGTGGAACCCCCGTTTGACAACGTTTTGGTCCTCACAATTCTATTTTTCATTTATTTTTTTTAGTTTTCGGCTTAAATTTTATACTAAGCATACATTTGTTGCTCAATAAATCATAAAACCGCTTCCAAACACCTTATAAAGTTTTCCTTAATGCTCGCAGAAAATATTTCGCAAAAATAAAAATTTTCATGTTTGACCAAAAAAACGAGGGTTAACACTCACGACTTTTAGTCAGTTTTGCAAATTCGTACATAAATCACCGTTCAATCAATTTATTTTCACCTTCGCCTGAATGTGAAGTTTTGAAAATAAAGGTGAGACTTTCCATTGAGATTCTTGAGGGTGGAACCCCGTTTGACAATGTTTTGGTCCTCACTATAGTATTTTTCACTTACTTCTTTCAGTTTGTGGCTTAAATATTCCACTAAGTATACATTTGTTGCTCAATAAATCATAAACTCGCTTCCAAACACCTTATATAATTTTCCTTAAAACTCGTGGAAAATATTTCACAAAAATAAAAAAAATTCATTTTTGACCAAAAAAAATGGGTGTTAACTCACACTTTTTAGTCAGTTTTTACAAAATCGTACATAAATCATCGTTCAAACTATTTCTTTTCAACTTCGCCTCACTGTGATGTTTGAAAATTATAGTAATACTTTCCGTTATATTCTTGTGGGTGCAATCCAATTTTAACAATATTTTGGGCTTTCAACTTAAATAGTCTACTAAATATACATTTGTTGCTAAAAAAATCTTAAGTCCGCTTCTAGCTACCTTATAAATTTTCCTTAATGCTCATGGAAAATGTTTAATGAAAATATAATATTTGCATAAAAAAAAAAGGTTAACACTCACGGTTTTTTGTTGGTTTTTACAAATTCGTACATAAATCGTCATTCAAACTATTCACCTTTGCCTCACCGTGAAGTTTGAAAATTATAGTAATACTTTTTTGTTATATTCTTGAGGGTGGAACCCCATTTTAACAATGTTTTGGGCCTCCCTACAACACTTTTCACTCATTTTTTTAGTTTCCTACTTAAATAGTCTACTAAATATGCACAATAAATCGTAAATCCGCTTCTAAATGCCTTATGATAATTTTTCTTAATGCTCATGGAAAATATTTCGTGAAAATAAAAAATTTGCATTTTTGACAAAAAAGTGGGTTAACACTCACGCTTTTTTGTCAGTTTTTACAAATTCGTACATAAATCATCATTCAAACTCTTTATTTTCACCTTCGCCTCACTGTGAAGTTTGAAAATTAAAGTAATATTTTCCGTTAATATTGTTGAGGGCGGAACCCCATTTTAACAATATTTTGGGCTCACTACTATATTTTTCACTTATTTTTTTAGTTTTCGACGTAAATAGTCTATTAAATATACATTTGTTGCTCAATAAATCGTAAATCCGCTTCCAAATGCCTTATAAAATTTTCCTTAAAATTTTCCTTAATACTCATGGTCTTTAGTTAGTTTCTACAAATTCGTACATAAATTATCCTTAAAACTATTTATTTTCACCTTCGCCTTACCGTGAAATTTGAAAATTATAGTAATACGTTTTGTTATATTCTTGATGGTGGAACCCCATTTTAACAATGTTTTGGGCCTTACTACTATATTTTTCACTCTTTTTTTTTTGCTTTCGATTTAAATAGTCTACTAAATATATAGTTATTGCTCAATAAGTCGTAAAACCGCTTCCAAATGCCTTATAAATTTTGCTTAATGCTCACAGAAAATATTTTGCAAAAATAAAAAATTTGCATTTTTGACAAAAAAAATGTGGGTTAACACTCATAGTTTTTAGTCGATTTTTACAAATTCGTACATAAATCGTCGTTCAAACTATTTATTTTCACCTTCGCCCCACTATGAAGTTTGAAAAATAAAGTAATACTTTCCGTTAATATTTTGGAGGGAGTAACCTAATTTTAACAATGTTTTAGGCTTCACTACTATATTTTTTACTTTTTTTTTTTGTTTTCGCCTTAAATAGTCTACTAAATATCCATTTGTTGCTCGTTGCTCAATAAATTGTAAATCCGCTACCAACTACCTTATAAAATTTCCTTAATGCTCACGGAAAATATTTCACAAAAATAAAATATTTGCATTTTTTTACAAAAAAAAATGTGGGTTAACACTCATAGTTTTTAGTCGATTTTTATAAATTCGTACATAAATCGTCGTTCAAACTATTTATTTTCACCTTCGCCTAATCCTGAAGTTTGAAAATTATTGTAGTACTTCTTGTTATATTCTTGAGGGGTGGAACCCCATTTTAACAATGTTTTAGGACTTGCTACTATATTTTTCACTTATTTTTTTAGTTTTCGACTTAACTAGTCTACTAAATATCCATTTGTTGCTCAATAAATTGTAAATACACTTTCAAATGCCTTATAAAAATTTCCTTAACGCTCCCGGAAATTTTTTTGAGAAAATAAAAAATTTGCATTTTTGACAAAAAACGTGAGTTAACATTCATTGTTTTTGGTCAGTTTTTACAAATTCGTACATAAATCGTCATTCAAACTATTTATTTTTACATTCACCTCACCGTGATGTTTAAAAATTATAGTAATTCTTTTTGTTGTATTCTTGAGGGTGGAACCCAATTTTAACAATGTTGTGGGCCTCACAACCATATTTTTCACTTATTTTTTTAGTTTTCGACACAAATAATCTACTAAATATACATTTGTTACTCAATAAATCGTAAATCCGCTTCCAAATGCCTTATAAATTTTCCTTAATGCTCATGGAAAATGTTTTGTGAAAATAAAAAATTTGCCTTTCTGACAAAAAAGTGGGTTAACACTGACGGTTGTTTACAAATTCATATATAAATCGTCGTTCAAACTATTTATTTTCACCTCCATCTCACCGTGAAATTTGAAAATTAAATTTATACTTTCTGTTAATATTCTTGAGGGTGGAACCGTATTTTAACAATGTTTTCGGCCCTTCATTTATTTTTTTAGTTTTTGACATAAATACTCTACTAAATATACATTTGTTGCTCAATAAATCGTAAATCCATTTCCAAATGCCTTATAAAATTTTCCTTAATGGTCATTGAAAATATTTCACGAAAATAAAAATATTGCAATTTTGACAAAAAACTGTTTTTAGTCAGTTTCTACAACTTCATGCATAAATCGTTGTTAATTTTTCACCTTCACCTCACCATGAAGTTTGAAGATTATAGTAATACTATTTGTTATATTCTCGAGGGTGGAAAGCCATTTTAACAATGTTTTGGGCCTCCCTACTATATTTTTCACTTATTTTTTTAGTTTTCAACTTAAATAGTCTACTAAAGATACATTTGTTGCCCAATAAATCGTAAACTTGCTTCCAAATAAATAAATGAAATAGAAAAGGATACGATCAGTACTTTGGTATCGATTGTTTAGAAGAACTGTCGCTAGTGTACTAGCAATAGTTTCTTAAATAAATCGCTAGTTTTGTACCGAACACCTCTTTTCAATTTTTTCTTTTTAGCTTTTTAGTTTTTGTTTTTTACTTATGTTTTGTTTTAGTTCTCTTACCATAACAACAAACTATCAAACTCATATTCTTCAAAATATATATTTTCATGCAAAATCTATTATCGTACATATTTAAACACTTGTAATGAACGCTTTAAAACCTAAATTTAAAGATATTTGAATTTAATAGTGGTTACTCAGATAAAGTAATGTACGAAGAAAAAACTCAAAGGAATAAACAAAAAAGAAGGAAAAAAAAAAGGAATTGGGAAAGATCGGTACCACGCTACCGATCCTCGCCCAGTCGTATTTAAATCATCGTTCAATCTATTTATTTTCACCTTTGCCTCACCGTGAAGTTTTGAAAATTAAGGTAAGACTTTCTGTTAAGATTCTTGAGGGTAGACCTATTTTTGGGTCTCAGTACTATATTTTTCACTTATTTTTTTAGTTTTCAGCTTAAATATTCTACTAGATATACATTTGTTGCTCAATACATCATAAATCCACTTCCACATGCCTTACAAAGTTTTCCATTATGCTCATGGAAAATGTTTTGTGAAAATAAAAAAAATTGCATTTTTGACAGAAAACGTGGTTTCACACTCACATTTTTAGTCCATTTTGCAAATTCGTACATAAATCGTCCTCCAATCTATTCATGTGTTACACGACCTTTAGTCGGTTTTGCAAATTCGTACATAAATCACTGTTCAATCTATTTATTTTCACATTCGCCTCAATGTGAGGTTTTAAAAATTAAGGTGAGACCTTTCATTGCAATTCTTGAGGGTGGAACCCCATTTGACAATGTTTTGGTCCTCACTATTGTATTTTTCACTTATTTTTTCAGTTTTCGGCTTAAATATTCTACTACGAATACATTTGTTGCTCAATAAATTATAAAACCACTTCCAAACACATTAAAAAGTTATCCTTAATGCTCACAAAAAATATTTACAAAAATAAAAATTTTCATTTTTGACCAAAAAAACGTGGGTTAACACTCACGATTTTTAATTGGTTTTACAAATTCGTACATAAATCATCATTCAAACTATTTGTTCTTACCTTCGCCTCATCGTGAAATTTTGAAAATTAAGGTAAGACTTTCAATTGTGATTCTTGACGGTGGAACCCCATTTGACAATGTTTTGGTATTCACTATTGTATTTTTAACTTATTTTTTCAGTTTTCGGCTTAAATATTCTACTAAGTACACATTTGTTGCTCAATAAATCATAAAACTGCTTCCACACACCTTATAATGTTTTCCTTAATACTCGCGGAAAATATTTCTCAAAAATAAAAAATTTCATTTTTGACCAAAAAACGTGGGTTAACACTCACGGTTTTTAGTCCGTTCACCATTCAATCTCTTTATTTTCACCTTTGCCTGTATGTAAAGTTTTGAAAATTAAGGGGAAACTTTCCGTAGAGATTTTTGAGGGTGGAACTCTACTTGACCATGTTTTGGTCCTTGCTATTGTAATTTTCACTTATTTTCTACTAAGTATACGTTTGTTGCTCAATAAATCAAAAATTGCTTCCAAGCACCTTAAAAAGTTTTCCTTAATGCTCGCGGAAAATATTTTAGTCGGTTTTACAAATTCGTACATAAATCATCATTCATACTATTTGTTCCCATCTTCGCCTCATCGTGAAATTTTGGAAATTAAGGTATGACTTTCCGTTGAAATTCTTGAGGGTGGAACCCCATTTGACAATGTTTTGGTCCTCACTATTGTATTTTTCACTTATTTTTTCAGTTTTCGGCTTAAATATTCTACTAAGTATACATTTGTTGCTCAATAAATACTAAAACCACTTCCAAACAAGTTATAAAGTTTTCCTTAATGCTCACGGAAAATATTTTGCAAAAATAAAAAATTTCATTTTTGACCAAAAAACCGTGGGTATTCACGATTTTTAGTCGGTTTTACAAATTCGTAAATAAATCATCGTTCAATCTGTTTGTTTTCACCTTCACCTCATCGTGAAATTTTAAAAATTAAGGTAAGACTTTCCATTGAGATTCTTGAGCGTGGAACCGCATTTGACAATGTTTTGGTTATCACTATTGTATTTTTCACTTATTTTTTGAGTTTTCGCCTTAAATATTCTACTAAGTATACATTTTTTGCTCCATAAATCATAAACTCACTTCCAAACACCTTATAAAGTTTTCCTTAATGTCCGCGGAAAATATTTCGCAAAAATAAAAATTTGCATTTTTGACAAAAAAAAAACGTGGGTTGTACACTAAATGTGACATCCCACATCGCCCAGGGGAGTGATCCTTAAATGTATATTCCCATCCCTACCTAGCACGAGGCCTTTTGGGAGCTCACTGGCTTCGAGTTCCATCGGAACTCCGAAGTTAAGCGAGTAGCGCGCGAGAGCAATCCCATGATGGGTGACCCACTGGGAAGTTGCTCGTGAGTTCCCAAAAACAAAACCGTGAGGGAATGGTAAGCCCAAAGCGGACAATATCGTGCTACGGTGGTGGAGCGGGCTCGGGAAGTGATCCGCCCCGGGCCGGGATGTGACAATTTGGTAACAGAGCCAGACTCACGGTCGTGGTGTGCTGACGAGGACGTCGGACTCCCTAAGGGGGGTGGATTGTAGTATCCCACATCGCCCGTGAGGGCGTGGTCTTTGGGCCTTATATATCCATGCCCAGAGCTTTAACTTCAGCGAGGCCTTTTGTGGACTACGGTCCACAAGAGCAAAACCGTGCGGTAGCTGGGTGGCTGCGACATAGTCCAGGCCCAGAATGCCAAAGCGGACAATATCCGAGAGGTTGGAGTCTGGGATGTGACACTAAAGATGTTTAGTCAGTTTTACAAATTCGTACATAAATCACCGTTCAATCTATTTATTTTCAGCTTTGCCTCAATGTGAAGTTTTGAAAATTAATGTGAGACTTTCCATTGAGATTCTTGAGGGTGGAACCCCATTTGACAATGTTTTGGTCCTCACTATTGTATTTTTCACATTTTTTTTAGTTTTCGGCTTAAATATTCATCTAAGTATACATTTGTTGCTCAATAAATCATAAAACCACTTCCAAACACGTTATAAAGTTTTCCTTAATGCTCGTGGAAAATATTTCGCAAGAATAAAAATTTGCATTTTTCACCAAAAAAACGTGGGTTAACACTCACGATTTTAGTCGGTTTTACAAATTCATACATAAGTCATCGTTCAATCTATTTGTTTTCACCTTCGCCTCCCCGTAAAAATTTTGAGAATTAAGGTAAGACTTTCCGTTGAGATTCTTGAGGTTGGAACTCCATTTGACAATGTTTTGGTCCCCACTATTGTGTTTTTCACTTATTTTTTTCAGTTTTCTGCTTAAATATTCTACCAAGTATACATTTGTTGCTCAATAAATCATAAAACTGCTTCCAAACATGTTATAAAGTTTTTCTTAATGCTCGCAAAAAATATTTCGCAAAAATAAAAATTTGCATTTTTGACCCAAAAAAAGTGGGTTAACTCTTGCGATTTTTAGTTGGTTTTACAAATTTGTACATAAAAATCATCGTTCAATCCATTTGTTTTCACCTTTGTCTCACTGTGAAATTTTGAAAATTAAGGTAAGATTTTCCGTTGAGATTCTTGAGGGTGGAACTCCATTTGACAATGTTTTGGTCCTCACTATTGTATTTTTCACTTATTTTTTAAGTTTTCGGCTTAAATATTCTAATAAGTATACATTTGTTGTTCAATAAATCATAAAACCGCTTCCAAACACCTTATAAATTTAATAAATCATAAAACCGCTTCCAAACACCTTATAAAGTTTTCCTTAATGCTCGCGGAAAATATTTCACGAAAATAAAAAATTTCATTTTTGACCAAAAAAATGTGGGTTAACACTCAAGACCCTATTTTTCACAAATTTTCTTAGTTTTTGATTTAAATATTATACTAAGTATACATTTATTGCTCAAAAAGCTGTAGAACTGCTTCCAAATGCCTTATAAAGCTTTCCTGAAAGCACACAGAAAATATTTCGTGAAAATAAAAAATTCGCTTTTTCACCAAAAAAGGGGTTAGCACTCACGGTCTTTAGTTGGTTTTGCAAATCTGTACATAAATCATAGTTCAATGTAATTATTTCACCTTCGCCTCACTGTGAAATTTTGAAAATTAAAGTTAGACTTTTGATGATATTCTGGAGGATGCAACCTCATTTTAGCAATGTTTTGAGCCTCACAATTGTGTTTTTTGACTTATTTTCTTAGTTTTCATGTTAAATATTATATCAAATATACATTTATTGCTCAAAAAGCTGTAAAAACGCTTCCAAATGCCTTATAAAGTTTTCCTTAGAGCTCACAGAAAATATTTTGCGAAAATAAAAAATTATATTTTTCACCAAAAAGCGTGGGTTCACACTCACGATTTTTAGTCAGTTTTACAAATTTGTATATAAATCGTCGTTCAAACTATTTAGTTTTACCTTCGCCTCATCGGGAAATTTTGAAAATTAAGGTAAGACTTTCCGTTGAGATTCTTGAAGGTGGAACTCATTTGACAATGTTTTGGTCTTCACTATTGTATTTTTCACCTATTTTTTCAATTTTCAGCTTAAATATTCTACTAAGTATACATTTGTTGCACAATAAATCATAAAACCACTTCTAAACAAGTCATAAAGTTTTCCTTAATGCTCACAGAAAATATTTCGCAAAAATAAAAATTTGCATTTTTGACAAAAAAAACATGAGTTAACACTCACGATTTTTAGTCGTTTTACAAATTCGTACATAAATCATCGTTTAATCTATTTGTTTTCATATTCACCTCACCGTGAAATTTTGAAAATTAAGGTAAGACTTTCCGTTGAGATTCTTGAGGGTGGAACTCCATTTGACAATGTTTTGGTCCTCACTATTGTATTTTTCACTTATTTTTTCTGTTTTCGGCTTCAATATTCTACTAAGTATACATTTGTTGCTCAATAAATCATAAAACCGCTTCCAAACACCTTATAAAAGTTTTCCTTAATACTCTCAAAAAATATTGCCCAAAAATAAAAAATTTCATTTTTGACCAAAAAAACGTGAGTTAACACTCACGATTTTTAGTCAGTTTTACAAATTCGTACATAAATCATCGTTCAATCTATTTGATTTCACCTTTGCCTCATTGTGAAATTTTGAAAATCAAGATAAGACTTTCCGTTTAGATTCTTGAGGGTGGAACCCCATTTGACAATGTTTTAGTCCTCACTATTGTATTTTTCACTTATTTTTTCAGTTTTCGGCTTAAATATTCTACTAAGTATACATTTGTTGCTCAATAAATCATAAAACAGTTTCCAAACACCTTATAAAGTTCTCCATAATGCTCGCATAAAATATTTTGCAAAAATAAAAAATTTCTTTTTTGACAAAAAAAAACATGGGTTAACATTCACTGCTTTTAGTCCGTTTTGCAAATTCGTACATAAATCACCGTTCAATCTATTTATTTTTAGCTTCACCTTAATGTGGAGTTTTGAAAATTAAGGTGAGACTTTCCATTGAGATTCTTGAGAGCGGAACCCCATTTGACAATGTTTTGGTCCACATTATTGTATTTCTCACATATTTTTTTTCTTCAATTTTTGGCTTAAATATTCTACTAAGTATACATTTGTTGCTCAATAAATCATACAACATGTGACATCCCACATCGCCCAGGGGAGTGATCCTTATATGTATATTCCCATCCTTACCTAGCACAAGGCCTTTTGGGAGCTCACTAGCTTCGGGTTCCGTAGGAACTCCGAAGTTAAGCGAGAAGAGGGCTAGAGCAATCCCATGATGGGTGACCCACTGGGAACTTGCTCGTGAGTTCCCAAAAACAAAACCGTGAGGGAATGGTAAGCCCAAAGCGGACAATATCGTGCTACAGTGGTGGAGCGGGCCCGGGAAGTGATCCACCCCGGGCCGAGATGTGACACAACCGCTTCCAAACAACTTATGAAGTTTTCCTTAATACTCGCGGCAAATATTTTGCAAAAATAAAAATTTGCATTTTTGACCAAAAAAACCTGGGTTAACACTCACGATTTTTAATTGGTTTTGCAAATTCGTACAAAAATCATTGTTGAATTCAATTATTTTCACCTTCGCCTCACCGTGAAGTTTGAAAATTAAGGTAAGACTTTTATTTGATATTCTTGAGGGTGGAACCCCATGTGAAAAATGTTTTGGGCCTCACTAGTATATTTTTCAATTATTGTTTTAGTTTTCAGCTTAAATGTTTTGCTAAATATACATTTGTTGCTCAATAATTCATAAAACTGCTTGAAAATGCCTTATAAAGTTTTCCTTAATACTCACGGAAAACGTTTTGCAAAAATAAAAACTTTCTTTTTTGACAGAAAATGTGTCAACACTTACGGTTTTTAATCGATTTTGCAAATTCGTACATAAATCATCGTACAATCCAATTCTTTTCACCTTCGCCTCACCGTGAAGTTTTTAAAATTAAGATAAAGGCTTTTCGTTGATATTATTTAGGGTGGAACCCGATTTAGCAATGTTTTGGGCCTCACTAGCATATATTTCACTTATTTTCTTAGTTTTTAACTTAAATATTCTATTAAATATACATTTGTTACTCAAAAAATCATAAAACTGCTTTAAAATGCCTTATCAAGATTTCCTTAATGCTCATGGAAAACATTTCATGAAAATAAAAAATTTGAATTTTTCACAAAAAACGTGGTTTAGCACTCACGGTTTTCAGTCGGTTTTGCAAACCATACATAAATTATCGTCCAAACTATTTATTTTTGCATTCGCCTCACCGTGAAGTTTCTTTTATTTCTCTTACCACAACTACAAACCATCATATTCATGTTTTTCAAAATATATTTTTCCATGCAAACATACATTTTTTGCTCTATAAATCATAAAATTGCTTCCAAATGCCTTATAAAGTTTTCCCTAATACTCATGGAAAATATTTCACGAAAATAAAAATAAAAAAACATGCATTTTTCACAAAAAAAACGTGGGTTAACACTCACGGTTTTTAGTCAGTTTTTCAAATTCATACATAAATCATTGTTCCATCTATTTCTTTTCATCTTCGCCTCACCATGAAGTTTTGAAAAATAAGGTAAAATTTCCATTGATATTCCTGAGGGTGGAACACCATTTTAACAATGTTTTGGGCCTCACTAGTATATTTTTCACTAATTTTTTAGTTTTCAGCTTAAATATTCTACTAAATATACCTTCGTTGCTCAATAAATCATAAAACTGCTATCAAATGCCTCCTAAAGTTTTCCTCCATGCTCATGGAAAACATTTGCATTTTTGACAGAAAACATGGGTTAACACTCACGTTTTTTTTGTCGGTTTTGCAAATTCATACATAAATCATCATACAATTCAATTATTTTCACCTTCGCCTCAGCATGAAGTTTTGAAGCTTAAGGTAAGACTTTTTGTTGATATTCTTGAGGGTGGAACCCCATTTTGTTAGTTTTCAACTTAAATATTCTACTAAATATACATTTGTTGCTCAATAAATCATAAAACCACTTTCAAATGCCTTATAAAGATTTCCTTAATGCTCACGGAAAACATTTTGTGAAAATAAAAATTTGCACTTTTCAAAAAAGACGTGGGTTCACACTTACAGTTTTTAGTGGGTTTTGCAAATTCGTACATAAATCATAGTTCAAACTATTTATTTTTGTCTTCGCCTCACCGTGAAGTTTTGGAAATTAAGTAAGACTCTCTGTTGATATTCTTGAGGGTGCAACCCCATTTTACAATGTATTGGGCCTCACGCGCATATTTTTCACTTATTTTCATAGTTTTCGGGTTAAATATTATACCAATACATATTTGTTGCTCAATAAACCGAAAAAATTGCTTTCAAGTGCCTTATAAAGTTTCCTAATGCTCACGGGAAATATTCCGTGAAAATAAAAAAATTTGAATCTTTTACAAAAAAAACACGGATGTTAGGTGGACTTGACGCATGCAAAACGAGGTGGAGTCCACGCACATAGAATGAAGTGAACCTGGGTGCACAGAAAGCAAGGCGGGTTATGCTGACTGAAAACGCAGCATGCTCTACGCACCAAAAACGAGGCAGGATTGGTTGCCCAAACACAGAAAATGAAGATATAACTCTAAGTCTAAAGGTATTTAAATCTACATAAAGTAACGTAAGAAGAAAAAAAAAATAACGGAAAATAAATAAAATAGAAAAGGACATGATCGGTACTTTGGTACTGAAGTTCCGCAAGCGTGGTTACTAATAAGGTAGCGACTTCTACCGGTGAAAATCGCTAGCTTTGTATAGATCCCCCTTTTTCAAATTTTTGTTTGTTTTTGGTTTTTTTTTTTTAATTTCTATCAACGTTTTAAAATCTAAATTTAAAGATATTTAAATTTAATATTGGTTACTCAAATAAAGTAACCTAGGAAAACAAAACTCTCAAAGGAAAAAACATAAAAGTAGAAAATATATAAATAAATTGCGATAGAGAAAGATTAGTACCACGCTACCAACCCTCGTCCAGTCGTCGTAAATCGTCGTTCAATCTATTTATTTTCATCTTAGCCACATAGTGAAGTTTTGAAAATTTTGGTAAGACTTTCCTTGGATATTCTTCAGGGTGAAACCCCATTTTAACAATGTTTTGGGCCTCACTAATATATTTTTCACTTATTTTTTTTTTTTAGTTTCTGGCTTAAATATTCTACTAAATATACAACAGTTGCTCAATAAATCATAAAACTGCTTCTAAATGCCTTATAAAGTTTTCCTTTATGCTCATGGAAAATATTTCGCGAAAATAAAAACTTATTATTTTTCCCAAAAAAGGTGGGTTAACATTCACGGTTTTCAGTCAGTTTTGCAAATTCTTACATAAATCTATTTATTTTCACCTTCACCTTACTGTGAAGTTTTGAAAATTAAGGTGAGACTTTCCGTTGTGATTCTTGAGTGTTGAACCCCATTTGAAAATATTATCAGCCTCACTACTATATGTTTCACTTATTTTTTTAGTTTTGGGCTTAAATATTCTACTAAGTATACATTTGTTGCTCAATCAACTGTAAAACTGCTTCCAAATTCCTTAAAAAGTTTAACTTAATGCTCAAGAAAAATATTTTGAGAAAATAAAAAATTTGCATTTTTATTAAGAAAATCATGAGTGTTAGGCGGGCTTGACGCACGCAAAACGAGACGGACTCAACTCACGCAGAATGAGGAACCATGACACGCAAAACAAGCGGGCTCCGCTCACAGAAAACAGGAAGGAGTTCTGGATGCAAAACGAGGCGAGCTCCACGCACGAAAACGAGACTGGATACGTCGCACAAATCGAGGCCAGCCCAGTGCATGAAAAATGAGGTTGGCTCTGTGCATGCCAAAACGATGCAGCCTTCTGGCATGTAACAATGCAAACACCTCACATGCAGAACGAGGTGAACTCAGGTACACAAGACGAGGCGGGCTTTGCACACGTAGAACGAGGCGAACTCTCGGGTGCTCAAAAAACGAGTTTGGCTCTATGCACAAAAAAATATATTTTGAAGAACATGAATATGATAGTTTGTTCTACATATTAATAGAACCCTCTTTATCAACCAAAAGATGATAAAAGACTATTGAGCAAAACAAAATTTTGCCATTTTTTGTATAAGCCTCACCTACAGGTGATTTTAAGACTATCTTTCATTTATTTTTTTAGCTTTTGGCTTAAATATTATGCTAAATATACATTTTTTGCTCAATAAATCGTAAATATGCTTCCAAATACTTTATAAAGTTTTCATTAATGTTTGTGGAAAATATTTCGCGAAAATAAAAATTTTCATTTTTGACCAAAAAAAACGTGGTTAAATACTCACCGTTTTTAGTCGGTTTTGCAAATTCGTACATAAATCACCGTTCAATCTATTTATTTTCGCATTCGCCTCAATGTGAAGTTTTGAAAATTAAGGTGAGACTTTCCATTGAGATTCTTGCTAGTGAAACCCCATTTGACAATGTTTTGGTCCTCAGTATTGTATTTTTCACTTATTTTTTTAGTTTTCATCTTAAATATTCTACTAAGTATACATTTGTTGCTCAATAAATCATAAAACTACTTCCAAACACCTTATAAAGTTTTCATTAATGCTCGCAGAAAATATTTTGCAAAAATAAAAATTTGCATTTTTGACCTAAAAAACATGGGGTTAACATTCACGATTTTTAGTCAGTTTTATAAATTCGTACATAAATCATCGTTCAATCTCTTTATTTTCACCTTCGCATCACCTTGAAATTTTGAAAATTAAGATAAGACTTTTTGTTGAGATTCTTGAGGGTGGAACCCCATTTTATAATGTTTTGGTCCTCACAATTGTACTTCTCACTTATTTTTTTAGTTTTCTGCTTAAATATTCTACTAAGTATACATTTGTTGCTCAATAAATCATAAAACTACTGCCAAACACCTTACAAAGTTCTCCTTAATGCTCACATAAGATATTTCACAAAAATAAAAAATTTGCATTTTTCACAAAAAAAACGTGGGTTCATGGATTTTAGTCGGCTTTTGAAATTCGTACATAAATCACCATTCAATCCATTTATTTTTAACTTCGCCTTACAGTGAAGTATTGAAAATTAAGGTAAGACTTTCCATTGAGATTCTTGACTGTGGAACCCTATTTGACAATGTTATGGGTCTCATTACTATATTTTTCACTTATTTTTTTAGTTTTTGACTTAAATATTCTACTAAATATACATTTATTGCTCAATAATTTGTAAATATGCTTCTGATTACTTTATAATGTTTTCCTTAATGCTTGCCGAAAATATTTTGCAAATATAAAAATTTGCCTTCTTGCCAAAAAAAGTGTGGGTTAACACTCACGGTTTTTAGTCTGTTTTGCAAATTCATACATAAATCACTGTTCAATCTATTTATTTTCACCTTCGCCTCAATGTGAAGTTTTGAAAATTAAGGTGAGACTTTCCATTGAAATTCTTGAGGGTGGAACCCCATTTGACAATGTTTTGGTCCTCACTATTGTATTTTTCACTTATTTTTTCAGTTTTCGGCTTAAAATTCTAATAAGTGTACATTTGTTGCTCAATAAATCATAAAATCGCTTCCAAACACCTTATAAAGTTCTCCTTAATGCTCACGGAAAATATTTCCCGAAATTAAAAAATTTGCATTTCCCCCCAAAAAACGTGGGTTCACATATACGGTTTTCAATCGGTTTTGCAAATTCGTACTTAAATCTATTTATTTTCACCTTCGCCTCACCATGAAATTTTGAAAATTAAGGTAAGACTTTCCGTTGAGATTCTTGAGGGTGGAACCCCATTTGTCAATGTTTTTGTCCTTACTATTGTATTTTGCACTTATTTTTTCAGTTTTCGGCTTAAATATTCTACTAAGTATACATCCGTTGATCAATAAATGATAAAATCATTTCCAAACACCTTATAAAGTTCTCCTTAATGCTCACTAAAAATATTTCACGAAAAAATAAAAAATCATTTTTCTCAAAAAAACGTGGGTTAGGATTCACGGTTTTCAGTTGGTTTTGCAAATTCGTACATAAATCTATTTATTTTCACCTTTACCTTATCGTGAAGTTTTGAAAATTAAGTTGAGACTTTCCGTTGTGATTCTTGAGTGTAGAACCCCATTTGAAAATGTCTCGGTGTCACAACTATATTTTTCACTTATTTTTTTAGTTTTGGGCTTAAATATTCTACTAAGTATACATTTGTTGCTCAATCAACCATAAAACTGCTTCCAAATTCCTTAAAAACTTTAACTTAATGCTCGCAGAAATTATTTTGCAAAAATAAAACATTGCATTTTTTACCAAAAAAACGTGGGTGTTAACTCACGATTTTTAGTCGGCTTTCCAAATACCTTATAAAGTTCTCCTTAATGCTCACTAAAAATATTTCACGAAAAAAAAAAAAAAATCATTTTTCTAAAAAAAACGTGGGTTAACATTCACAGTTTTCAGTTGATTTTGCAAATTTGTACATAAATATATTTATTTTCACCTTCGCCTCACTGTGAAGTTTTGAAAATTAAGGTGAGACTTTCTGTTGTGATTTTTGAGTGTAGAACCCCATTTGAAAATGTTCTCGGCCTCACCACTATATTTTTCACTTATTTTTTTGTTTTGGGCTTAAATATTCTACTAAGTATACATTTGTTGTTCAATTAACCGTAAAACTGCTTCCAAATTCCTTAAAAAGTTTAACTTAATGCTCAGGAAAAATATTTTGAGAAGATAAAAAAATCTGCAATTTTGTCAAAAAAAACATAGGTTTTAGGCGGGCTCGACTCACGCAAAACGAGACGGACTTAGCTCACGCAAAACGAAGCGAACCATGACACGTAAAACAAGGCAGGCTCCGCTCACAGAAAACAGGGCGAAGTTCTGGATGCAAAACGAGGCAAGCTCCGCACACAAAAACAAGACGGAATACATCGCACAAATCGGGGCCAGCCCTACGCACGGAAAACGAGGCTAGCTACGTGCAAGCCAAAATGACATGGGCTTCGTGGACACAAAAAGAGGCAAGCTTCTAGCATGCAACAATGCAGACACCTCACATACAAAACGAGGTGAACCCAGGCACCCAAGACGAGGCGAGCTCCGTGCACGCAGGACAAGGCGAACTCCCAGGTGCTCAAAAAATGAATTGGGCTCCACGCACGGAAAATTATATTTTGAACATGAATATGATAGTTTGTTGTAGTGGTAAGAGAAATAAAAGAAAAATCAACAAAAATGATTCAAATTCTTGAGGGTGCAACAAAGTCATGATATAATACACCCGTTACATTTTCTATTCATTGATCTATTAAGAGTTGACATGACTGCCACATTGATGCTGACGTGGCTGCCAAATTTGTGCCACGTGGCAAAAAAATTAATTTTTTATGCATTTAAAATTGAAACCCAGAAACCATTCCCTCCAACCCACCTCCCTCTCCTCCACTCTCTTCACTCTCTTCACCTCCCATCCCATCCAAAAAACCACCCAATCCCACCCCACCCCCACCTCCATGTGAATCCGATTTTCACAGGGAGATTAATTAACCCTTAATCTCAAATCCTTAATCTGCCATGATTTTACACTGACAACCCAGAAAATCCAATCCCCCATTTCTCATTTTTCCAGTCTTTGCAAATCTCCCAATTTGTAAAGAGAGAGAGAGAGAGAGAGAGAGAGAAATGCCAAGCGTAGCTGTGAAGCTCTATAGCATGTTCTTCAAGGTACCGTTTGGTACGTGGGACGGGACGGAACAGAATGGGACAAGGCGTTCCGTCCCACGTTTGGTGCGCCTAAAACGGGTGGAACAAGTTTTTCCACGGGACGAGTTTTGGGTGAATTTTCGTTCCACCTCACCCCCTGGAACGACTCGTTCCACATCCGTGGAACACAAAATTATAACCTCTCCGTCTCCTTCTTCTTCCTCCTTGTTTCCATCTGAAGGCATCTTTGCTCCCGCTCCGTTCCGTTCCGTCCTGTCCCGTCCCGTCCCGTCCCGTCCCATTCCGTTCCGTTCCGTCCCGTCTCGTCTGCATACCAAACGATACCCAAGTTCCTCTTGAAGCACTATTTGCAGAACCAAATCCAAACCCAACCCGACGAGTTCAACTCATTTGGCGTCACCTCCCGACTCGAAGAAACAATCGCTGCCCCCAATCTAATATTCGACGACGGCGTTGCCACCAAGGACATCCACATCAACCCCAACACTTCTCTCTCGATCTGAATCTTCCTCCCACCCCACCCAAACCCGCTTCCAAGCCTAGGGTTAACAAGTTACTGAAGCAATCTGATCTCAATAGAGAGCCCAACCAGGACGATCCGACCGACGTGGTTGAATTGGAGGGATTCGGGGAGCGAGTAGTCTAGGGTTAAGTCTCCAGGGAGGCAGGGGTGGGGTGGGGGGTTAAGGGGGAGGTGGGGTGGGGTGGGGTGGGTTTTTGGATGGGAAGGGAGGTGAAGAGAGTGGATGAGAGGGAGATGGGTCAGGGAATGGGTTTCTGGGTTTTAATTTTTTATTTTTTTAATATAGTAAATTATTATAATATTTTAAATGCATAAAAAATTATATTTTTTTGCCACATAACATAAATTTGGCAACCAGAACAAATGTGGCAACCACGTCAGCTCCTAACGGACCAATAGATGGAAAATGTAAGATATATTATATCGAAATAAAATAGTATGTTAGGTATGAAAGTGAAATTTTTTGAAGATATGTGAAACTCAATTTTGTTTTTTCACAAAAACTAACAGCTATAATTCGTTTTTCACAAAAACAATAAGCTATAAGTCACGATTTTTTATCTAAATTAGTTGTTTGTCCACGTGGCACATGTGATAACACATTAGTAAAAAATTGACACATCATCATTTAACAATCAATTTAACGGATGTATGACATTACAACGAATCCGTAAGTTGATGTATTGCAATGTTCAAAAGATTTTAAGGTATAAATTTGCCATGTGACCCAAATTTAAGGGTGCAAAATGTAATTTACACAAACAAATAGAAAGCCACAAAGCCAAGCCATTTTCACAGCATAAGGGCAGATTCTAGCATACAATCAAGGGTTTTATCCCCCGAAACAGCCAATAATCTCCCCACAAACAAGGAGTAGCAAAAACAGCATAAGAGGGAGATGGGAGCAACTATTGTTAAAACAAACCGACCCACATTAAGAATAACCTGGCGCATGGAAATCTCTAAATTACACCTATTCATACTCTGACTAATAGACTTCACTGAATGCAGTAAATCCTCTCAAGAAACTCCTACTAATAAAACCTTCAATGGTACGAGCCACTAATGTGCATTGAACAAACTAGCAAACTAGCAACCATTTGCAACCTCTTTTGTTACGATCATCTTGGTCACAGCTAGTTCTGGACCCTTGGGATTACCTCCTGTTTCAGCAACTGATCCATTCTCCGACAACTTCAGTTCTTCACCAGTCTCAGCACTTAGTGTCGTTTCCTTAATCAAATCTAAGGCAGTTCCCAATGAATCTAGTAATTTGAGCGCCTCATTTACCCCATCATTTCTTCTATCACTTGGCTTCCCATCCAATACCTTTATTTAGATAATCAACAGAGAATACAATCAATTCTTCTCAATCAAAGTGGCTTAATTAATAGCAATTACAAATGTAGCAGTAAGAAAAGAAAAAGCTTAATGCATACGAAACAGTTGCATTGCATGGAGGTCCTGAAGGGAAAGGATAAAACTACGCTTCTAAAATAAGAATTACTGGGTGAAGGGCAAAAGTCTTGCCTGTTTCCGGATCTGCTGCTTTGCTTTATTTTCCTGAATTGTCTTCTGGCGAGCTTCATAGAACTCAAAATCATCCAAAAGGCTTGTTTTACTGGAATGATCCTTGAATATCTTGATCATTCTAAGCCCCTGCTCTGGCTTGACCTGTGTAAACACATAAAGCTTAACCCCAGACAAGATAAAGGAATAACAAGATGAAGAAAATAAGTAGACATACCTCTTGAGTGTCCCCGCTGTTAGCGACAGGTTTGTTTTCATTGTTCTCTAGGATAATGTGCTTTAGCAAACTGTTGGGTACATCCTTTACAATGTGCCACTTAACTGGAAAACAGCCAGTCCACTTGTCTTGTTGCCAATATTCCACATTCTTGTTAAAATCTACCAGCCCCACCATCTCTGCTATGCCAACAAATTGGCCACTGGCATTCACCTAGGGAAAGAAGAAGCAGCTAAGCCAAGGAAAGCAACAAATGAAATAATGGACTAATGCAGTGGATAATGGTGCTCACCGAGAAAAACAGAAACACAGGGCAGCCACCTGATTTCTCCTGAGCCTCCTGGTATGCCGCATGAAGCTTATTGTTTCCATTTGGTGTGCTGGCCCAAACATTATACTTGACACACTTATGGACATCATCCTCACTATATGACTTAATAACAAAGAACTTAGCATCAGCATAATGATCACAGATATCTGTCCCGATGTACTGCTCCTGCTCTGCCACTATGCTAATTGCATCCTTCTCATCATCAGCTTTATTCAGCGGTGTGTTACTCCCCTTAACTGCTACAGCATCAGGTGAATTTCCCTTTTGATTTCTTGAACTTTTACCTCTAGGTCCCTTGTTCAACTCATCCAAGCCTTCTAAGTCGTGGTTACCAAAGCGAAAGGAACTGCCTTGCCCGCTGGTTTTATACTTGTTTTGAAGAGCTGTCCACCCACTTCCATTTCTATGCATACCAAAACCATTGACTCCAAATCCCATACCAAGGCTAATTGGGTCCCAATACTGACCATACAATTCATTGGTATACATTCCATTCACAAGTCCGTTAGCTGTATCCATACCGTACCCCATCCTCGTGTGGTGCAAACCCTACAAAGTCACGTAACAGAAATCCTTGAGAGGCCACCTCCAAGAACAATCTATAAAAGTCAGATCATTCCGTCAAATATAAAATCACTCCACAATAGATGAAATATGACCTAAAGCATAACTAGTAATAAAAAAGGAGGGTTGCAATCGGATCAATCAATTTTCCAGTGAGGTGAACTCCAAGAAAAGCTACTATTACTACCCATTTGGTTCCCCATCCAAATTCAAAAGGGAAAAATCTGAAGCTTGTAGTTAACTCGCTGTTCAATTAACCAGATCACAGGTAAATGTGTTTAATATCACACAGATATACTAGGTACAAACATTTGAACAGAAGATTGATTAATCCTAAGAACGGGTCAGCGTGACATTTCATTCCAATTTTACTTGGAGATCTGTCCCAACTTTCTCAGACCTAACTATATATGTTTCAACTAGCCGGGAAGGAGGGAAGCAAAAAGAAAGTAGTACGAAATGTAAACAGTGATAGGCAAGCGTACCATGAATTGAGAATTTGATCGGGAAGTCTGATTCTTGGAAGATGGAGTTCTGTTGACTGTATTTCCAGTCATTGGTTTACCCAGTCCATTTGAACACATTGGCCATTCAAACCATGGGGTAGGAGTTAGCAACCCATCAAAACCATATATTGTATCAAAGTGTCCACCGAAGGAACCCTTTACATTCAGTGATGAGTTTTTATTTGTTGGTTTTGAGAAACCGGAAGGAGTATTTCCCTTCTTGCCCACACTGGTCGCAACACCATTAGGATTCCCATTAGCTGTTCCCACAAGTGAGGGCTTTTGGCCAGCATCCTTCGCTGTAGAGACAGTCCCCTGGGAAGGAACAGCTGAATTAGGGGTGTGTGAACCACTGTTAGGTTTCAGCTACTTAAAATACGGAGGATATTGGTACTGCTGAGGTCCATAAAGCTGACCATCACTTCCAACAGTTGAAACTGGGGACCCCGATGTCGAATATGTGCCGTAGGGTGCATAACCATAACCATGATGACACAAAAAAGAACCGCTATCCCCATAGACAGCCTGAAATATGCAACAAGCATTATATGATATGATGCCAGGATACAAAAGAGTTTCTCAGAGAATATCCACCTTAGAATTCAAATCACCTGAGAGGTGTAAGAATATATAAACAGAAAAATACAACTCTGGTAGGTAGAGACCCTTTGACAAAACAGACTACGTAAAACTCACAGAATTCACATCGCTTCCATTTGGATTAACATAACTTGAGATCCCGCCCCACTCATTTCCAGTCCCACCATAGCCTATAAAACCCAGACCATCAACAACAGAATCATCAATACCATATAAACCATAAGAGCGTTCACTGCCTAATGGGTTTTCAACATGACAATGGAATTCGAAACTCGTAGCTGAGCACTTATATAATAAAATCCAATAACAGATGTGATAATGGAAGACAGCACATAAGCATTACCTCCATAGTAATAGGCAGAAGGTGTGTAACCATTAGGGAGATAGCACGCAGATGGATTCATAAAATCCTTATGTAATGGGGATGTAGACTGAACATAAGACTTGCTCTTAGCAGTCACGACAATGGGCTGAAAATCACGAAATTGATAATCAAGCTCGAAACACAAATTCACTGATCAATCGATCAATCTCCATTACAGTTTATTCACATGTTAAAACGAAAAAAGTTTATAATTATTTTAAAAAATAAAGACGAGGGAATAAAAGCAGAGACGAGAATTACCTTCCTGGCAGTGGCAGGGTCAGGGATATCATCAGGTCCCTTGGTCTGAGATTCCAAGGCCAAATTCTGCAGCAAGTCTGCAGCTTCTGAAGAAAACCCTGAGGGTCAAGGAAATACAAAATACAACAGTAGATACAAACAAGCGGAAAATACAACTCATATAAAAATAAGAGCAGAACTTTTTTTGAAAGAAATACAAAATCCCAATTCAAAAGTAGAAAAGCAACAGCTTTTATGTCACAGAGAAACCCTAATAGCACTCAAAGACGAAGCAAGTGGCAGATCTAGTGATGTATCCACACACATACATGTATAACAAAGCCAACATTCCTAAATACGAAAACAAAAAGTTGAAAGAAGCCCAAAAAACGAAGAATCAGTGGAAAGTGTAAGGATACGATCCGCAGGCGGGGAAACGGTGGTCGCCATGACGAAGAGTGACTCTTGAGAGAGCGGCCTCAGCTGCTTGCTTAAAACACGAAAGGGTTTTAGGGGTTTTACAGAGGTTTTTGGGAAGAGGGAGAAATTTATAGATGTCTTGGTTTAGCAGCGTACCTAATCTAGTCATTCATTCAAATTTGGCTTTAGCCGTGGTATTTATATTTTCTCTGTTTATGGGAGATTATATTCTCATCCTAAATTACTTCTCCCATATCTTTTTAATTTTTTAATATTTTCCTATCAAGTGTTAGTCATGTGTAGAAACTATTAAAAAATTAAAAAAATGTGAAATAAGTAATTTGGGATTGTGAATATAATCTCTCTTTATAATATGAATTATGGAATATCCTTTTATCAACAAATCCCAACAAAAATATTATGATTTATCTAAATATATGAAGAAAAAAAATTCTTCTTCTAAAGGGCTAAAGATATGTTAGATTATTTACATCCTTTTTATCTTGACAAAAATAACTTTTTAATTTCAAAATATTGTAATTTATAAGACGAGAATTCAAACTCGAGTACAAATACATTATGTTGATCAATTAGTCTAACAAGCATGACACATTTAATATTTTGTATTGGTACAGGGCGAGTTTGGGCCAGTATTAGCCTCGATACAACAATATAATTCTATTAGATAACTCTTCAAAAATAGAGAACTCCATGATTCGAATATTCATAACCCTAATTTAGTAGGCCATACCCTCCTAACCGGTTGAGCTAATCTCAAAGACTTTAGACTTGAAAAACTTCATAGACACCAATGATAAGGGACATTTGGCTCCTCCAACAAAATCTACAAGTACCTTTCAGACATGGTGAGGCAAATATAGCGACAAATAATTTTACTCGTACTTTTAACTAGTGTTTTGTTCAGAAAATTTGCCCTACGTATTACTAATTTACTAGGGTGCAATTTTAAACGGTTGGATTAGTATCCAACGCGACTCTTCATCGTAAGCCCTAGCAAAGAGAGGAAGGATAGTGATTGGTTTATAAAAGTTATTTACATATGAATCATGCATACCAGACCGTAACAAAAGGGCCAGTGTAGCTTATCCTCTTCTCCATCATAATTCATAAGTTAGTTTCCAGAGGATGCGATGCTATTGCTTTCAACAAAATAAAGCTAAAGGAAAGAAAATGAATAGCTACCATACCAACTTTTACAAGTAGTCAAGGTATCCCCTTTGATTTAATTTCTGGCACTAAAATTTTCAGCAAAATAATTCTATGAGCACAACAAACAGAGACACGACACGAAACAAAGTAAATTCTTAAAGCTGACTATATTGCAATATTTTCCCACCTTGCTTCTAGCTCACTTACAAATACAAACGCAAAAAACTTACTCCCCAACGGAGGAGGAGGTATGATCTAGACATACAAGACAGGAAATAACCAAACTAGTAAAAGGCAAAAGGTAAAACATGGAGAAAGTTAAAAAAAAATTAAAGTAAACAAAAAAAAAACACATACTAGAGATATAAGCACGACTGGAATAGAAGAAACCCTAAACCCAAAATCCTAGGCAACCCAAAACCTGTTAGAGCTTCAGCGAAAACACCTGTAAATAGACAACCCAAATGAAAAACTGTGGGGGAGGGAGGAGGGGTGGAACTACTACGATTACTCGGATCCCTAGCCTGCCTCAAGAACAAGATACAAGAAATTCTAGACATTATTGACTTGCCATTCCTCAATGAACTATTGACTATTCTAGCAGGGCAAGTCATGGTCATCAGGACGGCGGTCCACACAAGTAGGCAGAGCATTGGATACTAGTTTTCTTCAACATATTCATTAACACCAGCACACTTCCAACGCAAACCTTTACAAGAACACCACAAGAGCATGGACCGCCATTACGCAAGGCAGAAACTATCAACCATTCGCAACCCCGTTCGCTACAACCCTCTTCTCTGACACAACTGGCTTAGCACCCTTTGGGGCATCTCCAGATGCAATTGATCCATTTTCTGCAACTTTCGGGTCCTCACTTCCATTCACAGCCGGAACAGATTCCTTGGTCAACTCGGCGGGAACCTCCAATGAATTTTGAGTCTTCAGTTGCCCATTTGCCACCACTTTCTTCTCATCATTGGTTTTTCCTTCCCATACCTGTTTTTTGGTATTTTCAACAGGGTAAATGTCAAGTATTTGGAATTGTTAAACTTTATCTCCTAACAGCAAAATAAGAAGGAAAAAATAAGAAAGAATACAAAAGGGGTAGCAAAATTAACAGGAAGGCATATTTACCTGTTTCTGAAACTGCTGTTGCTTAGCCTTCTTCTCCTGGATTGTCTTCTGACGGGCTTCATAGAACCCAAAGTCATCCAGAATGCAAGTTTTGCTTATATGTTCCTTGAAGATTTTAATTATTTTAAGCCCTGGCTCCAATTTAACCTACATAAACCCATAAGATTAACATTCACAAGGGAAGAATAAAGAAGGTCAAAGAAAAAATGAAACACTAAGATGTGGACATACCTCCTGAGTGTCCCTACTGTTGGTAACAGGCTTGTTCTCATTATTTTCAAGAGTAATGTGCTTCAGCAAACTGTTGGGAACATCTTTAACGATATGCCACTTGACAGGAAAACAGCCATTCCACTTGTCTTGCTGCCAGTATTCCAAGTTCTTGTTAAAATCAACGGGGCCCAACATCTCGGAAAGGCCAACAAACTGTCCACTGGTATTGACCTAAAAAGAAAACAAGTAAATTACTACAAACCCAATAAAACTTTAATTTATAACCTCACAAGTCCTAACAGCAATGGATGATGCTTACCGAAAAGAGAAGAAAAACAGGGCAGCCACCAGATTTCTCCTGAGCCTCCTGGTACGCAGTATGAAGCTTCTTGTTGCCATTTGGCGTACTGGCCCAAACATTGTACTTAATGCTCTTATGAACATCATCCTCACTGTATGACTTAATGATGAAGAATTTGGCATCGGTATACTCCTCGGGAAAATCTGCTTTGTTGTATTGTTCTCGGTCTGGGACACTGATTTTTTCCTTTTCCTCATCATTACTAGGATTCGTTGGTACCTGCCCTTTGATTGCTAATGCATTAGGGGCAAATCCCTTTTGATTCTTGGAGCTCTTCGCCCGAGGTCCCCTGTTTAGTTCATTTAATCCATCCATGTTCTCATTACCATATCCGTAGTAGCCACCATTTCTTCCCCTGGGTTTATACTTGTTGTCAACAGCAAGCCATGAGCGTCCATTGGTTCGTGAATCATAACCATGAGACCCAAAGCCCATACCAGATCTAACTGTGTTTCCATAGTGACCATACAGCTTGCTTGGGTACATCCTATTTATAAACCCTTGAGATGTACCCATTCCTGACAATGGCCTTGGGTGGTGCAAACCCTGTGGATAAAATAAATGAAATTTGTTTTGTAAGGGTGAACACATCTCAGTAGAACATTTAAAGTAAATATTCAGATTCAGCTGCACAGAACATCTATTAGATTGGAAGACTGCTAAGTGTTAACCATCAAGGCTTCAACAAGTTAAAGGATATCCAATAACAAGATTCCTCCCTGCCTTAGATGTTCTCACACCAAAAGGTTAGAGGTTTGGTTTCCAGCCAAGGCCAAAATTGAACAGTCATGTCATACAATGCAGATGACATTTCCACTGGTGGAATAAGGTAGTCTCCAGAAGTAAGACTACGAAGCAAAGTATATAAAAATAATTAAATATAAAGCATATGACCAACATACCATGTAATGAGAATTTGGACGGTAATTCTGATTCCTCGAGGACAAATTGGTATTGCCATTGGAGATTGACGAAGTAATTGTTGTACTTGTCACTGGTCTAGGTTGCCCATCTGAAAAAAGTGGGGCATCTAACCATGGAAGAGGAGAACGCAACCCATCAAAACCAAATCTTGGGTCTTGGTATCCAGGAGTAGGAACACGTCCTGGCAAAGCACCCCTTCCATATGAACCATTGGAGTTGAAAGACGAGTTTTGATATGTTGATAAGGGAGCTGAAACGCTATTTCCTTTCACACTTCCACCGTTCGAAATGCCGTTAGAAATTCCATTTGCTGTTTCCACAGAAAGAGGCTTTTGGTCAGCAGCTGCAGAGGTGGAGACATCAGTTTGAGGGGCAGCAGGGCTGGGAGTGTACGGTCCACTGGTTGGAGTCAGAGGCTGGAAATAAGGAGGGTATTGGTACTGCTGAGGTCCATATAACTGACCATCATTTCCCATAGTCGGAACAGGGGAACCCGCCGGAGAATATGGGCCATATGGTGCATACCCATACCCATGGTGGTATAACAGAGACCCGTTGTCCCCATAAACACCCTAAAAACACACAAGCAGATTACAAAAGTATAAACTTAAGAGAATGAACTTACTCATGTTAAACCCAAATCAAACTCAATAACCATGAAACATTACCCAAAAGGGAAAAAGAACTTACAGAAGTCATCTCTACTCCCTCAGGATTTACATATCTCGAGTAGTCATCCCACTCATTGCCAGTCCCATCATAGCCTAAAAGAAATTCACAAAACCATCCATATCATACACATGAATTACCTTATCAAAAAATACACATGAATTTCCTTATCAGAAAGTACACATGAATTTCAAGTAGAATCTAACAATCCACCAATAAATCAATAAACCATTCTCAAGCTAAGAAAGAGTTCAGCCGTAAGTTTTACCTCCATAGTAATACGCAGTAGACGGATAACCATTCGGGAGATAGCACATAGATGGATCCACAAAATCAGGTAACAAAGGGGTAACAGAGCGCTCTGATGGGATCTGTCCATTTGCAGCATTGCCAGAATCAATAGAACCGTATTGGTTAACAGAAGGCTGAATGAAAATGAAATTAACCTTAGAATCACACATAACGTAAATGGCAGAATGTTTCAAATGCAGTTTGTTAATACTTTTTCACGATCCAATTCTTGTGGTCAAATTGTACGGTACCTTCTTGGTAGGCTCAGGAATTTCCAGAGTCTTGGTTTGAGAGTCTAATGACATCTTCTGTAGCAAATCTGCTGCTTCTAAAAAACGTAAACAGTGAAGGAAATACACAATTTTGTAAAATCGATCGAGATGTCTAATTGTCAGTGCGTGTTTTACTGTGTCTATTGTAATAGTCATATACAATCTACAAACACAAACAAAATATAGGTCCTGGAGCAATGAACATAGCTTGAATTTTACCACTTTACGCGGAGGTAAAATTCAACAGTAAATCATTCAGTCCATCCACAAGTTATAAACAATTCAGAAAAATCACCTGATATGAAACTTCAATTCAATCAAGTACACACCAATCTTTACTTATCAAACAACACCAATTTCAAAAAATTAAGCAAACCAATACCAAGAACTTTAATTGTTACACATACAGCCGTAAATTTACAGAGACGGTCTACAAAACCACAAATCAAGCATAAAAATCCATAAAATCAACACAAAGCGCCACAATTCAAAAGCTAAACAAACGCCATAGAAGAAACTCTCTGCGATCTACAAATTTAAGGTAGAGAAGATCTAGTTTCATCGAAAACCAATCACAAAAGAACAGATCCAATTAGAATAAGAAAAATCGAAAACATACAATACCCAGATGGCTAAAGTTTTAGATTAGGATACGTTCCACAGGAGGAGCAACGGTGGCCATGACCGTCAATTGATAGCTAGATCTTCTACTTCTCCTTCTCTGCCCCAAGTATTACCAAAAACCCTAAATCCCAGAGAGAGGTGATATGGGTTTTAGCAATCGGAGAGAGAAATCTCGATGCTCAGAGACAGAGTCCGAGTGAGAGAGAGATAAGAGAGAACAATGGGTCTCACAGCCGCCAAGGGTTTGGGTTTTCGGAAAGAGGGTTTTGTTCATCCAAAAGCGGTGATTCAAATAGCACCACGGCTCCTCTACAACACTCGCATTCAATCACCTGCGGGTCACGTTGTGAGCTCATCGGGCCACTCCTATAGGGCAGATTATCCACGTGGCCTTTAGTAATTGGGGCTCCACAATGTCCTTTTTGGTCTTTCCGGGTCAAGGTGAAATGTGATTGGCTTGGTGATCTTAATCTGAATGAATCTATCCCTCTTAGGAGGAGTTTGAAAACCCTAATTACAAAATGACATCGATGTCCCCGTCGCACTCGGGTATGTGGTAAAACCCTACAAAGATCTAGGTTGTGATATCTACACATCTTTTTTTACTTTTCACACATCCTTTTAATTTTTGGGTGTCGGATCGGATAAACTGAAAAATACCAACGGACAAAAATTAACAAAGAATATGTAAGAAATAAAATAAAATGTGTGGATAGCACATTCCAAGATCTATCACGCAACGATAAAATAGTCTCTTCCTCTTCGAGGCATCAATTGACAAGTACCTTTTGATTTTTCATAAGTTCACCAACGATCATTCTTCTACGGTTCTACTCTCTCTGAGTTTGTGAAATTAAAATAAGCTAAATTATAGTTACTTTTTGTCCATGTAACATAACCTTGATTCTCTTCGATAGAAATGAGGAGGGTCCGATTGTGCACCGTTCACCTTAATAATCGAAAAATATAACTAATTCGGTTCAGTTCTAACTAAAATAGAAAAAAATTCTCATACTTGCTCGTCATTTCACGTGGCTATGCAGTCCAACAGACAAATAGAGAGCTCAGGAAATTGCATTTTTTTTCCAAATTCTATATGGTCTCTCCTGATTCTCTTTAAGACTATCTCCAACCGAAAAGGTTAAATATAATCATGTCCAGAATTATAGCCTGAGAAAATATTATTTTTAAATTAATAATGTCAGGTCATACTCATATATCATCTCCAACAGTAAGGGCTAAACATAACCCCTCAATAATTTATTAGGTTTAAGTTATACTTTAAATTTATTGCTTAATTTAATTAAACTGACGTTAGATGTTTTCAAATCTAGCCGTTAAATTTGAATTAATTATTGCTTAATTTAATTAAATTGACATTAGATGTTTTCAAATCTAACCGTTGAATTTGAATTAATTATTGCTTAATTTAATTAAACTGACGTTAGATGTTTTCAAATTTAGTCGTTGAATTTGAATTAATTATTGCAACTGATGAGCTGAGCGCCAAAATAAGGGCTTAGTGGAGAGCCACATTTAGCCAGCCTAATACCTATTTAGCCAAATAATAGCCTAATGAGCTCTATAGAATTATAGTCTGATCATCGGTTGGAGATGAGTTTTTTGTAAATGAGGCCTTTTTTTTTTTTTTTTACTTGTAGACCTCTAGCCCTCTCTATTGAAGATAACCTAAAGAGTCAGTAGGACAAATATTTTCTGCATGCCAGGGTCAACCATCACGTTTGACAAAGTAAATCATAAAACATGACTCAGGACGTTTTGTTTATTACTTTATTGTCCATAATGATAGAAATGTTACAACTAAATTTATCCCCTAGAATTGAAAAATATAAAAACAAAAAACCAATGTAGTGAGTTGTTATTGATGAAAGTCGTCGTGCACATCGAGTGCAGAATAACTTTCTAGAGTGCCGATAATAGTTCTCAACGACATTTAAAATGAGCTTAAATTACGATAATAGGAGTGATGCAAATATTCATAAGAGTCGCAGCATGTAGTGTTGACAGATACAACCAAGGGACTCCTGACCTTGTGGAAGCCATCGGACCACGCTATTTCTCCAAAATCATATCTCCCTTGAGACTTCTTATGCGGTTTGAGCGTCACATAATATGTGTTTTCTAGTTTGAACCATGAAAATATCAAAACTCTAGGCCATATTTGTACCTCTACTCCATCAGGTTCCAAAACGGTACAAAAATAAATCGCATTCTTATTTTTCCCCACGTTACGGACGCTTCTTTTGATAGTCACGGTGTATTGGAGATTGGAAACTGTGATGGAGGGGTAGTTTATGTGGGAATTTGAAGTTGGCACTTGAGGACAGCTTGTATCAGTTCCGGGAGAGCAAAGAACAATCTTATTGATTTGATCACCGGTGTAGCCAATGTTGCAGAGGAACAGAATGTAATCGCGTGTTTTCATGTCGTAAACGAGGCCTGGATCCATGGCTTTGATGGGGTCAATATGGCCGGCACCAATGTCAAAGGGATCGGAGGCTTTCGTTGATCCATCTGCTAGAATGCTGTCAAGGGATGTGTCCCTCGTGTTTGCTGTGACAAATGATCATGAATGATTATCAATAGCTGTTTTTGTACGTGCATACTAATAGAATGTGAGCATCCATATCAAAACCAAGAATTTTCAAGCACTTTATGCAAGACTTTACATCTCCAATTTGAGATACTCTCAACACTTACCTGTTGTAATGAGAGCAGATCTAATGGCTGCAGGAGACCAATTTGGATGGGCAGATTTGATAAGGGCAACGACTCCGCACACATGAGGGCATGACATTGATGTTCCTGACTGAAAATTCCAGCTCACAGAACGTTTATCATCAAGTGTCAAAGTGGGAGATGTTTGAGGAGGCCATGCTGCCAATATATTGACCCCTGGACCACTTATGTCTGGCTGTTTGTAATGCGCCATAGTGGGAATGGGGATCATGTTATGTTACTGTATAATCCATATACATATAATCGGCCGTATAAAAGTACATCTTATGGTATATATACACTCAGCGTGATGCAGATTGATACCTTGAGAATATCAGGTGCAAGTGAGCTTGGTCCTCTCGAAGAAAAGTATGCAACTCTAGGCGCTGGAGACTTACCGATGACAGTTTTACTAGCTTCTATCTGCACGACAGGTTTCCTGTGTAGTATTGTGGTATAGTTCACAATATTAACACATGTCACGAATTTGAAATGTAATCAAGTTTGTCGACAACTTTGCCAACAATTAGTTTTTAGTATCGACAATATCAATAATATCAACAACATATTTACATTTTTAAAAAGTGCAGTTGACCACTCTAGAGAACTACTTACGTGGGAGATTGAGCAAGATAGTGCTTGATTTTAGTCCCCTGGTCAAGGTTGACATGGACTGAGGGAATGATGTCGATATCAACCTGCCTCGTCTCAGCTTCCACAAAGATCAAACCCGTTGCATTCGCTTTCTTGGCAGCTACTTCTGCCTCATCAATTTCGTATGGTCCTATGCTTGAGAAGCATAGAATTACTCTTCCGACCGCAAACTTTGATTTTATCCAATTCTCTGGCCTGCAAACCCTGCATTTTGATTTAATAGATTACATAGTTAACGAGTGATTAATAGATCAGATGGAAAATTATGAGAGAAAGAGAGAGGTCACCCATTGACAAAATATGTGGTTGCATCTGCTAATTTTGCCTTAATAGGTGTGGTAATAAAGCTTTCCCCCTGTACAGAAATGGAGCTTTATGGATGACTCAACTAATTAAAGTGCTGAAATATGTATCAACTATCAACGAAATGATTAGGGCTGTGACCCACTGTTAATTAAATTAGAGTATCACCACAAAGAAAGTAAACTTTGACTTGTTCATCATTGGTTCATAATTAACATGTAATGCCATGTATAATCCATGATTTATATGTATTGATTACCATAACAAAGAGCTTATTGTCTAGGATTATTCGGGTTGGAAACATTCGATCAACAGAGGAAGCAGCTACACAAATTCCCCAAGGAGCAACATTTGAGACCTGTGAGGGATCTGGCCCTTCATTACCTGCAGAGAACACCACACTAACACCTAACTGCATTGCATGAAATGAACCAATTGCAGCTTGTGATATAAACAGCGGCAACAATGGCGGCTTTGATCCAAACGACGCTGATATCACGTGAACTCCATCGTGCAAAGCATCATCGAAAGCTGCAAGAATGTCTGCTTCAGAGCACCTCCCATCATAGTCCTTTCCCCAACATACTTTATACACTGCTAGACGAGCCCTCGGTGCTCCTCCCCTAGCGGTTCCTGAGGCTAAGCCAAAGAAACTTGCATTGTTTTTCACTATTGAACCCACTGCTGTTGAGGCTGTGTGTGTACCATGACCTAAAAAATCTCTAGCTGATCGATATTCTGGATTCCCACTCTTGTTTAGCGGCCCATATTCTTCTTCAAAACCTTTGAGGTAGTAGCGAGCACCAATTAGCTTGCGGTTGCATGCTTTTTCTGGCTCAAACATTTCTCCTCTAGCACACCCTCCCTTCCAAGTTGAGGGGATAGGCCTCATCCGTGGCTCTTCCTGGAAACTATCGGATTCAGGCCATATACCTAAACAGATGTTCAAACTATAAAAACTTAGCTTGGTTTTGTCAATGGTAGAAAATGTGCAGCTTTCCCCTAGTAATTAATTTAAAAGAAACCTGTATCGAAGACCCCAACAATGATGTCGTCACCATAGGCTTGTTGCAATGGAGTCCCTTCAGGACTAGTGCTGCTACTGCTTAAGGTAAGGCCTAAGAAGTCCCAGCTTCTAGTTGTGTGCAACTGCATTGTCTCACTTCGAAACACTGATATCACTTCTTCCATCTCTGCAATTATATATTAATGCATGTTTTTTAAACACTGAAGTTAAGCTTATTGATTTAAGGTGCACCATTCAACTCTTTAACAAAGCAGCATTAAAAGCAGAGAAAAGAAAAGGGTAATAATTATCTAGCTTACGGGCCAAGGCGGTTGCTTGAGAAGAATTGAGCTTAGCTGAAAACCCCGAGAAACTGTGCTTGTAGCTATAAAGCATGGATTGCTTAACATCTTCTTCACTGAATATAACGAGTACAAAGAGAGAGATAAGATCACCAAGTTAAGTGATGTAGTGGTTGAGAAATAGAGCCAGAAGGAAATGAGTTTGAAGCGCTAAATAGATGGGCGGGCCAAAGAATTAGAACAAAAACCTTGCAAAAACTTTGGAAAGGAGATGAAGATGATGGTTTGAGGTGAGGTGAGGAACATGAACATTGTAGTTGTGCCCCAAATAGACTATATAAACCTGCAGAGACCAAATCAGTGAGTAAACAGGATAATAATTAGAAAGTAGGCACGAAAAGGCGAACTGCTTTAGGGGAGAAAAGTTACATGAGGTGTGGAAGTTGAGTGAGTAAAATAAAGTGAAAGTGCAAGAAAAAGGCCCCAAAAACACTGAGAATTATTAGTAGCCATTGTCTCCTGCGGAAGAATCACATGGCTGGTTGGAGATTAAATAGAGTTGTACTAATCTGCAAGTAGATGGCCTTCCAAACAATGCATATCGTGCGTGCAGTTGAAGGCTTTCAAAAGCTGCAAGAAACATTCGCTCATCATTGATGATATTTTCTCTTCCAAGCTACAAACTCTCTCCCCCTCTCTCCTTGGCCCTCGATGTTTTCGCACATGCACCTATATGGAGTACTGTACCTATTGTACCTCCATCATAGTTATACCATCAATGCTGCTAAGAAAAATGCATGTGCCCTTCATGATACTAGCTATAAATCTTTTTCCATGCAGTCCCCCTTTCCTTGTAAACAAATTAGTAGAAGTATGATAACTGCATCACTTTAATTTCAACAGTTCTCGAGAAAGAAAGCACATCACCTCTAGAATCTTATCAAGTGCCCTAGCTAACTACTACTACATATTAGGTTTTTTTTTCCCCCCCCCTTCAACTTGCTGAAAAATGAAACCTGATTAAAAATCCGTGACAGGAAATAAAATCTAGAGTTATAGTCCTGTTTCAATGCATTAATACCCTGATAAGAAAATTAATTTGACATATCTAAACATTGATGCCCTATACTTTTTTGTTACTTGCTTTTGAAGTTTGCAACCCTGGTTTTTCGGGTTCTTGTCCTTCTAAGCTACTGTGGTTGCACCTGTAGGTTACTAATTTATCCTGCTTTCTAGCTTAAAAAGGTCCGTAGACTGCGTGAGTATGGATCGATTACACCTCACAAACTTGCATAAACACATTGCTTTTTAGTGTTGCCCCAAGCTATGCTTATCTTTAAACAGAATGATTAGCAGTTTTGTTGTTCATTTTCCATTTTTCTAACAGAAATCTGTCTGGAGAAGCATAATATTCAGAACATTGATGATTCCCTAGGATATACACCTATATTGAGAGGATCAGTTAGCTTGATAGAGCACGCATGCTCTGCACAGCGATCTGGTATTATTCAATGAAGATATACTAATTAATTTTACCAGAAGAAGCAAAGTTATGGTTAATCAAAATCAATACCATTGGCAAAATGTTTCCTCATCCGTACAGTGCGTGAATTGATTCTAGTTCTCTCTTGCGTGATCGAAGGTTTTTAATCAAGAAACTAAGACTTTCGGAACACGATTTAACCTTTCAAGTTCACATCATTATCAAGTCTTCTGCCATGCTAAGAACTTGCTTTATTGATGTTGCATCCTCATCCACAGTAATCTATTATTGCAGCTTCATATGGCATCATAAATTCATAATATGAGTGATAGAAAGCATACATCTAGTTTGCTTTGATAAGCAGGAATTTCAAGTTTGGTACAAACTTCTTCCATTCTTTCATTTGACATTAAAAATTTTCTTAACTCTATTTGTATGCTATTCAAGTTTAATATAATGTTCGGTGTGAGGAAGTTAAACGTTGCTGCAGAATTAGCAAATCACATTTTCATGTCTAAGACAGAAATTAAGTATATATGCAATGGCTGTCAGCTGGGCAGAGAACTTGGCATTGGATGAGTTTCGATGGTCACTAAATCTCTTCTCTCGAGATTAAACTTCATATGTTCGAAAGGAAAAGTACACAAAAAAAAAAAAAAAAAAAAAAAAAAAGATTTGCAACATTAAACTTTCTCTCCTAATCCCCTAAAGAGGACAGACAATCTCAAGATTGGAAAAGCTTATATATAAACATATTCGTAGATAGCAACATATACCTTTCAATAAAGTTTTGCTCCATTAATTGTTTTGATATTGGATTTAAAGTCCTTTTTCATGGCTGATTTTCCGAAAACAAAAATGAAAAGACTTGATGCTTGACTGGACAGATCTTCAAGAGCTTATTTTCTCCGTAGCTAAACGGATGGATTCCTTGGAAGATTTTATGGTGCAGTGGATCATGGAGATGTGCTGCGACGAAAGAAAACTAATTATCCAGTGAATTACGATCAACACATAAATTTCCACTCCTTATGCTTTCGAAAGATAAGAGAGTGCTACCACCCGTAAGTTTCACAGCCACACAAAGGTTAAGATTTTCCAACTAAATCAAGGGTAATCTTTACTTTTCGTCTTTAGGTTGGCTGCTGACTATGTCTGAAGATTCGAAATTTAGTCTGATACATCCTTTAAATCATGGCCGAATTAAGCTGCCGGACGGATACCCCCACACCCTCTGGTAAGCGTGTCATAAGGAAGTTTGTCTTATCATCGAACCCGTCCGGACATCAGAATCGGATTACATATTCATGTATATGTGATTTGAAAATACCCCTATTCCTATCCATATCTTTTTGGCTGAGTGATTTTGTTAGCGTGAGTCAATATTAGGAAAAATAGGGAATGTAAATAATAGGAGTCCTTTATTAAGTAGGTTTGTGTATATGTTATTTGTTTCCTTGTAAAACTATAATAGTACTGATGTATATATATTTCTAAACAAGTAATAGAAGAATATTAATTCCCGTAAAAGTTCTATTTGGTATCAAGAGCCAAAACCCTAGTTTTCTTTTCCGCTGTGCTTGGTTGACCTTATTCCTGCAAATCTTCTGCAGAAAACAGGGTTGCCGTGTGGGTGTGGTACTACTGTGTGTGCAGTCTGTTGCTGTATATTGCTGTGCAGCACAATACCTTGCTGCTGCCGTGAGGGTTGTGTACAAATTGCTGTGTTTTTCTGCAATTGTACCGTGTCTGTTGCTGCTGCCGTGTGTGTGTGTTGCTGCCAAGACTTCGTGTGCCATGCTGTTGCTTTCGTAAAGGGAAACACACAGCAAATTTTTCCCGCTGCATCCTTGTAGCAAAGTCAATTACTTGCTGTGTGCTACTGTGTATTGCGTGCTGCTGGTGTCGTGAGGAACGAAGGAGAACAAAGACTGCAGGAAGAGACAACTGCTGCGTGTGTGCTGTGTGTTTTTTGTTGCAGCGTATTGTGTCTTTGCTGCTGTACTTATTGCAGCAAGTGTGTCGTGTATTATATTTCGTATTGTGCCTTGTGGGAATATTGCTCTACTGTTGCAATCTGCTTGCTGTCTGTTTTGCCGTGGGTAATTGCCGTGAGTGGCTGCTGCTTGTTTGTTCTTGCAACTTGTGGTTCCGTAATTGGTAGGGTGCTGTGATTGCCATGTACTTGTGATTGTCATTTTGCGTATTATTAAATGGCAGGTTGGATTTTAGATTCTGGTGCAACGGATTATATGACATATGATAAAAATATGTTTCAATACATGACCACATCTCACAGGAAAAATATATCAACTGCCAATGGTACTTTGGCACCCGTGTGTGGTGCCGGCACTGTGCATCTTACCCTTACACTTCCCCTACATCATTGCTTGCTTGTTCCTTCTTTATCCCATCATCTGTTATCCATACCACAGGTTACTGAACAATTGGATTGTGTTGTTCTAATGTATCCATCATTTTGTCTCCTTCAGGATATTCAGACTAAGGAGATAATTGGGCGTGGCACTAAGAGAGATGGGTTGTACTATGTGGACGACGTCGTTTCTGGCAGAGCTAATGCGGTTCGAGCGTCCTGGTCTAGTAATTTACAAGAAGTGTGGTTGTTGCATCGTCGGTTAGGGCATGCATCTTTTGGGTATTTACGGCATATGTTACCTAGTCTATTTAGTGGAATAAATGAATCAAACTTACATTGTGAAGTATGTATTCTTGCTAAAAGCCATCGGGCTTCGTTTCCTCCTAGTATGAATAAAAGAGCTTTACCGTTTGAACTTGTGCACTCTGATGTTTGGGGACCATCTCCTGTTGTTACTTCTTCTGGGATTAAGTGGTTTGTTACGTTTGTTGATGATTGCACTCGTATGACATGGTTATATGTGGTGAAAAATAAGAGTGATGTTGGTATGGTATTCCGAACCTTTTCTCAAATGATTCGGACACAATACTTATCTGTAATTAAAGTTCTTCGTTCTGATAATGGTGGTGAGTATCTTAATTGTGAGTTGTCGGAGTTTCTTTGTGATCAAGGCATTCTCCATGAAACAACATGTCCCTATACTCCACAGCAAAATGGAGTGGCTGAACGGAAAAATCGCCATATCTTAGAAACGGCACGTGCTCTACTTCTGGGCGCGTCTGTTCCTAAGATTTTTTGGCCTGAAGCAGTTACTTATGCGGTCTACATGATTAATCGTATGCCCTCTCGGGTGATTGACTTTCGAACTCCTCTTCAAGTTCTCACTCATCATGTTCAGGTGATGTCTACTCATACTCTCAAGCCCCGGGTATTTGGTTGTGTGGCTTATGTGCATATTCCGAAAATTCATCGCACTAAGTTGGATCCGTGTGCCCTTCGATGTGTGTTTGTTGGTTTCTCATCTCACCAAAAAGGATATAAATGTTATCACCCTGAGACTCGGCATATGTATGTTACTATGGATGTGACCTTTTCTGAATCGGAGTTTTTTTATGCCCCCGTATCTTCATCTTCAGATCACCAGGGGGAAAGCTCTAGTGGTGATCTGGAATGGTTGGACTTGGGAGAAAATATTGTGGTTGATGTTGAGGCCGTGCATGCTGATGCCGTGCCTAATGCGGCAGTGATCATACATGCCGTGCCAGAAGTTGCTGCCGAGAGCAGCATGCAGTCAGAAGCAAAAGATGCCGAGAGTGATCCGCAGTCAGGACAGTTCATTGTCGAGCCTACTTGTGTAACCCCCTCTCTCTCTAGCTCCACGGTGATGCCCAATGATTCTTCTCTGAATAAACCTGAGGTAAGTATTGTGGATGATTATGTAACTAATGCAAGTACTGATGTAAATACATATAAGCTGCCACCGAGACAAAATCCGGGGGTGCCACCTGACAGGTTTTCTCCGGAAGGTAAAGTAAAGTATCCGATAGCCAACTATGTCTCATGCAATGGTCTTGCACCAGAGCGTAAGACCTTGATAGACAATATGGAGGCTATTCAAGTACCAACTCGTGTGGATGAGGCTCTAAAGGATCCAAAGTGGGCAAATGCAATGGATGAAGAAATGTTGGCGTTACAGAAGAATAATACCTGGGAAGTGACATCCTTGCCGGAGGGAAAAAAAACAGTTGGATGCCGGTGGGTGTTTACCGTCAAATACAAAGCCGATGGATCAATAGACAGGTACAAAGCAAGGTTGGTAGCTAAAGGATACACCCAAACATATGGTGTAGATTATCAAGAGACGTTCTCTCCGGTTGCCAAGATGAATACAGTACGTGTTCTGATTTCTTTAGCTGCTAATATGGACTGGCCATTAAAACAGTTTGATGTGAAAAACGCTTTTCTCCATGGGAACTTGGAGGAAGAAGTATATATGGATTTTCCTCCTGGGTACAGTGCTGGTAGAAGTACCGAAGTATGCCGGTTGCGTAAGTCTCTTTATGGGCTGAAGCAATCGCCTCGTGCATGGTTTGATAGGTTTACTCAAGTTATGAAAAAGATTGGGTATTATCAGAGTCATTCTGATCATACATTGTTCGTTAAACGGAGACAGAAAAAAGTGACAGCTTTAATCATCTATGTAGATGACATGATTATTACTGGAGATGATTGTGATGAGATTTCAAGATTACAGAAGAATCTTGCGGCTGAGTTTGAAATGAAGAACCTGGGGGATTTGAAATATTTTCTTGGAGTTGAAGTTGCTCGATCTTCGAAAGGTATTTTCTTGTCACAACGTAAGTATGTTTTGGATTTGCTAAAAGAAACTGGTATGCTGGGATGCAAGCCAGTAGATACACCTATTGTTGAAAAACATCATCTATGTGTGGATCCGAATCAGAAATCAGTTGATAAAGGGAGATATCAGAGACTTGTAGGGAGACTAATTTATTTGGCTCATACACGGCCTGATATTGCCTATGCAGTAAGTGTAGTAAGTCAATTTATGCATTCACCAAGTCTAGATCATATGGTTGCTGTTATGCGTATCTTAGCATATTTAAAGTCTGCACCTGGGAAAGAAGTTCTATATCGGAAGTATGGACATTTGAGAATTGAGGGGTTCACGGATGCTGATTGGGCAGGAAGTGTAGGTGACAGACGGTCTACTTCGGGATACTTTACGTTTGTAGGAGGAAATTTGGTTACATGGAGAAGTAAGAAACAGAAGGTAGTATCAAGATCCTCGGCTGAGGCCGAGTATCGAGGGATGGCTCACGGCATTTGTGAGATTCTCTGGCTTCGAAAGCTTCTTGAGGGGCTTGGGTTCAAGCCAAAGGAAACCATGAGACTATACTGTGATAATAAGTCAGCAAGAGATATAGCTGATAATCCGGTACAGCATGATAGGACAAAACATGTGGAAGTTGATCGACATTTTATTAAAGAGAAGCTTGAAAGGAAGATTGTGTCAATACCTTTTGTGAAGTCAGAGGAGCAACTTGCAGATGTTCTAACTCATGCAGTATGTAGTCGAAGGTTTGATGACTCACTTGTCAAGTTGGGCATGTGTGATATCTATGCACCAACTTGAGGGGGAGTGTTAGCGTGGGTCAATATTAGGAAAAATAGGGAATGTAAATAATAGAAGTCTTTTATTAAGTAGGTTTGTGTATATGTTATTTGTTTCCTTGTAAAACTATAATAGTACTGATGTATATATATTTCTAAACAAGTAATAGAAGAATATTAATTCCCGTAAAAGTTCTATTGATTTTCAAGTCATGGGATTGAAAGGCAAATTACAAAGGAAAATATCATAAAATGAGGGGAATTAACTAACTCCCGTTGGAACGTATCATTTGTAAAATTTCTCTTACATGTCTTTGTCTCTGAATTCTAACATTTTGTGACCATTCTCTTTATAATTTGGAAATCCGTTATCCAAACATAGTCATGTAGTGTTTTGTAGAGATGGGAAGGGATGTGACCAAAGTTGTAATCAGAGAATTCCAACTGAGCAGCTGCAGGAAGCAAATAAATAGATCAATGCAAAGTAGCATTGCATATAATGCTTGATTTCAAATAGTGATTAATGAAATTAAACTGCTTTTTAATTGTAATTTTGGTTTAGAAGCAGCAATATATAGTTATAATAAATTATATAATCCTGATCATTCTCTCGGTACAATGTTAGATCATGTTAATTAGATTATGATTAAGAGCAGTATTATGCATCATTTTATATGCATAAATTGCCATTAGATAGATTAGTTAAGCACTATTATGAAGAGACAAAGACATTGATGTTGGAGGCCACGTGTGGCAGTGGTGGTGGAGGCTGTGGAGCTAAAGCATGAGAGAGAGAGAGAGAGCGAGAGGGCGAGAGAGCGAGAGGTGGTGAGCCCTGCATTCTTCCATTCCTTCCATGTCAATCTCTGGTCATCTCATATCCAGAGGTTTCTAGCCAGTCCAAAATTGAACAACTTTACATGCACCACACAGGTTGAAGTCTGTTACACATCATATCATATATTGAGGTTGGAATGGACCCCACTATTCACTATTAGCTTTTTGAAAATGGCATGCAAGTAAATTAAGTAATAGTTTAGCATGTCGTTGAAAATGAAAAAAAATTGAACACAACACGAAACGTGTTAAAAGAGTGTCATGTCAAAAGAAAATAAAATGCCGAAACTTTTATTTTTTTTGTGAGATTAATCTGACAAAATAAATTGTCATGCGTCTAGACCAAAGATCTTTTCAAAAGAATAGACATTGATCTAAATTAAGTTTATCCTACATTTCCAATTTGTTGTTGCCAGGTATGTTTAGTGTGGGTGATTAACAATTTAACAGCTACAATTTTTTGAAGGAAGTCACATTTCCCTTATTAAAAGAAAAGTAATATAAGTACTACGCAGACACATTGAGATACATAAAAGTAAATTCAAATATTAAAAAAAATAACATCAGATATTTACATGTACTGTCGATTTCATAGCACAATACACACACAAGTGCCTTACTTGGATCTGCAGAGACCCTTGATTGTAGGAAATGTATGTATCTACTTAGAGAAGAGAACTCGCAGAAAATCTGGTGCCAGTTTGTTACACCTATTTCCTAGGTCTCCTATAAAGTGGAAGACAAAATGGAATAATAATAAATTATTAGCAAAAAGAAACAGGTAGAGATATACGAATATAAATGCTTCTCTTGTTTGCATTTTTCAAAAGGTGTGAATCAAAATAATTTTAGCGATTGTATGTTTACATTGTTACAAGTTAGAATAAATTTCAACAAATCACTTTAAATGAATCTCTTGTTTGTATCATTTAAACGTTGTACTAAACTCGCACCCTTTCAAAATCTTGTTAGCCAAGATTAGAGGAGAAATAAATTAATAAAAACCATTTCCTGATAATTGGGAGAAAGAAAATATATTTGACTACAAGATTTGTGTCCTGCATATTACTTCACATTATCACTGTAGGTCCAGCTATAAAAGCGAAGAAACTAGTATGTACTCGTCTTTAAGCTGACTCAAATCTTTTCCCCATTTTTGATGCCTCTTTGAGCAAGTTATGGTTAAAACCCAAATGAAACGTGTTGAGCTTTTTTTTTATTTTTTTATTATTTTTTTTTTAAACATACTTGATTTTATGCTCGTGAGATAAGATCATTATCCACAAATTGCTCCAAAGTGGGTGGTTATTGTGTTAATACTAGGCTCCATAAAGTTTCTCTAAGAGCTTTTTTTTAGTACGCTAGTTGAAATAGAATAAATTGCAGCAAATCATTGTGAGTTTACCATGACGATTATGTTTGATTTATCAAGCGTGTTGGCTTGTGATGTTACGTATTGGCCTTGTGCGGCTAAAGATCCTTGGCACCAGGAGGAAAACCTTATTTTATTCATGCTGGTGTCTTGTTGATGTGGCCTTTCCTAAGTTTTGATTGATGGGCTATGAATGCAAATTTGTCCTTAATTAGCAGTAACATAAAAATGAAAGTTAGGTAAAGTCAGCAGCAGCTTGACTCGCAAACTGCCTATTGGGTACTAATAAAGAGTGGGAGCAGAAGAGGCCAAAACAAATGAGGAGGCATAGATGGGCTAAAGTGAAGAGGAAGAGAAAGAAAAGAGATAATGTGCTGGAGAATGATGGAAAAAGAAAGACGGGTGGGAATTGAAATCCACCATGGACGCGCACTAACAAGTTACAAGAACGCACAATACATCTTTGAATCAAAACAAACACTAAAAAATAATAAAAAAACTCTCTCGACTAATGTGGGCCCATTTCTGCCATGGCCGAGAACCAGCACCCACCTTAACCCCCTCTTCCCTTCACTCCATCATTACCTTACCACCAAGAAGAAGAATTCTCCCTCACTCTTTCTCCTCCTTCCTCATTCTTCAACAATTTCAAACTCACAAGAATAAAACAATTTCCCCACTTAAAGCTCTCTCTTTCACTCTTTTGGCTCTGCTTTTGGAATTTCATTTGTCTTCCTTTTCTTTGCTTTTCATTTGGGGGTCTGGATCCAATTCATCCTTGTGGAGTGGTGATGAGTGGTTGGTGAGGAGGGAGTGGGGATTTGTGGGGTTGTTTTCTGGTTTTGGAAATAATGGGGAATTGCTGCTACAGGTGGGAGCCTTCTGTTTACAGAGTCTCTTCCAATGCAAAGTCAGGTTAGTCCCCATTATAAAGCTTGCTTCTTTTTTCTGCTTTTTTTTTTTCCTAATTAGATTAATGAGAGATTAGAGTTGAACCTCACCTTGGTTCAATATTCAAATGATCAAGCTCTGTTTTGGATCCTCATGTATAATTAGTAAATTAACTTCTGTGCTGGTTCCTCCTCATGCAACAGGAATTTCAATTCATTAATCAAATTGATAGACTCTCAAATGAAATTGGAAATCAAGGTTGCAATTTTTTAGGATGATTTACATAACCATATGCAAAAAGATCATTTTTTTACTCCTTGGACTGAGTTATACCGAAAACCCAATATTGAGCTGATTCTCTAATTTTTCATTACCATTTGCTGATATTGAAGTAGGTAATACTGTTTTTGTTGGATTCTCTATGTACTCCTTTATGTTTTGAGAAAAAAACAAATGAACAAGAATATGCTTTTTCACCTTTTCTACATGGCTGGTTGAAAAGGTGATGGATTTACCTTTCCTGTAGGAAAGTGGATATTCCACATTGCCGGTGCCTTGTTTCTTATCTTGACTCTTGATAGTATGTCTGTTCATTCTAGCGAGTTTTCAAAAGCACATCCTTTCTAGGTTCAAACTGTACTTTACGGGACCATTAATCTTTTAGCTTCGTCCTGGTCCGTTCGACGATGATCGAAGATTGATCTTTACCCTCTTGTATACAATTGTATCTAGAGCTAAACTTGCATAGGAGATTAAAAGATTACACATTTTGCTATAAAATATTAACTTTGGTTTGTAAAAAAGAATTGCATGTTACTTTCAAAATGTTGATAGTACATACTCTACTGTGCCATGCCAGGGATTTATATTTTAATTGTTTTTCTTTGTTCTTTCTATATGATGAACTTTCAAGTTAGTTGTGGTGGGAAACAAGCTTTGATGTTTGCTTGTTGTCGGATAGGATTTGGATGGTCGGATGTGTCATGTTATGCTCTCAATTTTCTTTTCAGAGTCCCCAAAAGACCAGAGCCCATCAGTGAAACATAGGGAAGATGATAGTAAGTTACCATCAAATCCTGAAGAAGTTGAGATCCTACGTCGTGATTCAGCTGCAAATCCTTTGATTGCATTCACGTTCAGTGAACTAAAGATTATCACTGCAAATTTTAGGCAAGATCAGATGTTGGGTGGCGGAGGATTTGGAAGTGTGTATAAAGGGTTCATTACTGAGGATTTAAGAGAGGGGATCGACCCCCTTCCGGTAGCTGTTAAAGTTCATGACGGTGATAACAGTTATCAAGGACACAGAGAGTGGCTGGTAAGCTTTGTGTTCTACCTTTTAACTCATTAAGAAGATTAAAGAAAAGACAGAACATCAGTTTCATTAAGATTTTTGTGCATTTCTAGGCAGAAGTCATATTTTTGGGGCAGCTTTCGCATCCAAATTTGGTAAAGCTCATTGGATATTGCTGCGAGGATGAACAGAGGGTGCTGATATATGAGTATATGGCTCGGGGCAGCGTGGAAAACAATTTATTCTCAAGTAAGTATATAAGTATTTTCTATCCCTCTTCTTCCATATGGCTGGGGATTAAGTCTTATCTCACATGCATATCTCCCTTTTTACAGGAGTGTTGCTTCCTCTGCCATGGTCCATAAGGATGAAGATTGCATTTGGTGCAGCTCAAGGACTCGCCTTTCTCCATGAGGCAGAGAAACCTGTCATCTATCGTGATTTTAAGACATCTAATATTCTGTTGGATCTGGTTAGTATACTTGAATTTTTTTTTTCAAAGAGAATAAATTACATCACTTGGGACATATACCAATTACTATATCAGTTGCTCTAGTCTTGATTTCCGAATTCAATCCTAGTATAAATTGTATTCTCCATTGGTCATAAGAAAATCATGGATTGATGGAGTGAGCAGATTTCAGTTACTGCAGCACACGTATCATTGATCTTCTGAGTAATTTCAATCAGATTATAATTGCACCTTCTTTGCATGCCTCAAAACAGGACTATAATGCAAAGCTCTCAGACTTTGGCCTTGCAAAAGATGGACCGGTGGGGGACAAGTCTCATGTTTCTACACGCATAATGGGGACATATGGATACGCAGCACCGGAGTACATCTTGACGGGTAAGTTCTGTTACAAATTTAGACACGTCTTTTGGGAATTGGGAAGGTCCTTCGTAAACCACATGGAGATGAAGTCATTTCTTTGTTCCCCATAACATCCAAAATCAGGATCGTGTTGTTAAAATCGACAGTTGAACTCATATTGGGAACCAAAGATCATTTTGACATAGTTACTATATATCCATATCCCTACATGCAGGCCATCTAACTCCTAGAAGTGACGTTTATAGCTTTGGTGTTGTTCTTCTTGAACTTCTGACCGGTAGGAAATCTTTAGACAAGTCACGGCCAGCCCGGGAGCAAAACCTTACTGACTGGGCTCTCCCGATGCTAAAAGAGAAGAAGAAGGTGCTCAACATCGTTGATCCGAGACTAGAAGGAGATTATCCTGTTAAAGGAGTTCAAAAGGCAGCCATGCTAGTATATCATTGCTTGAACCGAAACCCAAAAGCAAGGCCTCTAATGCGAGACATTGTTGACTCTTTGGAGCCTCTGCAGGTCCCGGAGGAAGTTTCTGATAAAAAAACTGTAACCCAGTTTCCGGATGCTGAAACTAAAAGAAAAGAAGAATCACTGTAACTGACATGCATGTGATGTTTGGTTTGTTAGCTTCATCTGTGTGAGTCTGAGAAAAGATATGGCTTTTGTGATGATAATTTGTAATTGAATTATTGTAATTTTGCGTAAATATCAATCTAAAAGCATACATTCTCTTGTTGATAATGTATTATTACTTTGATTGAATATTCATTTGACAAAAAACACACGCACACTAGCGTTATATACAAATACAAGAGCGATCTAGCAGTCACAAGTGAACAAATTCCATGTTCAAAATCCCCATAGCATGAAGAGAAGACTCTTTTAATTACCTGATGATTTCTGCACGCCAATATATGATGTCGTATATGGTGGTGAAGGTACGGCTATACGTTGTAGCAGAAAGAGGGGCCAACACCTCCAGATCCATGTAAAAATCGTATGCTATTAATCGTACCTTGAAATGATCAAGTCACCGTGGAAAAGTTGCAGCTATTTACAGTCGACGGTACGTACAGACAAACAGCAGTCATAAATTTGTAATTTGGTTTCAATAACTATTATTTAAACAGGATTTGTTCTATATATAAACGACCTTGTTTAGACAGGATTTGTTCTATATGTAAACGACCTTATTTAAACAGGATTTGTTTTATTTTTTTCCTAGTTTCCACCTACTTGTTCTAGTATTTTTGGCTTACTCACTTTCCTTGCGATTAAGGTCAGCTGTGGTTTTACTAATCCTAGCAGGCTAAGGACTAGTGCCCTATATATCATATATCAAAATATTACTCTACACTTGTATTTCCAATCATATCAAATTATCAATCAAGAAATATACAAAAGTACCGTTGTCACACATGAACATATTCATGGTTCAAAATCCCCGCCAACCAAAAATATGCGATGTTTGTCACAAATATAATCAAGAGGAGCCGGAGCCTAGCGCATTTTGGGGGCAAATATGCTGTGCGGAACATTACAACGATAACACTCTGCGGTGTCGTGAATGCCTTAGATTTAAGCAAGGAGACAGTACAGAAGAATATGTGGACCTCGGCGATGGCAGGAAACTTTGGTCGGATTGCTATGTTATTGAAGCCGTGCGTGCATTTTTATATGTCACTTGATTTCGATGAAGAAGACATTCCTATTTTAATGGTGAATCAAGATGAGTTAAACAGAGTCAACAGACTATATGAACCATCATACGACAAGCCTAAGCCTGACGGCTGAATGTTATCAGGTCCTCCCTTTCCTACCAACCCTATCGTGACAATTCAAAGATGTTCAAAACGTGGAGAAAGATTCAAGTGAAGAAAAAGGTCGACAAGTTAACCATGCTGCAATATTTACCGGGAATTTTCAGGTGCGATAAAAAGGTGATTAGTTTAGTGATTAGATTTCTCCTGAACAAGGCACTGATTAGAGTCATGCTTTTGTTCGGACAACCAGATGTGGTCATAGGTGGGATCTTGGCACATGAGATGATGCATGCATGGTTGGCGTTGAGGCTTGGACTTCACAGGAAATTGGAAACATGGGTTGAAGAAGGTATTGCTGTGTAATGGAATACATGTGGATGGAATGGTTTTGTTCGAGTGGTGCCGAGTACTTCTCGTACAAAACCAAAGAGCAGGTGCAATATACAGTCGAGGGTTTAGGCTGGCCATGCATGGAGGCTGTTAAAACATATGGCTTGCATGCTACCCTGGAGCATATCGTTTCAACAGGAAGTCTACCTAAACAAGATGATCACCAAGATCAGATGGAAACCCCTTTGCTATCTAGTAAGATTGAATGATGATTTGTAACTGATGCTTCGAACTAATGAATTCCTTTTCTGCCAAAAAAAAGAAGAAAAACAAAAGACTCAGTTTATACTGGTTCGACTTTGTAAATCAACTATAATTAAATGGGAGAATACAAGATAATGTTTAATCACTCTTAAATCCAAAGTCCCGAATACACATCCAATCTCACACCCTCACAGTAAAAGGAAAAAAAAAAAAGACAAATGAGAAACTAAAGATGGAGGAACTTTTGTCTCTACTAATGCTTCTTTTTTTTTTTTTTTTTTTTTTTTGAACACCCTCTACTAATGCTTCTTAATCTACAGTCGAGCACCCAAAATAGCCAAGAAACAATCTTCCTTTTGGAACGATCCACAAGATATCCCCTGCTTTTCTTACCCAATGTCTCCCGTCTCACATCAGTGCAACTATATCCCACACAATAAGCACCAAGCAAACGAGAGAGACAACACCAGGCATCCCGAGAGGAGTGTATGCAAGTCCTTCCCCAACTGCAATCCAACCAGAATGTAACTACGTGGGGAGACTTGATCAATTGGGTTCATTTCAAGGGCCAAAAAGTAGACAACATGGAATTTTTTATACATGAGTGTCTGCCTGGACATATAAAACAACTTAGCAAAAACTATATGTAATAGATTTCAATTTTCGATTATAGCCCAAAGCTTGTTACCTGGTGATTTCTGCAATATATAATGTGGAAAATGTTGGTAAAGGTACATAACTACGTAGATGTGTTCTATCAAGAAAAAGGAACCTATTATGCTGTGATATGAAGCAAAGACCTTGTTATAATAAACTGGAAGAACGAAAATGGATCAACACTGTCAAGATCCATGTAAAATCATATGCTATTATCGAGAATTTCGACAAGCCATTCCGTACCTTGAAAACTATTCATTTTCAAATATCACATGCTGCAATAGAGAGTGTTACCTTCATATTTTTCCTTATTACTACTCAACCATCTTTGTTCCGTTTCTATAAATTTTCGATGGAATCAAGACTTGCAGACTGTGCTGAACGCATAAGAAGTGGGCATTATTCAAATTATGATAAACATTGAAAGCATCAGAAAAAATTTAACTTCAATTGAATTTATTTATAAGTTAATAAATAAGAACCCTTAGCTAACATCATGAATTAGTTTGAAGCTACACTGTTATGTTGGAATTTCTAAGTTCATATATATCATTGATTCATTCTGAAGTTTGAGAATTCAAATGTCCGTGCATGCAATTCAAGAATCTGTCCAGAAAATACAACAAACCATAAAAATATCAGTCCAAAATCTTCAAAAGGATAAGAAAGAGAAAGCAATTACATATTAATCGATCACCTGTGTGAGAGACAATTGCCTAGAGTAGGGGTATTGTAACGGCAGGTGCACTGAATGACGGCCCTGAGATTGGATATTAGCATTCAAAATTAAATATCAGATTTTATTGAACTGTGATGGGATGTATCATTGATGAAATATCAAGAAATTTCTTTTAACTTGGATGCAGTCAAGAGAAATTATTGAATTTGGTGAGTTGATAAGTTGAGCAGCTCATTGCAAAATCAGCACTGAATGAATATTATAAGTCAATTCCAAAGATTAAAATTAAAGAGAAGAAGGAACTGGCCTTGATTCTGGATTGACAAGTAGAAGGATAAACAATTGTGGAACGGCAGTCGCCATACTTAAAAAAAGAAAAAAAAGATTACCCTTGATTATGATATTTGGAATGTGAGAAATCTTGGGCCATTCTGTGCTACTGTCCTTGGTGCATCTTTGGTCCAGAAGAGGACATGCAAAATTTATTACTACTTGCAATTTGGTGAGGCGTTGCATAGCTTCAACTGTTGGTAGACGCAAGAGTTCTTGCACCATCGAATAATGAGGTTTGTAAGGGATGTAAGGTTCCCCAACCACTCTGGCAAAGCATCCAGCCCGGAAAAATCATATATCAACAAAAATGTTAGGGAGTTGAAGTGTTGAATTTGTTGGGAGAGACTTGAGCTTAGGCCACCCCGTCATGCATAATCTTTCAGGGTGCAATAACCTAACTTCAATATCAGGGAAGGACTCAAGCTCCTGCCAGTATCCATCAATGATTTGCGAAGCTTGTTAAGTTCAGATTTGAATCTCCATGCAAGAATGATTTCTTGAGCAGCAAGCGAAGTCATTTGTCAGTATTCCCTCGGCTGAAAAAGCAAGCCTTCCATAACTGCACAATACAAAGAGAACAAAATGAATACTAATCCACCATTATTTGTTATGAAAAGTATAACGAGATTGAGTGAAGTCATAAGAACCAAAGGATTGGAATTTTCTGTATATTATTGATATGAACGGGGAAGTAAAATATATACAGGGATTATACATGATTAACTCCATGAAAAAAGGAGTTGACTTCCTAACTAAGTAAATATACATAAGGCAAATATACAACAATCAGGGATTTGATTCGTAGATTTCTGAACACTCCCCCTTAAGTTGGAGAGTGAATGTTGTGAAGTCACAACCTATTTTTGAGAGAATTGAAGTTATCGCTTCCTAGTGCCTTCATGAATATGTCAGCCAATTGAATTCGTGAAGGAACATAGGAGGGAGAAATTAATCCAGCTTGTAGCTTCTCTCGAACAATGTGGTAATCAATTTCGATATGCTTTGAGTGCTCATGGAAAACTGGGTTCCCTGCAATGTGGATAGCAGCTTTGTTGTCACAATAAAGGGCAATTGGTTTATCTTGTAAAACCTTCAAAGCACAAAGTTTGTATTGCAACCAAGTTAGCCCTAAACATGTGGTTGCCATTGCCCGGTATTCTGCTTTGGCTGAGGAAGGAGAAACATTTTATTGTTTCTTCGACTTCCAGGAAATGAGGGCATCACCCATAAACATGCAGAATTCTGTGACTGATTTCCTTGTTGCCTTACACCCTGCCAAATCTAAGTCACAGTAGGCTTTTAAAGAAAGGTCATTAGTAGCCGGAAATAACAATCCTTGACCTGGACTTCCTTTAACGTATCGCAAAACATGTAAAGCTGCTTGTGGTTGAGGCTTTCGAGGCTGATGCATATATTGACTTAAGGTTTGAACCAAATAAACTATGTCTGGTCTAGTAGCTGTCAAGTAGATTAATCGACCCACCATTCTTCTATAGTGGATTGGATCATGAAGTAATTCACCATCATCAGGAGTAACCTTTAAGTGATGCTCCATTGGAAAAGTTTCCGGCTTTGCGCCAAAAAGTCATGCATCTTGTAAGATATCCAAGGAATATTTGCGTTGAGATACAAATATACCTTTCTTAGAACATGAGAATTCCAATCCCAAAAAATACTTCAAGTTTCTAAGGTCTTTGATGCGAAATTTTTTGAGGAGAATGGGCTTCAAGTGTTCCATATCTTGAAGATTGTTTCCTGTGATAAGGATATCTTCAACATATATGAGAACCACTGTGAAAGAACTACCACAGGTTTTTGTAAATAATGAATAATCTACCTTGGACTGTTGAAATCCAGCTTGTTGAGCACTAAAAAACTTGGAGAACCAGTTATGAGAGGCTTGTTTGAGACCATACAAAGACTTGTTGAGCCGACACACTAGTGATCCCTCTGTCGCAAAGTCCGAGATGAGGGTCCATGTACACCTCATCGTGCAAGTCGCCATGAAGAAAGGCATTTTGAACATCAAGCTGATGAATAGTCCAATTGAGAGAAGCAGCGACTGCGAGAATGCAACGAAGAGTGGTGAGTTTGGCAGTTGGGGAAAATGTCTCAATCTTATCGACGCCTTCAATTTGGGTGTAGCCCTTTGCCACAAGACGAGCTTTGTAGAGTTCAATGGTCCCATTGGAATGATATTTGATGTGATAAACCCATTGGATGCCCATTTGCATCCAATGGGTTTATGCCCCGTAGGTAAAGGAACCAACGTCCATGTATTATTCTGTTGCAAAGCATTGAGTTCGGTAGTCATGGCTTGCTGCCAATTGGGGTTTGCGGTAGCTTGTAAATAATATGTGGGTTCTCTATGGCCTGAGATAGTAGCTAAAAAAACACGATTTTGCATGGATAGTTGAATATGAAACAAAATTTGATAATGGATATTTCGTACCTTTAACAGGAGATGGTGGTTTGTGGGTTTGAGTAAAGTGTCTAGTAGGAGCAGGCAAAAGAGGAGATGATGGACTGGGATCGGTTGAATTGTCATGTGGAGATGTAGGAATTGTTGATTCATGGAGAAAGGGAGGAGAAGTGGTGGAAGAGGGGGTGGGGTCCGTATGGGTGGTAGCCACTGAATCATGAGATAGAGGTGTTAGTGTATGAGCGGAAAGTGAGGAAATAATGTGCGGGGTGATGGCCTATGAATCATGAGATGTAGGTGGTGGTGGATGGGTAGAAGGTGAGGAAATAATGGGTGGGGTGGTGGCATCTGACTCATGAGATGTAAGTGGTGGTGGATTGGCGGATGGAGAGGAAATAATAGGTAGGGTGGTGGAGCCAACATATTGACTAGGAGAATAAGGGTGAACTATGGGTAAAACAATTTGTGAGTTTTGATGGTGGTCTTCTGGGGTTAGAGATGCGTAGGGAAAAATATTTTCATAGAATTTCACATCTCTACTAACAAGAAATTGTTTTGTCTTCAAATCATAAAGCTTATATCCCTTTTGACCTGTTGGATAGCCAACAAAAATACAACGATGGGCACGTGAATCGAATTTTTGTAGTGGTTGAACAACATAGCATAACAAAGGCACCCAAATACCCTAAGATGATCGAGCTTGGGGGATCGATTGTATAACCCCTCATAGGGTGACTTATTTGATAGTAATGGAGTGGGTAGCCTACTGATAAGATAAACGACAATGAGAACACACTCCCCCCAAAAAATGAGAGTCAAATTGGCTTGGAAGAGCAATGCACAAGCCACAATGAGAATGTGGCAATGCTTGCGTTCAACTACTTCATTTTTTTATGGAGTGTAAACACATAAACGTTGAAATTCAACCCCATTATCAAGGAAAAAATCTCATAATGAGAAAAATTCGGCTCCATTATCAGACCTTATTGCTTTGATGGGGGCACTAAATTGACTACGAACAAAGGTGACAAAGGATTTCATAAGGGATTGTGTTTCGGACTTATGGTCATCAAAAATATCCAAGTGCACTTGGTGTAATCATCAACAATGGTAAGAAAGTACCGTGCCCCAGAAGTAGATTTAAGTTTGTGAGGACCCCAAATATTATAGTGTAATAAAGCAAAGGGCACATTATAAGAGATGGAACTTAATGAAAAAGGTAATCTTGTCTGTTTAGCCATGGGACAAACATCACAATTATGTTCATAGAAGCAGACCAGAATGAAACAAATTGGAAAGTAATTTGAGCCGAGCTGGTGAAGGATGACCAAGGCGTTGATGCCATATACTGGATGTGTGGGAAACATGACATGAAAAGGGGGTTGTGAAGGTTGTATTTAGTGGTGACATGTAATAAAGACCTCCTCGCTGTTTACCCAAGCCGATTATCCTCTCTTACCCAAGTCCTGTAAAACACAAAAGTCAGGAAAAAGAATGACACAACAATTTGAGGATTTAGTGACTTTGCTGGCAGACACCAAATTAAGACGAAATGAGGGAACCCAAAGAACATTGTTCAAAGTGATATTCTTGTCATAAAGTATTGAGCCAATTGTAGAAATAGGAGCAGATGACCAGTGGGTAAATTAACTGAAGGCATGGAAGAACTATGTGTTCGAGTGAAAAGAGAAGAGTCGGATGCAATGTGACATGTCGCACCACTATCCAAAATCCATGTATTAGAAGATACATAATTAATTGATGAAAACTCACAAAAAAATACCCGACCTGCTATATTTGCAAATGCATTGCAATTTTCTGATTTTTGTAATTTTACCATGGATATAACTGCTATAAGCTGTTGAAGTTGTTCTAGTGTGAGCCCAGCAAGCAGTTTGAAAAATGTGTCCGCTGATTGGAGATAGAATTGGAGTTGATGTTTGAATTTTCTCCCATTCCCATGATAAAATTGTGATTCAAGGCAAGGGAAAAAAAAAAACATATATATATATATATATATCTCACTCTTGAAAGCTTCAAAAGCACATGAACACAAAAAGGAAAATTAGGAGCCACCATGAAGGGGCTCTGATACCATCATAAGGACCAAAGGTTTGAAATTTTTTCTATATTATTGATATGAACGGGGAAGTAAAATATATACAGGGATTATACATGATTAACTCCATGAAAGAAGGAGTTGACTTCCTAACTAAGTAAATATACAACAATCAGGGATTTGATTCGTGAAGATCGATCAACGCAGACATACAGACAAAGAGTTTTTTTTCTTTCTTTTCTGTAGGTAGGAGATGATGATCTGTTGCTTCCAATCCAAGAAAGCTAGCTATCACATACCGAGACTTGTGTGTGTGTGTGTGTGTGTGTGTGTGAGTGTGTGTGCGCTTGTAAGTTTGGAACTTTCATAAATTGAGAGCATAGATTATATCTCCTTCACACGTACTTACAACCAGAATTTGAAATTAACAACTCCGCCGGCCGGCCAGCCTAAGACTCGTTGGATTATATATAGCTAGATTTGACCATTGTGATTAACATTTTCTTTCTAAAACGACGAAACATTCCCAATTTTGTTTTCTATAATGACCGTTTAAGGTAAATTCAATGACTTCACAATGGTTAATGCTCGAAAAAAACCATTCGACTAATGCATCGATCTTAACTTCAACTGGGATCAAACATTATTTCATTCAATATTCTTTTAATCTAATAGATAGAGAAGTGGCGTTTGAAACATCATCATCGTCTAAAAACATGACTAGTTTGAGTTTAAAAAGGAGAAATGATGTCCACATTAGTCTATAGATTAAACAATTAAGGTGTCAAATCATTCCCTGACAAAATGAGGTCGTATTTTTGTGTTGTTTGTTTTCAAATTGAATAGCATAAAATTCATTTGGAATCTGTCTACTTCATTTATAATTTATTTATTTGATTATTTTTCCCTTTCTTTTTTTATTTTAAATGAAATGACACAACACAAATGATGTGATATTTCAAGTAGATATACAATACCCAGAGGATCCTCTCCAGATCCTTAAATCGTGTTCGTTCATCGTATATCATGTGATCAATTTTCGTCATGTACTATTCATATTTAATTTAAAATAAAAATATTTAAAATAATTTTTAATCATATGATATATGATGAACGGATACGATTTAAAAATCCTATGATCCTCCCTGAGCTCATTCATATAATGCAAGCAAAGTGTTGCGTAAGAAGAATATCCATGTCCATGTGGGAATATCTGTATAAGAAGGAAATTCCAAATCCACTAATGTAAGTGTAAACCCCTCTTCGTTGCCATACAAAGACCCATCAATATCTTGAGACAAACAAAAAGCCCAAGATTTAAATTATTTAAGCCCAATACCCCCAAAGCGTCATTCAGAGTTCTAGAGTGTTCGTAAGGAGGACGAACGAAAAGGAATCGGACGGTCCAGATGGAGTTTGGGTCTGGAGGATTCAAGAGCTCAAGGGTGGGGAGTGGGTAAACCTAACGCTCGCTCAGTCGCCAATATAACATAACATTTGCCTCGAACTCTCAGTCCCTTTCCTTGTGCTCTCTCTTGGGCGTTTCTTATCCAAACCCACCAAAACCCTCAAGACTTTGCTCTCCAGTCTCCCTATCTACCTAAACCCTAAATCGACTCTTCTTCCACTCTGCTGTTTGGCTCTCAGGTGAGGTGATTCATCTCTTCAACCTCTCTCCCTTTCTCTCTCTTGAAGCTCTGTTACTCAATTGTGCTCGTGTTTCTGGTGCTTTTGAGAGGCGGCTTGCTGTCCTATATTCTCTGTTGTGCGCCATCAGTATCAATTGACCCCTTTTCATTTGCAGCTTGTTTTCTTTTGTTTTGTTTTGGGTTTGTTCTTTGCTCCATTTGAATCCAATTCACCAGTATTTTAATCATCCATTTCATTTGAAATCAAAAGACGTGAAATTGGTTTTTTCAATTAATTGAACACAGATGAATTTGATTTTTTCAATAATTGCATGTGCTACTGAATTTGACAGGGGTAGATGGCATCCACATTTGCAGCCATGACTTCAGTTGGTTCCTTGGCTGCTCCTAGTGGCCGTGTCGTTGACAGAAAATTCGACAGCTTGTCGTCTCGTGCTTCAATCTCTTCATTCTCTCTCTCTAGGAGGCAAAATGTGGCTATGAGGAGGACACGGGCTCCCAGGATCTGCGCCATGGCCAAGGAATTGCACTTCAACAAGGACGGCTCTGCCATCAAGAAATTACAGGCGAGTCTTCTGAAGAGCAAGGCTGTTAATTTGTTTCCATTCTGTGGTGCCTCTTATCTTTACGTGCTCTAACATATAATCTTATTCTTATACAGACTGGTGTCAACAAGCTCGCCGACCTTGTTGGGGTTACACTTGGTCCAAAGGGAAGGAATGTCGTTCTAGAGAGCAAGTATGGCTCCCCCAAAATTGTTAACGATGGTGTAACCGTCGCAAAAGAGGTTTATGATCCTTTCTTTGTGTCACATTTTTGGAGGGAACAAGTTTAAAGCTTTCAAGTGTTCTCCTCTTTGCTTTTATATGTTGTAGTTCTGAGCACATAAACTTAGATTCCTTTATGTTTTGAGCGTCAATGTTTCTTTTAGCATTTCAAGATGTAGTGTGAGATGAGACATGAGAGCAGCACGTTGTGAGTTTGGCAAAGCATATGAGCTAAATGAAGTCCTTTTTTGGTTGGATAGAATACTGAAATGAAACGTATTCACTTTGTCAAGAGTTTGCAATTTTGAATTTAGGGCAATTTTGAGATTATTAACTTTGTCCTTTTCTGCCTAAAGGTTGAGTTGGAGGACCCTGTTGAGAATATTGGAGCTAAGTTAGTGAGACAGGCAGCTGCCAAGACTAATGACCTAGCTGGTGACGGTACAACCACTTCTGTTGTTCTTGCACAAGGTCTTATTGCTGAAGGTGTCAAGGTTTGTACCGTGGTCTTTGTGATTGCATTGGAGAGAGATTGTGTGAAAACTTCTGTTAACTGAGTTCAATTGTTCAGGTGGTTGCAGCTGGGGCAAACCCTGTTTTAATCACACGTGGCATTGAAAAGACCACCAGAGCTCTAGTAAATGAGCTTAAGTTGATCTCCAAAGAGGTAGCTTAAATTTATTTCCGATTTTTACAGTCTCAACCCTTGACCATGTGGTGCTAGCCTAGCATTATGATTTCCTTTGTTTCTTTGCATTGCTTCATAATCCTTAAATCTCCTCAGAACGAGAAAAGTTTACAACTCATTGCAGGTTGAAGACAGTGAGCTGGCAGATGTTGCAGCTGTTAGTGCAGGAAACAATTATGAAGTAGGAAACATGATCGCTGAAGCTTTGAGCAAGGTGGGTAGGAAGGGTGTGGTGACCCTTGAAGAGGGAAAGAGCGCTGAGAACAGCCTGTATGTTGTTGAGGGAATGCAATTTGATCGTGGTTATATCTCACCTTACTTTGTCACTGACAGTGAGAAAATGGCTGTTGAATATGAGAACTGCAAGGTAACATATCCTTTTTCCCTGGGTGATGGAAGTTTAATTTTCAATGTGTTATTTGTGCCTCCTAATACAAGAGTGGGTTTTGTGCAGTTGCTTCTTGTTGATAAAAAAATTACAAATGCAAGGGACCTTATTAACATTTTGGAGGATGCTATTAGAGGAGGATACCCAGTTGTAATTGTTGCAGAAGACATTGAACAAGAAGCTCTTGCAACTCTTGTTGTAAACAAGCTAAGAGGAGCTCTTAAGATTGCTGCCCTTAAAGCTCCCGGGTTTGGTGATCGCAAGAGCCAGTACCTTGATGACATTGCTATTCTAACTGGAGGTACTTTTACGTCTAATTCATTTTTTGGTCTCAACTCTTGCCTAGGTGTCTTGTCTGCTAATAATTCATTACTTCCTCCTGTTTGAATGGAGCGCTGGTGTAACTATGAGTCTCCTTTATTGTTTTCTGTTTGTAATGTGATATTGAGATACTATTAATTTGCTTATAGGAACTGTCATCAGAGAGGAAGTAGGACTCACATTAGAGAATGTTGGAAAGGAGGTCCTAGGCCATGCTTCGAAAGTGGTTCTTACAAAGGATACCTCCACAATTGTTGGTGATGGAAGTACTCAGGAAGCAGTTAACAAGCGAGTTGCCCAAATTAAGAACCTCATTGAGGTGAAACCCTCTTTCTCCTTCTCTCAAAAAATGCTTATGGATGTTTGTCATTCTTGATAGTCTTATAGCCTTAACAAGTTAAACAATTAATGCAGGCGGCCGAGCAGGACTATGAAAGAGAAAAGCTTAATGAAAGGATTGCAAAACTATCTGGTGGTGTTGCTGTTATACAGGTAAGTTTCGAAATACACGTAGACAATTTGGATTATGATGTATTGCAATGGTAATTCATTTGTATGAACTTTTTCTTGAATTTTCCAAGGTTGGAGCACAAACAGAGACAGAGCTGAAAGAAAAGAAACTGAGAGTTGAAGATGCTCTGAATGCAACAAAGGTAACCCAACTCTAACTAAATCTTTTCATATTAAATCCCTGTTAAGTTTTCTTTCATCTGCGCATTAAAGCACCATCAAAATTTAAATTGTTGGTAATTGTCCAGGCAGCTGTTGAGGAAGGTATTGTTGTCGGAGGTGGATGCACACTTCTGAGGTTAGCATCAAAGGTTGACGCAATCAAAGATACTCTTGATAATGATGAAGAAAAGGTACCATATCTGTTGATTATTGAACTCCCCCAATCTTTTGGGGTTTGACTCAGAAGAAGATTCTGATTATGACTGAAACTGTATTGAATGTTGGCTCAAATCAAATGGTGATTGCAGGTTGGAGCAGATATCGTTAAAAGAGCTCTTAGTTACCCTCTGAAATTAATCGCCAAGAATGCTGGTGTAAATGGAAGTGTTGTCAGTGAGAAGGTATTCTTTCGTTTGGCTCAATATAGAATATACTATGCTTAGTATCTGAATGCTATGTTTGTTGTCTCTTTTTTCAGGTGCTTTCAAGTGACAATCCGAAGTATGGATACAATGCTGCCACTGGAAACTATGAAGATTTAATGGCTGCTGGAATCATTGATCCAACCAAGGTGAGTTTCTGTGCCGAAGCTGTGTTAGATGTTACCTAGTATTGACTTCCAGGAATATAATTGAAATCTCATTTACATAATTTACTGAAATTTTGATTCCTTTTATTGTTCAGGTGGTGAGATGTTGCCTAGAGCATGCATCCTCTGTTGCGAAAACTTTCTTAATGTCAGATTGTGTAGTTGTTGAGATTAAAGAGCCAGAGCCTGCAGTGCCTGCCGGCAACCCCATGGACAACTCAGGTTTGTAGATAATCTAGGGCTCTCTATTCCGCTTTTGTCTTTGTCAAAATGCAAATTTGCCAACTTGTTCCTTTTGTTGTGACAGGCTACGGTTACTAAAGTTGATCGAGAATGAGTACGATCTGAGGAAGAGGAGCGAACAAGATCAACCTAGAACCCTAGACCCTAGACGATGGCCACAATTTATTAGAACGATAGTATTTGAATGGAAGAAATTTTTTGTATACATAAAGGATTCCGGTGAGGTTAGCTCACGGGAGTGCGGCGGATGTTGAATTCCTGTTCAGTGTAGCAATCACTGCAAGTATAATTTGAATGGAAGAAATTTTCGTGCCAAGAGTGTTTGTATTCTTGATTAGTTTTGTTTCGTTTGAGTTATTGATAGTCTTTTACATTGAATGGTATGTTCAAAAGAGGAAAACAAGCTCAACGGAGTTGAAAGAGAATGGTTAGGCTTGGGCCAAATAATTTTCAAAGGATAAGTGAGACTGGTAAGACGCATTTAATGTTGTAGAGTGTGATTAGGTTGGTGTTTTTACCACGCATGTTGAGTTTTGAACCGATTATAGACTGTTGACGGTATTGTAGGCTTGTTGCTCTCATCTTACAAGGTCATAATCTAGTGGGAAGTCAGTCTAATCACTAATTAGTCAATGTGTGGTTGCTTCCTCCGACCCTACGTCAGTTGCTTGGAAATGGAAAAGCAACAAATATCGAATGTGGAAAATAAGATCGATCTATAGTCCAATCATGTGTTTTTATAAACGACAAAGAAGAAACATTTCTTCATAATTTTTACTTTTTTGGTGACTTGTTTTTGGTCAAGATACTTTTTACTCACTAATCTAAATTTTTGAGATATTTGGTAAGGATTTAATATGGAAATGAAGAGTAATTATATGTGGAAGATGTTATGGAAGGGATAATATAATAGTGATATGTGAATGAATTATTGCTACAATAATAAACAGTTAATAATGATCCGCTTGTTCCGCCTCTCAGTCAGTCAGTCATTCCAACTAGCAATTCTAACTAAATTCTAGTGAGTCAACTAGTCATCTTTCACACACTCTATCTCTTCTCCAGAAACTATAAAGCTTTGGGTCACGTCCACGCATCAAATTGAATTTTTGATATGGCCATTGGCCACCCTTCTCCTCAACTCCAATGCAACTATTAGTAAGATTTTAATTTTTACAGCCTTGTTTTTCCCCTTCAAGAAAAAGTATTCAGAGATTCACCATTGTACAAAGGAAGAGATTTTCATACCCTTTTTTTTTTTTTTTTTTTTTTTTTTTTAGTTTTAGCTATTATATTGAATAAATCAAAGAGAATTAATGGACATGATTGAACAACGGTGTGTTTAAGGTCATATCACAAAAAAAAATGTTTATGTCAAAAAAGAAGAAGATGCGTTTATCTTTACCCTTGTATAATACACCGTGGAGCTACTATTAGTAGTGCATTATCTTTCATAAATTATATATCAATTTCAAGCGCATAGCTACATAATTAAGGTGAAGTAGGTATATACACTAATGTAATGTGAACCCAAAGGTTGTTTGCTAGTTGTGGCGATGGGCCCCCTTCCCCTTATATGCACAAAAAGCTAAGGCAATAAGGCACGTATGACATTGCCAATTCATAATGTTATATAATTTGATAAGAGATGCTAAATTGGGTAACAAGTTGACGCACCAAGAGAAATATACTCTTTCTATATGTTTTTACTCACTCATTATCTCTTACTCTTGGGATGGTGGATGGAATGGTGTGGGATAGCCTCCCTACTTCAACAACCACAAGGTTTTTATTTTGCTTTTATGCTTTACTTTTTAATTTTTAGTGGGTAATTGTAAACCTCAATTATGCCAATTGATAGATCAATGTATTTGTCCTTTTAAATTCGAGTTCGAATCTCCCTTCAAGTATACTAAAATGACATTAGAATACTAGAATTAGAAGACGAACCAATTTCTATGTCTTATACTGCTTTAACTACAATTAAAAGGAGGCCAATATAATAAGCACATTGAAAAGTGATTAAACAAAAACAAAGTGGGTGAGAGAGGGGAGGCATATGAGATGATATATAGAACATGGAACATGGGATGTAACATGCCATAAAACAAACAAGAATAAGAAGCATTCCATCCCCGCATTTTCCATTTTTACATTTTTCGTCCAATTCATGCATGAAAATGGCACATGTGGGCGATTGAAGTTGGTGGTGTTGCCAAATGGCCATCTCTTTTCTCCTTTTCGAAAACTTCTCTCCTTCTCCTTGACGCCGCCTCCTTCTCCCTCACCCCACTTCTCTCCACTCCTCAATTCCTCTCTCACCAACACCACTTATTAACACACACACACACTGTCACTCCCTTTGCACTCCCTTTTATTTTAATTACCCAAAACACCCTCTTTCTCTTCTCCAATTCTCTGCCCAACACTCTCTCTGTATATGCCTCTGTTTTCTCTCCCACTCCGATTCTCCACTGCCACCCCTCATTGCCCTTTTTTTTCCTCACTCCTCCCCCGTACGTCTCTCCCTCCTCTTTCTTCTTTTGTTTGGATTTCCTTATTGGCTTCTTTTTCTTCTGCATTGTTCTTTTGCTGTGTTCACCCGCACCTCATATTGTTGCCTTTTTCTATTTTGATATATTGATTGTGAAGTTTTCATATTTTTTTTGTTCTGAATTATAAATTTGGCGTCTTGATGATCAGGATCATCTGGGTTTTCTCACATTTGATCAGCTATCGAATTCGGGTATTCGGGTATGTTTCTTTCTTTTTATTTAATGGGAATAATTCAAAGCAATCGGATTGATCATCCATTTTCTTTGTTTCGCACGAAATAATCGAGATTTAAAAAAAAAATTAAAAAAATTTAGTTGAAATTATGTGATCATCCTGCTGATGATCCTCATCGTTTTCATCGTTTTCATGCATTGTGTGGACTCTGTTTCTGGACTGAGAGCTGACATAACGGCACTGATTGATTGTTCTTTTTTTGTTTAATGGAATGTTGTCCTAATTTAAAAAAATAATTAAAATATAAAATAAATAGTTGTAAAAATGGTGTATTTTCATGATCAATTTCTCTAGTGGGAGGGGATTTAGCAGATTGAAGTGTCTTTTCATTTCAAATTGGAATTCTGGTGTGGTTTCTGTTTGTAAAATGCGGGTTATTTTTAATTTGGATAAATATTGTAGCACCGTGTCTTGAAATTGATAGTTTCGAGAGCGTTGGTTTTGTATTTACTGATTTTTTAATAATGTAATGTGTGTTTATTTTGAGTTGTAATATTAAATTCTTGCTGGATTGAAGGGTTTATCTTGGGAATTTGCTTGCCTGCTATTGCTTGCTCTGTCTGGCAGAGTGCATTGTTAAACGAACTGCAAATACGACATGGAAGAAGGAAGAACTGAACTAGAGTTTGATGAATTTGAGAAGCTTCTTGGTGAGATACCAAATGTTACTTCTGGGAACACACATTCTGATGAATCTGGAACAAAGAATGCGTCATTGTCTCCCATCTGTGTGAACTCCTGCAAAGGGCCATTGAGTGAAAAACTCCATAACAATGGGAGGATAGATGGGGGGAAGAACTCGGCAAATAAAATTCAGAAATCACCTGTGAAAAGGGTTCAACAAGATGTAACAAATCTACCCGATGATCAATCCTTAACGTCTGCACTCGCAGGACTGAGCTTCAACGGTGCAGTGAATATGGAAGCTGGGAGTCATGTTGAAAATAGTAAATCCTTGCAGAACTACTCCTTTTCAATGAATGGCCAAATCCCAAACAGCTTAAAGACACAGGTTTCAAATATGGATACGCCGGTCATGGTTGTTCCCTCTTTCCAAGCACCAAATAACATACCTTGTGGATTTTATGAGTTTGATGCGATAAATGCAGGCCAAGAAAGTTCAAATATGTCAAAGTTCAATTCTGAAGAGCTTAAGAAACCGCAGGCTGCCTATTCACGGCCCATTGAAAATTTATCTCCTGGTGTTCCTCAAGCTCCTGCAGTGCAAGGTTTTCATTTCCTTTCTAATGTGCCTGCTCCTGGTCTGCAGTTTCCTCTAACATCTGATCATCAGCAGCAATTCTTTCTTGATGCACAATCTCGTATTCCTTACCTACATTCTCAACAGCTAAACCAGAATCAAATTAGTTGGAGGAACATGGAAGAGGAGCAATACTATAGGATGCAGCAGCGATATGTGTACTTGCAGCAGCTTCATGATCAGCGGTTGGAAGCTCAGCATCTGGTTCAAGGGAATGGGAATATTGCAAGCAGGCTCACGTGTCCATCCCCAAGGCACCCCCATTTTGAGGTGCCACTTGAACAATCTAATCAAGAACAAATATGGAACAATTATGTGGTTCCCAGGGGTCCACACCAATCAAATCCCTTTCTTTCATACACAGATTGTAATGGTATTCAAGTTCTTGACAAGGTGGGAAAGCAGAGTTTTCCTGAGAAGATTCTAACACGATCACATGGGATGAACACACTTAAAGCTGTGAAGTTCGGTGCTATTGGAACAGATGAATCACTTACGCATGTTAGCCAGAATGGCAAAGCTCTCCCAAACGGTCATTTCCGGCATGCCTTATCTACTCAAAATACCGGATGCTTTCAATTGGATAGTTTGAACACATGGGGTATGTTCCCTAGTTTAATGCATCTTAAGAATACAGATATGAAGGCGCTACCTCAGAAATATACTGATCTGAAGACAGTGCCTCAGAAATATAACTCCATGGATGAAATTACTGGAAGAATTTATCTAATGGCTAAGGACCAGCATGGTTGCCGCTTCTTGCAAAGAAAGTTTTCTGAAGGCGCCCAAAAAGATGTCGAAAATATTTTTTCTGAGATCATTGATCACATTGTTGAGCTCATGACAGACCCTTTTGGGAATTACCTCATTCAGAAGCTGCTTGAAGTGTGTGATGAGGATCAGCAAATGCAAATTCTTCATTCAATCACTAAAAAGCCAGGGGAACTTGTTAGGATTTCATGTGATATGCATGGGTTTGCTCTCTCTCTCTCTCTCTCTCTCTCTCTCCCCCCACCCCCCCCCCCCCCCCGCGCCTATATATGTGTTTGTGTGTGTGTGAGTGTGTGTGTCCTCACTCGCTTGTGCATGCGTGTGGGTTATAATTTATCCGCTGCATGTTTTTACTATTTTGATATGATGAAATTGGGGTTCTTCCCAACCACAGGACTCGGGCTGTTCAAAAGGTTATTGAAACCCTCAAAATTGCAGAGCAGTTTTCCATGGTTGTTTCATCGCTAAAGCCAGGGATAGTGACTTTGATAAAGAACACAAATGGAAATCACGTTGCACAGCGCTGCTTACAGTATTTAACGCCTGAATATCATGAGGTAAAACACATAGTACTTTGAATTATTTTTGAAGTTTATGAGCACATGGGTGTTGCTGATGTGGAGATTTTTTCTTTCTCTGTGCAATGTTGCAAGCGTGATGACTTATTTGTGTCTCTTCTTATTTGTTGTCGGTTGGTTTAACTCAGAGTACCTTACTACATGAATCAGTCTGTAAATTCATTAAATCATGTATCACGGAATGAAAGATGGCAATGGTTTCTTTTGCAGTTTCTTTTCACAGCTGCAACTACTAACTGTGTAGAGCTTGCAACTGACCGCCACGGTTGTTGTGTGCTACAAAAATGCCTTAACCACTCGGATGCTGAACAAAGAAACCGATTAATCTGCGAGATTACTTCAAATGCACTAATCCTTTCTCAAGATCCATTTGGGTACTCTCTTTTCACCCCTCCATTTTCAATGTCCTTAATTTAATACATCATTAACATGGTACGATATCCACGTCATCTTTTGTTTGCAGGAACTATGTTGTGCAATTTGTCTTTGAACTTCAGCTTCCGTGGGCAACTGTAGATATTCTTGACCAGTTGGAGGGTAATTATGGGGATTTGTCAGTGCAGAAGTATAGCAGTAACGTGGTTGAGAAAAGCCTGAAATATGCAGATGAAGAGCGTCGCACGCGCATTATTCAGGAGCTGATAGAAAATCCGCGCTTGGATCAAGTCATGCAAGACCCTTATGGAAATTATGTTGTCCAAGCAGCTCTCAGTCAATCAAAGGTAAAGTATTATAGTACATCTTACATTCTATTTCGTGGTTTAAATGAAATTCCTGTTCTTTTACGACGAATAATCAAATTAATAGTTGTGCATTTAACAACAAAATACAAGTGAAGTGATCATACGGCTCTTGATCATTTTTCTAATCTCTTTTTCTTCGGGGCAGCGATGAGGTTTTTCTATGCTTGTCCTTCTGAAATTCTCTATGCTGTTTGAGCAGGGAATCCTTCATTCTAAATTGGTGGATGCAATAAAACCTCATGTGCCTGTTCTTCGGACCAGTCCTTATGGGAAGAAAATCCTCTCTAGCAACATTTTGAAGAAATAAACTTTTGGTATATTGAGACAATATCTTCTTCTTTGACATAGCATTCAAGCTTTATCCATTTTCATTCCTTTGGCATAGCATTCGAGCTCATCGATTTTCTTTTTTCCACATTGTAGGTTTTGATTCGTTGAAAGAATCCCTGTATATCTGTAATAAGCAGGTGAAGAAAAGCTCTAGTGCTAAAAGGTTTCAGTTTTGACCAGATGGAAATTGAATCTTATTCTTTCTGGTTTCTCTCTCAACAGGTTTTGACAATGCCAGAGCAAATCTCGCAGCAGCACACGAGATGGATATGTTTGTAGATTAGCGGATTCGTTTTTGTCCCGTTTCTTTTGGCATAGGAATAAAAAGGAATATGTGAAGATGAAGATGTAGAGTTGTTTGAGCTATGGGGAAACTGTACCATGGTTGGAATTGGAAGATGGAGCAGTGTGTATCTTACTTCTATAGATTATTACTACCAGAAACATCTATGCTTCATCTATGTTTTTGTTGTGTACTATTAGTATTTATTCAGAAACATCGTGTTGCTGTTTATTAAAACCTTATTATGTTCTAACTTAACCGTTGATTTTTTGTTAACGTTAGGTCTTCTATTGCTAATATTCGTCTTCCTTCTGTTGCTAATTTTCTGGTTATTATGGGACTAACGTACAAACAATAAATGATGCCGTATGGGAATTATAGGACATGTTTCCTTGGGGGATTGAAAGGGGGAAATTTTGTTTTTTTCAAAAGATGTTTGGGGTGATAGGTTGTGTTAGGCTAAATAATCAAAATGGTCCCTAAGATATGCATAACACATCACTTTTCTCTTTGAGATTGAAAATCAATATAAATGGTCCCTAAGATTGTCCACCATTCATCATTTGGGTCCTTCCGTTAAAAACTCTTTGGGCAATTTTCAAAGCTTCGTAACTCAATCGTTTCTTTACCAAATTCGACTCATATATCAAAATGAAGATAGGAAAGTGTAGAACAAGATTATACCATTTGGAAGTCCAATGGTTGTCGGAGATGGCCAAAAAATAGCCTCACAATTGACTGGTCCGTGGAAAAACTGAAAAACTCGCCTGAAACTGGGTAAACTTTAAACGTTCATAACTTCTTCAATGTTCAATGAAATCGAATCATTCAAAACAAAAAATCATACATCTCGATGAGACAAAGAGAATGGTACCTTTCATGATGGCTAATTCACCATAGTTTGGCCGGAAAAATGCTCGAAAGTGGCTAACCATTTTCGAGCCATTTTCCTACCAAACCACGGTGATTTATCTGTTGAAAAAGGTACCATCCTCTTTGTCTCGTCAAGAAATATGATTTTTGTTTTTGAATCACTCGATTTCGTTGAGTATTGAAGAAGTTATGAACGTTTAAAGTTTACCCAGTTTCCGATGAGTTTTCCAGTTTTTCCTCAGACCAGTCAACTTTGAGACTATTTTTCGGCCATCTTCAGCAACCATTGGGCTTTCAAATGATATAATCTTGTTCTACACTTTCCTATCTTCATTTTGATATATTATAGGTCGAATTTGGTTAAGAAATGATTGAGTTACAAAATTTTGAAAATTGCCCAAAGAGTTTTTAAAGGAATGACCAAAATGATGGATGGTGGACAATCTCAGGCACCATTTCTATTGATTTTCAATCTCAAGACCAAAGTAATGTGTTATGCATATCTCATGGACTATTTTGGCTATTTAGCCGTTGTGTTATAATACAAAACAGAGTTGTAACAACATTAAAAACCATAATTTTATGCACGTCTCACAATTCAATTTTTTATTAAAATTTTGCAACCGGTTGTATTTAAAGTTGCACATACTCCCTTGTGTTGTGCAGGAACACAGAAGACCTACCCATTAAAACGGTCGACTTTGGCAACCACCCATAAAAGTGACATGTGGCATCACACCCTTGAACTGAAGACAAGAGACTATTAGAGCCACTAGTCATGGACTCGTTGTAATCCAAAACCTTTTAGACCAAACAAATGGAATTTCCACCCCAAACTTTCCCAGCAACTCCAACATCTTCCTCTTCTTCTTCTCCTTCACCGTAATCTCGGCTAAAACAAGACCAAACATAATGTCTTTAGCTCCAACAAGTCACATGTCTCTCTGTTCTGCACCGCCATTGCCAAGAACTTCTTTGACCAAGCAGCAGAACAACCACCCACTTGTGTTTTCTCCGACCAAGAATTTCTCAGGTCTGAGCACTTCAAGCAGTTTCCTCAGCAGCCGTTCGGTTAGACTATCTATTTTCTTAGTAAAAACATCGGAAACTGAGTCGAAACCAGCAGAGAGTGGAAGTGAAGGAGGAGAAGGAGAAGGAAAACCAGAAGCATATGAGGAGTATGAGGTGGAAGTGGTGCAGCCTTACGGGCTGAAATTCTCCAAAGGCCGAGATGGCGGAACTTACATTGATGCCATTGCGCCCGGTGGATCTGCTGACAAGACTGGCAAGTTTACTGTTGGGGATAAAGTTATTGCCACAAGGTTGTTATCTGATCCTTCTTCCCCTAGTAATTTTGGTGGCTTTATTTGTATGATTGTTGGACAGCATGACTCTTGCTTTGCATATTTCCGAAAATTTATCCGGAAATATATTAAAATGAAATTGGTTACAAACTGTTAATTAACAATGGAATCCGAGGGACAACAATATGTCGATAAGGGGGCATTAAACTGTGGTATTTATTACTATTTTTATTCCAATTCTATTTGGCACGTGCATATTGTTTGCGCTTTTGATCAGTTATTTATGCCAATGAGTTCCTGTGTTGGCAATGTGATCAAAGAGTTCTAAAATGCATGCAGTGCAGTTTTTGGGGATGAAATATGGCCTGCTGCCGAGTATGGGAGGACAATGTACACTATTCGCCAGAGGATCGGTCCACTTCTCATGCGAATGCAGAAGAGATACGGTTAGCTCCTTCTCTGTGCCTCGTTTTTACTCATTATCCTCGAGCAAAAAACACACACATTCACTCAAGTTCAAAGCTCATTCCCCTTATATCAATCTTCTGTAACATTGTCTGAGGTTTTCGGAAATTTTGTTTCTTTCCAGGCAATTTAGATACTTCAGGTGAATTAACGGAAAAGGAGATTATCAGAGCTGAGAGGAATTCTGGTGTAATTAGCGGAAAATTGAGGGATATCCAAGTAAGTGAATCATTGTTCCAGTTGCCAGCACAAAGAGTCTGAATTGTTTCTTCATTTTTTAAGAAGATACTTCTAGAAATGGTCTCCAGTGTAGTCTCTATGTGTTTGTAAAATGAATTCAGATGCAAAACTATCTGAGGAAAAAGGAACAAAAAGCGCAGAGAGAAAGTGACCTTCGACAAGGCCTCCAGCTGTACAAGTATGCAGCTTGATCTTATATCTACATTCTTTCATACTTCATCTTTCTTTTATTGGAAAAGTTTCAGTTTCAGTTTGCTTCCATTTATTCATGCTCTTTCTTGATTAGGGCCTCGTACCAAGTCTAAACTTCAGATAAACAGAAATTGATCTCGCTTACAATATTTTGTTTCGTTGTTCTTTTATTGGTTGCAAAAGGGGTGGCAAATATGAGGAAGCATTGGAGAAATTTGAATCTGTACTAGGATCAAAACCAGAGTTAGATGAAGCTTCCATTGCAAGTTACAATGTTGCTTGTTGTTATTCTAAGCTTAATCAGGTATCTAATAAGAATACTATTACTACGATTAATTTGCATGTTGCTTCAACATTTCTCTTGGTTTTGGCATTCAAAGATTTAACCAAGCGTGAAAAATGTTTCCACCTGAGTTTACCTACATTTTGATTTATCCGTCTACAGCTAATGCTGTTGCGTGCATTGAACAGTGTTTTCTGAAGGATTTCCTCACTTTCATATTCCTTTTTGCGATCAATTAACTGCTTTGTTTATATTGCAATTCTTTATATAGATACAAGCTGGGATCTCTGCACTTGAGGATGCCCTGAAAGCTGGATTTGAAGACTTCAAGGTAACGGACCCACATTTGAGAATACCATGGTTTATTTCACAGAGATTCTTATGGAATTTATTACTATTACTGTCAACAGAGAATCCGGACTGATCCTGACCTAGAGAATGTAAGAAAATCTGAGGAATTTGAACCTCTATTGAAAAGATTTGACGAATCATTCATCAACGAGAATGCCATCAACGCCATCAAATCTATATTTGGCATTTTCAACAAGAAATAGTGCAATGAGCTACTTCAAAAGTTCAAAGGACTTGAGCTGGTATGCATTAGAGCTTAACGGCAAATCAATGAAGGGATTGACTGAGCCATCAGCCATCTGGTGCTTCAGACGGATCAGTTTCGCAAGTATCAATTTGTTCATGGTTTTGGTTTTGGATGAGTTTGGAAGATATTTTTTTCTCTAGTCTTGCTTGCTTCAATCTTTTTCTCTGATGAGAATCTTCTGTTTGTAATTTGCAAGAATTGAAGATAGAAACTTACGAGGGTAACGAAAAGTTTGATATACAAAAATTTCATCAAATGACATGAGTGTAAATTGCTTTTGTGTTTGCAAATGTTATTGCATCTTCATCATTTTAGAGGGCAACATTAACTATCTAAATGAAAAAAACTACTTCATTTAGTGTCAGAACTTGTGAGAAGTTTCTTAATCAGACGAATGCAATATTGTCAACATTCTTATAAACGAATATTGACTACCTACTCTATTGAGTTCTCATAAAACAGTCTTGTGAGAGCTGCAGCTCCGTTGTAATTTGGTAACTCGAAATGGACTAAAACTGAATTTCAAACATTCGAGTTCTGTTCGATTTTAGACTCGCTGCATCAACGTGAATTTTCCTTTCTTTCTCCTGTAATTGCTGCGATTTCCTTAGGAATTTGCAGAGTGGATGCTGATTTTCAGAAGTTTCATAAAATAACACAATTGCAGCCTCTTCGGTTGTCGTCTTCATTGTCGGTATCTTCTAGTTCACTGTTGAAGAAACATAAATTACGCAGTGATTAGGTGAGAAACCAAAACCAATTTGAAACATAATAAGATAAAAAAGTGTTACTAAATCAAATCGTGAAAACTATTCAACCCACTATTCATAGAAATTCCGAGAATCTAATTCCGAAAACCGGGATTAAAAAATGACAATGGAATCCTTTGGTTGAGTGGCCAATAATACTGTCGATCCTTTTCTTCAACAGCAGAAAGTAGAATATCCATAGAGAAAAGGACTACGAAGATGACCATCTTTTGGTATTTGTTACATTTTGGAAAAGAAAACAAATTTAAGGATATGTTGCAGATATATTCCTACAATAGATATCTTGTAGACACTGTTCTAAAAATCCCCGCCTAAGCGCTAGGCAGCTGGTTACTGCCCTAATTAATGCCTAAACATTTGAAAATTAAGAAAGGGCGCCTAGACCTGCTAAGGTGCCCGTCTAGACCGCCTAGCCTGCCCAGACCCGCCTAGGCACCCACCTAGGTTACGACTCACATAAACAGAAAATAGATAAATTTCATTTTGCATATTATTTTTTCAATAAATTGTACGAGACTTGTTGAATACTTAAATGAACACACACTATATGTTTGTTCCCCATATTTTCATTATGTTCCAAAACTTCATAATATATATATTTTAAGTATAAACAGATACTTATTTATACAAAATATAATAAATTTACTTAAATCTGCCTAGGCGCTAGGTCCCAGCCCACCGCTCAACTAGTGTCTAGCGTCTTTTAGAACCTTACTTGTAGATATCTCTTGTGTGTTCTTGTACTTGTGTGATTTACGGTCATATCTAAGTTGGTCTAATATCGGCCCGATTTTGTGCATCAAAAGAAGTAGTTTCAACAAATCAAATGGCATGACAGAAACTTAGATGTACTAGAGATAAAACTGTGGCAGTATACCAAAAAGTCATGAGTTGCCGTGCGTTTCATATGGTAGTTTGAGATTACCGCAACAATGTGATCCCTCCATTGTAGGGAAGTTGTTGTAAAGAAGAATATGAAGTCGTATTGTAAATTACGATAAGTTGGGGTGTGAAGATGGGGAGGAAAAGTTTGAAGACAACATGTATGTGGTTTCCACTTCCAAGTTTCAGCTATTAAGTTATGAAAAAAAATATACTACTGAATGGACATGTTTTCTTCACATTAGTTGTAGAAATGGGAAGCTGACATATTCAACAATTAACTAAAGAATTCCACCCAAAGAAAATGGGGAGAGAGAGAGAGAGAGAGAGAGAGAGCAAAGACCACACCTGCCCTCAAATTCCCTAACGTCAACAAGCTGCTTCCCTAAAAAGTCTGTCCACTGCACTCTCTTCTTGAGCACCTCCTGTTTTGGAGCACCTGAGTAGGAATTAGGCTTTCGGAGACTACTCTTGAGACAAGGCTGAGCGGTAGCTGGTTGTGGATTCGCATTACCTAATAACCTCTCCTCCTTGATGATCTCAGTGGTTTCTTCATCAGGTAAGTGGTCAGATGTCTCAGGAACTGGTTCAAGTTTTGAATTAGGCAAAGGTGGAGATGGAGTTGGGGAATTCTGTAATTTGAGTTGTCCAGGAGTGTATATATGAGGGGAATTAGGCTTGCAAAAGCAGATGAAGGGAGGACAATGAATCTTGCAAAACACAAACCTCATCAAAATATATATGTGTGTGTGTGTGTGCGCGCGTGCCCGCGCCTGGCTGCCTTTCTTATGATCACACCACATCAACAACTTATTTTGCAGTTCCACTCTCAATTCTGAAACAATGTGACAAAGTATAAATTTCGCAACCTCCGTACGCGTAAATCTGTTACAACTTCAAAACATAAATGAATTGAAGGCGTATGAAGTCCAACTCCTCAAGAAGAATAACAAACCTAAAAAGTAAAGCATAAAGAAAGAGCCTTGCCGACTGCCTAGCCTATGATTGTGGGAATGGGATTCCCTCTTATAAATTATTAAGTAGAGGGAGGGAACAGGAAGGAAGCAGCAATTATGTCTATGGAGACTGAAATTACGATGATACCCTGCTCTTTTAGGGTTCCACCTCCTCCATCGTGAACATCATGGACACTTGACAATTTTGAGAAGAAACTGAAAATGTAATGAGAGAGCAAAGTCTACGAGTTTAGAAAGAAAGAAAGAAAGAAAGAAAGAAAGAACGAAAAGAAAGGAGGGGGAAAGGGAAAGGGAAAGCATTTAATTAGTAGAATTTTAATTAGCTGAAAAGGAAAGCACTCAACAACAAAAATATTACACAGTAAAAAAAAAAAAACAACAACAAAAATATTACACAGTAAAAACAGATAGCTTTTACTTCTCCCAAATCCAAATCCAAAATCTTTTTACACACATACATATATCAGGATTAAAGAAGAAAATGGTATAATTAAGAGAAGAACAAATCCGATCCAATATGGATATGATTATATTAATTATGATATTAGAAAGAATAATCTAATAGCAATCATTGGTTCGCTCAGATTCGCGAGGCAGGCATGGGGCAATATATACGTACATACATGAATACGTTTTTCTGAATCCGTTATTATATTATATTTATATAGGAAGGTAACCAACGCCATTAACGTCCTATGTATTGTGTTTTGGTTTTGTGTTCTGAACTTGCGAGGGATTAGTATTAGGCATCAGATGACTGATGACTGATGACAGCACAAACATAATTAATTTAATAATTAGCAGATATATATATATATGGTGATGTTCCCTTAATGCATGCATGCAAATTAAGTCTTAGAAGAAGGAATTTGTTTCTTCAGAGGGAAGGGACTCCTCAACCCTAATAATATTTAATGGTTTCTACAGTCTTTACTTGTGTTGCCTAGCCAAAGTTCCCACGTTTCTTTTTATTTTATGCCATCTCTGTCATTATATACATCAAATATTCCTCTTTCATACTTCCCTTCCCTACTATCTCACATTATATATGCTCAATTCTCTTATTTTATTCCTTGGTTTTGTATGCCATACATACCTTGGCTTTCCAATTTGCCATTCATACACCAAACTCATTTACGGCTTATTATTATGCATAGACAAAAAAATAAATAAATAAATAAATAGTACACCTCGACGTAACTTAATTTACTAGAGCAATGTGCGTCCCTTTTGCATCCTAGTTTGAATTCTCCCTCTCAACCTCCTAGTTAAGAATAACTTAGAACACCGTTCCAATAAAACAGAAATGGAGAGTTTGAGAGTGAGTGAAACAAGCTATAGAGTCAACATCTTTCCTTTATTTTCTGAAAAGTAAAAAAAAAAAAAAAACCCACATAATTATAGAAGCCAAAAGAAGGAAGGCTTTAGGCAGGTGATGATGAGTCCTCGGAGAAAAGTAACACACACTGCAGCTGCAGGCAGGTAAGGTTATGAAAGAGGAAGGGAATTGTTTACCAAATTACCAGACAGACAGACAGACAAACAGACAAGCGCATGTACTGCCCTTTTTCTTTCTTTGTAATATATATCATTATCATTGCGGGACGGGCCCGGGGCGGGCGTGGACAACACAAAGTCCCATCCCAATCCCATCATCTTCGTTTTCATTATTTCTCTCTTGCTCTTGCATGATATAACTACAACTTAAACTTACAAACAAAACAAAAATAGTTTAGAGAGAGAGAGAGGGAGGGAGAGAGAGGGAGAGAGAGAGAGAAACGCTATATTTCCATGATTACACGGCACCTTTATAGATGACACCGACACACCCTCATATGGTCGGATCCGTACATAATGAAAACAAAAGAAGACCACCCAAAATATATTTCCAATGTTATAACCATCTTGTTTACATCTTCCAACAACTAATCTCGTTTTGCCAAAGTCCATTATCATATGGCGGAACCACAAAATTTATGCCCCCAAAGTAGTAAACCCAGGTATCCGCAGCCCGTTAAACTGGACATCAGTAAAAATAGATGAATAAAAAATAAAGCCGTTTGCAGCTTGACCTCAATATAATAACTCATCGTTGGCCCTCTTACTGTCCCAGTCTCCTTATTGCTGAACTTTAAGAACTGGGAAGGCAATTACATCTCTAATGCTCGCCGAGTTCGTTAAAAGCATGACTAGCCTGTCAATTCCAAGTCCCTGAAAATATATATAACTTCTACCCATTAGTTTTCCTATCATTTTCTCCCAAATTACAAAGATATGACAGGATAATGATCGTACCATTCCTGAAGCTGGAGGCATCCCATATTCCAAAGCTGTAAGGAAATCATCATCAAGAGTCACCTCATACGAGTCATCATTTTCCTTTCTTTTATCATCTGCACCATCTGTTTCGGAAATACCTGCTGCTTTCTTCTCATTGTGCTGCCTCACTTGCTCTTCCAAGCGTCCTCTCTGCCAAAATTTATCACCAACAACAAATTCTCTATGCTTCGTAATAGAAACCAACATAGTGAAATGTACAACAATTGGCAGTAAAAATAAACAATCAGCGTTCATGATTACCTGATCCATAGGATCGGTCAGTTCAGAGAAAGCATTGGCCAGCTCACGACCACAGATGAAAAGCTCAAATCTCTCAGTCAACCCTGCATTTCTAATTTAGAAGAACAAAGGAGTAAGGTGACATGTAAAACTACCAAAATGAACGTAATACGCAATTTAATCGACATGGTATAATACCTTCGGTGTGGCTTGGCCAGAGGAGATATCTCAATAGGATAGTCTAATACAAATGTGGGTTGCAGAAGCTTTGGTTCTACAACAATCTCAAAAACCTGGACGAATGAACAATTAGGACCAGAAAAAAAGGAGACAGCGTAGAACAAAAACAAATTAAAATCCACATTTCAAAAAGTTTCTGATTTTCATCATTGAAATCTGTTCTTTTCATATCAACAGCCTCCCATCAGATGGATAACTCAGCAAACTAATTAGTCAATGCAAATAAAAACCAAGATCAAGAACTATAGATTGTAGATTGAGATCAACCTCATTAAGAAGGTGGCCAATAGATGTGCATGCTTCAATGGAAACTTTGTCTTTGTGATCAAGGTCAGCTCCGAGGGTTTTCAGAGTAACTTCTTTAACCACTTTAAGATCATTGCCCAACTCACCAAAATCAATCTCAGTGGATTCTTTTACAAGATTGTGCATGGTTTCCCTCCTCCAAGGCCGCTCAAGATGTATCTCCACCCCCTGCATAGAACATGATACCAGTTACAACATATTAAAAGCAACTTGATATCATATATTACTACTAAGCACATGTACTTTCCAACTTGCTTTTCACGGAAATGTAAACTGCACAGAAATCCCGACACAAGTTGGGTGAAGTCGCATTTACCTGATAATCAACAGTAAGAGTCCCATGAACTGCAAGCGCACATCGTGTAACAATTTCCTCCGCCATGTTCATCATGCTTTCATAGTCTGAATATGCTTCATACATCTAAGATCAGACTAATACCAATAATGATCAGAGCTTCACTTGATAAAAATAATAAAGTTAAATATATAATAGCCTACACCTAGTAACGCTTATTTGGTAAAGTACACAAGGACGAGTTAAAATAAACAGTAATAATTAATTTACCTCTATAGTGGTAAATTCAGGATTATGACGAGTTGAAATGCCTTCATTCCTGAATATTCGACCAATCTCATACACTTTTTCAAACCCACCAACCTGTCATCCATAGACAGATCTTATTCAATATCTAATTCAAGTGTAAGATAAGGTTAGAAGTAAAGAAAAATAAAACTTATGCGCAATTATTCATTTGTTACTGTATGAAACTTAAACCAATCTTTTATAGAGTTTCTGTGGAACCAGTAATCATTCACATTCCGAACAAAACTAAAGTCCTCACCAGCATTCTCTTTAAGTGGAGCTCAGTTGCTATTCTCAAGTACAGGTCCCTTCCAAGTGAATTATGGTGTGTAACAAATGGCCTAGCTTCCGCACCACCAGCTGCTCCCTAGTTTATCAAATCAATTAAAAACCAAGTTCCAGGTATATGACATTAAAATAAATTCATAAAAATTATCAGAAATTATATATTCCAGGAATTAAATAGAATTTCTTTAACTTATAAATTCAGGCCGGGCAACTATTTCTTGCGTAAGCATCACCAACTGATATGAATAGATGCAAACATGTTAACGAGAGACCAATTTGGATTTCCACAAATTATTTATTTGTCTACATGTCGTTGGAAAGTCTCTCTTAACTTTACAAATAAGTCAATGACCTAACAACCAACGATCAATTGTCATCTCAAGGATACTGTTAAACTTCAAATATAAATTTTATGTTCACAAGATGAACTTCATTTTTCAAATTCTCCAGTTCCACTTTACCAGGAAAAAAAACTTCAGCCAGGCTTTTAATTGAATAATTGTAATCTATGAGCATGCACTATCCAAAATAACCACAGAGCCTATCAAAACAAATAGCTAAAATGCCATGCAAATATGAAACTGGGAGAAATTGCCAAACCTGCAGAACTGGAGTTTCAACCTCAACGAAACCAACAGACTCCACTGCCTTTCGTATCTCCGATATAATCTACTCAGTAAAACAAACAAGTAAATCATTTTCAAGAATAGAAGTATAAATTCAAAACTTATCAAACATAAAAAGGAATATATCAGAAAGTTAAAAACCTAGTAGGTCTTAATTGTTTTCCGGTACGGAGAGAACAGGGACGATTTACCTTTGCTCTTTTCCGGAATACATCAGCTACCTCAGGATTAGCAATCATATCTACATACCTAAATATTAATGGGAAAAATAAGATAGAACAGACACAAAGAATTAGAAACTTGTAGGTAAACCAAAATTTTCACATCTAGTGTAACAATTTACCCGAGCGCAATGGCGTTCTAGGATTCATACAGCCGACCCCACTTAGTGGGAAAAGGCTTTGTTGTTGTTGTTGTAGTGTTACAATTTACAGGAAGAAAGAAAGAAAACTGTATAACATCTAAACATATAAAACATAATGCTCAAAAAGAAAATATCAACTCACCGCTGACGGTAGCGCTTGTCCACATCTGTTAGACCATGATACTTGTCCGGCAGCGGGAGTAGAGATTTTGTAAGAATTGCAAAAGCATTCACATAAATCGAAAGCTCCCCTGAGGAATTAACCAAGAATTTTTGTTAGCTTTCTTTGCAGGACCTTGAGGCTAATATAAACTCTTTTTAGACAAGCATGAAACTTGTTGGTTGGTTTAACATCATTAGCTAATGAAAATTCACAAATAGAAAAAGGCTTTCATTTTAGCTAGCAACTGATCCATAACTCAAGTACACTTGTTGTTCCTTCTACTATAGAGGCCATTAGCCTATCAGCTAAGCTTAGCAACCAAATACAAACAAGAAACGCTAAAGAACTTACCTTTCTCTGTTCGTTTGATGGATCCACTAGCACCAACTATATCACCAATATCAACAAGTGCCTTTAACTGATCGAACTGTTCGTCTGCAAGCCGTTCCTTTTCACAGTAAAGCTGTAACCAAATGTTCATAACTTCACTCACTTTGCTCTAATTTTCGTTTCATTTTACTTAAAGGGTAGATAAAAGAGCTTTTCTTTTTATTTTTAATAAAAAGCCAGGAATGAGATATAAGCATTATAGCAATGCAAGCTTTCCTTACCTGAATTGTGCCGGAATCGTCCCTCAGTGTCAAAAATGCAAGCTTTCCGAATGCTCTGCGAGCCACAATTCTTCCTGCAATGGACACAGCATCCCTCTCGGCTTTTGCCTCTTCACCGTCCGCTAAATCCTTGTATATATCTTGCAGCTGATTAGCAGTGTGAGTCCTTTCCCACCCATAAGCATATGGCTCCAAACCTTTGCTCCTCAGTTCTTCTACCTAAAACCCATTTGGAAACGGAATTCAAGAAAGCAAATTTCAAACCCATAAATTGACTTCCTTCATGTCCCAACACTCTGCCATTGAAGTTTCAGTCAGTCAGAGCTTTATTGGAAAGAACATACCTTCTTCAAACGAATGGCTCGAACAGCGTCTCTATCAGAGGTGGAGGAAGATGTGGATGCCCGCCGGTTGCGGCCGCCGGCTCTGGCGGCGTTGGCGGGAGTGGTGGAGATGGAGGTAGAAGAGCAACAGCGGAGGACAACTCTAGAATACGAAGAAGAATGAGAAAAGGGTCGTCTGAGAGTCGTCGTGGTGGTGGAGGAAGCAACGCGGAAGAGGTGCTTCAATGGCTGCGAGGATAGGCTCCAAAGCTTCAGCGCATCCATCTCTGTTTTTTTGGTTCCAAAGCTTCAATGGTTGGTTGGTCTTTTGGTGTTTACTTCTCACTTCACTTCTTCCGTGGACAAGGGGGCCAACCTGTGGTGGGCTTTGTGGAATGGGCTATCATCTAGCCCGTATTTATGTGATGACCCATTGAAGATGCGAGCCAGTTTCGTGCCCCTGCCGTGAGTTACAGCGGAAGCCAATACATAGCGTAACACTTCTTTACATGCAAACTATGAAATTGACTTGAGATAATGATGTGGTGTCATCTCTGTTGTATTAAAGTTCTTACAAATAGGTTGATACGGAGATACTTTTCACTGTCTCAAAGGAGCAGGGGTTCGTACTTAATTTGTCATAATATAAGTGGATCAGAGTTTTATTTTAAATCTATCTATTTGTATTATGACTCGTAATGTACCAGTCCATATTTTGAACGCATTGAAAAATTTTCTTTATTGTCTTGGGATTTCAGAATTCTGCCAAGGTTTTAAAGACAGCACCACTTGGTTCCTAATTGTTGAGCAAAATGCAGGATGGGTCGTTCTCACTATTTACGAATTATTTGCATATCTGCTACCTGTGACGTAAATATACAAACAATAAACATCGAGGATGAAGAATGCCATCTGCATAATATATCCTTATTTCTTACGTCTTTGTTTATGATACGTCGTTAATATTAAAACAGAATTTCAATATTCATTACCGTAATAGATAACATGTTAATAACAAATAGAAAGATGAATTGTCTTGTACAAAATCCGTCATCTGTTTTGCCGACATAAATTCTTTTGAATGTTATATCTACGACTCCAACAGTAAAAAGTAAGACGGAGTGGTGAAAATTGAGATCCATTCAACCAGATAAACCAGAGTCTTGAGTCCCAATTGCCCAATCTTTCAACCAAAAAATAACAACAGAACAGAACAGAGTCCCGTTCCCATACGCACGCGAAGTCGACAGAGGAGGCACAAAAATGGTGTTCAACAGCGTAATGGTGGAGTCGGTGGCGCACCTGTCGGCGGAGATGTGGCAGGAGTTGGCATGCTTACCGGAGCGCATGAGCAGCCACCAGCTGTTAGATCTCATCTTCTGCTTCCCTCTGCAGCAGTTGGGTCGCCTGGCTTTCTGCCTCTGGACCTTCCTCTGCGTCCCTCCGCCCGACTCCTACTACTACTACTCTTCCTCCGACTCCGATGACTCGTCCACCACCGTCGATCACGATGACTATTACTACGATCCCCACTCTGATTGATCCCCTTCTGCTTCTTCGATTGTCTTCTCCTTCACCGGCTCCCCTCTACAGTAATTTTCTACCATCCTTTTTGCAGTTTCTTTGATCTCAATTGCTATGTTTTCTTTTCTGGGATGGTGGGTTTGTGATGATTTTCTTGCTTGATCATTGACTTTTAATCTTGTTATAGAATGACGGGTTGAGTGAGTGATTTGTTTGAATTCATGAATTGGGTCGTTCAAGATTGCTCTTTTTCATCTGATATTAAAATTTAATGGGCGATCAGCATGAAGCTCGAGAAGCTAGATACTAGTATGACAAAAGCGCTTCGCTCTCCGAACAAATGTTGAGAACCAAGTGTTATAAGAGTCGGTTGCCGTGATAAAAAGATGAACTTTGTTAGTGCTTGTGGGATTGACTTGTTATGCATATATGTATGTATGTATGGCAATTTGTTCGAAAAGCAAAGCGCTTTTGTCACCTCCTGCGCTCACTTTATAAAAGGACAAGGGAAAATTTGTATAGAGAGGAGTGCAGGATGCCATTTCTAGAGGGCGAATAATAGCTCCCAAAATTTATCGTCAAGAAGTATCCAAAAGCAAGCTGCACCAGTGGCTAATATTAACCATTGTTTATTCTCTTTTGTTTTGGCTGGAATCTTAATAATCTTTGTTAGGAAGGTTGATTAACTTATTAAACATGGAGTAAGAACTATTCTGTTTCACTTATGACTTGAGTGATGAAACTTTAAGTCAAACTTGATTGTTTCTCCAAAACACCGATCAAGATCTGAGATTTCCTACGATTTGGGTTGCACAGATTCATTTGTCAAATCTGAGGCAGGAGGGATGAAGGTATGGTGAGTTTAAGATTGAATAAACAAATAGTCACATTTAATAAATTTCATGACCGCCTTAATCTTTGGGAAATAGTTGGAATCCATTGTAAATTTAGCATTATGTGGAGTACAGACTATTGCTGTACTGATCTTCAACAAGGACTTGAGTAGTCCAAGAAATGCTGGGGAGCAAGTTGGCAAGATAGCGTTAGCGGTAGTCTTTCATACTTTAAATTGGGAAGTAGAGGATAGGAACGGGTGTTATAAGGCATGCTCTCAGGTTGTCACATGTTTGATGGGCTGTAAAGAGCTTCCGAAGAGAAAAGATCTTGGACATCAAACATGACCTTTTCTAGAAAATGACCCTTTCCTCTTGGTGGTTGAAACCTACTAATATTTGAGAGATGATATTCTGTGCACATTGGCCTGTTAAAGACTTGCTATGTCAAATTGTCAATGTAACCGAAACCAACCCATCTTCTTCATGCAGTGGTATTCTACATAGTCTGTAATTCATTTAAGAAACCCTTCATCTGTTTTCTTTTATTTCTAAAACAGAAGTTCCACATTTTCACAAAAATGATGGGATCCATGCAGCCCCGTCAGAGTTTTTCAAAAAACTGTGTGCTTGTTGGATGTTAGGAATAATAACACAAATTATTCAGTGTTGGATTTGTTGATCACTTGATGCTGCTGCACAGATTGCTTTTGTGAAATGTAACTGTTAAATTCTTCAAACACTGGCTAATGCATTTCAGCACTTATTGTAGGAAGATGCAGGATGGAAGATAGATTCTTCGATAAACTCTTTCGTTACAATGCATTGTACAGTTTGTCTGGGAGGGGGACAGATATAATTGAGGAGCAGGCATAACTTTGTGGTAGTTAGATTACTGGTTGCTGGTGGATGAAAAGGAAAATTACTTTCTGAATACAATTAAGTTGAGATCCCATTCCTGTGTTTATATGAAAGCTTCAAACAGTCTTAGATCCTTTGAGGTGTTGATTTCTTTGGATCTAATTTTACGTGGAAGCATCGATATTTGATCCTACGCTGGTGATGTTGTATTTACAAATTATACGAAAATACCGGATGATATAGTTAAATAATTAGTAACGCTCAACCTTGTACAGCATCTCAGTTTTTGCAGTCGTGTATTTGAGGTTTCTTGCTAATTTGTATTGATTATTTGGATTTGATATGATGTACTCAGGTGGAGCAATAACTGATAAGCTAATGAGACCTAAAAATGGGTAGATTCAAACTCAGAATTATTTAGGTCATTGCATCGCCATAGCAATGAAAATTAGGCACGATGAATTATTCATACAAGGGTTATGTCTTTTTTGAGATTGTTGGTGGAATTTAGAGTGATTGAGACAAATGAAATGTTCTAACAAGTCTGATGATTTACAATACGATGCTAGAGAGGCAGGGAAAGCCTTACGACGCAAGTCTTATTGCTCTTTTAATTGTGTGCCGTGAGCTGAGATTAATGAATCAAGAACTGAGGACTTCCACACTGGAATTCTGCACGGGAAGATGTGTTATACATTGTATGAACTGAAACCTCGGACCTTTGTTTTCCACCAGTGGTAATGCTATTTTCTTTCACTTGTCTTCCTCTGGTAGTACAAGTAAGAAATATGTGCATTAAAACGACATGCTCAGTGAGTTTCCTGCAAGAAACAAGCGACGAGTGAGAGTCCTGGGGACCAACCAATTGAGTATTTGATCTAGAAAACTAGAAGTGAATACTCTCTTTTCTGTTTCTTTTGCTCGAAATGCTCTTTCTTTCTGTTGATGGTGTATCTTCAAGGTTATTTGAATGGCAAATTGAGTTCCTTTCAGGAATGGCTACTTCTAGTGGAATATTGGTGCATAGCGTGTTCCTACTTTTAATTATTCATATGTTCAACAAATCTCAATTCTCGATTGATCTTGCGTCTTACTTAACCAAGGCGCTTCTCGTTTCCCGTCTTTATTCTGGCTTCTGCCTTCCGCAATGGCTGAAGAGCACACTTGACAGTGTGAGGGTGCCAATTAGGCAGCTTCTAATTCAAGGTCTGGTAGTAATGGTTGTGAATTAGTTGCTACATTGGTCTCTTAATTTTTTGGTAATCTGTTAAGTGTAGGGATGATAGTCGTTGCAGAGAAAGTATAGCTGCGACATCCTACATGCATGTTGGTTTTTGAGTGAGTTGAGTTGAAAGCATTAGTGCCTCAGCTTATTCGGTTCAAGATTGGTGATTATCATCTTCAACAACTGAAAAGATTAAGGTGTTCCTCGATTTACTGCCTCATGCAGTTCATGTTTTCTAATCTCCTGGCACATGGCATGTTGCATGTTGCAGATATGACCTTAGCCAAGTTGGCTAGAACAATATGTTTCTTCTCGTAGCCAAACACGGCACATGGCATGCATACACAAGTCAAACATGGATATGTTTGCAGTTGTATCTTAGCTGTTGATTGCAATGTGCTTTCCAGTTTTTCCTTAGCATTAGCTAGACCCTAGAGGAGGCTGTTCATCTTTATCACGTGTGATGCGGTGACGAGAATCCATTTCCATAGAGGACCTGGATCATGATGGTTGTAGATTATTACCATTGTTCTATCAGCATAGGTAAAAACACAGAGCGACAAGTGAAATAAGAGAGACGTGGTTTAGGCCAAAGAAGAATGCTAACAACATTATTCTTACAAAAAATTAATAGCATTTGAAATCTTTTACTGGTTGTTCAATAAATCTTGTAAACACTAAAATTATAACAACGTTTATCTAACGATTTGATAATTACTTGTTTGGTTCTTTTGTTGCAAAGTTAATCTTTAAAAAATGACCTAGACAACATACGGTTTCAATCATTAAGTAACATTGCTTGATCATAAAAAGAAATGAGAAAATAGAAGAAACGTAGTTCCAAATATAAAGGTTTGCTAGCCCTCTTAGGGTAATTAGCCAAGACAATGTGATTACCTCTTTATCCTAAAATTTGATCCTCATTCAACAGATTGTAGTAGTTTAGAATGTGAAATGTTTTCGTAAAGGAAATAATAGAGCTGGCATCATACACCAATCACGGTGTATATGGTGTATATGTTCCAAACATGTGGGGCATTGGCTTTTCAATTTTCTTTGTCGTGTCTAATGATTAAGGTAGGTTTGGTGCCCATTGTTAGCAAGTGCTACATTTTCATAGCACAATCATGACGAGGAAAAAGGGAAGTAAGAGCTAGGCTTTAGTTCTTCAGAGAGACTTATCAAATATGCAATTACATTACCCCATTAGAAAAAGGCAATGCATATACCTTCTTTTTCTTTGTTTCTCTGGACATATGACTACTGATGGTGATCGCCTTTCTCCTCCCAACTTTCCAACTTTTCCACTTGGTGGGTATCGGGTAATGCCTTGTGGGGTGCATCAATTTTTGCTGACTTATTATCTAATGGGTAATGGGTGTCGCCACAAACGGTCAAGCCTAAAATAATGGTTGCTTCTTGTTTGGTTCGTACCAAATTACCAATCATCCTTAGGATTGGTAAGATGAAGCTCGCATGCCACAGTGCTTAACTATTATTGGCTCCCTAACCTTGTCTCGGCCACTTTGAGATATTTGGCCTGATACCTTCCCTTTAATCAACAGCCATGCTCAAGGCTATGGGGAAATTGCACTCACTATCCCTAATTCTCTTTTGTGTGGATTAGTCGGCCCTCCTTAATTTAATGAAGGAAAACTTCATGTTTTGAAAAGAATTAAATAAAAATTAATAATTTTACAGTTGAGATCAGCGTTTGAAGTTCGACATTGTTTTCTTTTAGTAATCTTGTCTGTCACACAGCACAATAAAGTCATTCGGAGATTTCAAGATTTGTACCATAATCCATGTTTTCAATTTTCCAAGATGGAGCCTCGTCCCCCTCCTGCAAAGTATATTTGCCCTTTCTCTAGCAGCCTTTTTGACTAATATGGTAGGCGGATCGGCACCGTGCTGCAAGCTGAAAGCTTCAGTCTTCCAACATATATAATAAAATTGCATGCTCGTTAATATATTCTCTCTTATTTGCAAATCCTGGTTTTTACATACGTGTGAAAATAATTTATTGAAATTAACAAGAGAATTCTCTGCAGTAGATGGCAAACTCTGATTTTTTTTGGGATAAAAAATGACAAACTGTGATTTTCCACGGAGATGTGAGCTAATATTTGCCCATGAATATTTTCAATATATAGTTTAAATTAAATACACCATAACGAATATTATACGGATGAAAAGGCTGAAGAAGTGTAGTTTTTGTATTGTTTTTCTTATCACTTGGCGGTTTGCTTATGACAATCAATAAGGATGATCATGTATGTATGTATGTATGTATGTGTGTGTGTGTGTATGTGTGTCGGTGCATATTAGTCTGAAGACAAATCTTCCGACAACATTTTTGTTCTGTCAGAGCATGCAAATTAAGAATTCTTCACATCCTCCTCTTCTCGTTTCACAATTTAACTTACTTGCATGATTGCATGTTCAAAATGGTGTATTATTTGTATCATCAAGTATATAGGGCACCAAAAATAAAAATCCTTGAGGTTTCCAGGGGCACTAAAATTCAATATCAAACTTTATCTACTCTGTATGGATCATCAAAGAATAAAAGATTTAGGACTCAGAATATGGAACTTAATTTCATTAAACTAACCACCAGTTGTACCGATCCCATATGACATATACAACCTACGGTTCACAAGTCCATGGACTTTTGCGTCCGATCTAGTACCACATTATTTGCCAGTTTTCCACCAGAACTATATATTTTTCTACAAATTTTTGTTTTATATAGAAGGCCTAATCTCTGGTCAGCAAATCAAAACAAATTAGCGAAAGTAAAAAAAATAAAATCCAACCGAACAAGAAAAATAAATGTCATTGATTCGTCTATTCTTAATTTCTTATAACTTGGCCCGTAATTTGCCCCACCACATTCGGCCTTAATTGGATAACAGTAACAGCATTGTTGTATTGCTCTTCATTGCACGTTTGTATGTTTTTCCTGTGCAGCTGTGCTTCTTTTGTTTCTTTTCCCAACCCAATAATTTGTCTGCAACTATCCTCTTAAAACAAACGCATTTGAATAAAATATATATATATGTTCATAATATGCATTTTCTATGGTTCTCTGAAGGAGCAAAAACCAGCCATTCATAATGCATGCATGGCTCGCCGACGTTGACAAAGGCAAGTGTTCGGTGCAAGAGACAATGCACCTGTTATCTTACGGTGTGCTATCCACACATCTCATTTTATTTTTCACATACCCCTTGATAATTTATGTTCATTGATCTTCTTTAATTCATCCGATTCGACGGCAAAAAATTAAAAAAATGTGTGAGAAGTAAAATAAGGTGTGTGTGGATATCACACCCCTATCCCATATTCTCTTTTCTTTTTGTAGGTGAGAATAGGTTTGGCTAGCTCCTTAGGATTGAGGAGTTCTTTGTGAATTTACTTAGTGACCGCCTTAAAAAGTTTTGAATTTATGATCGGAACTATTCATGAATCATATTATAAAGGGTCATTTTGGTTTCGGTCCTTAATCAACCTAATTAAATATTATCTTACAAAAACACAATTAAAACTATGATTATTTAGTCAATCAGTTATAGCAAATAGATAGACGGTTCATAATTCTTTTACTAAATCCATCAATTTGTTTTTATACCAGTTCGATGACTAAACGATCTCATTTTCAATTATATTTTGCAGAGATAATTTTTACATAATGATTTATAATATGCACCGTTCCAGTCATAAACATAAAGTTCTATGAACCAGGCACGTAATGAATTGAGGAGGAACTTCACTTCGTCTATTGAGAAGCCAAGTTTATTCCTCTGTGCAAGTAATTTACAATTTTTTGGGTATATAAATATAGAATACTAGGTTCTTTATTGTTGTTAGAAGAAAATAACAGAAGTAACTAGGGCTGGGTTCGGTTCTAATCGGTTCGGTTTTTTCTCAAAACCGAAACCGAACCGAAATTTCGGTTCGGTTCGGTTCAAATTTTTTTCGGTTTTTTTCGGTTCGGTTTTTTTTCGGTTCGGTTTTTCTCGGTTCGGTTTCGGTTTTTTTTCGGTTTTTTTTTTTTTTTTTTTTTTTTTTTCTCCCTCCAAAATTATTAAAAAAAAAAAATGAAAATATGAAAGTTCACATTCAAAGCCACTTCTTCAAAGTCATCCACATGAAAACCTACAAGTATGAAATCAATTTTACACATCTTCAACGTTTCATCATTTCATATCTTGGGACAAATAAAATCTTCCAAGTCCTCAAGCTCAATGCTTAGGCGGCCTAGGCGGCAACATAGCACCTTTGTTTGAGTTTGCACTTGCCATTTCTACATACAAATAAAAAATGAAACATGTCAACATGATGTAAAGCAAGCATGTAATTAAAATAGTCTAAGTTCTAACAAAACCAAATGGAATAAGTAAAATTACCTTTTTCAACTTCTTCACAAAATATGGAGCTTAGGAATGGTACAGTGGTCTTTATCATATAGGGTTCTTTATCATGCATTTTACTCCATCACAAAAGTGCTTCGGGCAATCATTGTAAATCATTGTTACAATCCATCCTCGGGCAATCATTGTATACCTTAGTAACCTTACATAGTTTGACATTCAAAACATGAAACTAAAGTGAAACTAAAGTGAAGGAAAAAATGGGAAAACAGGTTCCCTGTCTATGCCTCTAGTAGTTTGAAATCTCCGACATGACCTCCTATTAATTATTACTGAAAATTTAACTGTTCTTGAGCCCCCAATAATCTGCATTGTATGATTTTTCAAAGCCAATTAATCACTTTATTTTCAATAGAAGGTAAATCACGAATTTGTCAATCCTCTGAAGAGAGGACTGTGATGCTATCAGACTATCAGTAGGTAACTAATTGTAATGGTGGAGCTGGAGCCAATGAAACAAAATTAAAGTACATAGAGTGGCAGAGTGCTATGGGAGTAAAGCCAAGGTAGATCGATAGAACACCAAACGAAATAACTACCCCTGAATTTCATGAAGGATTATGCAGAAAAGGCAGGATTATGCAGAAAATGCAGAAAAGGCAAAAATGTTGATGCAGGATTATGCATATAAACATCTGCTATGTCAGTGTGTCTCATGTCAGGGAGTAAAACCAATGTTTATAACCAAAATTACAAATGTCTGAATAATGTTTATAAACCAAAATTAAAACAATGGTTATAGCAATATAGCACCCAATAGAAATGTCTACAGAGTACAGGACCAAAATAAGAAGGGCGAGAGAAGAAAGATAAAGAATTGCTTCCAACATCACAACACAATCCGTTCCATCACAGATTTTCCCATTAATAATGCAATACAATCATGATGAATCATCAATATACATCGCAACAGATGGAGGGTTACCTTAGGATTGTGGAATATACATCACAACGGATACCTCCAGTGCAATACATCAATATATCTGTCTTTTCTTTGTCAACATTTTCTAACGGATCTGTGGCAATGACCTGAATGAGATAACCAATGAAATTGAGAAAAAAAAATCTGCACACAGCAGGGTGACTGGGTGAGAGACTAACCTTGCAAATGAGGGAATTTGTGGGTCAAGACTGGAGACTAGAAACGGCGAGAGGAAGTCGTGGGTCGCGAGCGGGTTACTGATCACAGCAGGTCACGGGGGTGAGAGACTGAGAGAGAGTAAGACGGCGTCGATGTGTGAGGCAGGTCGCAGCACTGCATCAGGTCACAGGGAAGGAAGAAGACGAATCGGAAGAGCTGCGGAGCTGCGGAGCTGGGAAGGAGATGGTCCAGAGTGAGAGTGTTGCTGCTGCAGAGGAGGATAAGGGAAAGGGAAGGCCGGCGGAGTGTTTAGGGTTTCTCTCTGCATCAGGTAACTTACACTTAAGGGTTTTGTTTAAAAAATTAAAAAATTAAAAAAAACCTCACAAATCCTAGAGGCATGAGGGTTCGAACCCATGCCTCCATGCTTGTAAAGTTTCCCTGAAACCAACTTGGCAACAGGTTCTGTTTTGTTATGATTGTATGACTAAACTATTTATAAATATTCAAAAAAATTATATATATATATCGGTTCGGTTCGGTTCGGTTCGGTTTCCGAACCTCAAAAACCGAAACCGAACCGGTCAGATTCGGTTCGGTTCGGTTTGACAATTTCGGTTCGGTTTTTTTTTCGGTTCGGTTTTTTTCGGTCTCGGTCCGGTTCGGTTTTCGGTTTTTTTCGGTTTTCGGTTTTTTGAACCCACCCCTAGAAGTAACTATTTTTTATCTTTACCTAATGCAAGACTAAATCTGGATATAACTTTCTAAACTTAATATAATAACTTTATGAGCCATTCTTAAAGTTTTTGTCCCAAAAATAAAAGTTGCCATGCCTTGGAATTGATTGTTAAGCGTATGCCGCAATTTGCTACGAATCGTGGCCAAAGGCCAAAGAAAGAAAAAGAAAAAGCTCCTTTCGATTGAAGCCTTTTTATTTGGTTAGTTGATCATGAGCTTTAACTATTTTCTTATACATAATCACCAACAGATTAGTAACCTTTTCTAAATTTATTTTGAGTTTAGAATATATATACATATCTCAAAAGTAAAGAGTCAGCATGCATTAATATTCTTCAAACAGAAAAAAAAATATATGAAGGCATTAATAGAAAACTATATTTTAATTGATATAAAAAAGATACTTTTGTTTCGAAGGTGCATACAAAAGTTTTGAGTCATGACTCATGCATGCACCACTGATTTGTGCCTAAGTCCAAGATAATGAACCCTTTCACACTTTCACAATCACAAGGTTAATAGTTAGAGTAGTGCTAAGGAGATTAAATTTGTAGATAAAGTTTTGAAAACTAAAGGACATGCAAGTTGATGATTGGTTTATTACATACACGCTGATGAACGTGCTTATTTTTATTTATGACACATTATTTAGTTTGCAAATTTAGTATCCCTAACATTGTCTTAATAGTTAAGGAAATAAAGCATAAAAACTTAACGTTTTAGATTAGAATTAATTACTCGTTTCATAATTTAGTTTACTGATTTAAGAAAAATTAAAGCAGAAAGGACTTTAAGAAACAGTAGACTTCCGATACGGATCATGGAAAGTTGTTGAACTTGAAATGCTAGCTATAAAAACTAAGTCAATAACATGCCTGGTAAGTTCTTTCAAAACCCAAGGAAGAAAGAACAAGTTGTCATGCATGCATTTGTTTTCTTCAATTATTGAGACTCAACTCGAACCGGTACTCCAGCAGTTGAAGCCCAAACCCAAGAATTGACCTACGATCTTGACCCTAAGAATGGATTCGGGATCGGGATCCCGGTTCTCGGCACTTCGTAATTCCGACCTCGTAGCCAAAACCAGACCTCGAAGATTCCGACGCCTGAAATCTCACTACCGGGATTCAACCCCATGCGCTGCGCCAAGACCTTTACACCTAAGCTGCGACCTAAGGCTGCTAGTGCCCCAAATCCATACATCATGTACATGATCCCGACACATTAAAGGTCAAGACTTGAGCACTTGAAACGTGACTATGAAAAGCTATCGTATTTACTTTAAGACTAATGGTAGAGTGATTAAATTTGAAAACTAAATTTACAAACTAAATGATGTATCACCAATAGAAATAAGCACGTTTATCAACATTTAAGTAATGAACCAATCATTAACTTCCATGTCTTTAGTTTTCAAAACTTTGTTTTCAAATTTAGTTTTTCTAGCATTACTCTTATTTTAAATTTCACCGATTATTTTGTTCACTCATGCTTATATATACACTTTATATTTTCATGGCTCCAATAAACTTAACATTCGTGTCAATGAGTTATTGTTATGTATAAAAAAAATTTCACAACATTATATCATCGATTTGAATTGCTACGGTAATGTTATATTTGTATCCATATTATAAAGTTACTTTCTTACGAGAGGTACAAAGACACATAGAAATGTGACATGTGCCAAACCAGGATCCTCTTTGTGAAGATCATATCTTGAAATCTATTAAATCATGTTCATTCATCGTATATAGTGTAGTAAAAAATAATTTTAAAATTTTTTACTTAAAATTGAATACAAATAATACCCGATAAAAATTGACTGCATAATATACGATGAATATACACGATTTATAAATCTCAAAATCCTTAAAAAGAAAATCCAAAAAGTATTCTTACAAAAATAATCCGAAGAGGATGCTCGTTCACATGTGCCAATCAAGATGTTAATGGACAATAATGTCCATAATGTTGTGTCAAAGTAGCAATGAGCCCACCCCCACTGTGCAAGTTTGCAACACACAAAACACATAACAAGGCTATTTTCTCATAATTAACACCCACAACACAACAGGAACCCATGTGCTGTGCTGGTGACACAATCAGACACAGACACACATGACCACACCCACCTCCCGATAATCCCGATACTACTATCCACTACTCTATACCATACCAGACGCCTGCCTTATACGTACACATTACCATGCCATAAAACTGACAGAGATCAGAGTGAGTGGGTCCCAGTGGGTACAATTTTGAATCTCAAATTATGACTTTTTCCAATTGGCTTTGGATTCTCTTGCCTTCCTCACTGATTTTTTTTTTACTTTTCTATTGTTTTTGACCGTTGCTCGTGATTCGCGCCAACAGTTTGATGCTCACGGTCACGGGCGGGGACTGGTAAGTGTATGTACACGTGTACGGTGGCTGATGCTACCGCACGGGTGTTAAAAAGTCCCTTGGCATCACTTCTTTGTTGTTGCTGCCCGTGGATTCCTATAATTTTATACGGGTGATGATTTTCGACTCGAATGATCAAATCCATCATCCACCTCTCTTTTTGGATTACCATTTGACCATCTTGCACTTCTTGATCCAAATTTGACCAAGCACATAAATAGGTAATGCTAGAATGATTAATTTTATAAATTAAATAATATGTCATCAATGTAAAATAAGTACGTTAATTAAGTTTAAGTAATAATTCAATTATCAATTTTTATGTTATTTAATTTACAAAATAATCTCTCTAATATTACCTTTTATAAATACAACAATCAAAATTAGCTATGCTTTCAAAATACAATCTTTATTAGCCTTCTTTAATGAAAATACCTCAAGTTAAAAGCTTCTTGCTAAAAAATATTGTATCGACAAGGTATCAATATTGTGCTGAAAATGTATTAATATTGTGTCGATAACATATTATATTGAAAGTACTTTCGCCAAAGATGACTAGTAAAGGTTGTATTTTGAGAACATAGCTATTATAGTTGGTGGGTTTGTAGAAGTGCTACAAAACCAATTTTCCTAATTGAAATTCCAAGCAGTTCGTATAGGTACCAAGCACAAACAATAGTGCTCCACTTTGCATGTTTATACATGTGGTTTTCTATTAAAATGTAAATTGCATGTCAGAAAAATGATAAAATGAAATACAATATGTAACTGAGTGGTTATATCTAGTAACATCGAGATTTTTTTAACATATTCTGCTAGCATGTGACCAAATACAAATTGGAGATAAGATTATTATTGAACTATTTAGTAGTGGTTGTTAGTCTGTATCTAAGAAATATTCGATGGTGCCCAAATGTTAGAGGTGCCAATCCGTTGTGACTCAGTGAGTTTGTTACCTCATACAGCTTTCTCACTATTTTGTTCATGTCATATTGATATCGGGCATTCATGGCATTCATGTGTGCCGACGTGAAACTAGATTCATCTGAACCAACTTATCACTTGGTTTAATCTTTTAGCAAAGAATGGTCTAGACCCTAATCCACCAAAAATCCAACTGAAGCAGTTCCCATTCCTCTGGTAACTTTTAGCTAATTGAACTTAGTTAAATCAAGGGGCTTTTAGATCCAGATCCAAAAACGTACAATGTTTTTACAAGTGAATCCAGTTATTTAATTATATGTTTTTATTTCTTTTATACTCATTTTATATTTTCTAAAAATATTAAAAATCAATTAAAATCTTCTAATATTATGCATTTTCGAACTCCAAAAAAAAAAAAAAAAATTTAATATCTTATAACAAAAAAAACTAATATACTAACATAAATTTATCCGCAAAGCATTCTACCCTAACTCAAGTAACAAATATATGAATGTATATAATACCTATATGTGAGATATGAAACCTAATTAAAAGGTAGAAAAAACATAACATACATACAAGCAAGACACATTAATCTGTGACATGTTGATTATAAAAAAAGAATGTGTCATATAGGTAGATAAATATAATTAACATATGATATAGGTTGATTATAAAAATTATAAATAAAATTTATAAATGGGGTTTAAAACTGGAGGAAGAACGAGAAATAACAAAAAGATAAATAAAAATAAATAAGCAAAGAGATAATTGGGAAGAAATTTGATTTTTATAATAAATCTTATCATTGAACAGATAACTATTGATAATTAAATAATTAAATATAACAAATTAGACTTATTTTAATAAACTGGACTATTCCTACCATTGGCTCAAAAAATTGAACTTATATCAAGTTTCCTCTTAAATTCAATCATATTGTAAAATACGGAAAATTTCATATAAATTAATTACAGAAAAAACAATTATATACTTGTTAAATTACACATGCAAGCAATAACACGATACTACGTGAGACTGAAAAAAAACACACGAGTTATTTGTTTTAGGGTTTTGTAATGGATAAGTGTATAATTTATTTTCGTGCTAAATAGAAAAGCAAAATGTTTTGGAAAAAGAAAAAGAATTGTTATTAACATTTCAAAATTCTTATTCTACAAAATTTTCTATATTTAAAAAGAAAAATACATATGAAGAGTGTATAATAAAATTTTTAAAATGCCAATAATACTTTCTATAAAAAAATAAAATAAAAATAATAATAATAAAAAAAGGGAAAAAACCACAAATAGATTGGTGATGAGAGAAGAGTCACTGTGGCAGGCAGGTGAGGGAAGTAACGGCGTTTTGCGAAAATAAGAAGCGACGGGTCCCCTCTGCGGCTCTGCGTCAGTCATATCTCCACCTTTGTCATCATGAAGGCAGCTGACGGGACACCTTTCAATTTCATTGGGATTCTGAGAAGATGAACATCGGAAATTACTGAACTACCACCAGTTTAATCTTAAATATAAATTTAACTCATTGACAGATTAACTAATTAATTTAATATTTCGGTGGAAGCAGCATATACATATACATATATATACATATATATATACACACACACACACAGATAATGGCAATGCAGTAGTGTTGAGGCACTCGAAACCTTCCAGTGTTGTGTTCCACAGTGGAGGTTCAGACTCCATTGCCCTAGCTAGTCTCATGCTAATGAAATATTCTGGAGGAGTGTCATATTATCTCTCTGGCGGGAAGGAAGAATGTATTTGTTGTTTCTATAATTTCATTTCTTAATATAATGACAGAAATAATAGTTACTTTACTTGTCATGAACAAAGCGCAAAGTTTTAAGCTGGTCAAAGTGGACTGAAGAAGGAAGAAGGAAATTGGCAAGCAGAAGTTGCCTCGCAAGTTTATGATATTATTGTGCGTATAAGATGACAATAATTGTCATGTGAAAAGTGCAGAAGTTGCCTCAGACTCAGATTGCGCTCACACACTCATTGTTCATCACTCAAACCAAAATCACTCAACACATGCTACATTGCTATTGCTTGTGATTCACTAAATTATTAAACTTATTGGTCGAAGTGCATTAACTTGACGAGTGAAATACATAGCCGATATTACTGATTATATAGTTGATTTTTTTTTTCCAGCGTTATAGTTGTTGATATTGAGTCGAAAATTAATGCAATTAACTTTGACGTGGAAGAAATATTAACTAGACAAATCTTAATATGATCTAGAATGTGAATTGTTCGCTAGACTAATCTCATCTGTTTTTATTTATTTATGAAGGGGTAATATAGCAAGGAATACAATTGTTAGTGGGTTTGGGAAATTGTGCATTTCCATGGTTGAAAATAGGATATTAAATGGGGGGAGGAGAGGACCATTGTTCCCAGTATCCCCTCCTAATTAATATATTTATCTGTTTAATTATGCATAAAATTAAAATGTTAGCCGCTGCCTGCCATTAAATGTTTAATTAATTATGCATGTTAAAAAGTATAGAATAATATGATGGTGGTGGTGGTGCCGCCATTAAAATAATATTGCAAAAAAAAGAATCTTTGTCCAGAATAACAAAAAAAAAAGACATGATCGTGGATGAGACTCCACGGTGTCAAGGATTCTCTGCTCTTCAATTATAGTGCCTGCTTCCTCGTAAGTCTTAAGAAGTCGTCTCATTTATGCTTAACAGCAAAGGTTTTTTATTTTTTTTACTTTTGTGAAGATTAATATTGAAAGAAGGACTTTGGGTTGGTCATATAGATCACACAAAGCAATTTTCATTGGATTCCCCACTAAATGATGATTAAAATATGCAATTATTTAGGACCCCACTACCTAATTACACCAAACTACTCTTTCCATTCCACACACATGGATGAAATCAACAATTCAATCATGTAAACTTCATTCTTGCTTCCCTCTCTATTTCATAACTTCACAAATCTTGTTTTCAATCCTAATACTTTTTAAATGTAATCGGTTATATATAACAAAAGTGATAGACATGTAATTGTAAATAATACTATGTTTTTTTCTTCTTCTTAAAATTCAAGGCATTATACATATTTGGAAGAGACCTCCTTCTAATTGATTCTAGGGAGGGTCATAGCCACTATTAGTCCAAAAATGTATAAAGTCCATCTTCATTATAGGAGAACTATATCCTATGCAACAAGAATGACTAGCTACAAGTCGTTCTCGAGTTTGAAAAATAATACAGCGAAGTAAAAGTTTGAAAGGATAAAACAAGTGGTGTGATATTTACACATCTCTTTTTACTTTTTTCACACTATTTTAATTTTTGGCCTTTGAATTTGATGCATTGAAGAAAATCAAATAACAGAAATTAACAAGACGTATGAAAACGTAAAAATAAATATATGTATAACACGCTCCTAAAACATAGCTCGCCATACCCTTCGCTCTTCACTAGAAATATAAGTACCAACAATATGGACAATTTGGTAAATGTAACGTGGGTCCCTTTTTTAATGAGAAGGCAAAAATGAGAAACTGGAAAGATGTTTCATGGACCTCCCAAATAGCAGCCTTTCCAAACGACAAACCAAGCTGCTGTAGCACCATATTATTTATATTATCCGGTCGACCTTCCCTTCAAAAGAATCTGGTTTATTTTCAACACCCAAAATATCTTTTTTAATTATACATCTAGCTTTTATTTTAAGGAACTGTAATAAAAAAATTTCGGTATTATTTATTTTAATGAAAAATTACATTTTTATATAAAAAATCAATTATAGTACTATTCACTTCACCTCTTATTTTGTTTAAAACTCAAAGTTTTCAAGCTCTTTTTGTCACATCTTGGCCCGGAGCGGATCACTTCACGGACCCGTTCCACCACCGTAGTACGATATTGTCCTCTTTGGGCTTACCATTCCCTCAGGGTTTTGTTTTTGAGAACTCACGAGCAACTTCTCAGTGGGTCACCCATCATAGGATTGCTCTAGCCCCTTTCTCGCTTTACTTCAGAGCTCTAACGGAACCAGAAGCTAGTGAGTTCTCAAAAGGCCTCGTGTTAGGTAAGGATAAGAATATACATTTAAGGATCACACCCCTGGACGATGTGGGATGTCATAATCTACCCCCCTTAGGGGCCTGACGTCCTCGTCTGCACACCACGGTCAAGGTTAGGCTCTTGAGGAATTCACGGCATATCTGACAGATTATCACCAGTGTTGGACCATCTCTTGGTGTGTTTCGTTAGTGTTTATTCCTCTGGACTACACTAAGTCTTTTGTGCTCTGAATATTATTATTTTTCACACTTATGCTTGCACATGTATGTTATCTACTATGTGTATAGCTTGGTTTTTATTTATTCGTACTTTTATTATTATTCTTAGCTTCTGCACTGTGCACATGGTTACGTCACTCTCACATGACGGCCAGCATACCCTGATTTCGGTCGGGATGTGTCACTTTTTATTAGTTTTCCTTTTATTTTAATTACTAACTAAATTTATGATTTACTGATATTTTTTTAATTTATAAATGAAAATTTTTAAATTTAACTCATATAAATAAAATGATATATTATATTAGTGTTAGCTCGATACCTATCAAGATATTGTTTTATTAAAAGTTTTATTTTATTAATTCCGTTACTTAAAAGTTCAAAAGCAAGATATCACCCGCAAATTACATAAATAATTGCATTTGCCAGTGTCCCTTCTTGTATATACAGTTGTGAGTTGTGACATTTAAAAGTAATTCCTATAAAAAGATAATCAAATTAGAAAGTGTTTAGTTATTTATGTTGTATAATAAATTGATGATTTTAGTAACAATTAACAATCACATAATGCATCATCCTCTTATATTAAAAAAGAAAAAGAAAATGATACACCCTCTATTTAGTTGATTAACATGTATGCCTCAACAATTACTATGACGAGAGTTAATTATTATTATTATTATTTTTTTGCGACTTAGCTCCACTTATCACCATGTTAAAGAATGATAAAAATAACATAATAAGTTACAATTTATATTGGATGATTTGACTCTGTGATCTTCTCTTATAAAACACACCTATTGGTACAAATAGTTAAGTTAAGAACAATAAGTGGATGGTTGACCAAACTTTTGAGTGTTTATCACACATTTAACGTAAAAAAAAAAATCACACATTTAACGTAAAAAATAAGAAAAAACTTAATGTCTTTAATTTACTTTTGTATTTGTATTAATGAACAATTATTGACCCTTTGCAAATCTAATTATGCACTGGGGTTGTACAATTAAATTTTAAAACAATTTTCTACGTTAATCCCTTTTACTTAATTATTTTTGACTTTTTTTTCGTTGGTAGTTAGCTCCCAATCCCATCGTGCTCGAGTAAAAGCTTAAAAATTGAAAGGAAGTAGAGAGAGAAAGAAAGAGGGGCATTGTTAAGGACAAGAAAGAAAGAAATGTGCACTTCCTTTTTTTAATTTTATTTGGTTCTAAATGGTGAAAGTGGAGAGATAAAACGACAAAGTTCCGAAAGTGGGTTCTAGAGAGAGAGAGAGACAGGGAGGGAGGGCTAGAGGTGGGCAGTTTTATTGGATTTTGGCGTTGAAGGTTGAAGCAGAAACACCTCACCCTGCAAAGCTGCTTCATTTGGGCTCTCAGAGAGAGACAGAGAGAGAGAGGCAGAGAGAGAGAGGCAGAGAGAGAGAGAGGGGTCTTGTGTTGCTGGGTAACGATCAATGTGCTTGCTTGAGCTCTAAACTTGTAGCACTGTGAGAGTGAGAGTGAGAGAGAGAGCTCTGGTTTTTGAGCTTTTTGGGTCTTTGTTTTACTGGGTTTACCAATGGAGTTTGCTGGGTGCAGCAGAGGGAGCTCAGGGAGAGCTCTGGCTCTGGCCCTTTGCCTATTGGCCTTGATATCTCTATCTTGTGCTGCCAGATTGAGTGCTTCTTCAAGGCAGAACCTTGATGTCCAGAGGCACCTCAACCGCTTGAACAAACCCGCCGTGAAAAGCATCAAGGTTTCCTCTTTTTCCCTCTTTTTCTTTAACTTTACATTCTTTCTTCATTCAACTTTCTTGGGCTCTGTTTGATTTTTTTGAAAAAATAAAAAAAAGGAAAGAGCTTTCTTGCTTTTTTTTGTTCTATCCCTTTGTTGGGTTTCTGGAAGAGCGGTGGAAAACGGAAGAAAGTGAAGAAATTTATACATTTTCTGTTGTTTTGAATTAGCTTTATTCATTTCTTTTGGTAAAAATGTTTGATTTATTTGTATTTTCTTATTGTTTTCTCAGCGACCAAATGGGGGTGTAAGCAAATGGGTTTTCCCCTATGATTTTCACTATATTGTTTGTTCTGCAGAAGCTTATTATTATTTTTTTTTTTAAACAAAGCAATGATTTAGTTATTGTTTCCTCTTTCCTCTCTCTTTACAATGATTTCCGTTTAAAAGTAGGAACAGAAGATCAGAAAAATGAAAAAATAAAAAAATTGTAGCAATATTGTGTAATCAGGCCCCCATTTGTTATCACCAAACATTGTTCAAGTAATTTTTTCTCTTGATTCGTGAGAGTTAGCAAGTTTCTTTGTTGTGGTATCTTGTAGTGCTTCTGTTGCAAGATCTGACTTGAGACTCTCTTGATTTTTGATGATAGAGCCCAGATGGAGATGTTATAGACTGTGTTCATATCTCTCAGCAACCGGCTTTCGATCACCCTTACCTCAAAGACCACAAAATCCAGGTCCATTTTCCTCAACAATGCATCTTTAAATTTGACAGTTTTTTGTTCCTTTTGCCTATTGCCTTGTTTCTGAGTTTACTCTTGTCTGTTATGTTTATCAGACGAGGCCTAGCTACCATCCAGAAGGGTTGTTTGCTGAGAGCAAAGTGGCTGAAAAAACAAAAGAAAAAGCAAATACCCAGCTGTGGCATGTGAATGGGAGATGCCCGGAAGATACTATTCCGGTAAGGAGAACGAAGAAAGATGATATTCTGAGAGCGAGTTCGGTGAAACATTATGGAAGGAAGAAGCAGAGAACCATACCAAAATCTGCAGATCCTGATCTTGCCAATGAAAGTGGTCATCAGGTAAACTTTCTCTAATGGGCGTTCTTAATTTTTCCTGTGTTCTTTGAACTTTATATTTTGGATTTCTTAGTTTTGTTGTAATTGACTTCTTTGTTTTATTTGGGGTGATTAGCATGCAATTGCTTATGTCAATGGAGATAAGTATTTTGGAGCTAAGGCAACCATAAATGTTTGGGAGCCCAAGATACAACAGCCTAATGAGTTCAGCTTGTCTCAGCTGTGGGTATTAGGAGGGTCTTTTGGTGAAGATCTGAACAGCATTGAAGCTGGCTGGCAGGTACTCTCTTAATCTAGGCCAATAAGTAATCGAACCCGGATTTACAAAGTTACTTATTTTCTTAATTAAACATGAAGTATTGATCTTGATACTTGTTGCTACAACAGGTTAGCCCGGACCTCTATGGTGACAACAACACAAGACTGTTTACCTACTGGACTGTAAGCTTCTAAAACATAAATTTTCCCCTGAATTTTGGGCTTGCATTTTGGTTTCTCTAGTCTTCACTTATCTGATTGTTTTATTTTCAATTTTAATAGCTGTGCTAATGTGTTTTTTCCTTGCTCTTTCCATGATTACATTACAGAGTGATGCATATCAAGCCACTGGTTGCTACAACCTCCTCTGCTCAGGCTTCATTCAAATCAACAGCGAAATAGCAATGGGTGCAAGCATCTCTCCAGTTTCGGGTTTACGAGGATCGCAGTATGATATCAGCATACTCGTCTGGAAGGTGAAAAGCAAAGCACAAAATGGATCATCTAGCATGTTGTAAAAGAATACAAAAGAATGGAGTTGATAAACTCCTAAAGGATGCATGTCAGCATAGATGAGAATCAAATTCATCATAGGCAATATAAGAAGCAATATATATATATATATCTATATCTATATATACATACACATATATGTACATCATCATCATCATCATTTGCAATTCTTGAGGTTTAGGGGGTGGGGTGGGGGCAGAAATCGATTCTGGTTCAGATTCTAAGAATCTTTTGGCATTTTCTTTTGGGGTGTGCTATCCACACACCTTATTTTACTTCTCACACACCCTTTGTTAATTTCTGTCCGTTGATCTTTTTCAATTCATCCGATCTGATGGCCGAAAATTAGAAGGGTGTGTGAGTCACGCTAGTTGATAAAGGGACAAGCATTGTTTATGCAGGACGGTGACAAGTTCCTTTCATTCACCTTTCACCGCATGCATGTCACGGGAAAGACTATAGCATTGCCCTCTCACTCCTTTGTTTTGCTTAAGCTATATAGGAATATAGGAATATAGATACACATTATTTACTACTTTTTCACATGGGAAAACTGTTGTTTTTACTTGTAGGATCCAAAGGAGGGGCATTGGTGGATGCAATTCGGGAACGACTATGTGCTGGGTTATTGGCCTTCATTCCTCTTCTCATACTTGGCTGACAGTGCTTCCATGATTGAGTGGGGAGGTGAGGTTGTGAATTCACAACCGGACGGCCAGCACACATCGACCCAAATGGGCAGCGGACGTTTTCCGGAGGAAGGTTTTGGCAAGGCAAGTTATTTCAGAAACATTCAAGTTGTTGATAGCTCAAATAATCTCAAGGTCCCCAAAGGGTTGGGCACCTTCACCGAGCAATCAAACTGCTATGATGTTCAAATTGGAAGTAATGGGGATTGGGGTCATTACTTTTACTACGGAGGACCCGGTAAAAACCCGAATTGCCTGTAAGGTGAAAAAGACCATTTCACCCCTTTACGTTGCCCTATGTGTATCATTCAATCTAGTGTAATACCTTTTTCTTTTTTCTGCATTGTATACCCTTTGTATTTTTTTCCCTTTTTAACTGTTTAGGTTGGTTGGGGGGGTAGTAGCTTTTTATGTAGTGGGAAGTTTTGACTCTTCGGTTTTTTAGTGAAAAAAGAATGTATCTCTCTCCATGTAAGTGGTGGGTGGGTGTGAAGAAGGTTGGCCAAGTTTCTTAAAAGCCTAAAGAAACAAGAGCCTTTTTCTCTTTATATAGAACTCCCTCTGTGATCTCCTTGTTTGTATGCACTCCAATCTCTCCCTTGGAGTGGCTTGTTTAGTGAAATTAATCAAGTTTCTGGGTCTAAACTGTTGAGCAAAAGCATTGGAATTCGGAAGTCTCACCTTTTTGCTTCTGTTATATGTTATTTTATTTTCTTGGTGCTGTGTGAATTTTGGGGGTGTTGGTGGTGGTGGTGGGATTGTGCTGCCCTAGAGAATATGCTGTTGGTTTAAAAAAGTTGCTTGGAATTGCATGGGGATGAGATCTTGCGTGAGTGGATGACAGTTCCTTTTGATAGATTAGATTATAGGATTAGATGCCCCCACCGCAGCTGATTCAGAGACGCACTTCGCAAAGTTGCATTGCATGTCCACCAAACCCACGCTCACAAAAAACTTTTTAGTGTGCTAGGAACACGATCATATATATTCATATGTTATTATACAAGTAGATGGGCACTTGGTTCCTAATACTACAATATAGCAGTATTCCTATCACTTATATATGAGAGATCTTATGTTTGATTCTCGCTAAAAGCGAATTTGAATCATATTATTGTTAGCCCATTGTGAGGATTAGCTAACTCATCTATCCTCTTGGTGTATAATAACATGACATACTACTCTGTGTTTCGGCACGTTGAAAAATCTCTCCCCATGTCCACCACCCACAAATTTTTTTTTGGCAATTTAAAATGCTATGTTGGTATCTGTGTCTCAAATTAATCATTATTAGTTTTGGTGTTTCAAATTAATAATTTACTGTTGTAAAAGTTAAAAGCACGATAGCGTGTGATAGACTTGAAATACTGTCATGGTGTCATCTAGATCTCCATTATGAGTTTTTTTTCCGTTCTAAACCATCTTCCAACTTAGATTCCTTGCCTAAATTTTAAAGCGCGTGTAAAGCTAAATGCATTTTTAACCGACTAGAGAGAGACATGCATGTTGAGGTTGGAGTCTCTTTGGTAGTGGCGGAACCAGTATAAGATTATTGGTTGTCTATGACCTTAATAACTTTAAAAACTTTATGTATATTTGTATATCTATTGTATTTGACCCTACAAACAACTATGCCAAACTAAATTACAACATCTTCTTACTTCGATTTTTTTATTTATCATCCATGTCTTCTTTTTATTTCTTCGTGTGTGCAACTCTATTGTGCACGTCAAATGCTCAATAAAATGCCTTTGTCGACAAGTCTTGGTAGTCTTCGACAGTACTCTACAGTTTCTTATAGCCACTTGGTAAACCGCTACATATCATGGTAGTTGTTGGCATAAGTTTTTAGTAGATGTTTGGTTGACCTCTTGATCCTACCAATTGCTGTAATAGTGTTTTAAAATTATATACTTGTAGGTATTATGAGTGGTTAATAGCGTTTATCTTTGCAACTAAGGTCATGTGTTTGATTCTTGCAACATTACCGAACCAGAAACACTTTTCTGATTCCGATTGTTTGTATTTCCAATTACTATTTTGTGTGAAGATATCATGTTAGAGTGGCGCAGGAAGGATGCACAGAATGTGTGCGCTCATGTTTGCTTTCTTCATTTCCCCTTTTCGTTTTGGAGTTTGGACTCGTAATGTGTTAGTCCCAAGTTTGGGATCAGATTTGGGCCAAAGAACTTCCCAAGCCCGCATCGCTTTACCTTTATTTGCCCTACATATTCCTTACTTTTCTTATTTCTCAGTTCGTTGTTTCCTTACTTATTTGGTTTTACGACGAATATGTCGAGTTATCACATATCCTGGTTTAAGTAGACATTTTTGAAATGACAAATGCTAAAACTTGGCCAACTAAAACAAAGGTTGGGTTACTGACTGTACTACCATTTTGGTATACAAGAATCAATCATTTTACACAAAAAATAAACACTTAATTGTATACATCCGTCGAAAGTACTAATCGTTTTATCATTGCAAAAGATGTAGCTAAAGGCATTGCAGGAAGGAAATCGTGCAGCTGACATTTGATTTGACATAGCAAAAGACACCTCATTCCAAATAGCTAGAATTGGGAGGAAGATTATCTACTTTCCTATTTCCATCCACTTTCATCCATTCCTTTCACATATTGTTTTTTATCTTATTATCTTTATAAAAAAATCAATATAAGATGTTGACGTGACTTAATCGTAACCGTTCAAATATAAAGACATGAAATAATAAAGAGATTAAGAGAATAGAGAACCCTCCACCCTATGATTGTGCCAACTGCTACGACAGGTTTGCTGTGGAGAAGACCGCTCTCTGGCTGCAATTCAATTTTATAAGTAGCAAAATTAAAATAAACAAAAAAGAATCCACCTTCCCAATTCTTTACCTAATTATTTAATTAATTAACCAAATTCAACACCTACTACTAACTCAAGAAATCACTCCCATGCCAAGTACACTATCTTGACTCTTCGGATTATTTAAATCATATCAAATGTGTCCCCTTTCTGTTAAATTACTTTTCTGATTATTATTTTCTTGTCTAAATAATTATAATCCTGAGAAATTCATATGCAAATAGGCCTCTCACTCTCACACCCAAGTAGCCCGTAGGCCCCATTCCCCCTCCCAATAGACAAGAACTTTCCAATCATGCAATTGGAGAGTGAATTGCACGCGCACCATCTTTGTGTGAGTGTAACTCCCCCCGCAAGGCACACAGAGATAGCTGTTATTTTATAGCCACTCTTCCGACTTTTTTATTTTTCATTTTTCAAAATAATTTTTTTATTTTTATCTTTTGTCTGTTTTTCTCTCTCTAAAGTAGCTTCCTTTCGTTTTTTCACTTCACAGTTCACACGAAGATATCTGTGAGTGAGTGAGTAGGGTTTTTAATCTTTTACTCTTTCTCCCTCCTCCTCCTCCTCTGTGAACACAATCTTGAGAGAGAAACCCAACACAAAACAGAGGTAAACCCAACTCTTTTAACCTAAAACAAACCCTAATTTCCCATATCATCATCTTGTTCTTCTTCCTTTCTTCCTGCTATTTTTGACTCAAAAACCTGGGGCTTTCACTCTTGTTCTTCTCCACCTGCCCAGTTCCAATTTCTGCTCCAAACCCTAGTTTTGGACCCCAAATACCACTTCCAAAATGACCCATTTGCTCTGAATTCCCCACCATGCTACTTCCATTCCATGCCATTGCGGGCTAGTGGGTGCGGGGGGCATTGGGGAAATTTTATTTTTTGACTGAATTTTGTTGCTTTGTGGTTCTTATTTGGAATTTGGGAGATGTGCTCGGATGCATGCGTTGCGTAGGTGAGACAGGGAAGCCATGGAAGGAGATGAGCGTCACCTGCTGCTGGCATGCGTGATTTCGGGGACCCTTTTCTCGGTTTTGGGTTCTGCTTCATTTTCTATACTGTGGCTTGTGAATTGGAGGCCCTGGAGGATCTATAGGTAATCAGATTTTATAGTTCTTTTGAAACTTTTAGTTGCCATCTTTGCCTAGAGAGAAACTAAATGCATTGATTAAATTTAATTTATGGCTGCATTAATGCATTTGTTAATATTAGGGAATTAAGCTGTAGTTAGTTTGAAGTTTCAAGATTGCACTGTTAAAGTAAGGTCATTTGGGGATTTATTGCTGGGTTTAACTCTTCTATAGAACAGAGGCTAAGGGCTGCATTCAGTATGCAATTCTGGGATTTATATTTGTGTAAGAACTTGAGAAAGGCAGCATCTATTTAACTCCAAACTTAATACTATCACTTCTCTATGTTTTTTTCCAGTTGGATCTTTGCCAGGAAATGGCCGGGTATCTTCCATGGACCTCAGCTGGATATAGTATGTGGCTTTCTGTCTCTTTCCGCATGGATACTCGTCATTTCTCCAGTTCTAGTACTGATCATATGGGGAAGCTGGTTGGTTGTAATATTGGATCGACATATAGTTGGTCTGGCTGTAATAATGGCTGGCACTGCTCTTCTACTGTCTTTCTATTCAATCATGCTTTGGTGGCGAACACAATGGCAGAGCTCGAGTATGTATTCCTGGACCTTTAATCAATTTTCTTTTTTCCTTGTATGACTTAAAACTGTACGAATAGATAGTAAAACCTGAAGGTTTTGAAGATGATGAGAATGAACCATCTAAGTTAGCCTTAAAGAAAATATGGTTTCTTATTTGAATGTAAATGAAGCCTTCCGCCTGATATGATATGATTGATGAGTTGGTGATGGGATATAGGAGATCAGCAAAGACGACACACGAACAAAAATGTGTCAAGTTGGTAATGGGATATATGGGTTTAGTATTGATTATACATGAATGAACATCGTCAGCTGAGTTGCTAACATGATATTAGAGCTTGGGCAAGTGCTGTCTCAACTCCCTTCCAATCCGTTAAAGTACAAAATATAGGGAATGGTCGAAGAAAGTTGAGGTTCCACCATAAAACCAATTCGCAATATGGGGAGTAGCCCAACTTACTTATAAGCACATGCAAGGTCTCTCCTTCCATCAATGTGGGATTCATTCTCAACACGCCCCCTCACGTGTGGCAAATTTTCAAGCCTAACACGAGCGTTGAGGTTTCATCATAAAACCAATTGGCAATATAGGGAGTAGCCCAACTTACTTATAAGCACATGCAAGGTCCCTCCTCCCATCAATGTGAGATTCATTCTCAACAATGGCTAGCAAAATGGCCATTCCTAAATCAATACAAGTTGTGATGGGAATTGATAATGGGTGCTCAATGGGTCCAGTGTACTCATGTGGAAGATAATATTGATGATGTAGATCCATTCACAATTATGTTTTTGAATATTTATAACACGAGCTTGCGCTTTATTGTATTCAGATTCTTATAAAAGTTTTGTTTATTGGTTTTTGGGTAAGCATTAAACTTGGTTTTATACTTTTTCTATAACAGGGGCTGTTGCTATTCTTCTTCTTCTGGCTGTTGCCCTTCTATGTGTGTACGAACTTTGTGCTGTGTATGTTACAGCTGGTTCAAAAGCATCTCAGCAGTATTCGCCGTCTGGTTTCTTTTTTGGCGTCTCAGCAGTTGCCTTGGCAATCAACATGCTCTTTATTTGCAGAATGGTGTTTAATGGTACACCTTACAATTTTGTATCCTGTTTAGCATGCATGCTTCTCAGTTTGATGATTTTATCTCAATGAAACAATAATTTGTAATTCTGCCGTCAATTATTCTCTACAATTGGTTTTCCTCCTTTAAAAACGTTCTCTATCAATTTGTGCAGGGAATGGCTTAGATGTCGATGAATATGTGAGGAAGGCATATAAGTTTGCTTATTCTGATTGTATAGAAGTAGGTCCTGTGGCATGTTTACCAGAACCACCAGACCCTAATGAATTATATCCTCGACAATCTAGCAGGTATGTTCAAGTTTTATTTCATCAGTTATTACTGGATCTTCTAGTCCATCTCTGAATTGTTGAAGTTCTCTTTTCCCCATTCATTTCTACAGTGAATATTGTTACCACTTTCACAGCCTTTTATTGATATTCTGAAAATACTCCGGAGGAAAGAGAGATGTTGAACATTCTGCGACCGAGGCAATAAATGCTCTTGATAATCCTTACATTAGTTTTACTTGTCTTATTAAACATTGAAGAATTTGTTCTGGTTTTCTCCGTCCTTTTGGAAGATAGGGTGTTTGATACAAAGTTCCCATTGGTGTTGAAATTTGTAATATATTTATGTCTAATAGTTTACATCAGGTTTAAACATAACCCAGAATTTTGTTTGAGTGTTGTCCTCTTTTTCTGATTTCATTACGTGTATGTAGGGCTTCACATCTTGGGCTTCTTTACCTTGGCTCACTTGCAGTCCTTCTTGTGTACTCAATCCTCTATGGTTTGACTGCAAAGGAGTCACGTTGGCTTGGAGCCATTACATCAGCTGCTGTCATCATTCTTGGTAATCTAACCATTGTATTTTGTTTTTGTGTATTTTGGATCCTTTATATTAAAATTGATGGATTAATTTGCATAACCCACATGCTGTAGATTGGAACATGGGTGCGTGCTTGTATGGTTTCGAACTCCTTCAAAGTCGTGTTGCAGCGTTATTTGTTGCTGGAACATCTCGGATCTTTCTCATTTGCTTTGGGGTCCACTACTGGTTCGTGCATTTTTTTACTATTAATTGTAATGTCACTGCCTTTTGTTTCTCTTGGTTGTCACAAATACTGCCATTTTTTCAGGTATTTTGGGCATTGCATTAGTTATGCAGTTGTAGCGTCTGTTTTATTGGGTGCTTCTGTTTCTCGCCATTTATCTGCAACGAACCCGTTGGCTGCAAGGAGAGATGCCTTACGGAGTACCGTGACACGCCTCAGAGAGGGATTTCGCAAAAAAGAGCAAAACAGTTCATCAAGCTCATCTGAAGGTTGTGGTTCAAGCATGAAGCACAGTAGTAGTGTTGAAGCAGGTTGCCTTGGTCATTTGGTTGAAGCAAGTAATAGGAGCACAGCACAGTGCACACTTGATGCCAATAACTGGACTAACACTCTCTTACGAACTGCAAGTTCTCGTGAGGGGATTAATAGTGATAAGAGCATAGATAGTGGAAGGCCAAGTTTAGCATTGCGTAGCAGTTCTTGTCGTTCAGTAATCCAGGAGCCTGAAGTGGGAACATCCTATACTGACAAAAATTTTGATCACAATAGCACACTGATGATTTGTTCTAGTAGTGGTCTGGAAAGCCAAGGCTGTGAATCTAGTACGTCAAATTCTGCAAACCAACAAACTTTGGATTTGAATTTAGCTTTTGCATTGCAAGAAAGGTTGAGTGACCCGAGGATTACATCTATGTTAAAGAAGAGGGCAAGACAAGGTGATCTTGAATTGGTTAATCTATTGCAGGATAAAGGATTGGATCCTAACTTTGCTATGATGTTAAAGGAGAAGAGCTTGGATCCAACTATTCTGGCATTACTTCAAAGAAGTAGCTTGGATGCTGATAGAGATCACCGTGGCAATACAGATATCACCATAGTTGACTCAAATAGTGTTGATAATGGTTTACCTAATCAAATCTCTCTGTCTGAAGAACTGAGGCTTCATGGGCTTGAGAAATGGCTTCAGTTATCTAGACTTGTTCTGCACCACGTGGTAGGCACCCCAGAACGGGCATGGGTTCTCTTTAGTTTTGTTTTCATCCTAGAAACTATTGCTGTGGCAATTTTTCGTCCAAGGACAATTAAAATAATAAATGCCACACATCAACAGGTGAGCAAGGGATCTTCTAACTTTACATTATCATCTATTAGTTGGTAACTTTATTGTTGTACTTCTCAATCCTGATTGATGACGAGAGATGAAAACTTTAGATATAATCTGTACCTGATCATGCCTAAATTTTGTGTTTTGTTTTTTGTAGTTTGAATTTGGCTTTGCAGTGCTGCTGTTATCTCCTGTTGTCTGTTCAATCATGGCTTTCCTTCGATCTCTTCAAGCAGAGGAAATGGCCATGACCTCAAAACCCCGCAAGGTATTATTTGACCTCTTATTCCTTTCTTGCACTGATTTTTTAGATTTGTTGTTTTTTTTGGATTGAACAAAAAGGTTGATGCTCCATTGCTTCAATTAGTCTTGATAGATTTGCATGGTGGAGTTTACTTTTGAGAAACAAACGTGTTTAATGTAGTTGTACTAGTCTGGATGCTTGTGGACCTATTGTGTGTAGTATGTAAAAATGGGTTGGCCTATATGATTAGTAGGAAGTCTCTTGGGAGTATGCACATTTGGATCTGTTTGATTGGGGGTCTGAGCTTTTCCACTATCTTTGTTTTTTCTGTGTACATCTATGTATTTGAAATTTATTGCTGCTTATGTTGGTGCTCGTTCTCATGTTTCTTCAGTATGGCTTTGTTGCTTGGCTGCTCAGTACTTCTGTTGGATTGCTGCTTTCCTTCTTAAGGTATGCTCTTTTTAACATATCACCAAATTAAATTCTTCTTTTGGCAATTATTCCATAGTTCTGATAATGTTCTGTGGAGCTTTCTAGTGTATCATACATAGAGTTTGAATCTCTTAAAAAAAGTATGTCTAAGAGAATGAGTCTTTCTCATTTTCAGTTTTTAAGTGTCAATTGAATGATTGAATTGATCAGTTGGCAATGTTCTTTTGGTGGTATAAGATAATTTACAAAACTTGTTTTGTCAATAAGTTCAGATCAATTGAGTTTCTGATCCTATTTCATACTGCGTTGCACCATTTAGTCTTAAAAGAGTGGTCTTTTACTTGCCTGTAAAACTTGTGGCTCATAAGTCTTGAAAGCGGTCTACATCCATCAAACTTATTCTCTCTTTCCCATTTGCAGCAAATCATCGGTTCTTCTTGGATTGTCCTTGACTGTCCCACTCATGGTGGCATGCCTCTCTGTTGCAATTCCTATATGGATACGTAATGGCTACCAGTTTCGGGTTCCTCAATTACAATGTGCAGGTCCTGTAGGGAACCATCAAATTCGAGGAACAAAAGAGGTTTGTACTAAATCAATTCATACCATGTTTAATGAGAGCATCTGAGCACTGTAAACCTAGTATGTTTTTTAATAAGCTCTTAATGGGTTCTAGGCTTCTAGCACAACTGAACTGTACAATATGATCAGCACAAATATGGATATTGATTGCTGCTTATATCTCACCACTGTCATTGGATGGTTATGCATGTGGATGGATTCATACATACTGGCAATGTTGATATGCTTCTTTTAATTTATGTATTTATTTCTTGGAGTAGCCAGTGAGTTTATTTTTTTAGCTTGTAATTCCTGCCTTATTTTTTGTGTGATTTGATTATTATGTGCTTTTACGAATACCGATTTCAAGAGTTTCCCTAAAGGTGTTTCTCTTATTTTCTATTATACAATATTTTCTTCTACTTTTTCACCCTTCACCAGAATTTATTGTTGACCTAATTTTGTAAGTCTAATTACATCTTGTACTTTTCCAGGGTGTTATTCTTGTCTTAAGTACAATATTATTTGCTGGATCTGTGTTAGCTCTTGGTGCGATAGTGTCTGCAAAGCCCTTAGATGACTTAAAATACAAAGGCTGGACTGGTGAACAGAAAAGCTTTACCTCTCCTTATGCGTCATCTGTGTACATTGGCTGGGCTATGGCTTCTGCCATTGCTTTGGTGGTCACTGGTCTACTGCCAATTGTTTCATGGTTTTCAACATACCGGTTCTCCCTGTCTTCTGCAGTGTGTGTTGGGATATTCACAGGTGATTTATCTAGATTTTTGTTTCTTTAAGACTTTTCTGTTTTCCTAGTGGAACATCATTGATACCCTGTTTTTGCTTCTGAATTCTGTCATATTACCCTGTTTTTCCAGTTGTCCTTGTGGCATTTTGTGGTGCATCCTATATGGAGGTTGTGAAATCTAGAGATGACCAAGTTCCAACAGAGGGTGATTTCCTTGCTGCTTTACTTCCTTTAATTTGCAGTCCTGCATTGCTGTCTCTTTGCTCTGGCTTACATAAATGGTGAGTGAATAATTGCTTTTTAGTGACTGAGTTGAGGCTGAAATCCATGGCTTGCTTTTCTTTCACAATTATAATGGGTGCTTGCCAACTTTCTAAAATTTTATGGATTTTGTTTTTCCAGGAAGGATGATGATTGGAAACTCTCTCGGGGTGTTTATATCTTTGTCACCATTGGGCTTCTTCTTCTGCTTGGAGCAATATCAGCTGTTATAGTTGTAGTTAGACCATGGACAGTAAGTCTGGAATAACTTTGGTATCCTTGATTCTTCCAAGATTTTACAGGCAGTTGACCTCTCTGACAGTCTTCTTTTGGCTTTACAACAGATTGGGGTAGCATTTCTTTTAGTTCTTCTCATGATTGTACTAGCTATTGGTGCTATCCATCATTGGGCGTCAAACAATTTCTATTTAACAAGGACCCAGACATTCTTTGTTTGTTTCCTTGCTTTTTTGTTGGCATTGGCGGCATTTCTTGTTGGATGGTTTGAAGGTGAAGGCATTTTCTTGCTGCTTTTATTATTTGCCTCATCATCAGTTTCCAGTTATATATTATTTATCTTTTATATGCTACTAAGTACTAACCTTGTTTTACTCTCTGTAAAGATAAAGCATTTGTGGGTGCTTCTGTTGGTTATTTTCTGTTCTTATTTCTTCTCGCTGGGAGAGCATTGACTGTGAGTTGAATTCAGTATTTTGAATCAAATTTTAAATTCTCACTCTAATATTTGAGTTCTTGTTGTCCCTACTAGTTCTGCATGTTTTAATTTTTTGTTAGTTGACGTTTGGTGCAGGTTCTTCTTTCACCTCCTATTGTTGTTTATTCTCCGAGAGTTCTCCCTGTCTATGTTTATGATGCTCATGCAGATTGTGGAAAGAATGTCAGGTGTGTTAGATATCATGTGATAGTTTGTGTCTTCTGGTTTGTAGTATTAACATGGGGTAGTTTCACTTGATCACTGATAATTCTAATTTCTATTCCTTAATAGTGCGACATTTCTATTGCTTTATGGGATTGCATTGGCAACTGAAGGCTGGGGTGTTGTTGCGAGTCTGAAAATTTATCCACCATTTGCCGGTGCCTCTGTGTCAGCACTCACTCTTGTTGTAGCCTTTGGGTTTGCTTTCTCTCGTCCCTGCTTGACCCTCAAGGTTTGTTTATTTTGCTTTCAGTTTTTCGTTTGGCATTGTTCATTCTACATAGTTTCGATATAATTCTATGCTTTATTTTTATGGAAGATGTATTGACATCTTTACCGGTTGACTTGTTTCTCTATGCCATTGAATTTCTCTCTCACGTGCTCTTGTCTGACTAGATGTTCATTTGTATGTCTAGATGATGGAAGATGCAGTACACTTTCTTAGTAAGGAAACTGTTGTTCAAGCTATTGCTAGATCTGCTACCAAGGTATGAATAATACTGTTATGTATCTCTTTGTGTGTGTGTGTGTGTGTGTATTAGGGTCTGCTAAGCTGTGGTGAATTAATACTATATATTATTCAACCATGCCTTTAAATTGCACGAACTTTTAACATGTTGACTCTTATATTTGTATCTCTCAGCTGAATTTTCATTCTTGTTAGAGGTGAATGTGCTTTTTGTATAACACGGGGAGTTGTTCTAATAATTGTGCAGACCAGAAATGCTTTGTCTGGAACTTATTCTGCTCCACAGAGGTCTGCCAGTTCAGCGGCTCTCTTGGTTGGAGATCCCACCATTACGCGTGATAGGGCAGGAAATTTTGTGCTTCCCAGAGCAGATGTAGTGAAATTGAGAGATCGTTTAAGAAATGAGGAGTTAGTTGCAGGCTCATTCTTCTGCAGAAAGAGATATGGAAGAACTTTCCGCCATGAACCAACTAATGATGTTAATCATAGAAGAGAGATGTGTGCTCATGCACGAATATTGGCTTTGGAAGAGGCGATTGATACTGAATGGGTGTATATGTGGGATAAATTTGGTGGGTATCTGCTTCTTTTGCTTGGTTTGACTGCTAAGGCTGAGCGAGTACAGGTAAGTTTCAACTGTTTCTTCTTGCCATGGATGATACAATTGTTTTATTGTAAACAAAAATAACATTGTTTCTATGCTATGCTAGGATGAGGTACGTTTGAGACTCTTTCTCGATAGCATAGGGTTTGCTGACCTAAGTGCCAAGAAAATAAAAAAGTGGATGCCAGAGGACCGCAGGCAGTTTGAGATTATTCAAGAGAGGTAACGTTCCACTTCCACATCTGGGTCTTCCTCTATGTGATTGCTGACATTATCCTCTGTTTCTAATTGTTTTTGAGTTTTGATTTTGTAGTTATATAAGAGAAAAAGAGATGGAAGAGGAGCTCTTAGTGCAAAGGCGCGAAGAGGAGGGCAAAGGCAAAGTGAGAAGAAAGGCTCTTCTGGAGAAGGAAGAACGCAAGTGGAAGGAGATAGAAGCTTCTCTGATTTCCTACATTCCTAATGCTGGCAACAGGGAAGCAGCAGCCATGGCAGCTGCAGTGCGTGCAGTAGGAGGTGATTCTGTTCTTGATGATTCTTTTGCTCGAGAGAGAGTTTCAAGCATTGCGCGTCGCATACGCACAGCTCAGTTGGCTCGTCGAGCAGTCCAGGTGTTGTATATTATGCTTATTATCTCAAACCGTTTTAAGCAAATACCACTATAACTGATAGCATCATGAGTTCGTTTCTCATAAAATGTATACAAAAGGAGGATAGCTTCTCATTTCTCATTTATTCTTAGGCTTTCAATCTTATTAGATATTTCCTGACATTTATTAAAAGATTCTAGTCTTCATAGCATCCTTTTTGCATGGGGAGTTGATGAATCATCTCCATTCTAGCTTAAGGATATGAGAAAGTTTTCAATGTTATGGTAACTGGTCTTGTTGTCTGCATTTGAGAACATTTCCACATGTACCCTTGCAGAATATAGTGCTATACTTTGAGTTGGATTCCATGAGTGAGTCTCACTCCTTAATGAGTAAAGAGTTAGTGTTTGGTATACTGCATACATGAAACGGGTCATTTCCTTTTATGAAGTGATCAAACCATGTAATCAGTTCCTCTCAATGATTCAGTAGATTCAATAAGTATTCAAATATCTTGTGCTGTTATCTTTGGTTTTATCATATACCAATATGTTTCTCTTATTATTTGTCCCGTCACATCTGTTTAGTTTGATTGCCTTGTCCTCGTATGCCTATGGAGGTTCTGTGTTCATGGAAATTGTGCTTCTTTATGTCATTGGCAGACCGGAATTTCTGGGGCTGTATGCGTTCTTGATGATGAGCCAACCACAAGTGGCAGACACTGTGGCCACATTGATCCCACCATTTGTCAAAGTCAAAAGATTAGCTTCTCCGTTACAGTGATGATTCAACCTGTATCTGGGCCTGTTTGCTTATTTGGCACTGAGTTTCAAAAGAAAGATTGCTGGGAAATATTGGTGGCAGGTTCTGAGCAAGGTATTGAAGCTGGACAAGTTGGGCTTAGATTGATAACGAAAGGTGATAGACAAACTACTGTTGCAAAGGAGTGGAGTATTAGTGCAACTAGTATAGCAGATGGAAGGTTGGGGCCTTATCCTTTAAAACAAAATTATTGGCACTTTTTCTGATTCATGGATTTGTCCTGATGGTTCTCTATTACCATACGTTTATTTAGGGCTATTTAGTTTCTTTTATTATTCACATATTCTTGTGTTTGAGTTGGCTTTTTCTTTTTCTTTATTATTATTCTAATATTTTAGTATCGGGTCTGTTTTGATTTCTGTTTTTCTGATGGATCTCTTGTTCATCTTGTCTGGGTCGTCAATAATTTCCCAGTTTTATGTATGAAAAAAAAAAAGAGGAAATCAACCATGAATGTATGTTATTGATAGCTGTTGAATCTCACTGGATGTACGTGCTTTTCAGGTGGCATTTGGTAACAATGACAATTGATGCTGATTTAGGTGAGGCAACTTGCTATCTGGATGGTGGTTTTGATGGCTACCAGACAGGTTTACCATTGCAAGTGGGTAATACTATTTGGGAAGAAGGAACCGAAGTTTGGGTTGGTGTTAGACCACCGACAGATGTGGATGCGTTTGGGAGGTCAGACAGTGAAGGGGCTGAGTCTAAGATGCATATTATGGATGTGTTCCTATGGGGAAGGTGCTTAACTGAAGATGATGTTGCTGCTCTTCATTCAGCTATTGGTTCAGCTGATTCCGATATGATAGATTTTCCTGAAGATAATTGGCAGTGGGCAGATTCACCCTCTAGAGTATGTGCTTTGTCGTTAAGATATATATTGTTTCATATTGATCCATGCTAGAATTTCTAGGAAAGTAATTTAGTTTCTAATTATGGTGGGTGGTTTAACCTATCAATTGATTTTCTCATCCCTTTTTCTTTGCTAGGTTGATGAATGGGATAGTGATCCTGCAGATGTAGATCTGTATGATAGGGATGACGTTGATTGGGACGGGCAATATTCTAGTGGGAGGAAACGAAGGTCAGAACGTGATGCAGTGCTGGTTGATGTGGATTCAATTGCCAGGAGGTTTCGGAAACCTAGGATGGAAACACAAGACGAAATCAACCAGCGAATGCTTTCAGTTGAATTGGCAGTCAAGGAAGCCCTCTCTGCAAGGGGAGAAATACATTTTACCGATCAGGAGTTTCCTCCAAATGATCAGTCATTATTTGTAGATCCGGAAAATCCCCCATCAAAGTTGCAGGTACTTTTTATTGTTCTAATTACCTTTTAGTTTTTGTTGTTAATGGAATCTGTGGTCTTAGATAATTTTTCTGGCCTTTTGAATTTAGGTTGTTTCTGAATGGGTGAGGCCTGCTGATATTGTAAAAGAGAGTCGGCTGGATGCTCGTCCATGCTTATTTTCTGGGACTGTCAATCCTTCTGATGTTTGTCAGGTTTGGCTCTTGGCCAACATGGTAATTGTATTTTTGATTATTTTCCTCAGCATTATCCATAAGTGATTTTCCATTTCTAAATAGGGCCGACTTGGTGATTGCTGGTTTTTGAGTGCCGTTGCTGTTCTGACGGAGGTTTCACGAATATCGGAAGTGATCATTACCCCAGAGTATAATGAGGAAGGAATCTACACTGTTCGCTTCTGTATTCAGGTGATTTGTAATTTTAACATAACATTTCTGAACCATTTAGTTCTAAATATGAAGTTCTAGTATAAACTTGCACCCATTCCCATGTGTATATGAATTAAAAAGAGAAGGTATGATAAGGAAGGGAGGATAAACATCAGGAGGATATCCTGTGTTTCAATGAAGCACATGCTAAAGAAGTTGAATTTCTTGCTACAAAAGACCTCCGTCTCCCCATCTCCCTGTCCAGTTTAAACATAAAGCACTCACTGTCTGTGGATGAGATTTTATTTCTTACACGTAATTTCTGAAGACAATGGTAGCTTGGCCTTGTTTTATAGGAATTTTATTTTCTGTAATGGGAAATTTGCAACTTTATGCAGCTAGATGATCATTAAAATGCTAGAGTTCTTGGAGACTATTCTAATAGAACGAAATTGAATTCCCACTCTTTAATAGTAGCATGCTAAAGCTTGTTCCTGACCTTTCTTTAGGGTGAGTGGGTTCCTGTTGTTGTTGATGATTGGATTCCATGTGAGTCACCGGGGAAACCAGCGTTTGCTACTAGTAGGAAAGGTAACGAGCTATGGGTTTCTTTAGTGGAGAAGGCGTATGCTAAATTGCATGGCTCCTATGAAGCATTAGAAGGTGGGCTTGTCCAAGATGCTCTTGTCGACCTTACTGGAGGTGCTGGCGAGGAGATTGACATGAGGAGTGCTCAGGCCCAAATTGATCTTGCAAGTGGTCGACTATGGTCTCAATTGCTGCGTTTCAAACAAGAAGGCTTTCTTCTTGGTGCTGGCAGTCCATCAGGTTCAGATGTACATGTTTCCTCCAGTGGCATTGTGCAAGGTCATGCCTACTCGTTATTGCAGGTGAGTTGGAATACTACTGTGTCTTAGTCATGTCTTATTGTATTTCAGCAAATGAAACTTGCGTAAGGTGGCCTCATTGATCAATTATTTTTTAATTCAGGTGAGAGAGGTGGATGGCCACAAGCTTATTCAGATTCGGAATCCATGGGCTAATGAAGTTGAGTGGAATGGCCCTTGGTCGGACTCATCACCTCTTTGGACTGATAGGATGAAGCATAAGTTGAAGCATGTTCAGCAGGTTGTTTACTGTTTCATTTTCCCACATCACATATGTGAATCTACCTTGTCATTACTTTTCGTGGAGCGGTTATGATCTCAAAACATGTTTCATAATATTTTTCTTTCGTCTCTCTTTACAGTCAAAAGACGGCATATTCTGGATGTCCTGGCAAGACTTCCAAATTCATTTTCGATCAATATATGTTTGTCGTATCTACCCCCCTGAGATGCGCTATTCTGTTCATGGCCAATGGCGAGGTTATAGTGCTGGTGGCTGCCAAGATTATGAGACATGGCATCAAAATCCACAGTTCCGATTGAGGGCCACTGGGCCAGATGCTTCGCTTCCAATTCATGTATTCATCACGTTGACACAGGTATCTTTAGAATTGGACCTCCTTGAACAATTAGCTATTTTTTTTTATAACTGGATTTATAAACTTTTATCACTTGTTTAATGCTTAGGGTGTGAGCTTCTCAAGAACAGTTGCTGGTTTCAGAAATTATCAATCCAGTCATGATTCAATGATGTTCTACATTGGGATGAGGATACTCAAAACTCGAGGTCGTCGCGCTGCTTACAATATATACCTACATGAATCAGTTGATGGGACAGATTACGTCAATTCTCGAGAAATATCTTGTGAAATTGTTTTGGATCCAGATCCAAAAGGTTACACAATAGTGCCTACAACTATACATCCAGGGGAAGAAGCTCCATTTGTTCTTTCTGTTTTCACAAAAGCATCAATTACCTTGGAAGCCTTGTAGTATGCTGTGGTGCCTCTTGAGTTGTCTTTTCCTCCTTTGGTCTGAGAACGTGTTTAAAAAAATGTTGAATTGCTTGGGCTGGACATGGACCGCGTCTACCTGCTGGAAAGTTGCAGTGACCACAAATTAGAAGACATGACATCAAGGTAATTTTCTGTTTGTGTCTAATTCAATGCAGTAGTCAGTCCTCTTCCGTATGGCTTTCGAGCTTCTTCAAGGACTTATTAATACGGATGTACTTCTGAGCAGGGCAGGCAACTTATGATGCGACTGATTCTCTGATTGCTGAAAATTCAAAGATGGCCAGGTGTGGAATTCATTTGATTAGTGGCACTCAGCTCTCCAAGTTCAATGCACCGAGAATCAGATGGGTCTTTCAGTCGCAAGATTGAGTAAGAGGCAGGCGTATTTCAGACACATGCATGTGATGCGAAATGGTGCTTGTGAAAGAAAACTAATCACACTCCTCGCTGGCCGCCAATGTGTATCATTTGCTACCGCCAGCGTGGAAGAGGGCTTTCGGGGGTTTTGTAATTGTATCTGTACATACAACTAATTGTTTTGCATCGAATGAATATAGGCAATGATGTTGTAAATGAGAGGGAAGAATAGGAAAGTAATAGGATATGTTTAGTTGGAGGGAGATACAAGTTGGCAAATGTAGCTAGAATTCTATCTTGTTTTAGCTGCAGTTTTGAGGTGTCTAGTGTCAACCAATGGAGCCCAAGTGTACAAAATATTTAATTATTCCAATGTGATTCTCTCTGTTTCATTAATTCAGAGTAACATGCATTATCATGTTTCGTTCTACTGTTGCATGCATCTTTTATGTTCACATAATGACCAAAAGAAGGTAAAGACTGAAGTTACCATCGTAAGAACTGGGCTTTTGCTAAGTTGGGTAAAGAAATGTGCGTCTTTCTGCAATCAAGTTTGAACAGAATTGGACTGTTGCTCGAATCAAGTTGTTAGCAACACATTGACAAACCAAAGGAAGAGAGATCATGCCGTTTCTTTCAATTTTTCTTTTACCCGGCTTTGATCTCTGTCCCTAGTTGCATACGGAGTCCAAACTACTCAAAAAAGTTGCATCTTCTTGCCTTTTGTTCACATGTTTCTCTCATTCTGATTCGCCATCGATACCTCCCATGGCCTTCAATCCTCTGGGTCTCTGCATCGTAATGGAATCCCAAACAGTTACAGATTTGCGTGGTTATACCTAACAGAACTATTCTTAGGAAAATAAACAGGAGAGAAAATATCACATGACATTTCGATTTGTTACACGATTTTGAGGACCCAAACATTTAAAAGCAATCTGAGATTCCAAATCCAAATTTGTTTTCTTCTCATCCCAGCAAGCCAAGCATTTAGGATGGAACAATTTAGTTTAGACGTAACTGAGAATTAACGCAAGAGAGACGAGAATACCTTCTTTGAAGTCTTCTTCTCCCTCACTTCATACCGCTCCTGGCACAAATCCGATAACCATACACCGGGCATAATCAACTGCACAAGGAAGTGAGAATAAAACAAACCACTCACAAAAAAAAATAAAAAATAAAAATAAAAACAAACAAACAAATAAACACACACACTCTCTCTCTCTCTCCCCCCTGAGCAACTTACAAGTAGGCTTTTCTGGAGCAATTTTGCTCTTTTCTTGGGCCTTTGAGGTAGCTTACACCCTTTCATAGCCATGAAATCCTCTTCCTTTTCTTTACTAGACAATGATAGAAATAACCTTGGCCAAGCATGGCTTCCTTTGTCATCCCTTGCAGAACCAGGATAATCTAATCCTAACACCTTCCCATTCTCGTCCAACCCTAATGAACCCCTCGTTGTGTAGTACCGATCTTCCTTCTCCGGTGAAGTAACAAATAGCTTCCTACTATTCCTTGGCGAAGCTGAACTCCTGCAATCCACTTGGTAAAATGTTACCTCTATTCCACTGGACGTAGACTTTTTCATTGACAATTTTGCAAACTTAAAAGTAACGAACAATGTCATCAAAACACTTCCATGATTCTAGGATTGTTCAATTTTTTTACTACTAACCAATGAAGGTATTAAACCAGAATTTTCTCATTGAAGTTTCGCACAATCATTTTCTGCTGTTAATGTCTCTTGATTTTCGTTTATTCAATCTAAATGTCAGAAAGAGTGTGCATGGGGAGAAAAGGGATGAGCAAAAATCACTTCCATTTTCCCATTTCTTTATTTTTGAGAAGGGATCTTTCAAAAATTTCAGAGAATACAAAACAGAAGATAAACATGTAAGCTCTTAGTTCAACAACAGCTGCTTCAAACCACTTTAATAACAAAATATCTAGCATACTTCAATTTTAAAAAGTCGACATTTTTGCACCGTGTTCAAATAAAACCATCAATGTTTCTTACTTGTCCATGCGATTGGGCAGTGGATGAGGAGCCGGAGACTCTTTATCGGCGGCCCGAGAAGTGATTTTCTTCTTCCTTAAACAGTCCGACGGTTTTTTGTTGTTGCTCAAGGTTGCGTCCTTATTCAAGTTTGAATATCTAAGCCTCTTTCTGTTCCCCCATTGCAGCAAAAAGTCCGACTCTGTGGCTTTAGAGGTTTTCCCTTCCTTTTCCATCTCTGCAACCATAAATTTAGAGATTACCCATCTGGAATTCCACGCAAAAAACAATAGAAACCACGAGAAAGTGGAAGATAATTTCCCCAGCATGTAGAGAACTGAAAACTAACCTCAAGATCTATGGAGATAACCGTAAAAAATGCACTTTTCCTCAGACAGCCCTGCATTTCAGTGGAGTTAAGATGACCCCATAAACAAATCAATCGAATAAAAACAACATTATAGTCATCCGTTGCTCTTTTTGATTGCTGAGAAAGTGTCAGAAGAAATAAAAGGCAAAAAAAACCAAAGGAACCCAATTGGAAACCGAACAGACCAAACAGCCATGAAGATTATGCAATCAGAAGAAGAGATATTTAAAGAAGAGGACTTAATTACATAGTGTGATGGCAGCCGAGCAGCAGGAGAAACTGAAAAAAGATGAACAACTTTGGCCTCACTTTTTCTCCAGAATAATTGGAAAAATAAATAAATAAAATTAACAGGTAGGAGTGAAGATGTTATTGATATGTGGGTTGTGGGTTGTGTGTTCGTTTTTTTCTTTGAAACGCTTAGTGATCAAACCTCGCCGCTTTTCTTTGTCATCTTCACTCAAAACTGCTGCGAGTCTCTCTTTCTTCCTCCTCTTCCTCTATCAGAGCCTCTGTTTCTCATTTGCTTTTTCACCCTATTTTGATTTATTTTTGTTGCACTCCTCCAATCACTAATCTCTATTCTCTTTGTTACACTTGAACATGTCCAAAACGATTTTCACCGTCGGATGTCAAATGGAGGGTCGGATGGGTTTCCCTCCAACTGTCTGACCCTTCAACCCTTTGTCACCCCACGGAAAGAGAAGTACTTCGCTGTAACGGGCTTAACCCCTATCCCATGATTTTGTCAGGTTCAACGGGCTCTATTTTGTGTCCTCCCATCTAACACGGTTACACCACACCCATGACCCTCACAAAAGAATTTCTCATGTTAAAAGAGAATGACTAATATGGAATTGAGGAGAATGACTTACACAGAATATGTTATCGTCATATGATGTCTTTTGTCCAATAATGTATTGCTATGTATAAATTTTTCTTCACATAACAATGTGTTATTAAATCGAAACATCACGTTGTGGTGAGTTTCATGCAAACTGCTCTCATATTATAGGGCATATGCTAGTGAATTGGTGGCTTAGGGGCACACATGGCCTATCTCATCAGCATATCATTTATCATCATCCAACATCCCAAATCCAATGTGGATCCTACTCCTACTCCAATCTATATAGGCATGCTTTCTTTCCTACTACTCCTATCTATATAGGCATGCTTTCTTGTTCGGAAAGAGATCCTCTCCAGATTCATTCTATCGAGTCCTACCAATGAACAAATTCGGGCTCTTGAAATTTGATTCAATGGTTAAAGTTATTATAACTTTTAAAAGGATCCCCTATTTTTAGCCGTTGGATCAAATTTCAAGGGCCCAGATTTGTTGATTAATAGGATTTGGTGTAAGAGATCCAGAGAGGATCCCTTTCCTTCTTTTTCTTTTAGGATTGGAAATCCTACTGTACTACCGGACTTATTTGCCTCGTATTCTTTATTAGAATACAAAGCCCTATTTCCAATAACAACCCAATAGTGCCACTCAGTACTACGGTTTAGAAGTAAGAGGTCTTAGGTTCGAATATCGTAGATGGCGAATTCGATACCAAATCAGGCTGTTATTCTATGGTTTAGCCGAACTCCCTCTCTTCTAGTGTAAAAATATCGATGTACTCAAAAAATAAAAAAAACAACCACCACCCAACAGTACCCTAGTGCCGCAGCCACCAAACCCTTCCCACCAAGCATGCCGGCTGCAACGCTCTGGCCTCGTCAACCGGGCTTATTAGTAGTCCCCAATGGTTTTCTCTTTTAGGAAAACAATAAGAAAAGGAGTTTGAGGGGGAAGGGAGAAGGGAGACGGCAAGGAGGTAATTTGTTGGTAATTTCTTTCAGATTTAGGGTTTTCATTTATCTAAGAAGCCCCCATCACTATACTGCAAAGTTCTCCAAATACTGCCACACTTGTCTACAAAGTACAAAAGCGTAAGTTGGGCATGGCAAAGCGGAAGAGGGAAGACAATTCTACAATAAGTACAATGGAGTTGAACTTATTGAACAACAACAAAAAACAATTTCACGATCATCAGCCGAATACGATGAAGTCCCGCCCAATAATATTCATTCTGCGAAACGCTTCTCTCACAAAGGGTTTCGTCCATAAGGTACATACACTTCCAAAAAAGAAAAAAAAAATGAAAATAGAAATCTTCATTTGATATGCATACAACTTAACGTTTCTTATGTTTCAGAGGTGGAAGATTCTGGATTCGGATGACGACCGTGATTTTCTTCTCAAGCAGAACAAGAATCTGGATGATTTTAGGCCTGCAATAGTTTACCAGGTTTGTGATTTGTTGGTGTTTATATATAAGAAATTAATTATATTTTTAGAAATCAAAGCTCCTAGTTTCAACCTAGCTCGAACAATATATATTAACATTAATTTTTTTCAAAGTTTTTGAGTGGCAAGTTTAATCCCAAGTCTAGGTTATAACTTAAACAATAAATTTGGGTATTGGATTGAGATTAACGTACACCTTGCTACCGAATGCAACCAAAATTTTAACGCTTTTTTTTTTCTTTCTCATGTGGGAATATTAGTTTTAGCATTTTTTTTTTAATATTAATTTTAGCAATGGATGATCATGGAGTGTTGCTAAGATTTTGTCTGTATTAATTCATGCTTATATTCTTAGGGAATTGTTATCGGCAACTACACTCCTCATTAGTGAAAAAATTTAGGTAGTGCTATCCACACTTTACTTCTTACACTTTTTCTTAATTTTCGGCCGTTGGGTTGAACGAACTGAAAAATATCAATGATAAAAAATTAACAAGATTGTGTTGGAGGTAAAAATGGATGTGTGAATAGCACTATCCAAAATTTAAAGGAGGGAGAAAGACCATTTTAGAGTGCACTAATAACAAGTCTCTATTCTTATATTATAGTCTATGGCTCTCCATGAATGTAACATATTATTCTGCAGGCTCTCCGTGAGATATTGGATAGCAAACTGAATAAAGCTGGTATGGTACGAGCTGTGTATGTGAAAACTGATGAAGGAGTGTTATTTGAAATTAAATCGCACGTTCGTATACCAAGAACCTGTAAACGCTTTTGTGGAGTCATGTGTAAGTTAACTTGTTTTATGTTCCATTTCTGATATATTCGATCATCCTACATTACCGCCTCTCCAAAATACTTCTTGATCGATCATGAAGAACTTATTGATTGATTTGTCTTTTGAATCTTCAATTTCTGAAGTGGAGTTACTAAGGGAGAAATGTATACGGACCGAAGATACAAATGAAGTACTTATGCATGTCATCGAGGAACCTGTAACTCGACATTTACCTGTCAACTCTCGTGTAGTAGGCGAGTATTTGACCTCTCTCTCTCTCTCTCTCTCTCTCTCTATGTAGCCTAAATTCTGAGGTTACTGATTATAATTGGGATATTTGTAGGTCTCTCTTATAGTGCAGAGAAGTTGGTTGACATAGATAAGTATGTTAATTCTGCCGGTGTTGATGATCAGGGTCTTGTTTTTGTGGAATGTTTGAGAATCTGAATTGCTTATGATTTTAGGACTGCACTACTTGCTGCTCTATTTATCTTAAAATTTTGAAATGACCATGACTACTACTTATTTATGCTCGATCAGGTGGGTGCAATGGCCCATGGAAAAATCAATGAGGAGTACGCAGATGATTTCATATCAGGTAATTCACACTTAAATTAGGATGTACCCCAAAGTACATCGTATTTACTTTTTTTTTTTGTTCCATGTAGTCTTGTTTAACTTGCATGACCAAAAAAAGTGTCTTGTTTAACTTGCTGATGCGCAGTGTCGAATTATCGATTGGAATCGAAAACCTGCATAGCATTGATTTGCGAGGCGTTGGAGTATAAATGGAAGTCTATATTAGGTTAACAAATAGTTACCTTGCAAGCTAAAGCAATTTGGTAGAGAGGAAAGTGCAAATTGATCCCGATGTCGTCAAACAGTACTAGTCACCCACAGAAGAAAACCAGGCATATATGCAAGAAACTCAAAAGGATAGGCAACTGGAAATGGTTTGATGGTTTGTACCTCCTAGTCTCATGTTTGAACCACCATCTCTTAAGTTAAAAGTGGTTTAGAATATCACTGTAAAAAATACTATCCTATTTTATGTATGTTTTTATTTTACAACTTTGCATGTCTTTTCAACTCTTCATTCTTGGCAAGTCACATATTAGTATATTAATGGGTCATATGATTCTCTAGCCGCCGTTACATTCATTATTTGCGAATTCAATTAAAATTTCTTTTGTTATATTTTTCTTTGTGTATAATCATTTATGAAATTTAAACTCATATTCTCTTTCAACATAGTAAAGACTGAGTTTTTTTTTTTTTTTTTTTTTTCTTTTTTACTTAGACATGATATAGATAATGAAAGGCTAGGTAGATGCATAAGAGAGAGTAACAAAATTCGTTTTATTCTCATTTGTTTATTATAGATTGGCCCAGTTTGTTTAATTCTAAAAATCTCCTTTCAGTTTCAAAGAAAATATTAAGCGTACCTGTATATCATTTGCCATATGCAAAAGAGTTGGAGCTTAGATAGCACTGATGCAATAGGCTCGTGCTCGTGATAATATGATGACCATAGCTCAATTTCTGTTTCTTTTGACCCATTCACATATACAAGAGAATTTTTCGTGATTATATGATCAAAATTTGCTGACTCAGACTTTAATTAATTTTCATATTTTACATTAATACATTGTTTTTATAATATAACATGTAATGATTTGTTAAAATTAGGAATGAAGATTTTCCACCTATATTCAGTCTTAAATAATTAGATCAAATTTCCATGTTTGATTTGATTCACATTTGGTTCAGTTAGACTTTAATTGGTACCATCCCACTTTCAAAACTGTGTAGTTACAGAATGAATCTGATATGGACAACACGCCAACCCAGCAGGTAAGTTCGGTGACCCATCTCATTTCTTATTTCCAAGTTTCTAAGCCAGCTTTCCCACTACCATTGTCCATTGCAGAGACCACAAGCAGTTCCAGTTTCCCTTTCATCTGGATTTTAAGCTAAAATTTAGGGAGTTGATTTTCGCACTCGTTTTAATTTCTTTCTATGCATATTTTGAAGGTTTTTTTTTTTTTTTCTTTCTAGCTTTTAGATTGAATAAATTGAAAAAGAATTAAGGACAAAAATAAAAGAAAAAGTGCAGAAGAAGAAAAGGAGATTGTGAAAATACAATTAACATTACTTGCAATACAGCTACAAACCCATACTAGTATATTATGTAAATAAAAGCAGCACAAGTGCATATAATAATCCACTGTAGTACTGGTATTGTTAAACAAACATAACATTATCCTACAACCAGCTCATCATCACCTCTCATTTCCTACCAAATCCCATAATAAACCCCATAAGAAAAGCAAAACATTCACCTAATGATTGGTAAACTCAACCACCATGACTCATTCATTTGTTTACTTATCAAGTTAGAATTTATACTATGTTATATTGAATCCAATTCCTAACTTCTCATTCATTTGTTGCTGATATTTATACTATAAAAAAGTATGTGATCTCCATGAAACAATTGGTAAGTTCATTACCTGAAAAAATTAAGAATTAGACTGATTAGAAGAAAGCGAGCTGATCCCATACAAGTTGGCTCTCTCTCTTTTCTCTCCAACTTTTAACTTTCTCGATTCATGACGTTATTATAAGTAAACAACTAAACATGCTTTAATGAATTTAATTAGTAAAATGGAAGTGAAAAAAACTTATAAAAAATGCAAAACAATAGTTAAGATTTCTTTTAGAAGACAGCGAATGTAGGGGGACCCTGAGGCAAAGTGACAGTTGTGTGGCAACAATGCCAAAGCCACCCTGTCAAGTGTCAACTTCATCAACCCCCCTAACGTTCACCTTGGGGAATTTTGAGCCCAGAAGAGGATCTGGGAAATCTGAGCTTAATAATTAAACGATTTTGATCCAACGAACTACAATTATTATAACTTTTAGAGAGGTTTTTTGTTTGTAACCGTTTGATCAAATTTCAACAGTCCGGATCATTTAATCCTTAGGCTCAGATTTCACCAGATCCGGAGAGGATCTGGGTTAGGGAATTTTGGCAGTTCAGCAGCCTTTGAAAATTGAAAAATTGAATATCTCTCTCTCTCTCTCTAGTCTCTCTCTTTCTCTCTCCTCTCTCTGAGGGTGTATATATAGCCTACAACCCTCACCATTGTCCTTACACTTCCTCTATTGCAATATAAGCAATCAAGTTTCTTTCTTTCTCCCTTTCATTGTTCTAAAGTCCAAATTATTTACTTAGAAATCAAGAAATGGAGGCAATGAAGATGAATCTTTTTGTTGCTTTGTTGGTGGTTATGATGGTGGCCTTCTCAGGCATTCAACAAGTAGCTGCAGCTGATGCTCCAGCTCCAAGCCCAACATCTGATGCCTTCACATTTGCCCCCACTTTCTTTGCTTCTCTAGCAGCTTTGGCTTTTGGCTTCTTCTTCTAAGCATGATTTTTAAATTTCAGGTTTTAATTTAATTATTTATTGTTGATAGAATTGTATGGGTGTGGTTGATCTTTTTGTTGGTGGATTTGTATTATATGATGTATAATTATTTTTGGTGAGAATGTGAGGATGGTTCAATTTTAGGCCAATAAAGAGGATCGTGGGGGTTGGCATTTGATGTCCTTGTATTTTCTCTATCATTGTATCAGTGATTCATTTGTACTAATAAATTTCATTCTTCTATTTTGTTGTGGTATTTCAGATGAATGTCTCGTCATTGGATTTAATCCAGGAATTCGTATGAAACGTTTCTATACTTAAAGAAAAAACATAAGTGAGTTAGGTCCGTTGATTAGGATACTGTGTTTGATTCTTGCACTTGAATTAGATTTTCCTTCTTGTAGTTTAAAGCATTGCATTTTGAAAGCAAAAAATCTGAAAGAAAAGAAAGAAATAAAGATAATTAGAAAGAGTGGACCTAGTAAATTTGTTGGCAATTTGTGGTGAGAAGAGAAAAGGGTTATGATGGGCTGTAGCTAGCTAAGCTTGGCATGTTCTACTCCATTGGAGTTGTGTGATTGTAATGGTGTACTGGGCATGGTTTTGTAGGGCCTCTGCAATAATGCTTAAGGCCATTTGCATAGTCGAGTGATGAAGATTCCTGAGGCAACTAGGATATCGAGATGACGGTATTACAAACTTATCATATATAATCACATATTGTTATGACATTCCAATTGCATAAAGTCCTTGACGAGGAGGCTTACCAAAAAATTAAAACCAAATGTTTTTTTATTTTTTTAAAGGGACTAGTTGGTGGCTTTGCCACAACAGTCAATCATTCAGGGAGCTGAAAAGACTAGGCATTTTAGCCTCCCATGACCACTATCGTACGATTCACCAGCGCCAAAATCTAACCCAAGATGTGCTGTGTGAAATATTTGTCTAGAATTCATCCCCAACCATTGAGCCACCCTGCGGTGGTTATCAAAACCAAGTGCTTTGATCCTTGCAAGTTTGTTTGTGGCTTGTGAGTTTCATTGCTCTTCGAGTCAAGGAGGAGGAAGGACCATTCAGAACAACTAAGGATTGTATTAACTTGGCCGTGGTCCAAACGAAATTCTCCATTGTGTGGGTCATATCCATTTAATGCCAGAGAATGAATGAAATGACTTGATGCCTAAAATATCTTATATTTTTACATGAAGTTTCGTATAAATATAATGCAAAACAGAGGGTATTATGGTTGAGGGAGTAAAAAAAAAACTATTTAAGAAATATAGAACAACTTACATATGTCGAGTTGTATATCTCTCTCTTCCTCATCAACTAAAATTTTCTCCACGAATATAACATAGATCTAGACACACATCATCATTCATCTTCAATCAGTTCACATAGAATGAAAGAAAAAATGGCTTCTTTTTTTACAACAACTTCACATGGAATGGAAGAAATAAAGTAAAGCAGAAAAGGAAATTGTATTTTTAACAACCAAGGAGAAGTGCATAAAAAAAAAAAATAAAAAACCAAAAAAAAACCAGAAACAGCAATGATGTGAACCAGTGAACAAACATCACATGCATTATGAGTTCTAAGAAAGAATGGTAGGGCCATATATATCATATGAATAGTTTGTTTTTCTATAGGCAATAATAACTTAAAACATTAGAACTCTGTCATTGTTAATTTGTTAAATGTTTCAAGCTGGTGAATCTACTTGATTGTGGTCACGAGCAAGATGAAATTTTTCATAGCTTCTTTGGATTAGGAATGGATGAATAACTGTGACTTGCTACAAGTTGTCCTTTTTTTTTTTTGAAAAGAATTTGTTAGTGTTAGATCCCATATTCACCGTACCATAAGTTTCTTAAATTTTGTTAGCGCCCAAAATATTGTTTTTATAAAGTCTCTGCTTTAACCTTTCAACGTACCGTGAACTCTTAAAATTTCATCTAAAATATTTTGTTAATAATCTTGAGGATGAGTCCCGTTTCGGCAACATTTTGGACCCCACTACTATTTCATTTATATTTTTAGTTTTCAGTTTATTATTGTATTAAATATATTTGTGGTTCAATAAATGGTAAAACCTCTTTCAACTGCCTTATATTTTTTTCTTAATCATGACAAAATATTTTGTAAAAATAAAAAATTTGCATTTTTCAAAAAAATGATGGCTAACCATCACGGTTTTTAGACGGTTTTACAAATTTGTACAAAAGTTGTAATAAAAAAAAATCCTATTTGCTTTCACCTTCACGCATTGTGAGGTTTAAAAAATTCATGTAAGACCTTCCGTTGATATTCTTGAGTTTTAAATTTCTTTTTGTCAGTGTTTTGGCACTTTTGAATTTCAGTCTTCGGCTTAAATATTCTATTGAAAATATATTTGTGGCTCAATAAATATTAAAACCCCTTTCAACAGCCTTACAAAGTTTTTCTTAACCATGACCAAAAATATTTTGAAAAAATAAAAAATTTGCATTACTCTCAAAAAACATGTTGAGAATAATGTTTTTAGGCGGTTTAGCAAATTTGTAAAAAAATTGTTATAAAATCTATTTGCTTTCACCTTCACAATGCCGTGAGTTTTACAAAATTTAATGTAAGACTTTATGTTGATATTCTTGAGTTTGGAATTGCGTTTCGGCAATGTTTTCACCCCACTATTTTCTTTTCAATTTATTTTTCAGAAATATATTTGCGGCTCATTAAATACTAAAATCGTCCAAATTCCTTATTAAATTTTTTTCTGATCATGACGAATATTATTTCGCAAAAATGTTTTTTTTTTTTGCTTTTTTTTTTCTTTCTAAAAATGTGGGCTAACCTTCACGATTTTAAGGTAGTTATGCAAATTTATATAAAAGTTGTTATAAAATCTTTTGGCTTTCACCGCATCGTGAGGTTTAGAAATTCATGTAAGACTTTCCATTGATATTCTTTGAGTTTGGTATTGCCTTTTCGCAATGTTTCTGCCCCACTACTATTCTTTTCAATTAAATTTTCCATTTTTCGGATTAAATATTTTATTAAAATATATTTGTGGCTCAATAAATGGTAAAACATCTTTCAACTGCCTTATAAAGTTTTTTTAATAATGGTGAAAATATTTCTTAAAAATAAAAAAATTTGCATTTAAAAAAAAAAAAAAAGGGGCTACCACGGTTTTTACGTGGTTTTGCAAATTTGTACAAAGTTGACATAAAATCTATTTGCCTTCACCTTCACCGCACCGTGAGGTTTAGAAAATTCATGTAAGATCCTTCCTTGATATTTTTGACTTTTGGAATTTCATTTCGGCAATGTTTTCGCCCCACTACTATTGTTTCCATTTATTTTTCAGCTTTTGGCTTAAAAATTCTTTTAAAATTTCATTTGTAGCTCAATAAATAGAAAAATCGCTTCCAAAGTTCTCATAAAGTTTTTCTTAATCATAACGGCAAAAATTTGGCAATTTTTTTAATTGGTCTCAAAAACTGTGTTCTAACCATCACGATTTTTAGGCGGTTTTTTGCAAAATATTACAAAAATCGTCATAAAGTCCATATGTTTTCACCTTAATAGACCGTGAGGTCTTGAAAATCATCTAATAACACTTTTCATTAATAATCTTGAGGATGAAGTCTTGTTTTGGCAATGTTTTGGGGCGCATTGTTTTTCTTTTCTATTTATTTTTTCAGTTTTTGGCTTCAATATTATATTAAAAATATTTGTGGCTCAATAAAGTTTTTCTTAATCATGACGAAATTATTTCGCAAAATTAAAAAGATTGCATTTTTTCTCAAAAAGTTGTCTAACCATCACGGTTTTTAGGCGGTTTTGCAAATTTGTACAAAAGTTGTCATAATATCTATTTTCTTTCACCTTTACTGCGCCGTAAGGTTTAGAAAATTCAAATAGGACCTTTCTTTGATATTCTTGAGTTTGGAAATTCTATTTTGGCAAAGTTTTCACCCCACTACTATTTTTTTCCATTATTTTTCAGTTTTTAACTTAAAAACTCTTTTAAAATTCATTTGTAGCTCAATAAATAATAAAAACCACTTCTAAATTCCTTATAAAGCTTTTCTTAATCATGACGAAAAAATTTCACGAAAACAAATTGCATTTTTCTAAAAAAAAAAAAGTGCTAACCACCACAGTTTTTAGGTTGTTTTGTAAAATAAATCGTCATAAAGTCGCTTTCACTTTCAATGCACCATGAGGTCTTGAAAATTCATCTAAGACTTCTCATTAATAATCTCGAGGATGAAGTCTTGTTGCGGCAATATTTTTGGTCCCATTGCTTCTTTTTTCCATTTATTTTTCAGTTTTTCGGCATAAATATATTCTATTAAAAATTCATTTGTGGTTCATATAAATTGTAACACCGGTTCCAAATGTCCTATAAAGATTTTTTGTTTTTTTAATATTGAGGGAAAATATTTGGCAAAAAATAAAAATTTGAATTTTTGTCAAAAAGCTTGGACGTCATCGCTATTTTTAGGTGGTTTTGCAAAATTATTCAAAAATTGTCATAAAGTCTATAAGCTTACACCTTCAATGCACAATGAGCTCTTGAAAATTCATCCAACACTTTTCGTTCATAATCTTGAGGATGATGTATCGTTTCAGCAATGTTTTGAATCCCATCACCATTTTTTCAGTTTATTTTTTCGGTTTTCTGCTTCAAAATTCTATTTAAAACATATTTATCGCTCAATAAATGGTAAAATCTTTCTCAACTACCTTATAAAAAATTTTAATCATGACAAAAAATATTTCACAAAAATTAAAAAATTCATTTTTTTTTCTTTCACAAAACATGGGCTAACCATGACCAATTTTTTGTTGTTTTGCAAATTTGTTCAAAAGTTCTCATTAAATCTATTTTCTTTCGCCTTCACTGCATTGTGAGGTTTAGAAAATTCATGTAAGAGCTTTCGTTGATATTCTTGAGGATGGAACTCCATTTTAACAATGGTTTATGTGACAACTTGTCCCTAATTCTACGATTTTATTAATTTTAAAGGTGTGAATTCATGAAAATGCCATTACAATAAAGATTGTTGATTTTCGTTGACTGTCTTTTCGTGACATGTACAAACTATTATTTTAGCGCATCCTCGAAGTCCTCGACGGTATGAACGCGTAGGCGCAAGCGGAATCAAAATCGAAGTTACGGTTCAGATTTTACGAAACATCAAATGCCGAGGGCAAATTGGTAATTTTATGTTTAGAGGTATTTTGTATTCTTTTGTGAGACACGTGGGGGCCACACCTCACTCCTTGCCCTATCTCGTATCCTTAGAGCAATTCTACCCCTAAAGACTTTGCGCTAGCACCCAACTCATTTATCCACTCAGTGAACAGTGATAAACTCCAATGAACAGTAATAGGCCAAGGGCATCTCTGCCCCTAAAAAAATGCGCTGGCACAAACGATCTCCACCCCTACAAAATGCGCTGGCACCCTACCCATTTAAATTTCTTTATAAAAGAATAAATAAAAAAATAGTTTTAATTTCGGATAAGATTTTTAACCAATTTCGTCACGCCATGTGTCATTATCCGAACGTACAAACTATTTTGTGGATAGATTTCCGATAAGATTTTCAACCAATGACCTTGAAGGATGTGTTGAGTTTTTACCAACGACCTTGAAGACCTTGACTACTTCTGGCGCCTTTCCATGTACATCGCAAAACGCTTTCGTAATTTTACTCCACATTTCTCTCTTATTCATCTCATTACCCGTAATCGGATCATGAGTAGTGTGAACCCAACATTCACACAACGTACGTCTTTAATGAGCTTCCACGAAGTCATTTTTTTCTCTCAAAGTGTACAAAATATTGAAATGTAGAAAGTGTAGATATGAAATTAGTTAGAAATATTGAATGTGGTGTAAGGTGGAAGATGAGGGTCAGGGATTTATAGAAAAAAAATTAAATTTTTTAAATTTTTCTGTATTTAAAAAAATAATCATAATTTTTAATAATTTTTAATGTTATTAATTAATCTTGACCGTTGGATATGAAAAATATTCAAATCCAGCAGCCAACGAGCTACCACGTGGCCAACGATCATAATTCTAACCGTTGGGCTTTTTTTTTTAATTTTTGGGGGAAAAAACGTGGACCGTTGATCTGTGATCGGATGGTCTAGTTTACAAGTGAAATTCAATTTTTTTTTACTGTGGAAACAATGGTTTAGAAAAACTAGTCGTTGGAAATCCAACGGCATAGAGTGGGCCACGTCGCCGAGCCCGGGTGACATTTGAGTGCGCCTGCCAACGGGCCCCTTTCTTATTTCTTGTCTCCTACTTGCGCCCACGCTTGAGTGAAGGCCACGCGCCATGCTAAAAAAAACAATTGGGCCGGTCCCTTAGTCAGTCGATTTTAGGCTGGCCTGGAGACTGGCTTGGGCTGGGTGCTAGTCTATTCCACGGGCCGGAGTGGATTGGCTGAGTCCCAGCTTGTTTTTTCCACTAGGTGCCGACCTGTTTTGCTTCCGGTGGAACTGCTCTTACCCTCTAGAGATCTCGGTCTTTCTCTAATTATTTTTCCTATTTCACACTCTCTCTTGTATTTCATTATTCATTTCTCCCTCTTTCCTCTATTTTACAGAGACCAGCAAACTCAGTTACTCCGGCGAGATCCCTTGTCACAGTGCCAACATTCACCACAATGGCGAGATGACACCCTCACCGTGTCTCATTCTCTACCACTTTCTCCACCTCCTCTTACTTTTTCTCAATCATCTCTGCAAGTGCAGAGAAACCACACCATCATCATCCTTTCCATTTTGACGAGCGCATCACCGTGAACTTGGACCTGTCGCGACCACTAACCCAAGATCAACACCATCGAGCATGGACTATGTACTATACAGTGGCTGGTATCTCTGTTCACTCATCTATCCGACCATGATGAGCTTCGGGACCTCTCAAATCTTCCTTATTTAAGCTCTTACGTTTTTATAACCTTAAAAATGGTGATTGGGTGACGATTTAATGCATGAAGTAACCTGGGAAAAATTTCCTAGATTTCTGGAAAAACTATGACTCGTGGCCATTTGGCCACTTTCAGACCAAATTCCCGGCCAACTCCGACCATGAGGGGGCTTCCAATAGGTATAGATTGATACGTTACATTTCTAGCTTCAAGTTGGTTCTTGTATCATTGAATTTGGTTTAGAAATAAGCTCGTTAGGAGCTCTGGAAGTTGGACAAAAAACTTGTAAAGCACAGGCTTTCGCGAGGAAGGCGAGTACTGTTGTACTCGCGGCGCATGGTGGCGGTGCGTGAGGCGCGTGGTTGCTAGTGCAGCCACCTTGTGATGGCGCATAGAGGAGCACAAGATCCCTCCTTAGGTTTCTAGACATGCTGCATCCGAATTTGCTGTTCGTTTTCCGAAATTTGACTGTTTTAACATGGTTCCTTTATTAGTTGTGGTTTGTACGAAAATGCGTAATTACGTTAGTACGTAATATATTTACGTTAATGGTTTCGTTTCTAAGTGAAACGCACCACAAGGATCTTTGGAGCCCGCAAGGCAGGTTCGACTCGACGACATAATCTGTGAGTGGGTCTTTACTTTTAAATATTATAAATTTATTTAATTTCCAATTATCCATTTGAAAAAAAAAAATTCCTACACATACCTAGATTAGACCAATGCTTATAATAATTACCAAAATAATGGAAAATTACGAAATTATCATAAATCCTACGGGATGCACAGGAATGCGTGCCTTTATGGGGTTTTGATTACGACCATGATTAATATTTCATTTATTACTATTATGACGATGTGAATTATCGAATTACTGTGACATGACTATATTTATGTTTTATGCTCATCGTTTGCTGCATCGATGTTGGTACTCGCCCGGGTCAGAGCCAGTCTTTCACGTGTATGTGCACATCCCACCATACGCTCACTTTGGATCCATTGTAGGTGTCAGTCCTGTCTTAGATTGCTATAGGCAATTAGGACTCATATGTACTACGCATAACGCCAGTTCACGTGATTGTAGTACTAGAACGTATATCATTGTTACACCTTATCTTGTTCATGTCAGAATACCTTTGCATGAACTTGTGTGTCAACATGTGTTGATGAGCACTTGATATGAGATGTTTGCTTATGTAAGATTATGTTGATTATGAACGTCATGCATTTACTTACGAAAGATTGAGCCGTATTGAATTCTTGAGCTATTGCAGGTTACGGTAAGTACTTTCTTACTATACGTAGTATGTATATTTTGGAAACTATACTTTACGGCGAGGGGTTATTATGTTTTCGAAAAGGTTTTTACAAAGCTTTATTTATTTTTAGGCCCACTCACTCTTATTTTTTGCCCCTCCAGGTTGTAACAGCTAAACCTTCGTATAGGTGAGGATTTTTGGCAAATCTTATTATTGGAGATTACCTTCAATGGTATAATTATCATCCTACTCTACTGTACTTTATCTATGCTCTGACATCATGTGTGAAATGAGTTTAGTCCCACTCACAAACGCACTCTTATATTTAGGCACTTTTAGGTTAAATTTATTCACATTTTCCACATCACTATACTTTATGGTTTCGTCACCCTCCTGGTGTTGGCCAGCACAGCTCGACTCAAAGTCCAGGTGGACATTCCGGCTCGGGGTGTGTCAGTTTGGGCCTCACTATTATATTTTTCACTTATGTTGTTTAGTTTTCGGCTTAAATATTCTACTAAATATACATTTTTTTGCTCAATAAATCATAAAACCACTTCCAATGACTTAAAAAGTTTTCCTTAATGCTCACGAAAAATATTTCGCAATTTTTTTAATTTTTTTTTTTTTTACATTTTTGAGAAAAAATGTGGGTTAACACTCACGGTTTTTAGTTGTTTTTCCACTTCGTACATAAAACATCGTTCAATCTATTTATTTTCACCTTCGCCTCACCGTGAAATTTCGAAAATCAAGGTAAGTCTTTCCGTTTATATTCTAGAGGGTGGAACCCCATTTCAACAATGTTTTGTGCCTCACTAGTATAATTTTCACTTAATTTTTTAGTTTTTGATTTAAATATTCTACTAAATATACCTTTGTTGTTCAACAAATCATAAAACCGCTTCTAAATGCCTTATAAACTTTTCTTTAATGCTCATTGAAAATGTTTCACGAAAATAAAAAAATTTGTTTTTTTTGACAAAAAACGTGGGTAACACTCACGGTTTTTAATCAATTTTGCAAATTCTTACATAGCTCATCGATCAATCTATTTTGCACATTTGCCTCACCATGAAGTTTTTTGAAAATTAAAGTAAGACTTTCCGTTGATATTCTTGAGGGTTGAACCTCATTTTAACAATATTTTGGAACTCACTAGCATATTTTTCACTTATGTTTTTACTTTTCGGCTTAAATATACTACTAAACACACATTTGTTGCTCAATAAATCATAAAACCACATCCAAATGCCTTGTAAACTTTTCCTTAATGCTCATGGAAAATATTTCACGATTTTTTTTTTTGTTTTTTTTGACAAAAAACGTAGGTTAAACTCACGGTTTTTAGTCAGTTTTGCAAATCGAGGCCAGCTTTACGCACAAATCAAGGCCAGCCTGACTTTCTGGCACCCCCAAGAATTTAAATCATTTTTGCATATTTTTGTTAATTTTCTTTTATTTCTCTTATCATTGCAACAAACTATCATATTCATGCTCTTCAAATTTTATTTTTCCGTAAAAAATCTATTATAATTCATATTTCAACACTTGTAATCAACTACTTAAAACATAAATTTAAAGATATTTGTACCTTTTTTCTGTTAATTTTTCTTTTATCTAAACCTAAACTACATATTAATAGAACTTTTTTGTCAGCCAAACGAGGGTGAAAGACTATTTAACAAAACAAATTTTTGCTATTTTTTGTTTAAGCCTTAACTACATGTGATTTTAACATCTCTAATTTAAAAAATATACACTGAATATACACTGAATATAGTTTTCAATTATTATTATTATTTTTTTACTTTTCAGTTTAAATATTCAAGTAAATATACACTTGTTGCTACGCTTCCAAATACATTATAAAGATTTCCTTAATGCTCAAGAAAAATATTTCAAGAAAATAAAAAATTTTCATTTTTCACAAAAAAAACGTGGATGAACACTCATGGTTTTTAGTCGGTTTTGCAAATTCGTACATTAATCACCGTTCAATTAATTTATTTTCACCTTCGCCCGACTGTTGAGTTTAGAAAATTAAGAGGAGACTTTCAGTTGAGATTCTTGATTGTAGAGCACCCATTTGACAATGTTGGGCCTCACCACCGTATTTTTTATTTATTTTTCGGTTTAAATGTTCTACTAAACATACATTTGTTGCTCAATAAACCGTAAAACTGCTTCCAAATTCTTTCAAAAGTTTAACTTAACGCTCAGGAAAAATATTTTGCGAAAATAAAAAATTTGCATTTTTGTCAAACAACAAGGGTGTTCGACGGGCTTGACGTATGCAAAACGAGGTGAATGATGCTCACGTAAAACAAGGCCAACCATGGCACGCAAAACAACGCAGGCTTCACTCGCAGAAAACAGGCAAGCTTCTATCACGTAAAACGAGACGAGCTCTACGCACAAAAAACGAGAAGGGATCCAAAATTTATGTTAGCCCTGCGCATGAAAAACGAGGCTGGCTCTGTGCACACCAAAACGACGCGAACCTAGGCACACAGGACGAGGCGGCTCTGCCCACATCGAACGAGCCGAACTCCCGGGTGCTCAAAACATGAGTCGGAGTGCATGCACGGAAAAATAAATTTTGAAGAACATGAATATGATAGTTTGTTGTAATGACAAGAGAAATAAAAAGTAACATTAACTAAAATGTGCAAAAATGATTATTTTTATTTTTACTTTTCAGCTTAAATAGTCAAGTAAATATACACTTGTTGCTCTATAATCGTAAATACGCTTCCAAATACATTATAAAGATTTCCTTAATGCTCACGAAAAATATTTCAAGAAAATAAAAAATTTTCATTTTTCACAAAAAAAAGGTGGATTAACACTCATGGTTTTTGGTCGGTTTTGCAAATTCGTACATTAATCACTGTTTAATTAATTTATTTTCACCTTCGTTCAATTGTTGAGTTTAGAAAATTAAGAGGAGACTTTCTGTTGAGATTCTTGATTGTAGAGCCCCATTTGACAATGTTATGGGCCTCACCACCATATTTTTCACTTATTTTTAATTTTTAGCTTAAATATTCTACTGAATATACATTTGTTGCTCAATAAATCATAAAACTGCCTCCAAATGCCTTATAAAGTTTTTCTTAATGCAAACGGAAAATATTTCTAGAAAACAAAAATTTGCATTTTTCACAAAAAACGTGGGTTAACTCACAGTTTTTAGTCGGTTTTACAAATTTGTACATAAATCATTGTCCAAACTGTTTATTTTCACCTTCGCCACACCATGAAGTTTTGAAAATTAAGATAAGATTTTCCTTGAGATTCTTGAGGGTAGAACTCCATTTGACAATGTTTTGAACCTCACTGGTATTTTTCACTTATTTTTTTAGTTTTCGGCTTAAATATTCTACAAAATATGCATTTGTTGCTCAATAAATCGTACATGTCACATCCCGACCCGGGGCGGATCACTTCCCGGGCCCGCTCCACCACCGTAGCACGATATTGTCCACTTTGGGCTTACCATTCCCTCACGGTTTTGTTTTTTTGGAAACTCACGAGCAACTTCCCAGTGGATCACCCATCATGGGATTGCTCTAGCCCCCTTCTCGCTTAACTTCGGAGTTCCCATGGAACCCGAAGCTAATGAGCTCCCAAAAGGCCTCGTGCTAGGTAGGGATGAGAATATACATTTAAGGATCACTCCCCTGGGCGATGTGGGATGTCACAATCCACCCCCCTTAGGGGCCCGACGTCTTCGTCGGCACACCACGGCCAAGGTTAAGCTCTGATACCAAATGTCACATCCTGGCCCAGGACGGATCACTTTCCGGGCCCGCTCCACCACCGTAGCATGATATTGTCCGCTTTGGGCTTACTATTCCCTCACGATTTTGTTTTTTTGGGAACTCACGAGCAACTTCCCAGTGGGTCACCCATCATGAGATTGCTCTAGCCCACTTCTCGCTTAACTTCGGAGTTCCCATGAAACCCAAAGCCAGTGAGCTCCCACGATATTGTCCACTTTGGGCTTACCATTCCCTCACGGTTTTGTTTTTTTAGGAACTCACGAGCAACTTCCCAATGGGTCACCCATCATGGAATTGCTCTAGCCCCTTTCTCGCTTAACTTCGGAGTTCCCATGGAACCCGAAGCCAGTGAGCTCCCAAAAGGCATCATGCTAGGTATGGATGAGAATATACATTTAAGGATCACTCCCCTAGGCGATGTGGGATGTCACAATCCACCCCCCTTAGGGGCCCGACGTCCTCGTTGGCACACCATGGCCAGGGTTAGGCTCTGATACCAAATTGTCACATCCCGGCCCGGGGGGGATCACTTCCCGGGCCCGACTCCACCGTAGCACGATATTGTCCGCTTTGGGCTTACCATTCCCTCACGGTTTTGTTTTTGGGAACTCACGAGCAACTTCCCAGTGGGTCACCCATCTTGGGAGTGCTCTCACGCGCTACTCGCTTAACTTCGGAGTTCTGACGGAACCCGAAGCCAGTGAGCTCCCAAAAGGCCTCGTGCTAGGTAGGGATGAGAATATATATTTAATGATCACTCCCCTGGGCGATGTGGAATGTCACAGTACATCCGCTTCCAAATGCCTTATAAAGTTTTCCTGAATGCTCAGGGACAATATTTCCCAAAAATAAAAAATTTGCATTTTGGCAAAAAACATAGGTTAACACTCACGGTTTTTAGTCAGTTTTACAAATTCTTACGTAAATCATCATCCAATCTATTTATTTTCTCCTTCGCCTCACCTTGAAGTTTTGAAAATTAAGGTAAGACTTTCCATTGATATTCTTGTGGGTGGAACCCCATTTTAACAATGTTTTGGGCGTCATTTGTAAATTTTTCACTTATTTTTTTAGTTTTCGGCTTAAAATATTGTACTAAATATACATTTGTTGCTCAATAAATCATAAAACTGCTTCCAAATGCCTTATAAAGTTCTCCTTAATGCTCACGGAAAATATTCACGAAAATAAAAAATTTGCATCATGACAAAAATCGTGGGTAAACACTTATGATTTTTGGTCGAGTTTTGCAAATTCATAAATCATCGTTCGATCTATTTAATTTAACCTTAGCCTCACAGTCAAATTTTGAAAATTAAGGTAAAACTTTCCATTGAAATTCTTGAGGGTGGAACCCCATTTTAACAATGTTTTGGGCCTCACTTGTATATTTTTCACTTTTTTTTTTAGTTTTTGGCTTAAATATTCTACTAAATATACATTGTTTCTCAATAAATCGTAAATCCATTTCCAAAGGCCTTATAAGGTTTTCCTTAATGGTCACAGAAATATTTCGCGAAAATAAAAATTTGTTTATTTGATAAAAAAAAATGTGGGTTAATGCTCACGGTTTTTAGTCGGATTTGCAAATTCGTACATAAATCATCGTTCAATCTATTTATTTTCACATTCGCCTCACTCTGACATTTTGAAAATTAAGGTACGACTTTCTATTGATATTCTTGAGGGTTGAACTGCATTTGACAATGTTTCCGGCCATACTGGTATATTTTTCACTTATTTTTTTAGTTTTTCGGCTTAAATAGTCTTCTAAAAAAACATTTGTTGCTCAATAGATCGTAATCCGCTTCCAAATACCTTATAAATTTGTTCTTAATTTTCACGGAAAATATTTCATGAAAATAAAAAATTTGCATTTTTGACAAAAAAAAAACGTGGGTTTACACTAACAATTTTTAGTCTGTTTTGCAAATTCGTACATAAATCATCGTTCAATCTATTTATTTTCACTTTCACCTCACCATGAAATTTTGAAAATTAAGGTAAGACTTTCCGGTTATATTCTTGAGGGTGGAACCCCATTTGACAATGTTTTGGGCCTCACTGGTATATTTTTCACTTATTTTTTTAGTTTTTAGCTTAAATATTTTACTAAATATACATTTGTTGTTCAATAAATCATAAATCTACTTTATAATGTTTTCCTTAATGCTCACGAACTATTTCACAGATAAAAAATTTACATTTTTGACAAAAAAAAAACGTAGGTTAATACCCACTGCTTTTAGGCAGTTTTGCAAAATGGTAAAAAAAATCATCTTAAAGTCTATATGTTTTCACCTGCAACATACCGTGACAATTTGAGGGTTAATGTTGGACTTTTTCTTTATATTCTTGTGAATGGAGTTCCTTTTCTGTAATATTTTGGTGCCAGCAACTATTTCCTTTACATTTGGTTTTCAACTTTTGGCTTAAAATATTATATTAAAATTTATTTGTGGCTCAATAAATGGTAACACCCTTCCAAATGCCTTAGAAAGATTTTTTTAATTATGAGGGAAAATATCAGGCAAAAATAAAAAATTTGAATTTTTCTAAAAAAATGTGGACTAACCATCACTGTTTTTGGGCAGTTTTGCAAAATAGTAAAAAAATAATCGGCATAGAGTCTATATGCTTTCACCTTCAAAGCACCGTGATGATTTGTGTGATATCCCGTCCCTAAAATTATTATTTTATTTTATTCTTGACGTATTTCAAATATTTGATTGGAACTAGTTATTTATTTCTCCAAATTTAAGAAAAACGAAGTGATGGGTACTTTAGTCATTTCTAATTTTCTCGACCTTTTCGGTCAACTCTTGAATTGGTTAGGTAGAGTTCGATTCCATGAGCGCGTAGGCGTAAACAGATCTTATTTCCGAGTCCAAACGAAGAAGTTAGAGTCGTTTGAAGTTGATGGTATTTTGGTAATTTTACCAAAATGCTATAATTGGAGTGAAACCTCCAAAAATGGAAGGGGGTTTTCAGAAAATGGAAAAATGGGTGCTGCCTAACCCATTTTAGGGAGAATTAGACCCATAAACCCACAAAACTTGACCCGCTTGTATCTTCTTCATCCGAGCTCCGTTTTGGATGATCTTGGTGTCCATGGAAAGCTCTTGACGAGCCCTACATCTCTGTGATGTTAGATTTCCCCATTTCTTTTCCATCTTTGCAGTTCGAGGTCGCAAAGCTCACGACTTTTCAGGCGGTTTTATCATTTTTCCGGCGATTCCGGCAACGATTTCCTTCGAGTGAGGTATGAAACTTCATCTACTCTTCATAATCTTCAAGTGGGTATGCTTAGTTAAACTTTCGTATTCATTTTAGAGTTGGGTGTTTAGAACCCTAGAAATCCGGTTTTCTCCGGTGAAATTGGACGGTTTCCGGTTAGAATTTATTGTCGGCCTAGTTGTGAAAAGTGTTTCCCTTGTTGAGCTCTAGCTACCATGTAAATTTGAGCTCATCTAGTTAATGTTGAAAATTCAGGGTTTCTAAACCCTCCATCTTGAATTCCACCGCATGTGGCGGTGTGTGGGATCGTTCACGAGTGTTGTCTAGGTTTCAAATACCTTCTAGTAACCATGTGAACCTATGTCTAGCTCGGTTTCCAAAGATTTAATTGTTTGGTGTGGTGATCAATTTGGACCGCCACTTGTTGTGTGATTGATGATAATCCGACCATTGGATCATAATGAAACTTTAGTATGTTATTCTCGAAGCATAATGTAGACTTTGGGCAGTTATGGATCATAAATCTGATTTGCGGATCGTTGTGGACCCCATCGTTGAACAAGAGTTGAATCATGGTCAACATGTCTCGGAACGTTCTAAATAATAAAATTAGTACTATGGGAGACTTAAGTGAAGTCTAGTGGGCCTACATTGGTTAGAGAGTGACTTGAACATATGTGATATGGTTATTACTTTGATTTCTTATATTGGTATCATTTGTGAATTTGACTTGGTCTTATAATGTGATTCTATTGAAATGTGATTATATATATATATATATATATATAGCCATAGACCTATGTTTATTAAACATGATTTGGCTTGTGTACTGATGATGATCGTGATATGTGATTTGACATGCATATTCGAAAGGTGGTTGATTTACATAGATGGTATGATATGATGAAATGTGAGCGACTTAATATATGTGAATATGAAATGGTTTTATAATCATTTTTCCTATAAATTGTTAATTTTCATATTTAGCCAATGATATAGTTATATGAAGTGGGATTTGACGTGCATATTGGAAATATGGTTTGTTTTGTATGATTGGCTTGATTTGATGAGGTGAGGGCTAGTATGAGGTGAGGGCTAGTGGTGGACCGTTAACCCATTGTCATGGGGTTTGTTGCTTTGAAACATGTGTCAATGCTCGTTTCATTATTTCATTTCTTGTTTCGTTGAGCCTTTATAACTTGAGTAACTTGATTCATGTGTTGTTTCATTGATTGGTGGTTATGCAATGTACTCCGCGATTCCGTTGAGTGATGGTCCGGAATCGTATCCTAGTTTGGATTCCGTTGAGTGATGGTCCGGAATCCTTCCTACTCCACTCCGCGATTCCGTTGAGTGATGGTTATGAATCGTATCTTGGTTTGGGTTCCATTGAGTGATGGTCCGGAATTCCTCTTACTCCGCGATCCCGTTGAGTGATGGTCCGGGATTGTATCCACCTTAGTTCACTGAGTTTAGTTTGAGATGGTTGCAAAGGTGTAGGCTTTGGATGAACTGTGTCCCCCTAATTCTACTTTCATTGTGTGTATGTGAATATGGGTGTGAGATGTTATGGTTGTTTGAAATGAACTTTTGGATGTCTGGGTGACTCCCTCGGAGTTTTCAAAAGTTTGGTATTGATTTCTTATGAAAAATTTATATTCAAGGTTTATAAATTATGATTGATGACTGGTTTTATTATTGTATCACATGCTTATTTTATTGTTCCTCACCCGAGCCTCTCAGCTTATCTGAGTGCCTGATTTGCCAGTGCACCAATTCCATAATATTGGCATTGACTTTACATATGACAGGTCTGGGTAGATTATGAAAAACCACTTGATATTTTGGTTCCGTTGAGTGGTCCGGAACCCAATGTTGTTGGATTCCGTTAAGTGGTCCGGAATCATTGCTCTTGTTCGTTCCGTAAGGTAATCTTAAAATCCTAAATTCGAGTAGATGGGAATTACCCACAATAGATATTGTGAAAATAAATTAGAATTACCATGTTATTATTCATAACCCAAGTTGGGAATTATGTAGAGTTCTTTAATTAAATTCGTGAAATGATATATTATCTCACTGATTGATTAACGTAATTAAATATTAATATTGTGCTTCGTGATTCCTTGATATGTTACAAGCTATGTATTGAGATATAATGTTGGAACTATAGTGATTGGTATGATGAAGTGAAATGTGATTTGACTTGTGTACTGGAAATGGTTGTGACATGTGATTGAAATGCATATTGAATTGCTTGGGAGATGTGAGGTCTAGTAATCGACCGATAACCCATTGTGATGTGGATTTGTGCTCGATATTGCTTCGTTTCGTTGAGTTTTCGTGAATTGGGTAACTTGAATCATGTCTTGTTCCTTCGAGCCGTTGTTATGCTTCTTGGACTTCCGTTCAATTCGGTTGGGTGGTCTGGAACTGAGTTCTATTTGGATTCCATTGAGTGATGGTCCGGAATCCCCTTTGGTGCCTTCGTCCGTTGGGTGGTCCAAAATCCCCTTTTCCAAAGATGTAGTCTTCAACCGAATTGTGTTACTCTAGCCTTGCGTTTCGACATGTAGTATGTGTTATTGATGATGTGATGGTCGACATTATTGATTGATGCGATTATGGAATGACGTTGGATATGAGTGTGATTATCATGAGTATTTTGTTGATTATGGAATGACGTTGGATATGAGTGCGATTATGGAATGGTCGACAGTATTTTGTTGATTAATATTTCTAGAGAATAAAGTGTACTTTGTTAATTCTTAACTATGTTACACACTATGAAATGCGATTTTATGTGGGAAACGTGATGATTTGTGTGATGGATGAAGTGGAAATGTTAATCGTCATGTGGGATTGTTATGTTGGATATCATGGTTATTGTTATGATTAGACTTGTTGATAAATGTGGCTAGAGAATGGTATTGTGCTTCGTTGGTTCTTTGAAATGATATATGTTGTGAATTGCGGTATCATGTTGCGACATAATGATTTATATTTAGATGGAGGGGAACTCATGATTTTTAGGTGGGTTTGTTATGTAACCCTGAGTCGAGTAATTTCATGCTTGTCAAGTTCTATTGATTGATTGAGAAATGTTATGCCTTTCGACTTAATCTGACTGTGTTAGATGCAGCCATAATGTATATGAAAAATAACTATGTGATTCGATTATTGAGTTGTGCTTGCCCATATCCCGGAGGTGGGGTATGATAGATACGGATTTTTGGTGACGTCACGTGTCAATTCTGGACGTATGTCGGGATTGGGGCGTGACAATTTGAGAATCAATGTTAGACTTTTTGTTATATTATTGTGGATGGGGTTCCTTTTCGGTAATGTTTTAGGGCCAATAACTATTTTTTTGCATTTATTTTTCAACTTTTGGCATAAATATTTTATTAAAAATTCCTCTATGGCTCATAAATGGTAATACACTTCCAAATATCTTATAAATATTTTTTTTAATATGAGGGACAATATTTCGCAAAAATAAAAAAAAAATTGATTTTTACTCAAAAAAATGCACTAACCATCACGGTGTTTAGGCGGTTTTTCGAAATAGTACAAAAAAAAGGTCATATCTATATGCTTTCACCTTCAACGCACCGTGACGATTTGAGAATTAATGTTAGACTATTTGTTTATATTCTTGTGGATGGTTGTGAGTTCCATTTCGACAATGCTTCGGGGCCAGCAATTATTTTTTTACATTTATTTTTAAACTTGCAACTTAAATATTTTATTAAAAATTCATTTATGGCTCAATAAATGGTAACACCATTTTCAAATGCCTTATAAAGATTTTTTTAATTATGAGGAAAAACTTTTGGCAAAAACAAAAAAAATTAATTTTCTCAAAAAATGTGAACTAACCAACATGGTTTTTAGGCGGTTTTGCAAAATAGAACCAAAAGTGTTGTAAAGTTTGCATGCTTTCATCTTCAACAAATTGTGATGTCTTTAAAAGTCATCTAAGACTTTTCGTTAATAATCTTGAAGGTGAAGTCCCATTTCAGAAATGTTTTGAGCCCTTATTATTTTTTATTTATTTATGTGACAGCCCGTCCCAGAAATATCAAAAACGTACGCGTGAAAAGACTATTTTGCCCCTAGTTCGATTTCGTTACGTTTATTGGTTGTTTTTGTGTTGTGTTGGCATGTTTTGGGCCACACACTCACACTCCCACACTGCACACCCTTCTGTCCCTTTCCCTGTGATTATCCCGAGCCCCATTTCCCTTCCATTTCCTTCGAACGTACGGACACACACCCAAAACCCATTAAACTTCCACAGATCGAGGAAACCAAGACCATATTCGAACTCGTGAAGCTCGTAGGAGTCCAACCATACCATTTCCAGGTAAGAACTCCATCGTTTTCACGTCGATTCAACGATGTCCGATTTGGGTACTATTCATGCACACGTGATTTCTCACGTTTTAGGAAATTTCAAGCTTGTAGGAAGCTTGGTGAGGTCCCAAGGAGGCTCGGAGTAGTTCGTTTGAAGGAATTGGACGTCGGGATCATTGGTTTCGAAGTTGGCCGGAGTTGGATTGATTTTTCAGGTGAGATTTCGTGGTTTTTAACCCTTGAAAGTGGTATGATTGTGTTCCTCTAGTTCTAAGCTTCATTTTGGTACCAAAATTGTGGAATTTGGTTGAAAAACGAAGGAGATATCGAAGTTTGAAAATTTTCCAGTTTTCCGGCGCCGGAGGCTCGCCAGGGAAGAAGACGGAATATTCCGTCAAATCTGACGGAATATTCCTGACGCCGTTGACAGAATCTGTCAAAACTGACGGAATATTCCCTACGGCGTCAGTTGACGCCGTCAGCGTGCCAGGCACGTGCCTGCACGTGGCCGGCGCATGAGGGCGCGTGCGGCGGTGAAAAATTATTTTAAAATTTTGGGGATGTTCGTGAGGTTGAGTAGATCACGTTGGTGTATTCATACACCCCATTTGAACTTTGTATGAGAAGTTATTTCTAAAGTTTGGTTATGTGCTTTAAAATTAACGTTTTTATAGTTATTTCGCATATAGGTGAGACGTATCCCGAGGACGAGCGTGGTCACTCGAGGCAGGGGGGCTACGACCCTTCCACTTATCAGTGAGTGGGCTTTTGGTTTTCCGTATATACCTATATACTTATATTTTCCCAGAAATTGATTTGAATTGTTATTTGCCATATGCCATGCATTAGATTATCGTTAATTATGCATTGTTAGTTACATTTTTAGTTGTATATTTATACATATGCATATTGGGTGCTGCGGACGCACAGGTAAGTGCCAGGTAAGTGTTATTCATGTTTACTTTTAATGGTGATTCGAGATGCTTAGAGAGCTTATAACCTGCACCCCCGGTGTTAGTGCTCCCGCCCAGAGTAGGGCACAGTCCTTCACGTGTTGTTCACCTCCCGTACCACACGCTCAGCTTGGATCCAAGTTAGGTGCACAGTCCTGTCGTACAGACCACTTTAGGTGGTTCCGACTCGTAAGTGACCCGCGATTATTCGCACAGCCTTCACGTGATCGTAGCACTAGAGCGTTTATATGTATTACACCCAGGCCTGTCGTACAGACCACTTTAGGTGGTTCCGACTCGTGGGCAGGTTTAGTTATGGTGATTGAGATATGAGCTCTAGATGCAGCCGTACAGGTCACGTTAGGTGACTCCGGCTGCCAGATTATGTGTTATTGATGTGATTTATACCTGAGCACTTGCATTTCATTGTGAGATTTGGCATGGCATATTCTTAAGCATGATTGGCATATCTATATTTATATACATATGTTTATTTTCTGGGAAGTATACAGGTTTTACGGCGAGGGGTTAGAATCTTGTTTTTGAAATGGTTTTCGAAAAGCTTTGTTTTTGCCCACTCACGCTTTTGTTTTGCGCCCCTCCAGGTTCTAGCTGTTCAATTGGTTTGGTGGTTTCCCAGAGGGCTTTCCCGGCATTTCTGACAGACGATCACCAGCGTAGGGCCACCTTCGGGTGTACTATTGTTGCGTCATTTTAGTTTGGACTGCTTTAGGCTTTCTGCTCTGAACTTGTGTCTCACTTATGCTAGCACTTATTACTTCTACCTTATGTATGCTAGTTTTTATTTATTCGTACTTTTACGTTACTATCTTATTAGCTTCCGCACTGTGCACATGGTTACGTCACTTCCACGTGACGGCCAGCATGCCCTGATCTCGATCGGGGTGTGTCAATTTATGTTTTCAATTTTCGGCTCAAATATTGTATTAAAAATATATTTTTGGCTCAATATATGGTAAAACTTCTTTCAACCGCCTTCTAAAGTTTTTCTTAATCACGACGAAAAATATTTCACAGAAAAATAAAAAATAAAATTGCATTTTTCTAAAAGACATGGGCTAACCATCACGGTTTCTAGACAGTTTTGTAAATTTGTACAAAAGTTGTTATAAAAAATCTGCTTTCATCTTCACTGCATCGTAAGTTCTTGAAAATTCATCTAAGACTTTTTGTTAATACCCATTTCGGCAATATTTTGAGCACTACTACTATTTTTTTCCATTTATTTTTTCAATTATCAGCTTAAATGTTCTATTAAAGACATATTCGTGCTCAATATATAGGAAAACCTCTTTAATGTGCCTTAAAAAAAAAATCTTAATCATGAGGAAAAAAAAATTTGCAAAAATAAAAAAAATTCATTTTTTCAAAAAATATGGGCTAACTATCACGGTTTTTAGGTGGTTTTGCAAATTGTACAAAAGTCGTCATAAAATATTTCACGTTTGCCGCATCGTATGGTTTAGAAAATTTATGTAAAACCTTCCATTGATATTCTTGAGTTTGGAACTCCATTTCGGCAATGTTTTCGCCCCACTATATTTTTTCCTAATTTTCCGCTTAAATATTCTATGAGAAATTCATTTGTGGTTCAATAAATGATAAACCTGCTTCCCTATTCCTTATAAAGATTTTCATGATCATGACGAAAAATATTTCGCAAAAATAAAAAATTTACATTTTTCTCAAAAAAAAAAAAAAAAAGGGACGATTGACAATTTTTAGTCTGTTTTGCAAATTTGGACAAAAGTTGTCATAAAATAGACTTACTTTCACCTTCATAGTGGCGTGAGGTTTTGAGAATTCATGTAATACTTTTCGTTGATATTCATGAGGGTGAAATATTGTTTTGGCAATGTCATTTCTTCATTTATTTTCTAGTTTTCAGTTTAAATATTTTATAAAAATACATTTATGACTCAATGAATGGTAAAATCACTTCCAAATACCTTATAAAAAATTTCTTAATCATTACGAAAAATATTTGGCAAAAATAAAGTATCAGTTTTCGGTCCCATGCGGAGAAAAACTAGAGTAATCGAAAGGGATGGTATGGATATAGGGTAGTTGCAGTGCCCTTTTCCTATGCTGCCGGCCTATCCGAGTCTTATCAACCGACGACAAGGCATATTTGACATACATGTGACATAATCATTCTGCAATAAACTGCCGTCTTTTGTGTTGGGGTCGTAGGTTCAAAATCTTATGTTCCAAAGTTCGTTGTGTAGTCGAATAAAAATAAACAAATTGAAACTGTAATCACGCCTTGATTCATTTCTTACAAACAATTCATGCAGAACAAGAGGAACACATTGATAATCTCCTTCCAACTACCTTAATCTTCATATTAATCTATCCTTCCAACTGTTGATATACATGATGATAATCTACACCTATCAGATCTAACTATTTCTTCCCAAACCGCCTATTTTCGATTACATCCATCTGGAAAAAGATGGCTATGAATTAGCAGGCTAAAATTACATCTAGGATTCCCCATCTTACAAAAATCGTACTAAACTGTGCCACGGCCTTCGACATTTCACTTGGGGATTTCATACCTAAACATACATATATATTTACCAATACATGGCCAAGTGATCACTTGATTTTACCTTCTCTAAGCCTTCTCTTGATGCCTGGAGAGCTCCTTGTCAGCAAAATGCAAAAGCCTCCTCAATCTCAAAACCATATCGCAATGAAACGGCAGCGCACTTCGCCTCTCCAGGTACGCTGGACTCGCAGTCATCCATGAGAGTGCATGAAGCTCGGTTGCCAGGGATTCCAGAATGACATGAGTCTCAAACTCCAATTCTCTAGCTTCCGAGCTTGGACTCCTTCCAGCTTGTTTGGTATTACCCCTCATGAGTTTGTCTTGGCTAAAGCTATTACCTCCATAATGATCAATAAGACTGACCAAAAGAGATGAGGGCCATTCTTCTTTCAAATTGCTCCTACGATCTCTCCTCACAGTAGGTACAGCTTTGGAAACCACAAAACAAGTAGAAAGGGGGATAGCAGAGCCTTTACTATGAAGGAGATGGGCTAGTGGAGGTGATTCGGCTGTGAGGCACGTGGGCAGCTGAAGAGGTGTTGGCGGGAGGAATCGCATGCTCGGTGATGGGATCAGAATGTAAGAAGCAGGTGTGGAACCAAGAGACTTCACAGGTGTGAAGCCTTCCAGATATGCTGATGAGCCCATACCGACAGCACCTTGAGCTCCTGCACAAAAATTGGAGTCAATATTATAATCAAATTTCACAATAACTTCTCTGATCCGCTTGGCATATTAATAAAAAATTAAAAAAGGTTTGAAGTGTCTCAGAAACAAACTCGCATGATTTTAGCTAACGGAACTATTTTCATAAAAAAATTTCTCTTGTTTGTGTGGATCTGTAGAACCCTGGTTCATATCGCATAAAAAAAAGTCCCAATTAATGCTGTTAGCTTTTGTTCTCAATACTTCTTTTCCCCTCTTTTTTAGGACACGCAAAAGAAGAAAGAGCACTTCGCTATGCAAATGGAAAAGATGCGTACAGTGCTGTTCAGTTCAGTGTAAAACTATTATTCCAAAAATACCAAGTTCATGTATTGGCCCTTAAAGAACAAAGCACAACAGAGGTGCTGGGTATTAAATTTTCCGTTTCAGTCAGATATAAATTAACAGAAAATAAAAAGAGTGTAAAAAAATGTACAGATAAGGACTGGAAGATATAACTGACCCGGAGATTGTGTATCTGCTTGAAAAACAAGATGCAAAGAGTGATCAATTGCAATTGTAACAAAGCTGATACTTTGCACCCACTGAAGCAAACTCCTTGAGCTGTCCATTAACTGTGTGCCCATGAGCTGCTTTCTGACAGAAGGTTGTCCTAAGCCACCTTTCATATATCCAGACATTTTTGAGTGAGAGCTGCCATACAGAGGGCCAGGTGAAGAAGGCAAGGTTCTTTCTTGAATCATACTCATTTCCTGCTGTTGCATGGAAGGCCCATTACTACTAGCAGACATCCCATCAGACACAGATCGCCGCAGTTGTAAGTGCCATTTTTTCACTTCTGAACCCCCAACTGAATTAATTGCTTTCTGCCACTCTGTTCACAATTAGATGGAAAAATTTGAAAATTCAACACCGATGCCAATTTGAGAAAAGAGAATAAAAGCTGTGAATTAAAATTTACTGCATCAGTGAAAGTGATCTCAACATATAAGATGTACAAATAATAACCAAATTGATTGCAATTACCAACAGAAAAAGAGGTTAAAAAAATTCTAAATGCATGTGGATGTGGGCACTTTATCTCATAATTTATTTCTCACCCATGTGGCCACTGTATCTCATGATACAATTGTTACCCTAAAATCCCTAATAATATAGACTTCATTTTCCATCACAGTTCATCTTCAAAATTATTAATCTACTCAATACGTTGCAGCTTTGTAACCGCACCAACACACAACGTCAACTTTAAACGGAGAAGATAAGAACTATTAAACATAAAATGATGGGAATGAAACTCAGTATACCTTGGTATTCGAGTTCATAGAAACTTCCAATGCGTGCAATCACAAAGTCCCTCGGCTTGGTAACACCGGTATCAGAAGAGCATGCCTGCAGTATCTGACAGCCTTGCTGCAGAACTTGCACAAAAAGGCATTCCAACCCCTTTGTGTCCTGTCTACTGCTGATTCCACCAAAAGGGAATATGTGGCTATCAAGTAATTCTCCCCTTGAATCTGTCCAGATACATATTAGCCAACGCCAGTCCTCTGTCCATCCGTAGCAACAATGCAGGCTTGGAGTCTTATCTGGCTCAGATCCATCTTGAGAACCTGATCCAGAATCCGCACTTCCACCCAAACTTGCATTCTGCAGAAAGCCTCCACTACTGTCATCTGACAATGGCTTTGAAGATTCTAATGATAAATTACCAAAAGCTATAGGTGACAATGCACGCTCTAGAGAACCAGGTTCCGCAAGAATAAAAAGTGGCTCAAACATGTAGCGAGTCTCATCTTGCGGAAAAAAATCTCCAATTCTGTTGGGATCACAGCTTACTGCTCCACTTCTTGTTGTTTGCCATGAACTATCCCAGCCACCAGTCCTCAAACTAGCATCAATTTCACCCTCTCTTGGAAGGGAATGCCCAGTAATTCGAGAGCCAACACAATCCTTCCACATCCCCGGAGTAGGAGAAGACATTTGTGTGAGGACAGTATGCGGTCTACTAGACAGTGATGACGATTGCACTGCATCACTAGATGCTCCTCGTGATATTCGGCGAGCCTTGTTGTAAACAGTAAAAGCAGTCTCCTTGAGAATTACAAGCTCATTCAGTGATGGGCTTGTAACTTTAAAAATGGCATCCACTGTCACAATCTGCAGTACCAATTTAGGAATACTAAAACCAGAAAGTACTAAAATATTTGATATTGATGCCTCATCTACTGTTGCCGAATAGCTCAATGCCTTGGAAACCTGACTGTGCAATAGAGATCTCCTATCTCTGTCTGATTGGAAAATGACCGATCCAATAGAAACAGAAGACTCAATGACAGTCTGTAAAACTGCAATAGGCTCAGGGAAGGGGCACACAACATAAATCACCTGGATACAAAGAACCAACATAATATAGGATGTCAATCACAAACTGTAAAATAGTTTCATAATTATCTTAGGCAATTAGCAGAAAATACATTTTTCAAATAACTATCAAAATAAGGTAAAATTGACTTTCCAGCATACTCAATAGAGTCCCAAATGAATTAAGTTAAGAAAGCTTTGCAACTTAGGTTAATAAAAAATTTATCCAGAAATAGGAACACCAGTAAATTTCCATAATCAGGAAAGAAAAAGAACAGGTCTAAATACAAAAGTAACTGAAGGCCTACTTTACTCACCGTTGAAGGACCACTACTTCCTTCTTTTGCGTTTGTGGACAAGCAGTGACCAAGTTTCAAACCTCTGAGTGCCTTTGAGAGAGACTTAAGGTAGCTTGTCAGGTCCCAGCCATTCGAAAGAGAGAGAAAATAATCACTTATTGAGCTCACAAGAGATGCATTCCTGCTTTCTATCTTCATTGCTTGAGGGCAATCAAGTAGGACAAACCCAGGAGATGGCCTTCTCCCAGAGTCCACCTCCATTTGGTTCCCAACAATCTGGGGTAAATGAGTTCCCAGTTTGCATGTTTCATAGACTGGAGAAAAGGAAGCAAAAGGTAGAATTAAAACACACAGAAAAAGGGGAGGGGTAAGAGATCAGGTGGAAGACAAATATTTTTCTCTTTCTAAACAGAGAACATCTGAAAGCATGCAAATTCACCATAGATAACTGAGTTATGCACAAACTTTTATTTTCCATTCAAGTAATAACTCCTAAATGTCTCTTTGAAATTTGAATTTACACATTTTCAGGGGTTGACTAGTCAATGTATGACTTCAACATAATTTATACTGTTTAAAAGCCTATGTGGCAGAATTATTTCATAACATTAGGTATTCCCTTGTGTGATTGTGAGTTTGATAAAATGTTAGAGCTTCTTCATCCTTATCTAATGATGGGATACCATCACTAAGATGATGATGCAGAACCAAGAGAAACTTAAAAGTAGGATCTACAATTCTACATTTTTGTAAGGGAACTATTATTAACACTCCAAAAATCTCATTCTACACTCCTCACAAATGTAGTTTTCTTACTAATTATAGAAAGTTTGGAGTGCAAAATGAGATTTTTGGAGTGCCAATAACAATTCCCTTTTGTAAAGGCAGATTGTGAGTTTCTTTGCTATGATACTTCAGGCAATTGTGTAACAGACAACAATAACAATTCAAATCTTGTAAACCCAAAAAGCGGGTGATAATAACCTCAATTGAAGCAAACAACCACTTACCAGTTCCTAGTTGTTGGAAAAAATCAGCAGCAGCAGATGTAAGGGGATCAATGTCTGGACATACAACAGAATAAGTAATCTGCAACAATCAATAAACAGAAAGTTGAAGAAATTATTGGCAATTACAAGCATCTTAAATATTCTTCCAACAATTGGTATATACAGAGATAACAGCATAAATAATTTCTATCTGGCGTTTGTTGCAAATTTGGTTCGATGAACTTACAGGTTTTTGTAGAGCATATGGCTCAAGCGGAGCCTTTTCCCAATGTTTCAGAGAGCTTGCTGATGTCTTAAGCCAGTCATCCTGATACCTAATACACAAATGATCATTTGCACATTTCTCTGTATGTGACTCACGCAAAATGAGGTAGAATAATTATTCCAAATATGGCAACAAATTCTTATCCTCTAGAAAATCAGTAAGAAGATGCCACAACCATTTCAACAAGCTATTTTTCTATCCTAACTATCATTTTCTTTTGACCATCAATAAGTTTAATACAGAACTACTGACAGTTTCATGAATCCTGAGGTGGTTTCTCATGGGCATTCAATGGCTAATGACTTCATACAAGGCTAGAACCAAAATAATTGCACAAAAGGGACAATTGACATATTTCCTAGGCTGAACACTTTTCAAAAGGTCTGGTATATTGAAACTACGCGTATACATATTACTTGTCAATGAGGGCTTTACCACCCACCACGAAGCAAAGCCAAAGCCTTTTGGATAGAAGTGCACACCTCACCAAATCCTTTGAAAACACCGGTAAATCATATTACAATAACCTTTTGAGATGTATGGTTACATTACCAAAATGCAAGATCTTTTATTTTATCTGAGGTCCACCTAGATGAAAGAGATTGCATTGGTCGCATTTGCACTTGATAGAAATAGCACTCATGAGGGATTTACTCTCGTGTATTTATATAATTTTGTCTGGTTGCAGGGAGCTATAAGTTGATTAAAAATAAGGCAGCCAAATGATAATTATCTTTGGGGTTAGTATGATGTTACTCGGCTATTTCAACTCTCAACCTTCTCTATCCAGGAGGTCATAGAATCCTCCATACTATGTTGAATATGCCTCCTTATATATGAATCCTTGCTCTTAAACAAGTCAAAATCGATGCCTAATCTCACTTCCAGATGTTGTAAAAAATAGTTGTGGACACACATACCCAACAAGTATAGCAGGCAACGGATTAACAAAAAGTGTAGGTCTTAGCCGGGAGCATGTCTGCAGGTCAGACTCAGAAGTGCAGTTGTCTTGGTTTGATCTTCTTTGGGATGTCTCTTCCGCTTTTACTACCATCCATTGCACTGGAAACTGTTGAACCTCAAACTGTTAAATACATTAAAATCAACCACCTCATCAAGTACATACAAGCAAACAATACCTTTAATGTAAGTTGATCCAGCAGAACAAGACGGAGATGGGCTCAATGGTTCTCCAATAGAAGGTGCAACATCTCTACATTCACTTATAGCGGACTCAGCAGAATATACATCAAGTGTGCTCTCACCTGATTGGTTGCGACCTCTACACCAATCAGTGACTGACATTGGCCCATCCAGAATACCAAATGCAGACTTTAGTGCCGTCTTTATGTCAGACTGCAGCAAACTAATCACAGACGAAGCATGAACCTGAAATGGAGGGAACAAGAGTCATGCTCTAATATCTGTTTCATCAATATATTAAACATAACCCGATAGTAAGGTCACAAAAAGAATCTACAAGGTAAAAGTGTAATATACAGAATACAATAATTGACAAACCTAATAGACTTGTCACATAATATCATTGTCACAGAAAGAACTAAAAACCCAACCACGAGGTTGCTTTTCTACAAAACAAGTAATAACTGGAACTGGCATAACATGGTTTCTTTGAAAATAACATTAAATTGACCTGGAGGAGGACATCTTTAAGAAAAGGACTTGCAAGCTTAAAGGGAACTATTTAACACTGCTACTAAAAGCATGACAGTTAAGTAACTCAACTTAAATCCTATTATAGATGCCAAAGCACTGCATGTCCATTGATTCAATCAGTCTGTTAGGAATCTAGCTCAATTATCCAAGAAAGTTTTGACATTATCTAGTTAGACTTTAATAAATCTTCACCTCCATAGTAGTCTGTACCCGTAATTTGTAAGGCATAAGTAAATTTAATTTAGTGCAGTTCCTATAATAACTATTACCTAATAATAATATACTAATCCAAGGTTCATATATAATCAATCTCAAAGTCTCTATACTAAAGATCAGCATGAGCATGCTACTGGAACAAGAACATCAATTTTCTGCGTAGAAGAACACCATATATAAGTTTATAACAAAAGCTTACATCTGCAGAGAGTGGATCAACTAACTCCACACCAGCAATGTCCAGGGAGTGACAAGAAGCCAGTGTGCCCCCACAACCTGCATGGACCATAGAAGGCCCACAAGAAAATCCCTTCCTCCATTGCTCTTGTAATGCCAGCCAACCATAAGGACCATCACCACAATCTGAGTCTAGGGCCAAATCAACAAAGGATGTAGCTTGCTGTACAAGTAATGTAAATCCATCCAGAAGTTCCTGAAGTGGTTGTCTTTGCCCATAAGATGGTAAACTTTCTTCATTGAAGGAAGAATGAGGCAAAGACGGGCTAATTTCTTTACTAGATGAACTTGTGGGTTTAGGGGCTCTAGGAGCTCCTACAGTGCGCCAGACACCCACAGGTGCATTAGGATGCCCATCTGTCATTCCTCTATCAATATCACCAGCAATTCTAACGGGTATCAATTCTTTCCTCTTCGCCTCATACTTTCCAGACATGTTTTCTGGCATGACACTTTGGTCACCTGGCAGACTACTGAAACCAGTAGATGAGAGACTGCTTGAAGACAAAAGGGTGTGCCTTATTCTACACATTGAAGTTTGAAATAGAATGCACTCAACTTCAGTTGCAAGAATGGTCCTCATAGACAGAAAGGGATTTTCTGACTCAAATCTGCCTTCAGTGATTTTCCTCTGGGCCACTTTAACAGCATTTGTAGAATTGAGAATTGGGAAAGGAGATGATGCTGCACCATCAGGGGCGAGCACAATTCCATTACTACCTGTAAGCAATCTTCCATCTTGTTGATCTTTTCCACTCTCCACATGAGTGTAATAATTCTTCGACCGGATAATATTGCTTGCATCCTTCTTTCCAGGGCATGATTTTGAATTTATTGGCATGCCAGTCTTCTCATCAGATCCATCAAAGCAAGAAGGTGGTGTTGGACCATATGTGTAACTGCTTGAGTTTGAATTTGAACTCTCCGCTTTTCGAGATTTTGGCAAGTATGGGCTTCTAAAAACGGACGATGAAACTTCACTTGTAGGTGTTTCAACAGCTCCATATTCAGGAGCAAATGTCATCAGTGCCTCAGCTTTTATTATATGATCGAATTCACTTATATTAGATGCTGAAGAGCAGTTGACTGGAGCTGAGGACAGCACACTATTTATGACTTCTTGATTTTTAATGAGCGGCTCTTCCATGGCTGCTGGAGGGGGTGGAATAAAGCTTTCAAAGGATGGAAAGCCGTCAGACAAAAGCAACTGATCAGAAACATCCATCATCCCAACTGGATTGTCAACTACATCGCCAGGGTCTGGTGCAGAAAACATGAGAGACTGAGATTCGGCACTTCCTGGGGGCTTCACAAAACAAAGAAACGGGATCAGATCAAAAGAACCACAATCATGTCAATACAAGGAAAGGCGGGGACAACACAATGCAGGTATAAGAACACCTCCCCCACACCCAGGGGTGTAAGAAAAGGCGAGAAGAAAACTTATTACTCAATTCAAGTAATATACAAGGCTTGAATCACACATATCAATCCATATGAATGTCATCCTTAAAGTCCATATATCTGGTATCGGATCTTAATATCAACTTACTGATAAATAACAATATCCTCCACCGTCAAATAAAGCTTGACCTCATCATTGTCAAAGACATTAAATTAATATATATATCAAGCAAAAACATATTGCAACACCAACTGCAAACAAGAAGCCTTGTAAATGAAAATCCTGGAAATATGCACTGCTTTATGATGTCAGACAGGATAAGAAAATACCTCCCCAAAAGGCAAAACATCATCTTCAAAGAGGTCACCGAAATCTCCAAATTCATTAATCAAAGCATGGATATCGGTGCCATCTCTGTCATCAACATCCCAATCCCAATGAGATCCAATCTGCTCATTTGCAAGTCCAGGGATTACTGAGTTGCTAATTTCCATGGAACTAAAATCAGAGTTGTATGCATCCTGCAGAGAAGCACTTGTAGCTGTACCTACTTCAGCAAATGAATCTGCCATTCCAGCTCGCGGACGCTTAAAACCCTGTAGATAAATAATAATCATTTATCCCATAAACTCACCTCACATAAACAAGCAATAATATTAGGGAATCTGTAATAAGAACTTTGAAGCAAACACAGTCTGATACAAAGTCATGTTCCCATTCACTATTTATCAACATGAAATACTAGGTCTTGATACAGTCAAGTTCACATTAACTATTGATATACATTTGAGTACGCATTTTTTAAGGCTTCTTATCCAAAATGGTCTCTGAGATTGGTATAACTCCTCATTTTGGTCCCTGAGATTGTCCGCCTCAATCATTTTGGTCATTCTGTGAGAAATCTCCGTTAAATTGAGGATATTTTTGTCAAATCAGCCCCTCCCCCTAAACTAGTGGTTTCTTCAATTTAACAGAGATTTTTAGCAGGAGAACCAAAATGATTGATGGTGGAAAATTTTAGGGACCACTTCTATCGATTTTAAATCTTAGGGACCAAAAAGTGAGGAGTTTTGACAACCTCAGGGACCATTTTGGCCAAAAATCCTTCTTTTTTTTTAATTCCCAAACGATGTGCAAATGCTGTGATTTTTTTACATTTGATTTTTTTTTTCTTCAACAGACAATAAATTGCTAATAAAAAGCCTGATTAATGGATAGATGAGATACCGATTTGGAGATATCATTTCCCAACCGATCATTAAAAGATAACCCAGACTGTCTACAGGTTAAAGAATCGGCATCTGCCTCTAGTTCACTGGCTCCTGTAGCCATCATGTAATCACTATCGCTGGAGCTGCTGCTTATGCTACTAATGCTGCTACTATTACTGTTGCTACTACTATTATACCAACGTTGAGTGCGAATCCCATCGGTTTCATTCCAGTCCTCCAAAGGTTCTATGTTTTCAGAACTGCAGAGACCAACGGACAGAAGTAAGAGAAAATACAATTCAGCCACCGTATTTTGACTCTATCTATAGTGATTGTCATAATGAACCTCAGTAATACAGAAGTTTAGGAAAGACTTAAATTATAGGCAAAGGTAGAACATACAGTTTAGAAAATCAAACCAGATTATGTGACAAAAGAATGACAAGCAATATTCTCGATCTAACTTGTGTGTTGATGAAAATGGAAACAACCACTATAATCTCCCAAGAAAATTGCAAATTTAGGTGTACATGTGAGTGTGTATTGAAGCAGTAGAGCGAACCTCAAAATAAACTAAATAAATATACTAAAAAGTCACAATGTGAAAATAAAATTATCTTGGCTCGAGAAACACTTAAATATAAACAATAAATCACTAACCAAAGCATAAAGAAAGATGAGCCAGCCATGGAGGGTCCAATCCAATTTTGTAGCCATAATCTACATGTTTACATCAACAGTTTTAGGTCAAGTAACATGCTAACATATAAGGAGCTAAATAAGAATGAGCAGTGCAATAATTGGACCACATATTATAGTTCTAAACAGTTTTGAACCTTGCACAATATAGTAATAAAATCATATTTCATATCGGTGCTTGCGAAGCATCCAAGTTATTCTTCTTGCCTAAGTTCCTAAGCTCCTAAAATATCTTAGCACGTACATATGTACAGAAAACACCCAGTGGGGTTAGACAATTGCCTCCAATTTGAGCCAAGCTCGATATAATGTTAAGAAATTTAACTCATCAATTGCAGCAACACCAGGCACAGAAAAACTAAAGGTACCTCTTCAGAGATGATCTGGCCACTTGCAAGGCCGGGACAAGCACTGCCTCAGCCGGATATACAAATGTTTTTTCATAAACCGATGAATTATCCAATGCCAACTTCTGATCACCTCTTCCCAAAGCAGGAGATTCAGAAAGGTTATGCTTTCCTGTATTTCTTAAGGAGCTTGAGTTTGCTTGCAAGGACCTGTCACTTCCAGGTCTAGGACAACCAAGGGTAACTTCAACATAGCAATTTTGACCCCTTAGTTGGCAACCAGAACCTTGTGAGGCATGGTTTGCCAAACCAATAAAACCGTTTCCAGTCTTAAACTTGCTAGAACTGCTTGAACAAAACATAATCATTAATATAATAATATTTTGTTTCTTATAAAGGAAGAAGTGCTAGTCAAAATAGTAAGAATAGTTGAGCAGGATGATAAAGGAGTAAATTCAACCTAAAATACACTTGTTTGACAAGATCACTTGGACAGCATCCAGTTAGCCTACCACACATTCCATGAGGAGAAACAATCACTGCGACCACCAATTCAATACACAATCAATGATGATTAGATTGTCAGTTGATAACATAAAGAACAACAGCCTTTTCAGGTCAAATTTCGTATACTAATCTGATTTTGTACTCCATTTAACAAAATGCAAACTGGATTAGAAAATCTGAGCAGATCCATCTCCCTATGTTCAAACTCAAATCGCAATTTAAAGGACATTGTTAAAGAGTTCTAGCACACCTCAAAGTAAATTGGGAACTAGAAGCATGGTATAGAAAGTAGACCAACCTGGAAGCCCACAACCACTATTTTTGGAAGAATGCTTTAGTTTTCTCTCTAGATCACCATTGGAAAGTGCTCGGACATGCCTATAAACATAAAGCACAAAAGAATCTGCTTGAACAAGTATCACACAAAATTTGCCAGTATAAAGTATGGTGTAGTTTTACATACTTTGCAGATACTAAAGCATGCACAAAGATTCCCTCATCAGTGGCAGCAAAGATAAATTCAAATGTAGGCTGCCCTTTCCTGAAAATCATAAATCAATCATTAGGCAACTCAACAAGCATCATGAAAGTACCAATTTATTTGGCAACTAATTATTGTAGAATCGCCCATACATGCATACACAAACCAATAAGGGAAAAAAAAAAGATCATTTACTTGGGAAGATTGTTACTTGTGAACAAGTTCATGTTAAATATAATAAAAACTTTTAACAGTAGCACCCGCACCCCCCAACCACCAACTAAAAGATGTAGGCAGTCAGATGATTTATCTGAAAATAACTTATATAATTAAGTTGAGGAACCAAGGCTATGATGATTTGAGATTGAGATGAAATAATAAAGCATTGAATAGCAGACTAAATATTTATCATTGTCATTAAATGCTGGTTATCACTGCCATCGTTCTTATTGAAAAATACGACTTTATAAAGCCTTTCTACCACTGGAATTGAAATTGAATGCATAAATTACCTGAGAAGCTCTTCACTTTCTGATGGGTGGAACTTTGAAAATACATCTCCAAATCTCATGTAGGCAAGTCCAGATAGTGCTCTGTAAATACCAAGAAAATCATTGTCAAGATACTAGTGAGAGGACTTTACTGCTTGGGTTTTCGCTGATTGATAAGCACTGACCTTTCTATACGATTCCTTAAAGCCTGAGAAAGGGCAGCTGCAACCTCTTCTGAGTCCCCAGGGGACATCCAAAGTCCAGATGCAACAACTTCTCACCAAAAATTTATAAAATTAAAATATAACTTAGCAGATACAATTTTATACCATAATAAATCTACTATTTGGCTATTGTACAAAACCATGATAACAAAAACCAAACACATAGTACCTCTTAATTTAGAGACTGCAGCTTGAGCAGAGTCAGCAACAGTTGAATGCCGCCCAGGAAGAAAAAGCCAGAGTTTAATTTTCTCATCTGTGCATGTTGTATAAAGCAGCAGTTAAGTAACCAAATTTTTGTCACCCATAGCACACGGAATTTATGGCATCTTTCTCCCTATTCTGTTAAACAAGTATCAAATGAGCATCCACCCCAAGTCCCAACAACTAAGCCATTAGGTATACAAGACCATTTCATATTTGTACTTATATTATATTATATCTACAACCAGTATGGGATTTATTTCTTCAACATTACCAACCAAAAAGTTATGTGTACCAAGGAACTAAAGGATCCATTTCTCACCTGGATTGTGCACACCTTGAGATGGATCCCAAGGCCCAACAAAGGAATTGGTCCATGTGCTGAGAAATCCATCCTTCTGCAACTGTACATGTGATGAAAGTACCAGCCGTGTGGCAGCATCTTTCGCACTGCTCAACAGTGCAAATGAGAGTTAGCTTTGATAATGTTTAGAGAGCATGTCAAAGAGAGTAAGCTTTGCTAATGCTTAGAGACCATGACAGAGAGCCTTTTGCCTAACTATTGGGAAACTAAGAAGAAAGATACGGGGTGGATTTTTACCTTTTATCTGGTAGTGGGATCAACTCAGACTCATGGGGAAGCAACTGAAACCATGATACTTGATGAAAACCGCCCTGTTGAAGCAATCAATATTCTATTAACTAGCATAGCCATCATGCAAATATTTTTGGAGGATTATATTCTTTTCAAATAAGAACTAGAGAAATATAGCTCTCTCTCTCTCTCTCTCTGACACCCACTGAAAAAGGAAATCTCATCTCCTTCAAACCCGACTGTCTACTCTCTTTCCCTGTACAAAGATAAACGGCTTTCTTGACGATGACACATTATTTTCTTCAGCAGTAAAAACAGGGTAAATTTAAGGGGGTTTATTTTGTATGTTAATATCACAATCATACATCTTCTGCATGTATATGTTTTACCTCCTCACACAGATTTTTTATTAAGATCCATTTTGAATTGTAATGTAAGAAAGCAATGAATCAAAGAAAAGAAGTATTCATACGTATCATGATTGAATTTACCATATGACAACATCAATATAATAAAGAAGGATTTGCAACAAAACAACCAAATGCTTGTCTTTTGTAGCCTCAGATATCACAATAAAATTAATCAACAAGAATTAATAAGAGATTGACAAAATACATGGTTGCAAATGATCAATCATGGTTCCATTTATCATCAAAGTGGGTTTTGTTGTATTTTATGCATGAGTGGAAACGATTCTAACAAATTACGGCATAAGTGAAGAAACAAACAATATCAAAATAAGAACTCAAGAGATTAACGTGGTTCGGCGTAAAAGCCTACGTACGTCCACGGGCAAAGCACGACAAGGAATTTCACTAAACAAATGGAGATTGCAAAAGAGTGTGACTCTCACAACCCAAATCCCACAAATTACAAACCCTAAACCAAACGAGTAGAGAATCCAAACAATCAGAAGAGATTATCCCAAATTGTTCTCAAACTCTCGAACTCACAAATTGACTCTCACCAAATTGCCACGCAAATAAGCAACACTCTCATAACTCCAAACGGTGACCTCCACCCAAAACACAATTACAGAAAACTCCCTAGAACAATGATGCCAGCACACAAAATAAAACTACCCCCAAGGTCTTATTTATAGTGCATAGGACTTAGGTTTCAATAAGAATCCTAATCCTAATTGGAAGTAAATCCAAATCCTAATCAAATGGTTAATCAACAAAATCTCTCCACCATGCAGGAAATCCAACCAAGAAGTCAAAATCAAAAACAGACAGGACACTAAAACGAAATAGGTAACACAAACCTAATTTATGCATCATCCTAATTTTGAGCCGTAAATCACAACAGGGTTACCTCCCTAACTCCCAATATAATGGTGTCAGGTTATTATTAGCTTTCCTTATCCAGCGGGTTAGAATGAAGAACAGAGGGAAGCAATTGAAGTTGATTGGTTAAGGTGAGAAAATGCGTAGCGTCCATTTTTCCTCTCTCCATGATCATTTCAAAAGGTAATTGGTTCCTCTCATAGTCTTGAAAAATTATTACAACCCTAGGATCTAATAACAATATCAATTAAAAGAGGAAATAAAAAAAAAATTAGTAAGGAAGCTACAACTAACATAGAGAGTAATTAAAGACATACAGTGTATGTTATGCAATATAAAGCAATTGTTTCTCTAGTTATGTCAGATGCATTTCAGCTGTTAGATGGTAAAACAATTTAAGGACTACACATCTGTGTTCAATTATGTGGTTGTACTTGTATATGTGGCTCCTGAACAGAATCCATATACTAACAGTAATAAAGGGTTTTTCTCTCTTTTATTTAGTTAGCATTTCGGATTATATTAGGCGATATTTTCTTTGTATTAATCGTTACACATTAAAAAGATCTTTTGTGGTCACTCTTCTTTTTCTCTTGCAAAGTTATAAAATATAACTGCATTCAAGCCATGATGCAATGCAAGTATGCCATATTAAGAATGAACTCAATAAACGAAACTTTAAGAATTCAAAGCTAACGAAACGAATGAAGAGAAGAGAATGGGGATAAATGAACATACGATTTTGAAAACATTCGTCCACATTCCTTTTGAATATGATGGTAAAGCTGCAAAGCTCCTTGCCCCTCAGTTATTTACTACTCAGGACCCTTCTTTTATGATACTAAACTCATATCAAATCCAATCCCCAAGCATCTCTCACCTCTGCAAATAACACCACAATGAAAATTCATACACGTTTCCAACGCAGAGAAAAATATAGCAAATTAAGAAAATTGTTTCCATAATGAAAATTCATACACGCTTCTAAACCCTATCTCTGTGTAAAGAGCTACAAACCCTAACAACCCGTTTGGTGGCAACAAATGGAGAGGGAAAACAAATTGAAAATTTGAAATTTCAGATACAAGCTGCACGATTTCGTATGCATCTCTTTCCCAATTCCGAAGATTTTCTTGGCAACGGAAAGACGGAGAGAAAAAGGAAGAAAATTTGCAATAGAACATAAGCGTACCTTGTGTGCTGTTTGGTTACCGGGAAAATTCAATCGGGGATTTTCTAACAGAGGGGTTTTCTTCTTCACTCAAGTCCCAACAGTCCAAGTGAAATGAATTTTGGATCGAATCAAGTAGAAATAATTATAGAGCGTCGGATCTCGTCCGGATCCTATCACGCACTCATTCGGATCCTTTATGTCACTCTCATCTTACGGGAGCTGCGGTAGAAATAAAATATGAATGTTTGTTTTTATTTGTCCGCAACCCGATGGGTTAACGTTGCGGATCCTGGTTCGTTCCTTACCCCTTGTCCAATTACAAGATCCAATTAGGCTCTTCCATACCATTAAAACTGCACGAGGCCCAAATGAAACTTCAAATTTCTTTGGACCACAAGGACACTCTTGCCCCATACAGTAACCACAAGCTCAAGAGTTAACACAAATGGCATTGGGAAAAGGATGGATGAAATTTTAGGTTTTTTAAAGTACGAGAGGGTGATTCAAACTTCGGTTCAAGATCCTTTTGCCGCATCATCTTACTAAGTTTGAGTTAACTATGTATAAAATCCAACAAGTCAATTGCGAAGCGGGTGTTACGTTGTAGTTATCTCAGGTTAATTTTGTTTTCATATGTTTTCTCTAACTATTATGTATCATTTCTTCAAAAAAGACTATTATGTATCAGAGCGTCTGATTAAAAGTGTTTAATGAAGTTAAAATATTTACACCAAACTTTTCCATGTCCACCATTATTTGGGCTGATGATATGCAGTATCAAATTTATTACAAACCCTTTCTTGGACATCACAAAGTTACTTCAAATACAAATTTTTGCGTAGCCTCCAAGTAATTTGGGCTGATGATATGCAGTATCAAATTTATTACAAACCCTTTCTTGGACATCACAAAGTTACTTCAAATACAAATTTTTGTGTAGCCTCCAAGTAATTTAAGCACATATAAATAACCCTTCACTTTAAGCGCGGCTCTTATGCTGTGAACCATAATCTCTCACTCTCTCTCAGTCTCAAATTTCTCCAGCACAGTAGCAAAAAATTAAAAAACCATGCAGGCAGTGGCAAAGCTGAGCAAGAATCTCCCCCGCCCTCTCTTCCTCCTCCTCGCTCCCAGAACCTTAACCACCCTCACTTCTTCTTCTTCTTTATCACACTCGCTATCCTCACAGGGCTGTGACTCCGCCATCATGCAGACCACAAACACGTGTCTCACCGGAAGAACTCTACTTCGTTCTCCCTGGTCCGCCATTCAATACCGCGGAGCCGTCGTCCAGGGCGCTGATGTAAGTTCCTGAATCCGTTTTGGTTTTTCATACTATGTATACGAATTTTTTGAGTTGTAACTGTTGTTTGTAATCATGGGTATTCTGCAGGTAAAACCTGGAAATATCATTGAAAGGAATGGTGGGTTTGGAATTTCTTTGCGTTCAGTTTGAATTTTCGTTCAAAGTTTAAATTTTTACTAACCAAGTTTGTGAACATTGAAAAATATTGCGTCGCGGTCGGGGTTATGGTTTGCAATACCTTGTTCAGATCGTATTTATCAGGTGAGTTTGCTTATTATCTCTTTTAATGGTGATTGGTGTTGTTTATTTGTATTATGGGGTTTATTGTTGCATAATTTGTTGTTATTTAGGTGTTAAAGGCGGAGCATTCACATGAAGGACGGGGAAAAGCGGTTGTTAAGGTGTGTTTCTGACCATATCGTTATTAGAATTTTGCTCACAAGCTGTGATTGTAATTTACCAAGCTGATATCTTAAGCTGTGTTTTCGTTGCAGGTGGAGGTTCGTGACCTTGACTCGGGGAACAAGACATCCCTACGATTGTCCACGGATGAGCAACTCGATAGTATGAAACTTTAACTTTGTAAATTCCTATTACTACTAGTTGCTTAATTGTCTACGATGTTCATAAATGGACGGTCAATGTTACCATTATTTGGTTGTCGTATCATCTTAGTTTCTTGGATATGTATTTATGCATTGCCCGTCATAATTCTTTTTTTTTTTGTTTCAAGCCGTTTTTAATGTCTGTTTTGATAATACTGACGAACTCCAGTTGGCCGAGTTCCTTTAATCTTAATCATGTGCCATTGTTTGAGCTATTAAGCATGTGGTGCTTAAGATGATAAATCTCACATAAATTTGCTGCAGAGGTATTTGTTGAATCAAAAACTTACGTTTACATGTGCACAGACCGTGATGGCATAGTATGTTTGATAGAGTGAGTTTTATATGTTATCAAAATTTCCTTCTAGCATCACCTTCCTTTTCACTTTCTGCTGTTAATTTCCCTTTAATAATGTGTTCTGTTTTTAATTCTTATCAGCCCTGATACACTTGATCAACTCGATGTGCCGGAGGACTTGTTTGCAAAGAAGGCTAAATACCTACAAGGTCGATACTTATTAGAGTACATGTTCCTTTTTGTTCAGTTATTTTCCATGATATTTACTTTGTTTCTTTTTCCTTCTTGTCCGTCATCCAAACTATTGTTGATTGCCATGTATCTAAAATATGTTATTCACCGTGAATAGAGGAAATGAAAGTGACAGTGGAGCTGTATAATGATAAACCTCTATCCGTTAAAGTTCCAAAACACGTGACGTGCGTTGTCAAGGAAGCACAAACTCCTGTGAGGGGGACTGCACAAGCACCTAAGTATGTTTTCATTGTGAAATATTATTGCTTGTTCAGGCTTCGCATCACTACTTGTTTTCTCTTCCAGTATCTGTATTTATGGAAGTTAGTACATTGTGAGTATGCAATTGAACAAAAAAAACCCTGCAATTCCTAAACCATTGATTTCTCAATTAACCTGTGAAACTAAAGCTTGCTAACATAAGACCTTTTAATCATCATGGACTTGCCTCCATCAAGGCATCAAGTGACACCTTTATGTGTGCTGGTTTGAGGACTTTGCTACAGTTGATCACGATCGGGTTGTTTATTATCTGGTGTACTTTGCATTCCCTTTTCTCCTACGAATCTTGTAGCTAAATTCTGAAGCAGTTTTCGGTTCCCATGTTGACACTAGTATACACTGTAATAGTATTATACCATTTGCGCGCTTTTGCTATTCCCTTGATATTTCTCTCAAATGCAGGGAAATATTAGCTGTGATGGAACAGGGCTTCACTGTCAAAGTAAGATTAATTTTTCTGAATACATTCGATGTTTAAATTTACTCATCTTCGTAGCTAATGTTTGTGTTTAATGTTTTTCGTAAATTTTCTTTTCGAACTTCTCCTAGGTACCACCTCACATCGTAGAAGGTGAAGCTGTGGTTGTTGACACAGGTGACGACTCTTATGTTAAAAGGTAATTTTATGGTTATCTCTGTGTGACATGTTTCACATCCTTGTAAGTTTCTGTTTTCTTGCACGGTTAAATATAAGATGAACTTTTATAAAATATTTATAGACCAGATGCGTCTTCATACTCAACCGCCAGCGGCTAGCTCTGACGGGCTCCCAGTTTCCTGGGCTCTGCTCGCTCGGAAATGTGGTGGTTGGGGCAACTATATCATACAAGATAGGCTGATGATTGAGATGTTGAAGTTAATGCCTGTACAATCGTAACTCTCCTCGCGCACTGTGAAGCGTTTTTGGATTTTGCAGCAAGTCTGTTCCCTTATTTCGTTTCTTTTTTCGTTTTGGTATCAGGGCCAAGCCATAATGCTTAATATCATTGTTTCGATTGGATGGAGAGGTGGAGATTCAATTGCTCAGCTCCACGATGACTGATTTCTTACCATCTTGACGTATAGCTGATTCAAAGTGATGTACATTTACTCGCACAACAAGTTTGGCAGCGGAGATGATACCGCTCTTTAGGCAGGATGATAGTTTTGCTCTTTGACTTGCTGAACAATTGTTTTTCTTGGTGCAGTTTAGTTTATCAGTAAGAAAAAAGTTTCGCATTTTTATTAAACTAATGTTTTCGCTTAATCTTTGACGGAAAGTGTTAAAATCTAAAAATCTTCGCCTAAGTAGGTTAAAGACTAAGTATGTCGAGTGGAAGTTCAGTGGAATAGGTGTCCGACTCCAAATGGGGTCGGGGTTAGGAATGGAAATCAAAAAGCACCTAAGAGTGAAATTGGTAAGACTAAACCAGAATAATCCATAAGGAGCTTCATAAGACAGTAATTTTATGCACTAAAGTCTAATGAATGCACAGCTCTCCTCATTTGATGTGCAACGTGAGAAGAGAGGTAAGCTCAGATTGGGTATACACCACGTTGCACCAAAGTTCTCTCCAACACAAGGGATCCAAGATGTCGACATAATTTTGGTTTACCCAAGTGGTTTAAGCTTATAATTCATTCCAACAAACAAATTCACTGGGGATTTACGCCCTCAATCAAAAACATAATTATTTAACATGATCATGCACTACAAGGAACACAAACTATAAACTTGCAGATTATGATATGCAAAACCCTTGACGCTTCAAAACGCCAAACCCCGGTTTATACTGTGGTGTACAAAACTCATTATTTCACTTCGACATTCATTCCTTGTCCAATTGTTCCTAACGAGAGGATCCCTCTCAAGTACTCAACTTCAAAATCAATAAGACGGGGTGTAATCCTCCTACAATTCCAGTCACACCCGAAAAATTACTAGTACAAATATCATAAATTCCAGTAAATCCTACTCCCAACTCCGATATTAGAATTCCCAATAATTAGTTTGACTTTGTAGGTGTGTTTTCGCAGAACAGGACTACAACACAACTAGAAAAATTATTGTTTGAAGTTTGAACTCAACTCCAGCAGAAATATCCGCCCACGAAGAAAACTACAACCCAAAGTTCTTTTCCAGCAGAAATATCCGCCCACGAAGAAAACTACAACCCAAAGTTCTTTTCCAACTTCTGGATCTGGTTGAGGAATATCCATGTCATCTGCACAATGAAACACCAAACAATTAGAATATCATCAAGAAAAATGTCCGAGGCATTCAAAAGTAAATGAAAGGCCACTTGCAATGTGAGAAAGAGAGAGTACCATGACATGGGGGGCAATTCTAACACAATATACAGGAAACCCAGTGTAAAATTTCAATGGACCTCCTGCTTTCAGGGTTTTCATGGCACAATCAAAAGAGCCAGTGTATGGATACTTTCCCTCAGCATCAGGCTGCATTTTCTGAATTTGGGTTTTCACATAGTCAAAGGGCAAACTGCAAGCAGCAGCGAAAAACCCTGAAACGGTGCTGGCACCTACAAAGATAAAGGAAGCACATGTCAATTCAACGATAATCATACGCCTAATATTAACCACCGAATGGAGAGAATAAGAGTTAACATTCCATTACTATGTAGGTGGCCATAAGCATAGGCCAAAACTAGAAAGTTCATTAACTGCTTTTTGCAGGACAGGATTGGATGAAATACCATGTAAATTATTTAATGGCATGCCACCAACTCATTAAAAGGAAACAAAAATATAGTTTCACTTTTTGGTCATAAAATATAATTTCAATTTGATAATGTAGATACAAAGGAAAGAGAGAGAGAGAGAGAGAGAGAGAGAGAGAGAGAGAGATCAACATTCAAATAGAATAACTGGAAAAGAAAATATCATCGATACCCCTCAACTATCAAAATTCACAATCTTAAACAAGATGAACTCAAAATCTGTACGTGGACCGGCCTAGGGTCATAATAAGACTCAGGAAAATCTGTCCAACTTCTCTACAGATCAACCATCACCATTCATAGTTGCCAATGACAATGTTGTTCAATAATAAATTCTGGACTAAAATGAGAGATTTTGGCTATATAGGTTTAACTCTACAATGTTCATTGTTTATTCCAAATCTTTCCTCACATAAAGCAAAACCTGCCCTAATATATGAAGTCCATTACTCTTCATTCCATGTTAACAATACTGGATATTTTCATTACTCACAAAAAGGATCGGTCATATAAAGAGTAGATTGAACAAAGTCAAGCCTAATTTCAATCACATCCAAAATAATTTAAAACAGAAGAGAATCACATTTTTATACTACTTGCAAAGAACCTTACCCAAGACAGTAGCACCTTCACCAAATCCAAGGGAATCCTTAAAAAATTCAACACTTTGATCATAAGAGGCAAGCATTCCCATGTTCAATGCCATTGCTCTAACTACAGTAGGACCTGCACCTTTCCAAAGTGCCAAAACCCCTTCATCTGCAGTAATACGATATAGAGCATGGAAAGCATTTGTGTAGTTACGGCGCTGAGCAGCAGGCAAAGTAGCATCAGCTTGCATACGAATGAGTGCTAAATCTGCTGGACTTCCAACAGATGCTCCAATGGCACCAGCAGTTAGCCCACACAAGGCTTTCTGGTATAGAGGTAGAGGCTTCCCATCATTGGCCTCAATTGCTTTGTTTGTCAGAATCCTGAACAAGTTTATCAGATTCAGATTAACAAGATGATCTAAAAAACAATGTACATATAAAATCACAATATCACATGACAAAAGTACATAAAAAGATCTAGAAAATGAAACTAAACAAAGGCAAATCTTTCACTAAAAATTTTAAAAGCTTTCAAAAGCTTACTTAAGTCTGGATTTTGCAACAGACTCACCTGAATGATCCAAGACGAGCTGTGGTATATGTAGCTTGTCTTAGTAGCCCAGCAGAGAGTCCCTGCTCATAGAATTTCAGTTTAGATAAACTATCATTGTAACACATGAACTTAAGTCAATCAATCAGCACACGTAAAATCAAGAACTTTAAATCAATAAAAAAACCTTCTTCCACATTTCGAACCTCAAATCTGACAATAAAATGACCTTAGATTGCACTAGGATCCAGGAAGCAGAGAGATGGGATTTGGAATACAATTTTAAGTTTAAATTGGTTGGAATTAGTATGAAAGACAACACTTTTTAGTCAAATACATGGATGAACTAAAACTTAAGTGGATGATGAATTTGATAACGGCTTGATAAAATGTGTTAATCGAAAGCCTATATCAAGTGATACTTCTGAAAGAGCTTATATTTTTTGGTCGAAACTGAAATAACTTATCTTAGAAACATCTTTACCGATACAAATTCAAATCTAAACACCTTACAAGCATCACTTAATTTGAAATGTCATTCAACACGGGATCAATACCTTATACAAAGCACCAAAGCCTTCCTCTTTAATCATGGTCCTGGTGACCTGGGCAGCTGATCCCTGACCCAATTGAATTCTCACCTGTACCAGCCAAGTTAACAAGAACCCAGAAAGTGTGAGTCCCAATGAACCACATTACAGCACAAATCAAAACAAAAACTTTCAGGGAAAAAAAAAATCCCAGATCTATAAATCATCAAGGAAACGCGATTTCAGCTCAAAAATGGAAGTGAGAATCAATAAAAAAACGAAGGAAAAAAAAAACATGGGTTCAATCCAAATCTCAAAAATGTAAAGAAAGATTCAAACTTTATAGTCCAAAAACTCACCTTGATCATATCAATCGGCTGGATGACACAGGTAGCAAGCATACCAGAGGCTCCGCCATTGACGAAGGGCTTAACGGTGGGCCAAACACCAGATTTGGGCGTACCTTTGTCTCCCATTATTTGGATTGGAAATGAAGAAGTGAGGTGCTCGAAGAAGGTAAAGAAAGGGCGGGGGCTGATTCTGCTTTGGAGTTGCAGAAGAGGAGAAACAAAGAGGCAACTAACAGGCTAGACTGATTGTCTTGCACTCCCAAGTCCCAACAGACCCTCCTCTGCCTCCTTGCTTTCCTCACGACCTGAAAGTTTTTCCTTTAATAAAAGTGGAAAATGAAAATGGAGTTTGTTCTATGACCTCAGATGTCTACCAAATTACAATGGTAAGACTACTTCGGGCCTCTATTCTTTATTTTTAAATTTAAATAAAATTTAATTTTCCATTTGTACAAAATAACTAAAAGAAATGATATTTGTCTTTTGACATAATCAATATTTAAAAAGATAGAGAAAATAGAAAAGTGCATCTCTTAGTGGAAGATTGAACGCTCTTACAAAATTTCTTGCAAAATGTTAATATCTAACTCGCGATTCATGGATATTAAACTTAAAATCTTCTATTAGGGGTATATTCAACTAAACTTTTGTTACTTTTTGAATTCAAAATAGGACCATATCAGTGTGGTTTTTTGTTTTGTTAACTAAATGAAAATGTTCTTGTAATAAAATAATTAGTGCTAATGTGTTGGCCAAAGAGAGTAGCTAGGGAGTCAAATTTGACTGGCCAAAGGAGAATTAGGATCACGATCAATTGCCTTTTTCTCCCTTCCCACATTTTAATAAATGTTCCCCCTAAACCTTTGGAGATGTTATGAGACGATAGAAGAATATTGATAAAGTCAAAATAGTTGCAAGGATCTATTTGGACATAAAGATATGTGCAAAATAATTGATTTAGGTTATGAAACTCTTATACTGATTCCAGAGGCGAAGATAAAGATTTGTATGGATGAGGGTATTCTCAAACAATAAAGTCAAAAACTAAAAAGCTTAAGAATTTAATAAACAAAACACTTACATATATTAATCCATAAATTTTTCATACTAACATACAATATCCCTTAACGTATTTTCATGTTTTGAAAGCGTTGCATGACAACTTCATTACCACTTTAATATTGATACAAATATAAGCAATTCAAGGGGCAAATAAGTAATTAAATTACGCATGTCAATTGGCATGGACGTTAAGAATATTTTTTTCATGCACAGATGCACAGCGTATTACAAAAGGATCGATATTTTCAGGGGAATTCGATGTCTCCAAACGAAGCAGTGTTGGGAGGCTATTTCGGTAAATTCAAAATTAAGATTGGTGTTGCCCATTGTCCGCCTCACGAGGACCTCAGCTTATGCTACCAGCCAAAGGATTATTCACAAACATTAAATTACTAAACTGTCCAGGTTAAGATATTGGATCTGTTTCTCTTATTTTTGGGTGAAATATATTAGAGGATTTAGTAACCAGTTATCGCTAACGTGAGGAGTTTGATTTTTGTGGGAATAACATTTGATACCAACCTTGTGAAAATCGTTCATGTCACTTTCAGTTATGGGGCAGTGATCAACATCAATATATCCTCATAAACTTTCGGCCTTGTTCTTCTTTCTTTTTTTCGATAATAAACGTTAGGATCTAATATCAATGTTTTTGTAAATGTAGATTAAGTCGATTAGTCTGTAACGGTACCTTCCATTTTTATATAAAAAGGTTTTAAGTTCGAATATTTTCCCTTTAATTGATTAATAATTAAAAATCTACACAGTGTTTAGAACATCAATCACATATTTATTATATAACAGATTTAGATGGTATTGGTGTTGTTGATAGTGTGAGGATGTGGAGGGTTGTCTCACGTTAAAAAGTTAATAACATTGTATGTGCTTATAACAAATGGGAACACTTCATAATTAGTTTTATAATGAAAGTTCAATTTTTTTGTGGTATCAGAATAATTTAGTTAAATCACATATTGAGCTCAAAGCAATCCACATGCTCAAACGTCATATAATATACATGTTGTGCACGTATTACACGTAAAGAATGTGTTGAAAATGTAAATCCAACCTCAAAAAACTAATAAATCTTATAAAGTTTGACGCCTTGTTATATTACCATTTAGTTAGTGAAATGTCAACCTACTAAGATGCAAATACTAATTTACTACAATAAAATAATTAGAATCGAAGTTTGCAGTGTATGCTGATTACAAGTGACCAGCAACCACTTGGATCTGTAGTCATTCGTGATATCGTGATGAAGATTAATTATATGTTTATATAAGTACGTTTAATTTACGTGTTCGTGCTCATATGGCATGTGCCATGCAAATTGCAAGGCATCTCATCATATATAGTCACAGTTTATATATTAAAATTAACAAAAAAAAATGTTATTAATCTCACCCTTTTAAAATAGGGGTTTTTTGAAATGGGTCCAAAGTAACTAAAAATTGGACCTATTTCAAATGTCAAAAGTCACTAAAAATTGGACCTATTTCAAAAGGTAATCTATAAAATTGGACCTATTTCAAATTTTCCCCTTAAAAATATTGCAAATTCGCATTAGCTTCCCCCCCCCCCCAAATCCCAACTGCACTCACACCGCGCCCCACTTCGGTGTTTTATCTCACTTGTGGAAATCAATCATGCATGGCTCTGGTGCATATTTGATCTTTATCGATTTCTTTCCTAATAATAAACAATTTAATCTACTCCCCACTTTAGTGTTTTATCTCACTTGTGGAAATCAATCATGCATGGCTCTGGTGCATATTTGATCTTTACCGATTTCTTTCCTAATAATAAACAATTTAATCTACTAACATTATTGTTTAGAAAAAAAAATATATATATTGCAAAGTCTTTTCATGAAAAATAAAAAATCAACAACTCAGACGAGTATAGATTCTCCAAGTTGGTAACTGTGTTGGACGGTTGGATTGTAAACAAAATTTGCAAATTAAACAATGCATCACCAATAAGAGTGAACACGTTTATCAACGTTTAAGTAATAATCCAATCATCAACTTACATATCATTTAGTTTACACAATTTTGTTTACAAATTTAGTCTCCCTAACATCACCTAAAGTTTAATTTCATACCCCGATCACAATCAAGGTTCTTAATCAGGTTCTAATGAAATCGTTGGAATAACCAAAGTTAGATATAATAACGTACGTATGTAATAGCTAGCATGGATGCATGAAAGACAATTGTTCAAGTTGGATTTCTAGATCTAGTCCCTCGCACAGCTCCCCAGGAAAATGGCTCTTTCTTGCTCGTCGGGCAAGACCTTGTTGCTTGATGTGCTGCAAGACAAGTTTATGGTTAGTTTGAAATGTGCCTTTGTGAGGCCTTTGATGTAGGTCTTAAGGCTCACAATCAAAACTAACAAATATTTGTGTGTGCCATTGTTATTTATATAACAAATTCTTGAATAGGTGTGGATTAGGTAGTCTACTTGCACCTCAAGTTATTTAAACTTTTTGTTTATCAAAGGATTGTCGCATATGGGTTAAGTCTGCATTAAGTTTTTTTTCTTGCCTTGTAAACAAGGACTTGTAATTCATAACGTTGTATGTCCAAGATGAAGGGAGTTCAGAGCCCTTTTAACCATTTCCTCGATCAAAGTCTACTTTAATGAAAACATGCTTACTAACTTAAATAGATTCGAATGCAAATGAAACTTTTAAGTAAAAAATAGTTGAAAATGACTTGAATACATGAAGGAAAATGCATTAAACTACAGATCTACTACATATAAGTATAAACAAAAGAGATTGGGGCAAGATTTAACCTTGTCGGGCAACCACTTCTCTTTTGAGTTTACAAGGTTTTGTATGCAGTGAGGGGTGAAAAGTAAATAATTTTATTAGAGGGAATCGATACTACAACACTAAGGGAAAGTAGTAGAACTTCTAAACTTGACAAAAGATAGCTTTCTATGGAGATTCTACGACTGAAAAGGGGAAGTTTTGACAAACTAAGGCTTTAAGGGAAAGTAGTAGAGCTTCTAAACTTGACAAAAGATAGCTTTTTATGGAGATTCTACGACTGAAAAGGGAAAGTTTTGACAAACTAAGGCTTTTCTGGTTTATGGCTTTGTTTGAGAGCAAAGTGAGATGTCTTTTGATTAATTGGTTGAACGTCCTTGTTTATGTTGTCTTTCTCTACTTTTATAGACAATTTGGCCCAACCATCCCAGCTTTGCCTTTAGTTGATAGCTTTCGAAGGACAGTGAGTCATCATCTATTTACTCATTCATGTCATTGAAAAATGCTTTTTGGCTGTTGGTGAGGTGTTCTCTGTTGCCCATCACTTCAAACATAAGCATGTGCCCTATGCCTTTGTTGAAATAGCTTCCAATTTATCTTGGGCCTATCGAATGGGCTCGGGCAAGTCTTCATTTGCTTTTGCATCTATGGGTCTCTATTATCACAAAACCCAATGTTAAATATAAAACCAAACAAGAATAATGCATGGAACCCTAGCTATATTATACTATTAATATATAAAAGAAAAATCTCTCTCAAAACTCCCCCAACTTGAATTATATATCCATTTCGCATATTTAAGGAGAATAGACAGCTAGCATTCAATAATATACATATATAGATGTGCCAAGAAAACACATGCTCTACTTGTCCCATTTGTTGTGGTTGCAGACCAACCAATATTTTACTAGTAATAATTCAAAAGGTGCACTCATTTCTGCTCTAATTATTATGCTTTGTTTCTGCCTTTTCATTGATGTTACTCTTTCAATTACACACTCATTATTCTACTAAATTTTTGGAAAATAAAAGTGAGAAAATAAAATAAATTTAGACGAAAAGAAAAATTGCGAAGAAACGCCCCCAAAGCAAGAATAACCAGTAAAGTCCCACAACCAAAACGAAGCAGAAATGTCAGACTCGTCCTTTGGTCGACATTGCTTCACTTTCAAGCGAATACGGTATTGAGATTTTTTTCTCCAAGTGCAATTGGTTTCTAATATCGCTTTCAAATTACCTTATACCTACACTACACTGCAAGAACGATATGGAGCATCTACCTACTCTATTGGTCCGCAAAACCAAAAATCTTTCAACCTCATGCAATCAATGTCAAATGGGCCGTTTGATCAAATTTTAATGATCCGGATGCATTGATTAGTGAGCTCAGATCTTTATAGATTCGGAGGGAATCCAGTTTCTAAAAAAGCAGAGAAGCGACAAAGCATAAAATATCAAAATCGGTCCAAAAATAAGAAACTATTAAATGATAAATTAAAATTAGAGGAGGAAAAGTTGGTGGGTTGTAACATCCAGCACTAACAACAGCTATCACACTCGAAGGACGCTTGGCTTACAGCACATGGGCAACCGCAAGCTGGTCCGCCAACTTTTCATCTTATCCATATTGCCCTTTGAAATTAGCCACGGAATCATGCAAGTTCCAAGCGTGATAGGGTGTAACCATAATCCGATGAAGAATTCCTTGTGAGACGGATACAAGCTTAAGAATCACCGATTGAGTATTATGTCGACATGGTTACGATGAGATAAAACGTTAGTTTCCGATCCATCCTGTAGCCATCCCTAATCCAAAATGGGGAATGACCTAGAAGGGCAAAGGAGTCAATAACGTTGAAGCTGAGAACCAATGAATGTAGAAGCTGGGAGTTGGGACCCAAGGTTAGGCTGGCGCCAAATGGCAGGTAGAGGGTGACGGTGAGGGAAGGAGGTTCTCTTCGGATTTTTCTCCAAAGTTCAGAAATCAAATGATCTGAATCTTTAAAATTTGATCCAACGATAAAAAATTGTAATAACTTTTAAAAGTTTTTATTAACTTCTTTATTTTAGCCGTTAGATTAAATTTAAAAGATCGGATTACTAATTCCTAAATTTTGAAGGGAAAGAACCAGAGAGGAGAGGATGTCAGGGTGAGGATGAGAGATGAGCTGTCTCATTTTCCCCCCTTTTTAGCAGCGGACTTCAAATCTCTGTCCATTCCCATTTTATCGAAAAAGGGCGACACACGCACACAAAACCCACGCGTACAGCAAAGCAGGGGGTAACTTAGCACACAGCACAGCAGAGAGAGAAAGAGAGACTTCTGCAGTTCGTAAAGTTCCAAATTTTATCAGAGAAAAGAGAGAGATGAGAGAAATCATAAGCATTCATATTGGGCAGGCTGGAATTCAGGTGGGCAATTCATGCTGGGAGCTCTACTGCCTCGAGCATGGAATTCAACCTGATGGCCAGATGCCAAGGTAGGTTTTTGTATATCTCCATCGATATTTCTATTTATATATGCACTTTTTGTTGGTTTTTTGTTTATTTTGGTGGGTTTTTTTTTTCTCAAATGGTGGTGTGGATCAATGTGTTGTGATTTTATCATTATTGGTTATTAAAGGGTTTCTTGGAAATTTGGAATAGTTGATTTTAACATATTGGTGTTTGAGATCTTCTTTTGTATGAATTTCAGATGTCTGATTGTTATAACTATTTATTTGGGGGCTGTATCTGTTGATTACATCAGTAGTTTGTTGGAGTTTTTGGTTCTTTTGAGTGGACTCTCATAGGGTTCAGAAATATTTTCAACTGGAATGGATTTTCTGAAAGTATTCGATGGCGAAACTAAAGTTGCCATAAAAGAAATAGAATTGATTTCGCTTGAATCCGACTGGATCGGATGCATTTGCTTTCTTTGCAAGGTTGTTGTAATCGATACGTCCCAAGTCTGGTCAGATTAGAGACAGTAATTAAGGAACTAAATATGATGTTCTTTGGTTTCTGGACATAGTTTTAACATTAAAACTTTGTTGATCTTTTAATAATAGTAATAATAAAGATTTATTGACAAATGCGAATTCAAGCTTGTATGTGTTTTATTTTGTCCATGTGCATGCAATTTTAAGTTTGAATTTGTAGATGATTTGAGTGCCTAATGGACAGTTATGGTTTTGTGTCTTCAAAGTGATACCACAGTGGGCAGTGCCCACGATGCTTTCAACACCTTCTTCAGCGAGACTGGAGCAGGCAAGCATGTCCCAAGAGCCATATTTGTTGATCTCGAACCAACTGTTATTGATGAAGTTAGGACTGGGTACTTACCGCCAACTCTTCCACCCTGAGCAGCTCATTTCTGGAAAGGAAGACGCTGCTAATAATTTCGCAAGAGGACACTATACAGGTAACGGATGCTGCTTCTATCTTGCATTAATGAACTCTTTTATTATGTTAATTTTGTTGAGTTAACCTTTCTGGTTCTGTTCTGCAGTTGGAAAGGAAATTGTAGATCTCTGTCTTGATCGAGTTAGGAAATTGGCCGATAATTGCACTGGTTTACAAGGATTTCTGGTGTTCAATGCTGTTGGTGGTGGTACTGGTTCTGGTTTGGGGTCCTTGCTCTTAGAACGCTTGTCGGTGGATTATGGAAAGAAGTCAAAGCTTGGGTTCACCATCTATCCTTCTCCGCAGGTACTTACGTTTACAAATACTATGACTATCCTGCATAAGTTCCAGCAGTTTCTTATTCTGGCTTAGCAATTAAACATGGAATTAGAAATGGATATACTTGAGCATTTATAAATTGTTCTGGTGGAAAAGACGTTTCTATTTTATCTAGCTTATATCAGAATATAAAATCAACTGCACTTGTTATTTCATAATGTATAATGTGATTAATAGGACTTGCTGATAAGAAGCTCATGTATGCCTTAATTCTCTTGCATTGCAGGTTTCAACAGCAGTTGTTGAGCCTTATAATAGTGTTCTCTCTACTCATGCCCTCCTTGAACACACAGATGTATCTGTGCTCTTGGACAATGAAGCTATCTATGATATTTGCAGGAGATCTCTAGACATCGAGAGACCAACTTACACCAATTTGAATAGACTGATATCACAAGTCATATCCTCCTTGACAACATCATTGAGATTTGATGGAGCCATTAATGTTGATGTTACAGAGTTCCAGACAAACCTCGTTCCATACCCCCGCATCCATTTCATGCTTTCCTCATATGCCCCCGTTATCTCAGCTGCAAAGGCATACCATGAGCAGATCTCAATCCCTGAGATCACAAATGCAGTTTTTGAACCCTCAAGCATGATGGCCAAGTGTGATCCCCGGCATGGAAAATACATGGCCTGCTGCCTAATGTACAGGGGTGATGTAGTTCCCAAGGATGTCAATGCTGCCGTTGCAACTATCAAAACAAAAAGGACTGTGCAGTTTGTTGACTGGTAAGAACAATGCCTAAAGGGGAAAAGAAAACGATGTAAAATACTCATTTATTTTTTAAATCACATCTAATGTATCTGAAGAAACTTTGTTCAAATGCCATACTGTCTTGAACATCAGTATACACGGTAGGAATGGAGATTTATACATGAAGCTGAAGTTATCTTGATGCCAAGTTGCTTAGATCTTTAATAACCAGTTTTCTTTCAGATAAACAGTTTGTGCATCATCCGTCTGAATTCGGGTCCACGTAAATGTTTTATCTGACGAGTTCGGTGGTTCAATTCTGCAGGTGCCCAACAGGTTTCAAATGTGGTATTAACTATCAGCCTCCAACAGTTGTACCAGGGGGTGATCTTGCCAAGGTTCAGCGAGCAGTGTGCATGATCAGTAACAACACGGCAGTGGCTGAGGTGTTCTCACGCATTGACCACAAATTTGACCTCATGTATTCCAAGAGGGCATTCGTTCACTGGTACGTTGGTGAGGGAATGGAAGAAGGAGAGTTTTCAGAAGCTCGTGAAGATCTGGCTGCTCTAGAGAAAGATTACGAGGAAGTTGGCGCCGAAGGTGTTGATGATGAAGAGGGAAGTGAAGGTTACTAGTGTTGTAATGCAAGAGAAACAGTGTTTTATCATTCATCTTCGACTATCTGTGCTCCTTTTGTTGTGTAGTACACTTTCCATCTTCATGCTGTGAAATTGTCACAATCGTCACTAAGTTCTCATTATGTTCTTCTCGCTCTTTTTTGTGGTATCAATGAAGTGACATTTCTGAGAACCTGAATGTTTATGGTTCTCTTTCAAAGATATTATTACACTACTATGTTTCCCAGGTGTTTCGAAGAGAATTCGATACACATTATATGACAGTATTTTATGTTGTTTCTCCATTTTCCTACAAGACGGTTTCATGGTATAACTTAAGAACAATACTTGCTACTCAAATATGAGTAAGAACTTATACTCGAAAATCTTTAGTGTTTTAATCACATAGCTTTATGTTTATGATCTGAACCGTTCATACTATGAATCATACTGTAAATATCATCTATGCTAAAAACAAATTAAAACTAAGGTCGTTTAGTCAATCTATTGTAGTAAATATATAGGTGGTTCGTAATGCTTTTACAAATACAATTCATTTGTTTTTAAATAGTTTGATGACTAAATGACCTTAATTTTAACTGATTTTTTCGCAGATACCATCTTTATAGGATGATTTATAATATGAACGGTTCTGATTATAAACACGAAGTTCTATAAATTGACAATGAACAATTTTGAGAAATTTTAAGTAAGTTTCTACTTATCTTTGAGTAGCTAAGTATTGATCATAACTTAATATCACTCGTCGGTACCCCAACCCGCTGTCTTGAAATGCAGTTACATGTTAACTTGTTAGGTGAACCGGAAAAGTCTACTTTTTTAGTTTGAAAGTTTTGCGAGAGGATATTCGAACATAAGATATTTTTCAACATTGAGAGACCAAGAGATTCTGTGTTTTAAAATGCGGTCCATTGATAAATTTTCGCTTTCATCAGTTGGCAGCAATATGATGTTTTAACAACCGATGAACCTGGCTGATTAGTTCTGGTATTTTTGTCCAGCGGTTGTTTTATAGGAATCTTCCACCTTCCCTCAACACTGAAAAATTGCACCAACTACTCTCATTCTCTCATTTCTGCTTCTTCGTATTAATTGAATGCCTTGTAATATGGTGTTCGAAATTGCGGATCAAACATATATAATTGTTCTATATCGGATAAGTGATTCTCCAATATCAATATACTACGGCATGTTACTTAGAATGAAGGAAGTCACGAATCGAGAAAGGAAAAGAAGGAATGGGAGTGATGAGATCAACTAGCAACCCCCGTTGATATGATTCCTGATTCTTCAGGTATCAAATTACGTACTTCTTTTATTCCATGCGTGTCAATAAACACGCAAGGGAAGTAAGGAAATTTTGATACCCATGTTTAAGTAAACGCAAGAAACTCAAGAATCATAATCATTACAATACTCATTCCTTCCATGCAACTTTGAAGATATTGTTCATTTTGCATCTTTAAATGGAAGTATAAGCTATTGATATCGCACAGCTTCCTACGCTTCTCATGCTTTCAAAAGCATCACTAAACATAACCTCTCAAGATTCAAGAATAACCCTTCAATTCTCTCACTTCAAAATAATCAAAACTATAAGATCACTCAGAAAAAGAGATGAAGAGTCGCCATCAGCCGAGGCAGAACAACTGAGAGAGACTAGTATGATCCCAGAGAGCATCACCGGAGTCGTAACCATTGTCCAAGTACTCGTTCACTCCATTCATTGCATAAGTCGAAGCTGAAATCTGCCTCTCTACCTCAAGCGCTCAAATTCTGGCTCTGCTGCAACATTAGGTGACGATGTCATACCAATGTCTTTCGCTAGATCATTCCCTTCGTGGGTTACTGGAAGCTGATCAAACCCAGTTAAGAGTGGCCACTGGCGCCCGAAATGGTTACGAAACAACCCCGGTTGAAGAACACCGATGCAGTTGCTGACGTCTGGTCTATATGCATCATCAAACACCTGAACATTTTTCTGGCTTTTGCAGTCAGGCAGAAAAGTCTCACTAAAAGTAGCAATGGAGTTGGCTGAACCGTCACTGAAAGTGGTATATTTGTTAGTAATTCTAGTAGTCGTAGCTATAGGGGTGGAATTTAGGCTGTTGGGGTTGGAACTTGAAGGGCTTTCTTTCAAGCCCTTTTTCTGGTTGAGGAGGTTTATGATCTTCAAAGAAAGTGGAGAGTTGGAAGGGACATGAGTGGGGAAGTTGGTTCTGGTATTCGAACCCCGAAGAAGGTAAGCAGCCTCGTCGTAAGCTCGAGCAGCTCCCTCGGCAGTCTCAAAGGTTCCAAGCCACATTCTTATCTTCTTTGTTGTGTCCTTGATCTCTGCAACCCACTTCCCGGATGGCCTTTGTCTCACCCCAACAAACTTGCACTTGGATTTGGTCCTCTCTTTGGACTTGCCTTGTTTGTTGGCAAAGGCTCTCTTTTGCTGCTTCGGGGCTTGATGTTCCATGCCAGATGCTGAAAGAGAGAACGTTAGCTTGTTTGAGAATGCTTCTGTAATAGCTAAAAGCACTTTCAGATAATCAAAGCGCTTTTAACAGCATTTGACATTAAAAATAAAAAATAAAAAAAATCGAAGTGCTTTGGGGCTTCATGTTCCGTAGGAATGTTTGAAGAGAAGTTGTGAATGAATGAAAGAGAAAGAATGGGGGAGTCTGGTATATAAAGTTGGGACAAGGCAAAGTTTTTGTTTGGTACTTGGTAGTAGTGGGAAGCTCGTTTTCTTTCCCTCGTCAGCACGTCATTTTGTATTTGTTCGTTATTAAAGGATGACTGATTTCTCAATGCTCACTCGCGACCAAATCATACGTTAGTTTTTTTTTTTTTGAAAAAGAAAAGCTTATGGGGCTTTGGACGACTTACAACAACATTTAGCTTTTTTTGAGTTCTGACAATCATTATGTGATTTACTAGTGTCATGAGTCGAATCAAGATGTTTCATTTGGAATACGGACCTTAAATATGTTCCTAACTATTGAGCCACCGAGTGATAATGTCATATGTAAGTTATTTTGTGATATTTTCATCTGTAAGCGTTCCCTCTATCTTAAACTTTGTCTTGTCTAGAGAAGAATAATTATACGTCCTGCACCTAGAATTTCTAAAGATAAGAAGATAAGAAGAAGTTAAGATGACGAAAAATATATAAATGAAATAAATGGGTTAAAGTCAAAGAACGGTTAGAAAGTAGGGCAGGGCCAGGAGGGTGTGAGTAGATGTCGTGGTCACTCCTCAGTCATCACCACCACCAAAGTCGCTGGTCAACGGAGAGAGAATCAAAATTCGTGGGAGCACGAAGGCATGACACATGGAGCACGAATTTGGTCCCCTCCAAATGTATTCTTAGAAAAAATGGGAAGGAATCTCATGCTGCACGCTCTCTTGTGTTTGGTGGAATCTTTACGTAAAACATACCAAACAATTGACTTGCATTGCATCATAAAAAGATACAAACCAAAAACCAAACAAGTAAATAAGATTCAAAGCTCTAATGGCTATGGTTCGATAGAATTGGATTGTAACGGATCGTTGCTTTGTCCGATTTCTAGAGGTCATGCTCCCCAAGCCATGTTCCTGTCTCAGGCTCTAGGGTCCTTGAGACAGGCCCAAGTACGAGATTAGCTCACTTCTACATGTCGTTGAGGAGCCAAGCTTTGTTCTTTGGCATTGTTTCTCAAAGAAATGGAATCAGAAATGTCATCTTTGGATGCTCTAAAACTCTTGCACTCCTCAAGGATATATCGATCCAACACAACAGCACATACCGTTGAAATTATACCGTAAAGCCAATTTTATTGCCTTTGGGGATCAAAATTGAAAACATTATGAAAGAATCGCCATCGATAATTTCATCAACAGATTCTTACATCGGAGGTATAGGAAAATACAAGACATGATGAGACCAAAACTCCCACGAGAATTTTCTCACCAACAGCCCTCGTAACCTCAGGCACCAACAAAAACAAAAAAAAAAAAGAAACCCGCACCAACAGGAACAACAAGTCTTCTTTTCTTTTAGACTCAAAATCGTCACTATAAATTAACACTTTCATATACACCCTACAAAAAATGATTTGACCAAACCGCAACAATGACTTCCACGCTTAATCAGATGCTGACGGGTTGCTGTAAAACTTTTCGCAAAAATGACCTGATGGGAAGCATCTTATGGAAAAGAATTGGTGACGTACAATGAACACGCAAGACAGGGAACAGTGTATCTGAAAGCGGCAATGTGCTCAATGCAAGCCAAAGTACTTATGAGGAGAGGATAGATTGCAGTGCAAGCTGTTGTTGGGGTTGCAAGGAGGACCACGTTGAGGCCAATGTAGCTGGTGGCAACGTCTGCTGAAGCTGCTTTAACAAATTAATCATTCGGCTTGCAGTTTGTTCTGTTGCTAGATCCTTACCGGCACATAGAACCTGCATGAATAATCACACCCCTCAAAGTAAATATTCTGCAAAGCTTGAATATATATTACAAAGAAACATGCATTAAGTGGAACCATCTGATTGCCCGTACTGTTAAGATATCAATTAGACGAGAAAAAGAAAGCCTAGATTTAGGTTACAGTTATACTTGTTCGTTAATGAGTCCCTAGATCTTGCCACAAAGAAAAAATGGCTCAATCAACCAAGGTGTGCACACATCTATACCATACCATAAATCATTAAATAAGATACGTATAATCAAACTGATGGAATAGATGAGTGAGAAATGAATTATTGAGGAAGCATTGATTTTGATCATGATATACGATAAATGTTGTGCCTATAATTGCTTCACCTCAATAACAATCATTAAACAAGATACATATATTCAAACAAACTGATGGAATAGAATAATAAGAAATGTATTGTTGAGGAAGCATCGATTTCAATCATGGTATATGACACTGAGAAATATAGCTTAAGAGTGCTAAATTAGATTCAAGATTACAAACCTCTGCAAACACTGCAACAATTTTGGGAAGATACTGATTGTTGGGACCCAAAAGTTCCCGATCAGACCTGTAGATCGATTACAAGGGTCACCTCTATGAATTTGCTTGGTAATGATATTCCAAAAGGTAAATGTATGAAAAGGCAACAATTAACAGAACAAGGCACAAGTAAAAGAAAATTGAAACTCTACCTCTCTACCATAGAACAAAGTTGTTCATGAACAACTTTGGCTTCAACCAAGTCACCTTTAATCGGTAAACAGTTCAACCAAGCAGGAATGACCTGCAAAATTCCGAAAGGTTGACAATAAAAAAAAATTAAATAAATAATAATAAATAAATCAAACCAATAAAAAAGATATATTAATCTTAATTCTTGAAAGAGATAGTTGGCAAGACAAGTTATGATATAGTGTTGCACTAAACTGAGGAACATGCGCACAAAAAAGGTACTAGAGAGTACTGTATAGCACAGTAGTCGGATACTCATAGTCAAGACTCAAGACTCTAACGTTACTTTTTTGTGCATATATTCCATAACAACACCAACGACAAATTCTGATCATACCATATGACAACAGAGCAAATAAAAGTTAGTACCTGAGCTGCATCAATACTGTCACGGTGGAATTGGCTAATTTTTCCTAAAGCAGAAATAGCATTATCATATGCCATTACATTTTCAGATTGTTGGGCGTTAGGATGCTGGATGACAGCGTTCAGCCTTGATAGAGCCTCTGTACAAAGCCACAAGAAAATGTTACTCATAAACATACATAAATATTTCATCTATTTAATATATGCAAGCAGAATTACCGCCAATGAGAGGTTTAATTACTGCTCCACCAAACTCTGAACAAACACCAAGTCCATATACAGCTGCCTGAAAAACAAAAGTAAAACAAAAACCACTTAACACTAATGAGGAAAAGCAACCTGATACATATTGAAACAGTTCGTTGAGATCAGACCTGTCGAACATCAGGGTTTTCGTCATTGCAAGCCTCCAACAGAAAAGGAAGAAATGTGTCATAATATCTGATCCAACCAAATCAGAACCAATGAGTATAGAATGACAAGAATTACTTAAAGTAAAACCTGAGGTTCTATTTAAAAAAACTTACTTTACAGCTGCTTCACGACACTGCTCTGCAACTTCATCAAAGATGCATATTGCAATCCTTCTCTCTTCAGGTGTTTTATCCTTGGCCTGTGTTTAGGACCCAAAATGAATAATATAATTCAGAAGACAAACAAATTAGCTCAAACATAATGGCTGACAAAAAAATTAACATTCTTCTTCCACAGGGTGAAGATTTCTAGGGAGTGATCAAGCAAATATAAACAACTAAAATCCTAAAATTGGAACTGAAAGAAAGGCTGCACCCGTGAGACGTAACTTACCCACATAGGCGTTAAATACGATGCTAGCTCATCAAAGAAAGGCAAGAAAGTGGCTTTAAACGTTTTAATCAAAGTTCCAATGATCTCTCCCACCTGGAACAATTAAAAGAAGTGTTGAAGAGAACCAGGACAAAGTCCCACACTATATAAACGATGGCCTACAAATTAAAAAATCAACAATATTATTGACGAGCTACCTAAGGATTGTGCTAAAAAAACTCACTTGATCAAAAACTTCTTCCTCTTGTTCATTTTCCTCTTTAATCAGCTCCTGTTCCTCAGCATCAAAGTCTTCTGCTTTGGTCCTTTCTGCTCTCTCTCTTTTTCTACTGGAGCTGGCAGTGATCACCTGCTTTATCTCCTCCACAATGGATCTGACCTGGCTTTCATCTAAAAGTGGTCCAGATGTCTGAAAGCAAAGATACAAGGCGCATGTATGGGGCCATACTCAAGAAATGATACGATATAAAAATGAAAACGCCACAACAATTTTTTTGTTTTGTGAACAAAGCAAAAACAAATTTTTTGTTTTTTGAACAGAGTGAAGTATGATTAATTCAACAAAAATTTACTCCCAAAGCATTTGGCTCATTTGTTGTTTCCATGCAAACTGAAATGAAGGATTGGACACTACAAAACAATTAATTAGTACTACACTGCAGTGACTGCTAGCATTTCCAAGTTCATGCCCAAAATCAAGGCAAATATTTAATTATAAAAGTTCTTGCAAATCAAACGAATTTTTTTATTCTGCAAAGAAAAGAAACTAAAATAGAAGTGGCAAAGCATGGAACGTGACTAGTATCCAGTATCTAATTAACATTTCTAATCATGAGTGTATTGACAACTTCCTTGCAGGGAAAAATATAGCAATTCCAGCACTACTGAATTGGTCATTTGGTGCGGAGTAAGTGCAAAAAGTAAAACAAACAGGGTCACAATGGAAATTCATACAATTTCTTAATGAAAAATGACAAACCTGTAAGCATTCATTTAATGCATCCAATATATTTGCACAGATTTCGGTATCAGGTTCCTGCACACAAATTGCAATCTCATACTTCAGAGAATATTTAAATCATTACACCTAGATCAAGGAGGCTTAAGTGAAAAACAATGAACAACCTTATGTAATGCTTCCACAAGAGCTGGAACAATGTAGTCAGACAATTGCTTTATATATGTTTCATTACGACCTTGAGCTTGGCCTTTCTCTATAGCTAACTTTGCAGAACGCAGTAGCTCCGGCATTGCTAGAAAAAAAAAAGAGTAGATATCTCTTTATTTAAAAATGGAGTAATCTCCAACAAAATTTGTAGAGGAAGGAGAAAATAAAAACATTGAGTATTAACAATTAATACTACCTGAAACAGCTGCCTTCCTAACTTCTTCATGGAAATAAAATTTAAGAAGTGGAACCAAAGTTGGGGCAACCTACATAAATATGACCTTAATAAGTATGCAGCCAAAGTTGGACAAAAAAAATAATCGTGACACTATCGAATACCTGATCAATCCAGGGAAAGAATCCTTCTTTCAGCTCATCAGCATAGCAACACAGCATATTGCAAGCTGTAGCTTTCTCCTCCAAGACACTAGTCTTGATTCCAATCCTTTTATCCCCAAGAGTAATTGTTTCCATACTGAAACACAAAAGCAGCTTTTAGCAAGAGAAGAAGTAGCACAGAGCTACATAACAGCAATATTTCCAGATCTTGTTATCTTTTACACACTCACTTATCAAAACTATACCTCAAACACTCTAAATCAGTTCATTGGTAACTTAACCAAATAATTATCCAGTATAGAAGCATATAAAAAATGCTGATGTGGATCTTAAAGCCACTGTGGTTATCCATGCAGTGAAAGTTCATATGAAACTACACTAGATTCAGGTACATTATATATCAAATAATGGGAAGGATACCAAGAAATAGGTAGTGGTGCAACATTTGAGATATCGTACATGCCTGTTTGTATGGAACTGAAGCAAAAAAGGAAATGAGAATAAGTTTCAGACCTATCATCATCAGAGTCATCAATATCATTGTCTTCATCTGCAGATGTGATGGTTACATCTGGCTTAAGTTGAGCAGACTGAAGCAAAGGAGGCATTACAACACTCATATATGGGAGGAAATCTTGTCCTAAGCACTTGCAGAGTCTAGCCCAGGCCTACAATATTGTAGATAAATTTTTATTGCAAATAATAAGTCTTTCTATAGTAGTTTTAGTGCAATTATAAGATAGGGCATACTTGTAACATGTAACTTGTAGTTGGATCATCTGTCTCCATGTGAGATCCTTGCAAAGCCATCAGCACTTCCATGACCTTCAGAGAAACAGTAACCACCAATCTGTGATTAGAGAAATTGGCAGCAACATTTTTCTATTTGGTTTTTAGATTGGCCAAAATGCACCGGTTGAAAGACAATATTTAAATTCCCAACTATAAGCAGAAAAGAGCTGAAGCATTTAACTTGAGCATAGGAGAGTGTAGAAAAGGAAAAATAAAGAAGTCAATTTATGAATTTTGACAAAATCAAAATTCTTTTTTGAGGAGTAAGGTAGGAAATGGTTCAAAATAGCATAAGTCTGCATGCACAAGCACCTTAAAAATTAACATGAAACCAATCATTCATCAAATTGCCATTCATATCCCAAGTCCAATAAAGTAAACGTAGTTTCATATGTATAATGACTTACTTGCTTAGCGTCTTCCCTGAATTTCTCTTTTCCAACTGCCATTCCAACCAAACTAATACACTCCATCGATTTGGCACGAAGCATACGATTAGACTTATCAGTGGCATTCACCAAGATAGCCTTCAGGTAAGGCATAACTGCATCATAGTATTTTTGAAAATGCTCCTACGCAATTACCATCAAAGTTAATGATCCATAAAAAATAACAAAAAAACCTTCACCTATAATATCGCATTATATAGTACAATACCTGAGATGAATCAGCAACGGATGCCAAAGCAGTTAAGGCACCCTCTTGCACCATTTGTTTTCCATTCTGCATGAGACGTGATAAATCAGGCACTAGTAAAAAAAAAAATATACTAGTTTAAACGCATGTAATGAAGTAAGGTTTTACATCATGCATTTGGTGTTTGTATATATAATATATATACACACACACATAATCTTGAGAAGCATTACCTGCAGAAGTACAAGCAATTTGCTCACTACTCCATCCAAATACGGTGTTAAAATATCTGGAGTACAATTCTCACTGAAATTCAGCACAGCTGAAGCAGCATGTGCCTGCAGGTAACAAATTACAAAAAAGGAAGCAATAAATAGATAATCTTGCATGTGTAATTACATGAACTTGATAATGAGCTGAATAAAGCACATTCCACAATGATCACTTTTCTCCAATTTCAGAAAATAAAGAACCTCAAATGAAGGATGGCTTGCAACTATAGACACCGATGGTAGCACACAAGTCACAACAAAAGCCCAAAAATTAGTTTTCTACTGTACTTTTCAAAAAGTTCATACTTAAATTCGACTAGAAACATACAGTCAAGCAGGTATGACTTTTGAGTGGACTCAATCAAACATCCCATCAACCAGAGACAAAAAGTGAACTAAATAAATTAGGCTTCTCCTGAAGTCAAGGACATAAGATGAACTAGCAACTTAGAACATTGATTTAAGAACACACATAAGAATGCTCTACAGTGCACAACTTGTAAAGAATCCTTAAGATGAGAAAGTGCCAGTCAATGTTAGTATCGTGGTCACCCTCTAGTACATTAAAAAACTGACCTGCATTGCAAGATACAAATCCATACCATTCAAATAATGAAACTGAATATCATGTCAATCACTTAGAAACAGGACCAGCTGCTACGATCAGGTACTAACCTGAACACGAGGGTTCTGAAAATCATCCATAGCTCCAGCCAATGCTGGGAGCACACTTTGGTGATATTGAACTTGCAGATCTGGGCCCAAATCAGTAGACAACTGCCCAATTGCATTAATCGCTGCCCACCTTACACGAGGATGTGGATCTTGAAATGAGTTCAAGACCATTGCTACCACTTGCTCCAAATTTTTAATCATTACCTGCAAAAAAAAAAAAAAATGAAAGTAACGGATTAACGATCATCATTAATAATAAGGTAATGGAAATGCATAGCTGTACTATTCACTTATTTATGGATACAGAAGTGCCCCCTCAGAAACTGCATAGTAGGAATATACAATCACTTATGTGAAACATCTTACATCAGTGTATTATATCTGAAGCTCTTCATTTATATTGTGTAAGTGTGAATGTGACAATCAAACCGTACAAACATTGAATAATTTCAAACGAATGTTTCTCATCACATCTAACCTGTTAGATACTCGAGTTCACACAATAGCACATTCAACACATGTCAAAAACCTTGGCTCTTACCAAAACTCAACTCAATTACTTCAACAGAAAAGGCATGCTTTTTTTTTCAATACATACAATATTATCTACACTAAGGGGTGGGGAATTACACCATGTGGTTAAAGGCGGAACCATGTAAAACTGGAAAAGCAACAATTCCAAGCATAATATCACTAACTAATGACAATTAGTTAACCTGGATATACAATTTCACAAACAATGCACAACAATTAAGATAAAAATCTATACCTTAGCACAACCCTCAGCAATCTGAGCAAGGGCAATCAATGCAGCATGGTGCTTCTGCCACTCAGGGGCAGCCAAATATGCCGGCAATTGCTCAGAAGCTACCGGAACTATGGTATTCCCACCAAGGGAAATCGAAAGCCGATCCAAACACTCCTGACCAACACTGTAATTAGTGGTCTCACCGGCATCCTCATCTTCACTCTCTGCCGCATGCCACGCCGGTTCGTCCTCAATATCCAGAAGCATTTTCATTAAAATGGCAAACAATCGGCTTATAAACTGCGGCAACTTCCTCATCATGCCAGGAGCACGCTCTCTTGCCTCAGCCAGAGTGATGACGAACTCAATGGCCAAGTGCCTTGTTGATTCTTCCAAGGAATCGGCCTCAGCAATCTGTAACATTGCCCCAACGACTTCCACAATCTGCCGCCTTAGGAACCTCGGCTCGGTCCCAGCCAATTCAATCAACAATTCAAGAGCGTCCTGCGCGGTGGCTTCGTTCCCGTTGTTCAGAGCCTCCATCAACGTCTTCATCATCGCCGGCAACAGGTCCTGAAACCTATCCCTATCCACAGAGCTGGTCAAACACTGAATGAAATTGATGACGGCGTTCAAAGCCGCGATCTTCACGTCGGGGCTTGGCGAATTCCCCAGGCTATGCAAGAACACAGCGTGCAATTCCTTTATGTGCGGCACCATGATGTCGCCGATGTACTGCGATAATTGAGCGAATATCAAGAACGCCGCTTCTTGAAGCTTTGGCGAATCGGACGAGACACACTGGAACATAAACGGCAACAGTTCCGGCCATCCGTTATCGGGTAAAATCCCAGAGGCGAGCTCGGAAATCGTATCGCAGAGCTTCTTGGAGATGGATTTCGTGTCCTCCTGCTGAATACACGTCAGCAGAATCGTCTTCAGCGTTGATTGGGTCGTCGGATTCAATCGGGGCCAGAGATACGAGTCGTTGCGGGTGAGCTGCTTGCGGAGGAGAATCGCGGACATGGCGCGGGCCTCGGCGGCGGGGGAGAACTGGAGGAGGTGGGCGAGCTTGAGGGAGAGGGAGTCGGGATCGGTCTGCTTGCAGAGGTTGAAGAGGAGCTCCGCCTGGGACCGCTGCTCGTTGGCGGAAGACATGAGGTGGGAGATCAGGGTTTGGAAAGGGGCCGGGTCGGGACCAAGAATCGTCGCCAGTTGGGCTTGCTGTAACTGAGTCGACTCGGCCATCGCAACCAGCTGCGGTTGTTTAGGGTTTTTGCCTGCCCTGGCCGTGGATTGGTGTCAGTGATGAGCCCGCGAAGAGAAGATGTCTTTTTTCTCTGTACTCACTTTCGCTCACTAGACTTTTGAATCAAATCAAAAGTGGGGAATTTTGGGGAGTTTTGGAGTGCGGAAGGAGGGTGCGGGGGAATTAAGTAGGAGCGGGAGCAGAGGAGTGGGGCTCGTACATAAAAAGGAAAGAAATGCATATGGTTGGTTAGCTGGGCGTGGGTCACTCATCAATCATGATTTATGACTATATTTTTCGTACCAAATGTATTTTTGGAGGGAAGGGACATGGGACTCATTTTTTCCTTTAATATGTTATAAAATAATATCTTTGATTTTTTCTTTTTAAAAATTGTTATTAACACTTTAAAAATCTCATTTGTCACTCCAAATTTTCAATAATTAGAAAGCAAAATACACTTGTGAGGAATGTAGAATGAGATTTTTGGAGTGCTAATAACAATTTTTTTTTTTTATCAAAAGAATAATATTAGGAACACCAAATTTTTAAGGGAGTTTTAACGAAACATATCTAGTCCTGTTTACTTTTAACGAAAAATCATATTTTTACATTTTTCTGGCACTATTCATTACCCCTTTATTTGTCATTTTTTATTAAAACTAAAGTTTTCTTGAACTTTTCAATAATTTTCCTAATTTTTAAATCAAATAATATGATTGTTGACAATTAAATTATTAATTATGTATAAATTAATCTAATTATTTTTCATTAATAAAATATAATTTGATTTGTAAATTTAATTTAAAATTTTGTTCTGTTTAATATAATTTATGTCAACAATAGTTGGACCAATTACTTTATAAAGCAAAGCCCATCTTTTTAACAAAGTCACTTTATATATATTTTTTTATTTTTTTTATAAATATAAATTATTTTCTTTTCAATTTGCTTAATTCAATGGTTATCAATGTACTCCAACTGGTGTCTCTGAAGGCCATTTTAATGTTTGTTGTTGTTGTTGTTTAATGAGCTTAGAAGTATTTGGTGGCTCAAAATGAATTGATTTAATTTCAATCTAATTGGACCAATGGTCTAGCTATTGTCTTTTAAACTTATAAAATATTGAAGAAATATTTTTTAATTTTATGTTTATGCTTTGCCAACTCCTTATTTTGGTTTTCTATGTTCCAAATTCATTAATTAAAGTTCTCCTCCTTCATCTTTTATATTTATGCAAACGATTCCTTATATTTATGCAACTAATTCAAGAGCAAGGACAACATTGATTACTAAAATAATATATGAAGGACGAAATTGATGAAGTTGAAATAGAGGTGGGCTTGAAAAACGAAAAGAAAAAAAAAACAAAACCATTCGTTGATTCGAAATTGAAAAAAAAATCAAACCAAGCGAAAACAAAGAAACTGGACTAAACTGAAAGTTATTGGTTCAGTTTTAACTTTAAAAATTTAGAAACCGAACTGAATTAGGTCTAAATTAATATTTTATATATTGATTTATCATGGGTATTTATTTTCCAAGCCCAATATTAATTTCAACACAAGTCGCACAAGCCTAACTTGGGGTGCAAAAAGTCTAAACGTCTTATTCTTAGGGAAACCTTAAAGTGTTTTATTCTTCATTTTATCTCTTTGATGTCTCTTTCCTTCTATCTCATCTTATTTCTCTTTTTTTCTTTACAACTCTTCCTCAATGAACTAAGGATGCATTTGTTGCACCGGATTGTCTCGAACTGGACTAGCTTCAGGGACTAAGCTGGACTAGCTTCAGGGACTAAGCTGGACTGGCTTAGACTAGACTAAGCTGGACTAACTTAGTGAAGCGTTTGGTGCAGCATCGGACTAAGAAGTTGGACTCTAATATTTTATTTTTAAATCTATATATACAATATTTTATCATTAATTTAATGTAATCTACCAATTTATTATTATTATTTTATCATTTGCCCTTTCGCTATAATCATCTTCTTCCATCATTTTTATCTCCGCACATTGCCTCCTTCCCCTTTCCATTTTTTCTGCCTTTTTCTCCCTCATTTTCTCAGTACCACTGTCTCCCTCCTCTCTATCTTTTTTGTCCCGTTTCACCCTCAGTCACTACTCTACTTTCCTCCCTCTTTTCCACACGCGATTGGAATTATCATCACAAGAGACTTGCCTCCCAAATTCTCAATTCCCCAAAAAAACCCCAACTCATCCCTTTCAAGCTTAGGATCGCCAATTCGAGTGGCGGCCATGGCGAATTTCCCGTTCAGCTCCTTCTTTCTCTTCCCTTTGTTTTTTTTTTTTTGTCCAAATCCGTCCCTCTCTTCCCTCCACTTCTTTTCCTTTCCAATCACTGGGTGGTAATCGGAACGGGGTTCTAAGAGTTTAAGTCGCGGGGCTTGCAGTCAGTGAAGAAGGCGGCCATGGCGAATTTCCCGTTCAGCTCCTTCTTTCTCTTCCCTTTGTTTTTTTTTTTGTCCAAATCCGTCCCTCTCTTCCCTCCACTTCTTTTCCTTTCCAATCACTGGGTGGTAATCGGAACAGGGTTCTAAGAGTTTAAGTCGCGGGGCTTGCAGTCAGTGAAGAAGGCTGCTTGCGACAGACAGGGAGAAGACAAGAGAGCAACGAGATCTAGTCCTGGCTAATACCATACTTTCGGTCGGGATTAGTTAGCGTTAGTCAGCGAGGCCCGGAGTCGAGGCAAGTCCAAGCTAGCGTCATTAAAGCTAAGCGTTTGTTGCGCCAAACACTGGACTACACTAGCTATTAGTCTAGTCCAATCCAGTGAGACCTAAGGATGTCAAACAAACACACCCTAAAGGGCGTCTCCTTCCTCCCATGATCTTAATTGCAAGGTCTTTGATTTTGCTTTGAATGAATGGTGACGAAGTCAGAGATTTATATGAATAGGGGTATCCTCAAACAACAAAGTCACCATTAAAACTCTCAAGAATTTATTGAACAAAACACTAACATATTAATCTATAAAGTTTTTCATACAACGTATTACATTATTCCTCAAATCGTTTTCATGTTTTGAAAGCGTTGCATAACAATATCATTACCAATACCATTATATAAAAATAATCATGTTATCATTCATCCATTGATCTCTAAATTAGAAAGCTAAATTCTAAATTGAAATGCCAAAAACAAATTAATGAAGTAACGTCGTATAAAATACCTTGTGGAGATAAAATTCTTGTGTTGAATTTTGATAATTGATTACTTGAACTCCAACTATCTATAATACTCCAAATTCAATTGAGTTTTGGTTGAATGAAAGGGGAGGAAAAATCTGGAGAAGTTGAGGACTTGAATTGCTTCGCCGTACATGGTGGGATGAGTTTTATGTGTATTAACGACCCATGGTTAGAAAATTAAGAAGGCACAATTAAATTAATTGTTAATTAAATTGTCATTAAGTAGGGCATTTGGGATCCAAAATGGTAGACTAGTTTAGTTGCCTACCAATTTTTTAATTGTAGTTTAATTAGGGCTCGTTATTGAGAATTGGAACGCAACCATGCATATTTTTTAAATGAGTAGGGGCATCTGCCCCCTAGGCATACACTAGCTCCATCCTTGATGGTGGGATTTTTAAAAAGTCTTTGAAAATCAATAGAAGTGGTCCCTGAGATTGTCCACCATCCATTATTTGGTCATTCTGTTAAAAACTCCGTTAAGTGTCCCGAAGCTCTTGCCCGGAAGTTTGGACAATTTTTAAAGCTTCGTAACTCAATTATACCCATTTGTAAGCCCAATGGTTGCTGGAGATAGCCGGAAAATAGCTTGAAAAGTGACTGGTCTGGGAGAAAACTGGAAAACTCGCCTGAAATTGGGTAAACTTTAAACGTTTATAACTTCTTCAATACTCAACGAAATCGAGGGATTCAAAAACGAAAATCATATTTCTCAACAAAACGAAAAGAATGGTACATTTCTTGATGGCTAACTCGCTGTAGTTTGACCGAAAAATGGCTAACTTGAGGACCAAGATAACCACTTTCGAGCCATTTTCAGGCCAAACCACGAGGAGTTATCCTTCAAGAAAGGTACCATTCTCTTCATCTCGTCGAGAAGTATGATTTTCATTTTTTAATCACTCCATTTCGTTGAGTATTGAAGAAGTTATGAACGTTTAAAGTTTACCCAGTTTTCGGCAAGTTTTCCAGTTTTTCCACGGACCAGTCACCTTTCAGGCTATTTTCCGGCCATCTTTGGCAACCATTGGGCTTCCAAATGAGTATAATTTTGTTCTACACTTTCCTATCTTCATTTTGATATATTATGGGTTGAATTTGGTTAAGAAACGATCGAGTTACGAAGCTTTGAAAATTGCCTAAACTTCCGGCCAAGAGCTTTGGGATACTTAACGGAGTTTTTAACGAAATGACCAAAATAATGGATGATGAACAATCTCAGAGACCATTTCTATTGATTTTCAATCTCGGGGATCAAAATGATATGTTATGCAAATCTCAATAACTATGTTGGATAAAAAGCTTTTTAAAAATTACAGGAAGTGATGCCCATAGAAATTCTTTGTAACCCAACTGGGCGGCTAGTTCTTGTGCGCTCTAGTTCTCTATCTGCAACTTTTCTCTCAACCCCTCTTCTTCACATTTATGTTTTCTTCTCTTGTTCGCACCATTCCAGAGTATATGCATGTGGGTGCTTGTTCCTTTTGGAAAATTAGATTGTACCCATATGGGGATTTGTTTGATTATACCCCCATAGATTAAGTTTTGGGTTTTGAAAAAAAATTGAATCGAATGAACTGAACCCACCTCTGCATATACTTGCAGTTTAATCAATTTTAAATGCGAAAATGGTAATCAGCCTCCAGGGAGTTTGAATATGATTTGACATGATCATAATGCATCAAAGTGTGTATTATTAAATATAACATATTTACTGTAAAAAGAACTTTGTTGCTGGTATAGTTTGGCTTGACTATGTTTATCGTACAATTTGAGAGTAATCGTTTTTTAACAAGCTCTGTTTTGTCACTGCTGATTACAGTTGATGCCCCATTGTCAAACATAAAAAATGGAAAATGCTACGAAGATCATGTTTTTTAGATAATATTTTGTAGACCATATGATGTGGTAGTAACGATTGGATACACTCATTAATGATTCGAACAAGGCTTATTTTTAGCTACACTATTTATAACTCGATTTTAATTATATTTTGCCATAAAAAACTCAAAAGTCGTCTCAATAAATTTCAAACTCGCTTTACATTGCCTTATATCGTTAATTTCATTACCTGAGTTTGATTTGGGAGCACTAGGCTAACCAATTTCTTTTTTATTATTTTCATCTCTTCAATTTCTTTTCAACTTAATATTTGTTTTATTATTGAATGTTAACACATAGTAAATATTTATAATCAAATTCATTGGCCCATGTGTTATAGTCTTTTTAGGTATTAAGTCTCATTTTAGGAAGCGGCTTTTGAATTTAAGGGAGGAGACTCCACAAGTTAAAAGTGAAATGAATTTTGAGTTTCAGAGAGCAAAGTTGTGACTTTTAAGTTAAAAGGGGGCAAAATGTGATCAAAATCGAGTTTCAGAGTATAATTAAAAAAATATCTTTGTTTTTACAAACGATATTATTTATAGTAAGAGGGTTGGGGGGAATGGGCTAGCCTTATAATAGGTGAGACATGATAATATGGTTTAAGTTTACTTTTAACGATAATGAAACATAAAATTTTTCACTTACAAATGATCATCGTAATACTAAATAATAATAACGGTTAAAAATAGATATTTAAACAAAGAATCTAACCATCAAGTAGAACTTGTATAATCTACAAAATGAACGGTCTCTTGCCTAACGAGGGAGCCCCACTCATCTACTCCCACTCATACTTTTAACGCCCCGCACCGTACCCTATCTACGCAGTCCACACCCCAAAAAACCCTAAATTCGAAAAAGTCTAATTGAGAGGAAGAGTGAGAGGAGAGGGAAAGAGAGATAGCCCGCCACCTTCCTCATCATCCACAGCCAAAGTCTCAAAAACCCTACCTGCAACTCTCGACTTCGCTGCAGCAATGGCCGAGTCGACTCAGCTACAGCAAGCTCAACTGGCGACGATTCTCGGTCCCGACCCGGCCCCTTTCCAAACCCTAATCTCCCACCTCATGTCCTCCGCCAATGAGCAGCGCTCCCAGGCCGAGCTCCTCTTCAATCTCTGCAAGCAGACCGATCCTGACTCCCTCTGCCTCAAACTCGCTCACCTCCTCCAGTTCTCTCCCGCTGCCGAGGCCCGAGCAATGTCTGCCATTCTCCTCCGCAAGCAGCTCACTCGCGACGACTCGTACCTCTGGCCCCGATTGAATCCGACAACCCAATCCTCGCTGAAAACGATTCTCCTGACCTGTATTCAGCAGGCGGACAACAAATCTATCTCCAAGAAGCTCTGCGATACAATTTCCGAGCTCGCCTCCGGAATCTTGCCCGACAACGGCTGGCCGAGCTCTTGCCGTTCATGTTCCAATGTGTCTCGTCCGATTCGCCCAAGCTTCAGGAATCGGCGTTTTTGATATTTGCTCAGTTATCGCAGTACATCGGCGAGACCATGGTGCCGCACATAAAGGAGTTGCACGCCGTGTTCTTGCATAGCCTGGGGAACTCGCCGAACCCCGACGTTAAAATCGCAGCTTTGAACGCCGTCATCAATTTCATCCAGTGTTTGACAAGCTCTGCCGAAAGGGATAGGTTTCAGGACCTGTTGCCGGCGATGATGAAGACGTTGATGGAGTCTTTGAACAACGGGAACGAGGCCACAGCACAGGACGCTCTTGAATTGTTGATTGAATTGGCAGGGACCGAGCCCAGGTTCCTCAGGCGGCAGATTGTGGAGGTTGTCGGGGCAATGTTACAGATTGCCGAGGCTGACACCTTGGAAGAAGCTACCCGGCACTTGGCAATTGAGTTCGTAATCACCCTTGCTGAGGCCAGGGAACGTGCTCCAGGGATGATGAGAAAATTACCACAGTTTATAAGCCGATTGTTTGCCATTTTGATGAGGATGCTTCTGGATATTGAGGACGAAGCCTCATGGCATACAGCCGAGAGTGAAGATGAGGATGCGGGTGAGACTGGTAATTACAGTGTTGGGCAGGAGTGTTTGGATAGGCTTGCCATATCCCTGGGTGGGAATACCATTGTTCCCGTGGCATCCGAGCAGTTGCCTGCTTATTTGGCTGCCCCTGAGTGGCAGAAGCACCATGCTGCATTGATTGCTCTCGCTCAAATTGCAGAGGGTTGTGGCAAGGTAGTAATTGTTATTCATTATTCATGAGTAGTTTTTCCAGGTTAACTAAATGTTGGTTAGTCACACTATTATAGGATATTTTGTTGTCCAAACATTTCAGATGTTTTTCTGTTGAAGTGGTAGAATCTGCTAAAAGTACACCTTGATTGTCGATGGGTATTGTCACATTCACACTTGACACATCTAAACGAAATTTTTTAACAACAACAAAGCCTTATCCTACTAAGTGGGGTCGACTGTATGGATCCTAGAACGCCACTGAGCTTAGTTTTACGCTGAGTTTTCCATTAGCGCCGAGTCTTTGTTTACCTTATTGTTAATCTGTTGTTTGGTGTTTCAGGTAATGACAAAAAATTTGGAGCAAGTGGTGGCAATGGTCTTGAACTCATTTCAAGATCCACATCCTCGTGTAAGGTGGGCAGCAATTAATGCAATTGGGCAGCTGTCTACAGATTTGGGTCCAGATCTGCAAGTTCAATATCACCAAAGGGTACTCCCGGCATTGGCTGCAGCTATGGATGATTATCAGAATCCCCGCGTTCAGGTTAGTTGCTGATTGTGTTTTTGGGTTCTCTTTCTGATTAATTGAATTGGTGAATGATTTGGTTTTTGCCATGCTAGTGTCATCTTTAAGCTACTATAACTACACTATTTACCAAAAAAAGGTACGGTTCATGTTGACCTTGTCACCACAAGACAAATATTGAGAGACAGTTTCTCTTCTTAATGCTTTACGAGTTGTGCACTGTAGAGCATTACGGTATGTATGAAGTTGCTTAAATCAATAATCTAATTAGATAGTTCATTTGATTGACGTTTACTTGAGGAGTCATTTATGCTGGAAGTAAAAAAAAAAAATAGGCTTTAGTTTTGTGAGCACATTTTATCACAGTAGGAAACAATTTGTTATGTGCTTTAGTTTTGTGAGTTTGAGTTGCTTTATGTATTGAATTTGTAATAAGCGGTGATTGCTCTGGATGATAATATGACATGCCCTTTTTATTAGCTCATTATCTGGACCATGTTATTGCATGTGCTTGATTATCTATTCATTTGCGTCCTCTTTGTAATTTGATATCTGCAGGCACATGCTGCTTCAGCATTGCTCAACTTCAGTGAGAATTGTACTCCGGATATTTTGACGCCTTATTTGGATGGGGTAGTGAGCAAATTGCTTGTACTTTTACAGGTATGTGCTTCTAAAGAAAATAACATATTCATCTAATAAAAACACTTGCATAATAATAATCTTGTTGAACTAGTATTAATTTACGTGCTTCTAAATATTTATGTCTCATGCAGAATGGGAAACAAATGGTGCAAGAGGGAGCCCTTACTGCTTTGGCATCTGTTGCAGATTCATCTCAGGTATTGTTTCTATGTAATGTATTACCTCTTGTTTAATGTTTTTTAATAGATGACTAAGTTTGATGGTAATGGGATTTGTAGGAGCATTTCCAAAAATACTATGACGCGGTTATACCTTACCTGAAAGCTATCTTGGTGAATGCAACTGATAAGTCTAACCGCATGCTTCGTGCCAAATCCATGGAGTGCATTAGCTTGGTTGGAATGGCTGTTGGAAAGGATAAGTTTAGGGATGATGCGAAGCAGGTAAGACATTATATCTTTGAATCCATTTTTCACTGTATCAGAGCATCCTTGTTTTTGAGTTTGTATTGAAATAATTATCTTGCATACCACTGGTTATGGAATGGGTGGAACAGTCTGGATGCTTTGAAGCTTTGTTTTTTTAATTTATTTCGTAACCTCCCCCTCACGTCCCAATAGAAATTTGATTTCATTGGAATTGTAACTTTTCCTTTTTCTTGTGCACTCTACAGTTTTATATTTTTAAGCTCTTTTATGTTATGGGAATGGTAAATTGAGTCTTCAAGCTGTCAAAGTTCTGCTACCATTTTACTTAATCTAAGATAAGAAACCTGTTTGGAATATGCTGACAATTTCTTGTGTTATGTGTTTGAACTTTTAACTTAGCTAATTATATAGACACGTAAACTGATCGTACCATTATTCTTGAAGGTCATGGAAGTGCTGATGGCTTTACAAGGATCTGGAATGGAGGCAGATGATCCAACGACAAGTTACATGCTACAAGTATGTTCTTATTTCTTAAATTGCACAAACATTACTATACTTTCAACCTGGTATTTTCCATAAGAATTGATCTACAATGGTGTAGGCATGGGCAAGACTCTGCAAGTGCTTAGGACAAGATTTCCTCCCCTACATGAGTGTTGTAATGCCTCCTTTACTTCACTCCGCTCAACTTAAGCCAGATGTAACCATTACATCTGCTGATGACAATAGTGATATTGATGATTCTGATGATGAAAGGTAGAATATTTTTCAATTTTTTTCATGCAAGTTCAATACCAACAGCCATGTATAATGTATGTGAATGTGGTATTATTAGCTATTTCTTGCTATCCTTCCTAAAGGTTGTTATAAATGCATCTGGATTTTTGTTGGTTCATATTCACTTTTACCACATTACACCATTATCTACATGCCGCAAAATGGATAAACATAATGGCTTTGACATCCATAAATGATGTTTCTCTTCTTGAACCTTTGGACGATTATCTGCGTAATGTACCAATTTAGCAATTTAAAGATTGCAAGTTGTAGTTAGTGTAATTGAATGCAGAAGATATTTACATGTCGCAGTAGGGTTATTATGCTGCTCTTTAGTAGCTGTTTCTCTTAATGTTGCTTTTCCGTTGCAGTATTGAAACAATTACTCTTGGGGATAAGAGGATTGGAATCAAGACTAGTGTCCTGGAGGAAAAAGCTACTGCTTGCAATATGCTTTGTTGCTATGCTGACGAGTTGAAAGAAGGGTTCTTTCCTTGGATTGATCAGGTTTGTCATAGTGTATCCTAATTATTTTTCTTACCCGGCTTCCTATGAACGGTACTTAAAAATGTAATGTTTGTGCAGGTTGCCCCAACTTTGGTTCCACTTCTTAAATTTTATTTTCATGATGAAGTTAGGAAGGCAGCTGTTTCAGGTATTTTTTTGTTTTGATAGTAAACGTTTTTATTTGGGTTTTCCCCTTCTGATAAAGATGTAGTTGGAGGTTTGATAAAGAAAGATCTATTTTTTGTCTGTAGCGATGCCGGAGCTGCTGCTTTCTGCAAAATTAGCCATAGAGAAGGGGCAAGCTCAAGGTCGTAATGAAACCTATATAAAGCAATTGTCTGACTACATTGTTCCAGCTCTGGTGGAAGCATTACACAAGGTTGTTTATTATTTGTCAATTAAGCCTCCTCGATCAGGGTGTAATGATATGATGTTTCTCTGAAGTATGAGAGTTCAATTTGTGTGCAGGAACCTGATACAGAAATATGTGCAAGTATTTTGGATGCACTAAATGAATGTTTACAGGTATGCCATATTTTGAAGAAATTTATTAAATTTCCTTCGAGACCTGGTTTAACTTGTGGTACTTATTCTGCACAAGTTCAGCTTTGTGGTGATGGGAATTGCTAAACCCGATTTGGGTGCCTTGCGCGGCGCACCAAAGTGCTTTACACTTCTGACCTGGGATCGAGCCTGCCTCCTTAGAGTGTGCGGTGTCTCTCCCATTGGAATGGTTGGTAAGCTAGAGCTTATGCTTTGGTACCGTCCAGCAAGAGTCGCCCTATCGGGTGAGCTTTACTGGTCTCTCGGAGAGGTACCCAATCCTCGGAAGATCCGGGATGAAACCAGCGAATTCTCGCAATTGTGGGAAACTCGGGATAAATGTTGCCTCATATCTTGCTGGGCACCAGTAGTCTGTGTATCTTGAATGCAATTTGATACTGGATGCTATTGGATACTCGAGTTACCCTGTTTTTCTGCTTTTTATTTCAACCGTTTGCAGAAGAAAAAACTGCAGTAACTATAAGAATAATAGTTTATCATTATATCTTAATTAGTATTAAACTTTGAATTGAAGACAGTTACTGCACCATAATACTAATTGTTATGTAGTTGCTACTCTACTGTCTAAAAAAAGTTCTATTTGAGTTTGTTCATACTTTGCTTAGTTCGAAATTCAATAACTTTATTTTGGCATTTCCATCTTTATCATTGCTTGAATAAGACACCATTCATGCATTCTCTGCATCTTTTGTTTCAGATATCTGGACCACTTTTAGATGAAAACCAGGTCAGATCCATTGTAGAGGAGATAAAGCAGGTGATTACTGCCAGTTCAAGTAGAAAAAGAGAGAGAGCAGAAAGGACCAAAGCAGAAGACTTTGACGATGAGGAAAAAGAGCTAATTAAAGAGGAAAATGAACAGGAGGAAGAAGTTTTTGATCAAGTAAGTTTTCTCAAATACAATCTTTAAGTAGCCCATCAATACTATTGCTGATGTTTTCATGATTTTCTTTAACACCTTGTTCTTATTCCAGGTGGGGGAAATCTTAGGAACTCTGATTAAAACATTTAAAGCCTCTTTCTTACCTTTCTTTGATGAGCTATCATCGTATCTAACACCTATGTGGGTGAGTTTTATCTCAAGGGAGCTTCCCGCTTTAAGATTTCAACTTATTTGTTTATATTTGCTTAGTATCATTCCCTCTGATTGTCATTTTGAGGAACCAGAATGTTCATTTGAAAATCTTATTATTTATGTTCTATTGTGCCGATCTTTATTTTCGAGTTAGTTTCTTTGTTTAAATTATAATAGTGGGTCCAAACCAACAGGCCAAGGATAAAACACCTGAAGAGAGAAGGATCGCAATATGCATCTTTGATGATGTTGCGGAGCAGTGCCGTGAAGCAGCTTTAAAGTAAGTTTGTTCTATTAGAAATGTTTGGGCTGAACTACGTCATATTATTGTGAACTCATCTTTTGTTCTGATGTTGTTGGATCAGATATTATGACACATTTCTTCCTTTTCTATTGGAGGCCTGTAATGACGATAACCCTGATGTTCGACAGGTCTGATCTTACCAATCTATTTTAATATGTATAAGGGTACTTTTTTCTGTAAGTTGTATGTGATTCTTTTTGTTTTTCTTTCCTTTTCAGGCAGCTCTATATGGACTTGGTGTCTGTTCAGAGTTTGGCGGAATAGTAATTAAACCTCTTGTTGGTGGTGAGTCTGCTTGTATGTTTTACATAGTTGGAATATTTCTGATTGCTTATTGTAACACTTTCTGATGGCTTTATCCAGAGGCTCTTTCGAGGCTAAATGCTGTGATTCAGCATCCTAATGCCCTGCAAGCTGAAAATGTGATGGCATATGATAATGCTGTTTCTGCTTTAGGAAAAATATGTCAATTTCATCGTGACAGTATTGATGCAGCTCAGGTACTTTATTTTTGTTGTGACATCTGAAATTCATTTGTTCTGTTGCCACTGTATGCAGTGTGTGCACTATACAGTGTTTTCTGAATATTTTTTGTAGCACAACACTAATGCTTTGTTGTAACTTTTATTCAAGATTTATTGACATATTTCTTTTATTGGCTGCAACTTTTTTATTTCTTCGCTTTATGGTTTGTCAACTTTCTGTCATTTGGCAGGTAATTCCTGCATGGTTGAACTGTTTACCAATTAAAGGTGACTTGATTGAAGCCAAAGTAGTTCATGACCAACTTTGTTCTATGGTGGAAAGGTAGAGCTTTGTCTGTCTTTTACTTTGTGCCTAATCCTGTTACTTTTCGCCTTTTCATGCAATTAATGTTTAGAACACCGTGACCGATGAAATTTATAGAGGTGCACCTTTGTAATCCATCTGCAGGTCTGACAGAGAACTTTTGGGTCTCAACAATCAGTTTCTTCCTAAAATTGTTGCCGTGTTTGCTGAGGTTTGTGATCCATAAAATGATTTAGCACTTTTATACCAAGTATTTTACACACTTAGAAAATCATGATATGTGATATTCTCTTTTCCTCAATGACACATATCTCATTAACTGATAAAAGTACAAGTATTATCTACATTCAATTGCCTAATTTGCTTTGTTGTACTGGTCTTGCTGATAGCTGTAAACTTTTTTCACGATGATATTGCCCCTTGCTGATTTTGTTTGTAATACATATTCAAGAGTGCGAGAATATTTACTTTGAAGGGTATGATTGTTCTCCTCGTAGGTTCTATGCGCGGGTAAGGATTTAGCAACAGAACAAACTGTAAGCAGAATGATTAATCTATTAAGGCAGCTTCAGCAGACTTTGCCGCCAGCTACATTGGCCTCAACATGGTCCTCCTTGCAACCTCAGCAACAGCTTGCACTGCAATCTATCCTCTCCTCATAAGTATCGTGGCTTGGATTGTGCATATTTCTGCTTTCGGATACAGAGATCTGTCTTGTGTGGTAATTTGTGTCACCAATTCTTTTCCTTGAGATGGTTCCCGGCAGTTGGTTTTGCAAAGTGTGGGTGTCATCATTGCGATTTGATTGTCTACTCCTTTTGGTAAAGATGGGTTATATGCAAGTGTCAATTGTGGGGGCTCTTTTTGTGGGTGGCTGAGGTTCGTGAGGGTTGTTGGTCGACAAATTTGTGTACCAGTTTTGGTCTCGTTTGCATGTTTGGTGTATTCTATGTCTACATTTTATGTTGTGGGAGTCTGTTGCTAGTGGTTGATTCTTTCATTCTGTTTGAAATTTTGATCCCAAAGGGCAATAAATTGGCTTTATGGTTTTTACGACTGTAGATGCTCGTGTTGTGTTGTGTTGTGTTGGATTGAGCTTCGGCATCTCTCACATTTTTCGTCTTTTCATTACGTTGACGCGTAATCGCTTCAAGCAACCGTGGAAAGAGTGTTTGGGCCGTTTCTGTTCAAATTCGTACAAATAAATGTCCAGGAGTATCGGGTTATAATTTAGGGCCTACATTCAATGTCATTACTTGAAAATTGGGATCACGAACAAAGTTAGACTAGACTTGTAGCTCGTTTGGATGTGTTTTTAAAATAACTGAAAGTGTTTTTGGTAAAAATATTTTTGGAACCAATCTTTAGTAAAAATGAAAGTAAATCCTAGAAATGCTTTTGGAAAAGCACTTAAAAGTGTTTTATGGAAGAAGCCTATAATTGGTGTTTCTTGCAAAAATTACTTAAAATGCTTTTGGAACCTAAAAATATTTTCTCTAAAAGTGCTTTCAGCTATTTTAAAAACACATCTAAATGAGTTATTGGTTAATTGAACATTATGAAGGAAGTTAGGTCCTTTCGTATACCGAACAATTTGTAAACCTATAAATTTGAAGTGCGTAAAGATGAGTAAACCTTGAAAGATTTGTGGCAAGTTGGACGAAAATTCAAGAATAATTTTTTTTTAAGAACGACAATAAGGTTAGCAATGCAAGTTGGAAGAGTGCATTGGGTTTGTTTGGTGTGTTGTAAAGCTCAAGAGAAAAGTTATATAGGACGTAAATATGATCATCAATGTTTTATAGCAAGAAATGTTGGTAGGTCAAAAAATAACACATGCAAAAAATTATTGTGTCGAAGATGAGAATATTTTGATATGAATACGTGGACACACGAGAAAGTATAGGATTGACACCACTTAGTGAGGAAACTTTATTGTTATTGTTGTTTTGGGTGGGAAGATTCATCTTCGGTATAAACAGAAGGTCCCAAGAAAACGAGTGCGCTTGGGCCTTGAGCAGAATCAGCGCGGCAACCGTGACTTTTGCAGCACCGCGTGGTTGCTTGTCAGAGCATCTAAAGCGTCCAAAGCCAAAGCCAGACCAAAACCCGCCCTTTCTCTCTCACTCTCTCACTCTTCTCACTGGTTATGTGAGGCAAGTTAATAATCTCAAACTTGTCCTTGGCATTGCAGTCACTTTAGTAATCTCACACTCCGTCATCGAATTACAAGTTTCAGACTGCTCGGAAGATCACTCGCTATTTACATTTTGAATGCACTGTAGCTGTTTGTGAAAAGTTGTGAGTGGCAGGTGGGCTGGGGGCTTTCGAGTTTCGACTTCATTTTTCGACGAATTATGGTGCTGAGGCTTAGTGGGAGGCGCTGAGGACAAGGGAGAAGATGCTTAATTGGTTAAGTAGGCGTTGCTTTTGCACGGCTGCTCCACGGCCATGGCTATTTGTAGGTTTGGGCAATCCCGGCGATAAGTACAAAGGAACTAGACACAATGTACTATACACTATCATGCATTCTAGAGACCCTGATTTGACAATGTTTGTGTATTGTGTTTCTTGTTTTTTGTTTTAATGACAAGTTTCAGATTACTTTCTTTTGGTTTGAAGCAGACGGGGTTTGAGATGATTGATGCTTTCGCCAATTCACAAGGCATTGCAATGAACACGGTCCATTGCAAAGCCATCTTTGGGCAAGGCATGTGAATCTTTGCATATGTTACTTTGTTTGTTGTCATTTTTTATGTTTGTTTGTGAAGTTCATGGAAGTTTGGTATTGTAGGTTTCGTGGGTGGAGTTCCGGTTTTTCTTGCAAAGCCTCAAACTTACATGAATTTGAGTGGTGAATCTGTAAGTGGCCGATATACTTCCTTTTCACAATCTGATGGAATTATGATATTGTACTTCTCTTTGCAAAAAGGTTATTCATTGATCTAGCCTACCGAAATGATATTTGTTCTGTGCATTTCATTCCTTCTAGCACACTTCCAAACCCATTTGCAATTCCTTCGTGATTTTACCTGCTTCACTTTTGTATGTTAGAGACTTTGAGCTATTAATCCTACTGCTTATGTAACTAATGTTAGTAAAAGAGATATCAGTGAATGGTTTAACCTCGCGTTTCTCTTTGTTAAACAGACGGGGCCTCTTGCTGCTTATTATAAGCTACCTCTCAATCGTGTGCTAGTGGTACTTTCTTCTTCTAATTTTAAGCTTTTTTGTACTTATAGCATCTGTACGTATCTTTATAGTTTTCCTTTTATTCTTGGCTGCAGTTTCATGATGACATGACCTTACCATGTGGAGTACTTCGTCTTCACCCAAATGGAGGTCACTTATGCCACAATGGGTATGATCAAATTTATTACTTTCAGGTTTTAAGCATATATGCTTCTATATGATTAAGCAATGATGAAAAATGTCTTGCCTAAATGTTAGAACCCACCTGGACATTTATGTTTACCATGGTTATAGTTACATAGCCTGAATTGCTGAGTTCACAATAATTGGTGAGCTAATTATATAGCTGCATATTAGGCTTTTTGGTATTAGTAGACCATCACTACTACCAGAAGAGTAAAGACCATTATTATGTGGTTTTACCAGAATTCTTCTGGTCAAGCTTGCCTTTTTCGGATCATCAACCATTAAGCACTCATATATTTACTGAAAATGTATTAATTTTCCTCTATCTCTTGAAAGGCCTTTCAATTTTGCCATCTCCCACTCTCAAACTTAGGGAAAATATGTGGAATCTGGTACTTATCACTGATTTTTTTTTTTTTTTTGTTATTCAGGTTGAAGAGTGTGATCTATCACTTTCGAGGGAACAGAGAATTTCCTCGACTAAGAATCGGTGAGTTTGAATGTCCAAATTTCATAGTTATGTTACTGTTATTATCACTTCCAAGTGCTAGAAAGTTTGTTGAATTTCTTGTAAGGTATCGGAAGGCCTCCTGGTCAAATGGATCCGAAAGCATTCTTGCTGCAAAAATTTAATGCCACAGCTCAAGGACGAGTAAGTATATTTTGGTTGTGTATTTACCTCAAAGAACATTTCTTAACACATCCATATTCTTAGAATTTATAAAAAGTATATTTTGAAGGATGATACTACCATTTGTTTGCTTGTTATTTACTGATTCAACTGTGGATAAGACGTTAATTAAAGAGGTAGACCTAGCTGTTTAGAAAACTATATGAAATCTGATCGTTGTAAGATCCGTTCATTCCATATGGATTGCATTCGTTTTAAATTTGGCGAAGTATTATTGAATCCTGCATTTTATGTAATTGGACTCATTTTCTGCTTAACAATTTGATGTCTAATCTTCGTTTGGTTTATGTTATCATTCCTTGTATCCTAATGTAAGTCTAGTAATTACTTGGAGGGATAATGATGATGTGCCCGTTTGGTCTAGATTGATGCTGCTTTGCAAGAGGGAGTTAATATATTGAAGGTCGTGCTTTCTAAAGGCTTCGCAGAAAGTGCGAGACGCTTCAATTCAGAGCAGAAATACAAGCATCTAAGAGTAGAAACCTTGCCAACATGAATTTACACAGCAGCGTCTGTAAATGAGTAAATGGGTTTTTGTTTTTTGGGATAACACTTGGGTCGTGATTGTCAGAATATATGGAAACTCGACCGGTTGTTGAATCTAAAATCAAGAGGACCTACGGGCGTTGCATTGTTGACAACCCATGTCATCGAGTAGGGTTCTAACAATCACGGCTCACGGATTATCTTTGTTTTGAGATCGTCTTTTGTGCTATAAATGTGACCCATCACCCATCAGCTTTAAATTTCATCAATGAAGGTAAAGCGATAAACGACCTCAGACTCATCATTTCTCAAAGTTTTGCCGGGGAGTAGGCAGTCGGAAGTCTCAATGTCTCATGACTGGGGGTTGGGATCCGGTGGGCACCCAGTGCATAATTTTATCATAAATGCCCATTGTATGCAGTTTTATTTGCATTGAAGTTGTTTTCACGATTCGAACGATCTTTGGACCATAAAAAAATAATATTTTCGTTTCATGAAGACTCGTCTTTCGGTCAACTCGTTGAATAAAGCGGAGACTGGGGAGTGGCTGCCGCTGGTTGTAGTTGTATTTGTAAGGTTGTCTGAAAAATAATATAGAAAAGAAAAGAAAATAAAGGCTCAGTGCTCTGCGGGTCCCGTCTGCGGCCATCCTGTGCTGTCATTTCTGCTGCACTTTATGATTCAAACTCCGCCAGTCCCACGCGCATTCGGGTAAAGGTTAGACTGGTACTCTCCCATACGCAAAGCGTAATTGAAAGGAACATGAAAAAATAAAGTTAAAACAGAGTAGAGGTTGTAGGTTTCTAACTCTGAGTAGTTAAGATGATTAAGGCCTGGTTTGGTATTGAGGTGATTTTGAAAAAAGCTGGGAGCTGTTTTTGTGTTTGGTAAACATTCAGCTTTAGCTTTTTTTTCACAGTTTTGGGTTAAAAAAAGCCAAAAACAAGAAGCTGCAAAACCTAGCTTTGAAAAATCGACTTTTTTTCACATCTGTTTTACATAAAAGTTTACCAAACACTATAATACTGCTTTTTTTTTTCAAAAGGCATTTTTACAAAAAAGTTTACCAAACACTCTACTGCTTTATTTCACAGATGCTCATTCTCACAGCACAGCAGAATCAACTTTTTTTCAAAGTACAGCAATACCAAACCAGCCCTAATTCATGCACTCGATTTATATTGGAGGTTAAAAAATATAGAATTATATACACACCGTCTAATATTTTAGTGGATATAGTGCTTCAAAGCGTCTTGGGTTTGAAACTTTATTTAAAAAAAAAATTATTATAATATTTTCAAACCCTTCCACTCCTCTTAATAATAATAAATTAAAAAAAAAATACAGTATTATAAAATAAATCAATAAAAATCATCATATAAATGCTTAAAAGCTACTAATAACTAAGAGATATACATCAAGTGTATCTAATTAATATAGATGTACATAGCCACAATGGGAGAACTCCATACTGAAATTTTAAGTAAGGAAAAACATTGTGAGTGCACTAAATTGATGCAATTTTTTTTATAAGGCATCACTTAGTCGGATTCGTAATGTCATTTAATAAGAAATTATCACATTGACACGAGTAAGATGGAATTAACCAGCTGCCCCTAAATTCCAGTAGAGAAAATATAGCTCTGGTAAAGCAAGTGGTGTTAAAGCAATAGATAGGCGCGTGGGAGTATATTCAGCTGCCTATCACAATATTATTATAGCTGTGTCTCGGCTCCCCATCTTTTATCTCTCGATCTCATCTCCCATCCTCCTCAATACCAAACTAGGTGAAGGTACAAAACTATATCTACTTAAACACAAACAAAAAAAGAAAGAAAAACAAGATCAGGTTGTCAAGATATCAAAATCTCCATTTGTCTTCGCATTCGATCCACTCCTACTCAGAAGAAGAAGAAAAACAACACTGAAAAAGCTTTACAATGAGGAACCCCCCGTCGTCGTCGAAAGCAACAGCAGCAGCAAGTGCTACGATGACAACAGCATCGCCGTCGTCGAGTAAGGCGGGGATTGCCGGAGGGAGTAAGACGCCGTGTTGCGTAAAGGTGGGTTTGAAGAGGGGGCCGTGGACTCCCGAAGAGGACGAGCTGCTGGCCAATTACATCAAGAAAGAAGGTGAAGGACGGTGGCGGACCCTCCCTAAGCAGGCTGGGTTGCTCCGCTGCGGAAAAAGCTGTCGCCTCCGCTGGATGAACTACCTCCGCCCTTCCGTTAAGCGCGGCCAGATCGCCCCCGATGAAGAAGATCTCATTCTCCGCCTCCATCGCCTCCTCGGCAATCGGTAAAGCTACATACATACATACATACATTTATATACGCATTATCAATTTTCCTCGACAACATTATCTTATCCATATGTCCACTCTACAAATTTATCATCATTTCATTAAATTTTTAGGGTTAGGGTTTCACTGTTCATATATATTATTTTGAATTAGGGTTATGGTTTAATTACTATTTTGGATGTGTGTATTATTTGTCTGTAGGTGGTCTTTGATAGCTGGGAGGATTCCAGGTCGTACGGACAATGAGATAAAGAACTACTGGAACACACACCTGAGCAAGAAGCTGATAAGCCAAGGCATAGATCCCAGAACCCACAAGCCTCTCAATCCAGATCATCACTCTGCTGCTGCCGATGCTGATGTGGACAACACAAATAAATTAGTTGCTGCTGCTGCTTCTTTCAAGGCCAATACCCGGTTCTCAAACCCTAATCCTAGTCCTCCTCCTTCTGATCGTCTTGTCCATCAAGGAGCGGATCCCAGTATCAACGGTAATGATGGAAACATCGCAATTGATCATGATCTGGGTACTATAGTCCATAGCTGTGCAAACTTGATCACGTCCATTAACAATCCCGATGCTTCTTCTTCGGCCGCAGCAATGGGCACTTTGAGTTTAAGGACCAACAACAACAGCCACGCTGGAGTACTACCTGGGGGAGGAGGAAATGAAGAGGACGAGGACATCAACTGTTGTGCGGACGACGTCTTCTCTTCGTTTCTGAATTCGTTGATCAACGAGGATCCATTTGCTGTACAACACCAATTGCAACAACAGGTACTGCACAATGGGAATGTTAGTACACACGCAGCTGGTGCTGGTTCCGACCACGTTCCTTTGATTTCTATGACTAGTGCTAGTACTATGACGCCGTCAACATTTAGCTGGGACTCTGCTGTGCTCATGTCTTCTGCTTTCATCCAAAATGATCACCAGAGGGTTACTGATCAAACGGAGCAGTAGCTAGCCACCTGTTTGATTGATCAATCACACTGCGCATGTTGAAACAAGCAATGCAGTTGCTTAATTAGTTAATTTATATGTGGAAATTAGTCCTAGGTAGGGTTTGAAATATCATATGAAATGTGATTTTGTGGGTAAGCGGTGTCTCTATTCTTAATTATTCGACTACTTCAGCATCGATCATTTTGGCACTACGAATGGGGGCGTATATCACTGTATGGCGATCATGTTTGTAATGTTATCTATATATATGTTACCGGTATTGTAAAACAAACATTTGATCAATGTTAATTAATCTATATTTATAAATATATAGAGAGTAATTTATGTGTGAATCAATTTCATGTTTTATATCTCTGCCACATTTCTCATTTTGCATACATACATACATACATATACATACACACACATATATATATATATATATGTATGTATGTATGTATGTATGTATGTATGTATAGGGTTTGTAACCCTGATGACAATGCACCGAAGAGCATCGAAATTATAATGTAAACACTTTGTATACAAAAATATAATGTCAGATGCTCAATTAAAGTTGATCTTCATGGAAGGAGATTATATATCCGTTCATTCTTTCTAAAGTGTGATCTTCAACGCATGCAAATTCAAGTTCATGGAGGGGGATCGATATGTGAATTCAACGCAGAAGAAGGTGCAAATTATCCCAGAAGTTCTTAACATGGTGAAGCTTTTACTTTACATTTATGATTAATATTGGCACTTAATGTATTCTTTGATGTTTGTATATCTCATATATAGTGTCAGTCAGATATATCCAGACTAATATGCTTCATATTCAAAATCTACTAGCTAGCTAGGATCCGTGGATCATGAAGTGTATATGACAATCAGATACACATATATAGATGACATGAACATATAAATCTTCTTTGCTTAAATCCCAAATAAATCTTGTACTAATCCGTTTAGTATATCTGTATTCATTTAGTGCATAAACGTGGTAAATATTTGACATCTTTCTAAATCTTATTACATCTAGCATATAATGCATCTGAGTGATAAAAGACTAGTTCTACAACCACACTTTAAACAAATTGATCATTGAGGGTAAGTATGCAAAATAAGTAAATAATGGTCGATATGATATATATGATTCCAAAATACGTTACAACACAATGATATTGCGTGCATGAAATAAGGCTATAATCATTATAGAAATTAAAATATCACATTCAGAATGTATTCATTTTTTTAAGTCATTTTTTTTAAATATTTCTAACTTTGAATTTTCTTGTTCTTGATTCTCATATAATTAAATTTAAAAAACGGGTCTTTTTTTATACCGTGTTTCCTTACTAAATCATCAAAAACATTTGAGACAATGACAAAAACACGAAACATATATAGTAGTGTTTATTATCTCCCTACATATATATACGATAGCTCCAAAACATAAACAGAAAGAGGATATGGCAACAACATCAAGGTTATAGACACAACTACTGATGTAAATTAACGTTGAAAGGAACTAGAGAAAGAGAAAGAAAGATAATTAAGTTCTTATATATGAAAGATCAATGCATGGTATTAGTTAGAAATATGTTTTGGTGCAAACTTTAGTAGTGAGCACGTATTCTTGCTTTCTGTATATATAATGTGAATATATAACTGTTTAATTTGATCAGAAGTACTTAAACCTATACATAATACCTTAGAAGACATTAATTCCATTAAGGGAATGAAGTTCTAACCTTATATATAATTTTAAACTCAATCTAGTTATACACTTATACTACGAAAAATCTGGGGTTAATTAAACCACTGTTTCTGTTTAGATAGAAACAGTAGGTAGTACTTATGTTAATTCCACGTAAGCACCAATGAATCAAGAAGCTATTTAATTAAGCCATCATGCAATATGCATACATACGTGTCAAGGATGAAAGTCACTTTCTCAGAATGGCAGAGCATGAAATAACATCATCTGGTTTCAACTGATAAAAATAATTATTGAGTGTGTACACTTGATCATCTGTGGAACAAGATTTCGTTGAGCAATTTCAATCAGTTTCCCAACATTTCTGATGCGATATCGTCGTGTGAGCTTCCTGCAGAACCATGCATGAAGAATAAAATGAAATCAATAGAGTATACGCCCTTGATGCATATATGCATGATAATCATATGCTGACCGTAGGATAACATCAACACGTTCGTTCTAATTATCTAAGATGGAAGATGGCTCACAACACCAGGCTGTTGGCTTATTGTACCTTCTCTCCCTCTATGACATATCGTATATTTTACCATAACAGGACAAGGCACGACAAGCTTACTCCTCAACACCTCAAGGCTTACGCCTTGCTTTTGCGAGACCCTAAATGTCTTGATTTACATCTTCGCCTCTTGAAACATATATTGTTTATAGACCGATGTACAATAAATATTACAACAAATTCATATTCAAAGTTTTCTTTTTGTTGATAAAAGGCCTAAATGTTTTCACGAGCACCTCCTCTAAATATGTTGACTCACAAACTTCATGTCTTAAACTATGAGCTATAAAATTAGTTGGGTTGTGTTTAGATGAGGGACTTAGAAGTCTCAGGGCATCGAGGCCAAATTAGTAAAAAAAGATGAAACTATAAAATGTTACATAAATGCTATATTTGGACGAGGGATTTCCAAGTTATAGGATTAAAAGCCAAATTATGAAGAAAAAGGTTACAAATGATAGGAGAGATTAGCTAATCCCTTGCGGGGATGTGTCATTTGCAATCTCTCTTACATGTATTTGTATCGCTCTATATATAATGCATTATATCCAACATTTTGTTATCATTTTCTTTATAATTTGGCTTTTAATCCCATGACTTGGAACTACCTTATCCAAATTTAGCCAAAGGGTATTACAAATGCAGTACAAGAGAACTATGAACACATATGTCTCTATAAATGATTATGTAGTACATTTTTAATTCTATGTTTTAGTGTGTTTCTTCCTTTTTTAACCTAAATTCCTGTCACTTAGTATTACAGTCTAGTGATATTTTTCTTCACTTGTAAGTGAGAGGTCTTTGGTTTGATTCTTGCCAAAAGCGAGTTTGAATCACATTATTGCTACCTCATTAGAAGACTAAACTCACCCATTTTCCCTTAGTGTAGATAATATCGTTTGCGAAAAACAAAAATCTAAATTCCTTAGGATTAAAGTCCCTCACCCAAACACAATCTTGGCTATTTGATCACTTTGTTAGAGGCACATGCAAGCGTTTAATTTCTACTACAAACTAGATACCTTTTCAGTAACTATAATAATGTTTGAAGAAAGCTCTCCCAGCCTAGAAAAAAAGCGCGGCTCCCCCTCTCCCAGAGTCAAGAACCTCCAAACTCCCATCTCGGCTTCAGCCGCCGAGCCCTTCCTCTTGGGTGGGATCGGTGGCAACCCCATCTCCTTCTTCCCTAATAACCTTCTTCTTCTTCCTTAACTCTTCTTCCCTAATAACCTTCTTCTTCTTCCTTAACTCTATCTTCTTCCTTTTCTTTTCATTTGGCCCTTGATTTCGGGTAGTTTTGTTCCGAGATTGTCTCATTTTCCTTGAGGTAATTTGTCTTATTTTTCTTTAGCTTTGTCTCAATTGTTGGCAAATCTTGTCGTTGATCCAAGTTTCATGCATTTTTATTTCCAAATTGTTGTTCCTAGTTGCGAGCCACTGCCCACCTACTAGTATGGCTACTAAAGTGCATTTTGCTCTATTTGGTAGGATTATTATGGGAGTGGTTTAAGTGCGAGTGGCTTGCCCAACCCCATTTTCCGTTCATCCTTTATGCCTGTAGGTTCTTCTTTTTGGTGGCGGCTTGACGATGGTGGTGACACTAATTTGGTGGAGGAGGCTGGTTCTTGTTTCCAGATCTAGGGTTTCGGCATAGGCATTGTTATGTGCTCATTTTTGAAGCTTGTTTTCTTATTTTACTTTTATAACTGGCTGCAATTTTACTTTAGTGTTGTGCATTGCATTTGAATTTGTCCCGCTTTTTATCAATATGTTTTATTTTTAATGAAATTAGTTGTTTGACCGAAAAAAAAAATAATGTCAATAAATTAACCAGGTAGAACTGAAACTCGAGCAAAGTGGTAGGTAACACAGTCCAAACTAGTAAAGAAACCTACCTTGGTATTGGGTATGTGGCCTGATTTTAACTTATATTGAATTCTAAATGGGCCTTTAAACATTAGCCCAAAGCTTATATTACTTGCGTGTTTGTCTACTTAAGGTGGAAAAATAACAAATTTAACCTAGCGCACTTTACAGTTGACCTTAGTTGCTGTCTCCTAACTGTTCAGGACCGTTGTGGTTTGACCTGAATATCGAAATATTTATATATCTGATAATCCGACCCTCCACTTAAAAGATCAAACTACCAGTCTTCTGCGATTGGTAGATGGTTGACTTGTTGCATGCCAATTCAGTAGCTGCTTCTACTGCAACTTGTTTGACTATTTAAAACTTGAATAGTGCTATTTGTATACTTATTTTTACTTCTTATATATTTTTCTCAGTTTTCGATCGTCGGATCGAATAGACTAAAAAGATGAATGACTAAAATTAACAAGAATGTATGGAAAGTAAAAATAAATGTATGAATAACACATTCCTAAAACTTTGGTTGTCTATCTATTCCCTCATGAAATAGTCTAACACTCCATTGATGTCCATGTGCATGAACATTGTTTGCGTATTGATACAAGCGTATCAACTACCAATCTAATCTTATATGAATAGTCAACTAATGGGTGTGAAAGAAAGAAAAAAACCCGGTTTCATGATTATAATCTTAGTGTTGTCAAGTTACAGACTTGTAATTCAAGTGAGTGAGCAAATTTACTTTCACTTCTCCGTCTGAGATCATGTTGGATTTTTTTCATCCCTAATATGACTTGTACAGAAAACAGTGTGTCATTTTATTTTCTTAGCAAATTGCAGTTTTTTGTCATGATTAGCATGCATCAAAACATTTTAAGGTTTTTTCTTTTCATGGGGTACTCTGCGAGTAAAGGGTTAAAACCTTTATTCAAGTCATTTCCAATTCATGAAGAAACAAAAAAAGAGTGTATATATGATTTTGTATTAAATAATATTTCAGGGGTGGGTCAAAGGCTCCGAAACAAGCTTTGAGAATTTGTCTTCTGGTGGGGGTATTTTCTCATAATTTCAAATGGCCTCCGATGGGCACAATGCTGCACCTTTTCATGCCATAATATTTTCTCAACATGATAATTGAAGAAAACATCTCAAAAATAAAAATAATCACAAAAATGTGAAAAAAGAAAGAAGAAGGAACATACACAGACAGACGGAGTGCGTCGTGAGAGTTTTGTCGTCGCTAAAAAAACATATAAACCTGAAAAACAGAGAAAAGAGAGAAAACATATATAAACAGGCATTTGCTATGAGCCCCATTTAACTTAATCATGATATTAACGTTTTTGGGCAGGCTCATTAACTAAGATGATAAGAATAAAAGCTACCATGTACATGCATAAACCAACCTACTTCTCCAAAAAGCGCTTAACATCCACAAACATGAAGAAGGCAAGTATCATCACAAAATGATGAAAGCAAAGCACCATTAAAACAGAAAACAAGAAGCAAAAGTTTTTCAGGACTTACTGAATCATATTCATCCGCGAAAAACTGTACATCTCCGCCGTTCGAGTCCTTTTCGCCAAATGCATTACTGCTCGATGAGACTGGCGCAATGATCAAACGGGGTCATGGAAATCTCAGTAACTTAAAGTAAGGGTTGAAACTGGAAAAAGTTGTGTGAAAGAAACTTCGTGTTGTAGAAAGCTCTTGCACCCAGTTTTTTATAGGAAAGTACACGTGTCAGTCAGGTGCTTGGTGGCCAAAAGCTGCAGCTCCCTGGAGGAAAGGGATCATCTCAATATACCTTCTTTCTAATTCACCAAGTTCGGGGATCTGGATCGTTGAAATTTGATCCAACGATTATAAATAGGGACTCATTTTAAAAGTTATAATAATTTTAGCCGTTGAATCAAATTTCAATGGCCTAAATCCTTGAATTTAGTGGATTAGGAGGAAGGAATATAGAGATGATCCCTTTTCCTCCCTAGAGGCAGTGCAATGGGGGCTTATGAGAGAGGATCCTTACCGGATCTTCTTTGTGAAGATCTTAAGAATTCTCCAATTATATCCGTTTATTGTATATCGTGCGGTCAATTTTTATCAGTATTATTTATATTTAATTTTAAATAAAAAAAATTTACAATGATTTCCGACCATACGATATACGATGAACAGATGTGATTGAAGGATCATCCTAAGGCTTATAGCTGGAAGGTTTTATCTGGGATTTGACCGGTAGATTTGTATTGTTTATAAGAAAATAACCGGCTGAGAATCTTTCTGATAAAATTGGAAAACCCAACCAAACGTTCTAACCCAAAAAAAAGGTCATAGTGTTTGTTAGACAGACCAAACTTTCCAATCTCATTCTTTGCTGCCAAATACTTACTTTCCCTTCTTCCAACTGCCTATCAGCTCTCAGTCTCTATCTGCATTTTTTTGTGGTACTATATATAATTTAACATCTGCTTATTGGGCCACTGTAGTATTTTTGTGTACTACGTTGGAGGGATGAGCATATTTTAGCAGTTGTTTATATATAACAAGGTATTAGAGCTCTAGTAAGGTTTAGAAACCTCCGACTCCCGTGCCCCACATAGTTTCAGTTATTGTACGAAGGGTGGGGTTGTACTTGTTCCGTTGTGTATGTAAGTTTTGATTTCCAAATGCATAATGGAGTTAGACATGAGGAGAAGTGTTAGCTTGATGTATATTGTCGTCTCATTCTTTTACAATATAAGATTTTCGGGCCTAATAGCTAGGCTAAGATTTGACAAAAGAAAAAAAAAAAAAAAATTAGGTCGAGAGATTATGAACAATGCTGTTGCGGGTTTACAACTGATCAACTAATTAAAGATGTTTATGCTTAAGTGGATGATGTAAAAGTTTCAAAAAAAGAAGAAATGTTGATGATTTAAACAGAATTTTGTACAAAGTAGAGTATGGAACCACCATGAAAAACTGTTGTATGCAAATGTACTTCCATATTACCACCAAATAACAACCTACAGTCAGAATTTTATTATTTTATTCAAAAGGCAAACATCTAATTTAAGGACATGGAACCTACCATTCTACAGCTCAACATACAATTCCCACCGGGGAGAATATTTTAGTGTGCCGAAAACACTAGCTGATGCATTAAGAGTTAAGATACAATTTATTTTTTTCAAATTTTCAACTATTTATATTGTAACACTTGGTTGATCTAATCTTGTTTCTGTCACACTAAAACATCTCTCCTCATGCAGACCAATTTTTGATGAAAAAAATTAATATTCTTATGATTATGTGAGTCCTACTCAACTAATTGCCCCCCACCAAAATAAAAATTGTGATATTGCGAGAAGGAAAACCGAACATTAACACACAAATACAAAAAATAAATGTTCTAAATTATATAAAGTAGCTATTCAGATATAAACTCATTTCAAAGAAATTAAAAGTAAATAATTCTCAGATGCACAAGTGGATAAACCTGCTCTGCCAACTGTAAAGTTTCGCTTCATCACATAATTCCCAGTACTACGTTATATGGCAAAACATTGAGAATTTTATATGAATAAAAAAATATACAAGTTGACAGCTATAAACATCTGTTGAGAGAGAGAAAAAGATTAAAGTCACTTTACATCCCAAAAATAAAAATTATCATAAAATTTTTTTCACTAAAGAATATCTTAGAAAATTTAAGATATTGGATTGAGGTCGGTTTTTATTTTTTTTTATCTTTTTATAAGGATTCAACATGATAAGAAATTATTTTACATTTTAAAATGCAGTGATATTCAAGAATTCATATCGAACATAATTAGTGTAATAAAGTTTGGCTGTTGTTGTTTTTGTTGTAAAATACGTCATAGGTTGGCTGCTGTTGTTTTTGTAGTAAAATATGTCATAACAAAAAAAAAAAAGAAAAAAAAAAAAGCCGTTTAACCAGAAATTGAACTTCCATTTGCGCATGCGCGCGCTCTGTTTCTCTCTCTCCGCCCCCAATGCCAATTTCTCAAATTAGGGATTGCAAATTTGATAAGCGATTTATCAAATTCACCAAAGCCTTCAGCTTCCTTTTCCAGCTGCCCTGTAATTTCAAGTAATTTGGCTCTCTCGTTCTCTCTCACAAATCCCATTTCAAATTTTAAGCTCATTAGCTACAACAAAATCTAATCGAATCCCCAAATCAAAGCTCAGATTTTTACATAATTGAACTCTCGATTTTATTGCAACGTAGTTTGCCATTATTTCATCTGGGTTCGGATCATAACAAAAGTCAGTTGTTTACAACAAGCGGTAGTGCTTATTAATTTATTTATTTTCTCATAAAGATTGAATTTCTTTGGTTCAATTAATTGCAGGAAATTGAATTGAAGAAATGAGCGAGTGGAAAAGGCATAGAATTTTGATGGTCTCTGATTTTTTCTATCCCAATTTTGGTGGGGTGGAGAATCACAGCTATTATCTCACACAATGCCTTCTCAAGCTTGGTCACAAAGTCAGTATGCACATTCTCCTTCACTTTCTGGGTTCTGCATGTGTGTTTTTGTATCTTTAGTTATTTAGCAGAAAAGTGGAAGTTCGAATTTCAACTGCTGATTTATTACTTCACAGTGCTTTCATGTTGCATTTCCATTACATAATGTTGCAGCTCCCATCGTGGTTACGGGAGCATTAGATGGACCTCCATTTTTTTAGAGTAATGATCAATAACATGGAGGCGGGTTGTGCCCAATAATTTAGTAGATACTCACGCGTTATTTTGTAATGTGATTGGAACAGTTTAGCTGCCAAGTGAACTTTTGAGTTATAAATCAATGAAATTCTTTCATGACACAAGTCAGCTTCCTTTGTTTAATTAGTTGTTGACTAGGTGAACTTTCATTGCTTGAGTGTTCAGGTGGTCGTAATGACTCATGCCTACAATAATCGTTCTAGGGTGAGATATATGACAGGTGGTCTGAAAGTGTATTATGTACCATGGAAACCATTTCTCATGCAGAATACATTTCCCACCTTTTATGGGACACTTCCAATAGTGAGGACTATCGTATTCGACAAAAAATATCACTGGTACACGGACATCAAGCTTTCTCAACTCTTTGCCATGTGGCTTTGATGCACTCACGCACAATGGGGTACAAAGTCGTATTTACTGATCATTCACTCTATGGTTTTGCTGATGTGGGAAGCATACACATGAACAAGGTATTGCAGTTTACTTTGGCAGAAGTAAGTCAGGCCATTTGTGTTTCTCATACAAGCAAGTAAAACACAGTGCTAAGGTCAGGTTTGCCACCAGAAAAAGGTCTTTGTAATACCTATTGCTGTTGACACAGCTATGTTCAAGCCTGCACCAGAACGACTGAGTAGTCATGAAATTGTAATTGTCGTTATAAGTAGATTGGTTTACCGAAAAGGGTGCAGATCTTCCTGTTGAAGTCATTCCAGAAGTATGCCGTTTATACCCTAATGTGAGTTATTTTGACATAGCATTATATGAGATATTACATTTCTAATATGCGTTTCTGTTTGATGAATTTTGATATTGACAAGGACTTCCGTGTGCACATCAATATTTCTATGCTTGCATAACTTGGCAGCATTTCCTGTAAAATAATTTTGTTGCATGAAGCCATAACCTAAGGGGGATGCTTTTATTATAACGAAAATGTTGAGGGTGGTTTGAAGCATAGCATCATTGATGTAATTATTGGCATAGTTAATGAGCACTCAATCATTTCATTCAGAAATATGTGGTAAGGTTTGTTTCATTGTTGGAGGAGATGGACCTAAACGTGTGCGGTTGGAAGAGATGAGGGAAAAACATTCTCTTCAAGATCGAGTTGAGATGCTAGGAGCCGTGCAACTCTCTAAAGTACGATCTGGCCTAATTTTTGGCCATATATTCTTAAACAGGTGCTTGTCAATCTCTTCTTTCTTCCTCTTCTTTCAAGAACTGGAGAACAGTTTGTGTAATTTCTTTTGTAACTACACCAAATTATGTTAAAAAATTAATGTTGGATTTTGGTAGTTGACTTTACTGCTGGTCAAATTGGCTCTCTCTTTCTTTAATAGGAATAGTACAGCAGCAAGAATTAGATTCTCTGAAGTTAAACAGTGGTGCTACCAAAGCGGTGATACTATTAACAAAATTTGAAACATAAGTAAATTAGGAGCTGCAATAGCTTGCATATACATCTTTACATGGTTCTTTTTCTGACTAGCTTACTGTTAAAACTATGGGGAAAGTGTCACAACTTCACAACTACAGGAATTTGTACCAACATATAGGGAAATCAACTTATTGTACGGTTCTCATGCATGCTTGCTTCTGTTGTATTTTTTTCCTGATACAATTTCTACCCTTATTGCAGTTCTTTAACAGAAGCTTTTTGCATAGCGATCTTAGAGGCTGCAAGTTGTGGATTATTAACAGTCAGTCCACATGTAGGAGGCGTCCCAGAGGTATGATATGTGAAATCTTCCACCTCTTAGTAGAATAGTGTTTGTGGAATCTAGGCTTGTTTGAGATTTTAGCTAACGTCATTTCTGTACATAGGTACTTCCAGATGACATGATTGTACTTGCAAAACCAGATCCCAGTGATATGGTTCAAGCAATAGAGAAGGCAATATCTGTACTTCCTAGAATTGACCCATAAGAAATGCACAGGTCGTGTGAGTACACTGTCATTGATTGTGATCTTTAGGCAAAGTTGACTACTAATGCAGTGGTTAAATGTGCTTCCTTGTTTATTTGTTTGTTTCTACATGAAGGCACTGTACAATTGGCATGATGTGGCAAAACGGACATAAATTGTTTTTGACCGTGCCTTGAAATGCTCAAATCAAAATCTTTTACAACGATTCTCACGGTGTGTTTTTCAGAGCTTTCTTCTAAATTGCGTACTCATACAGATGTTTGGCTAAGTCTGGTTCTTAGAACAAATTCATTGTGCATAGAGTGTGAATTGTCTGTTCTCTTCATCACATCAATGTCTGTAAAAGCACAGTGATCAATTTGAGTTTTTCCTCACCGCTTTGGGGTGAAAAGGATGCACTGGTGATTATTTTTGCATTTAGAATGCCGGATGTTGTATCTCTAGTTCCATTAGCCTATAATGATCGCAAGATGGAGGGGAGAGGGAATGTTTGTGTACTTTGTTGTTGTAAAATGTGACGGTGATTTTTATTTAAGCTGCCTTAATTGGATGAAGTAAACTTGATCCGGAGGCGGTGGTGGATTTAGAACTTCATGTCCTTACATAATTATGTCGATATGCAGAAACATCTTAGGGGCAAGGGTTACTAATTGCTTAATTTCTTTATTGTAGATACCTTTCGTGTGGAACGTGGGCAGGAAAGATTTTTTGCTTGGTTATGATCATTGACTTTCTGTTATGGCATCTGTTGCAACTATGGAAGTTTGTAAAGTTTCTGTGCATGTCTTTGAATTTCCGGATTAACAAGATTGCCATGTTTAATGACCTTCCCTTCATTGTCCATCAGCCTGCACAGGATGTTGAAGAGGTGCCCGATTTTGTTCTATCCCATGATCAAGATGAAGGGACCTCGCTGGACAATGCAAACCAACGCTCGAGATGACTGCATACAAGATTGACCTTTTTTTCTTTATTATTTTTTGGTAGGGATACGTAGGATTGACCTGGTTCTTCTTTGTGTTGATTTCAGTTGGTAGCATCAGTTTAATCCCTGCAAGTAATCAATTTTGTTCAAGATTTTGAATATACAAGACATAAAAGATGATTGTCTGTCGCTTGTATGACAACTTTCGAACAAATTTTGGTGGAAATTTTAAATTTGAAAGTTTATATGGCACAAAACTTGCAAACTGAATATTTTTCATTTGATAAGCTACTCTAATTACAGGGGTGAGAGATTCAACTTGCGTGTAAGGGGACGGAAACGTTGCCTTTCCCATTGGCCTAATTCACACTTGTAAATTTATAAACCACAGTCACATATGTTACACAGTCACATAATGTTACTAATTCACGTGTTATAGGCTTAACGTATAAATAAATGGCAAAATAGATACCTTACGAACTTAGATAAGTGTTCAAAGTTTATTAATAACACTGCATGACGGTGTAATGAAACTATTGAGATAGAAATGAAGGGCCCACAAACAAGTTTCTTTGTAAAAAGAATATAGAAAGGAAGGACAATGGTACATGGCACTTGGCAAGTTGGGTACATGGAGCAAGCCTAGACATGAAACAAGCTGACCTCTAACCGTTGGTTCATCTTCAACCTCTTTCTCTCTTTCACAAGAATCAATACCATCTGTGGCTTCCATATGAGCTTCATATCTCACTTCAAACTTCATCAGTCCATTGCTTCCTCTCTCCCTCTCTCTCTCTCTCTCTCTCTCTCTCGTCAAAGCCATGGCAAGCACCAGCTCCCTCGCTCTTTGTCAAAAGTGGACTTTCCACTACTTTCCTCTCAAAGAAACACGCAAAATGTCCACCAAGTTAAGATTCCTCGTAGGTTGTCCAAGTTTTCAGGGACTAAATCAAACGGGTTTGTCCTGCTTTCTTTTCTGAATGGCCAGATTGTTGAGACCAACCCTCCAAGTGTTGAAGAAACCACTTCAGTAAACAATGCGTCTGACGTCCAAGTTCAAAGCAGGTGTCATATTTTCAGTTTTCTGTTATTCGTTTTTTTCATGGTTCTGTTTGGTTTTAGAGAGTAGGAGTATCTGAAGCAATTGTGAAGTCCTTGTTTCCGGTTTCTTGGGAACCAAACGGAACTTAGGGGATCAAATCATCGAAGTAGACGACTTTAATTTAGTTAGGGAGTTGTACATAAAATTATAAAATTATTGAGGTAATTTAATTTAAGTAACCATAGTAATTCAATTAAAATAATAAATTATGTTTGGTCCTATGTGTCACATCCCGACTCGGGCTCCACCACATCCCGGGCTCGACTCCGTCGTAGCACGATATTGTCCATTTTGGGTCCTGACCACACCATCACGGTTTTGTTTCTGGGAACTCACACGAGAACTTCCCAGTGGGTCACCCATCTTGGAATTGCTCTCGCACAAACTCACTCAACTTCAGAGTTCCGATGAACTTCGAAGCCAGTGAGCTCCCAAAAGGCCTCGTGTTATATGGAGGTGGGCATGTACATATAAGGTACAGAGGATCCTCCCCTGGGTGATGTGGGATCTAACAATCCACCTCCCTTAGGGGCCCGACGTCCTCATCGGCACATTTCCGGCCATGGATTGGCTTTGATACCAAATTGTCACATCCCGACCCGGGCTCCACCACATCCCTGGCTCGACTCCGCCATAGCACGATATTGTCTGCTTTGGGCCCCAACCACGCTATCATGGTTTTGTTTCTGGGAACTCACACGAAAACTTCTCAGTGGGTCACCCATCCTGAGATTGCTTTCAGGCGAACTCACTTAACTTTAGAGTTCCGAAACTTCGAAGCTAGTGAGCTTCCAAAAGGCCTCGTGCTATATGGATGTGGGCATGTACATATAAGGCATAGATGATCCTCATCCCTGAGCGATGTGGGATCTAACACTATGGCCCTGGGTTGGAGATGGTTTTTTGTGATAGTGCTATGTTTGGCCTGACCCTCGGTTGGAGACGGTAAGAAATATAGCCTTGCACTGTTCATTAAAATATTAATTTCTTGGAGGGTCAGAAGGTTAAAATGAGCCCTCTGGCCCTCCTTTGGTTGGAGATGGTCTTAAAGAGTGTTCCAATTTTGGTTGCCATTATATTGTATCTTTGATCCTTTATTTCAAGTGAATTGTAATTGATATGAATTATTTGTGTTTTCTATGATTATATTTATAGAGTAATGCTATTCTTACCATGTTTTTGTACCACATTCATATACCACCTTATGTGGCATTTGATGTGGATAACCATATTATTTAAATTAATCAAAATTTAATTTAAATTAAAAACATTTGATAAACCAATAATTAAAAAAAAGTTTGAATTAAATGATGATTGTGGCTTACTAGGAGTCTTCTCCTTCCTTCCCTGTTCAATCCTGCTTCTTCTCCCGTTTCGTCTTTTACGCCATTTTTTTTCACCCCAGATTTTTTCACTTTGGTGTGGACTATCACCCACATCAGTACTTTTGCACCCACTCCACACTACTCACACCAGACGCCTGTTTTTTTTTATTTTTTTTTATTTTTTTATTTTTTTTACCCCAGAGTACAAAACCCCACCTCTCATCATCAAGTAAAAAAGCTCCACCACCTCTTTCCACCTCTGGTCTCTAAGACACGCACCGATCATGGCCGACCAAAAGTACAAATTTCTATCACGCATTGCGTAGAATTGAATAGAATTGGTGTCAATGCAAGATTGAATTAAATTCATGTAAGTAGTGGAAGTTACCTTCGACCCACTTTTGGCAATGAAGTCAAGAACGGTGATGGCCTCTTTGAACTCGCCATTCTTGCGGAGGTAATTCAAGTGAGAGTCTGTGAATTTCGAGAGGGTTTTTCTGGAAAAGGAGATTGTGGGTTTGGTTTGTCGTGGTAAGAATTCATATGGGTTGCTTAATTTGGAAGGTACGATGGGTATTGGAGGTGTGAGTAGTGTGAAGTGGGTGCAAAAGTACAAGAGAGGGTGGTAGTCCACACTAACGAGAAAAAAACATGGGTGAAAAAAATGGCGTGGAAGAAGATGCAGGATTGAACGGGAAAGGAAGGAAAAGATTCATCGTATGCCACAATCACCATTTATTTCTTTTTTTTTTTAAGGGAAAACTAATGAAAATGGTTTGAAAACTTTGAGTTTTAGTCAAAAAGACAAAAAGGTGTTGTAAGTGAATAATACCATGAGTGACTTTTTAGAGTAAAAATATCATTTTCGTTAAAAGTGAACAGTATGAGGAGTGTTTCGTTAAACCTCCCTTTTTTTTTAATTATTGGTTTATTTAATATTTTTAATTTAAATTAAATTCTGATTAATTTAAATGATGTGATTGTCTACATTAGATGCCACATAAGATGATATATAAATGTGGTATAAAACATGGTAAGAATAACATTTCTCTGTTTTTATATCACATTTATATACCACCTATGTGACATTTAATGTGAATAGTTACATCATTTAAATTAATCAGAATTTAATTTAAATTAAAAATATTAAATAAACCAATAATTAAAAAAAAAAAACTAGAATTAAATGGTGATAGTGGCATACGAGGAATCTTCTCCTTCCTTTCCTGTTCAATCCTGCTTCTTCTCCGTTTCTTCTTTCACACCATTTTTTTTCACCCAAGCTTTTTTCTCGTTAGTGTGGACTACCACACCCTCTCTTGTACTTTTGTACGTACTTCACACTACTCACACCTCCAATACCTATAGTACCCTCCAAATTCAGCAACCCATATGAATTCTTACCACGACAAACCAAGCCCACAATCTCTTTTTCCAGAAAACCCTCCCAAAATTCACAGACTCTCACTTGAATTCCATCCGCAAGCCTGGCGAGTTCACGGAGGCCGTCACCGTTCTTGACTCCATTGCCAAAAGTGGGTCGAAGGTAACTTCCACTACTTACATGAATTTACTTCAATCTTGCATTGACACCAATTCTATTCAATTCTACGCAATGCGTGAGAGAAATTTGTACTCTTGGTCGGCCATGATCAGTGCGTGTCTTAGAGACCAGAGGTGGAAAGAGGTGGTGGAGCTTTTTTACTCGATGATGAGAGGTGGGGTTTTGTACTATGGGGTGAAAAAAAAAGGCGTCTAGTGTGAGTAGTGTAGGGGGGTGGGTACAAAAGTACTGGTGTGGGTGGTAGTCCATACTAAAGTGAAAAAAACTGGGGTGAAAAGAAAATGGCGTAAAAGAACTAGCGTGGAAGAAAAAACGGGAGAAGAAGTAGGCTTGAACGGGGAAGGAAGGAGAAGACTCCTTGTACGCCTCAATCACCATTTAATTCCAACTTTTTTTTAATTATTGGTTTATTAAATGTTTTTAATTTAAATTAAATTCTGATTAATTTAAATGATGTAGCTATCCACATCAGATGCCACATAAGGTAGTATATAAATGTGATATAAAAACATGGTAAGAATAACATTACTCATAAAAACATGGTAAGAATAGCACTACTCATATTTTTAACGCTCTTTCTCCTGTGTACCGTAGTATATGGAACTGGAGGGGTTATTCTATCCGTTATCAGCATGCAGGCAACAGTGGCCCGGCATTAGTTTTGGTTCATCGTTTTGGAGCAAAGAGGTCCACATCATCCACATATTACTTGTCATAAGCAGACGACTAATTGCTATAGGTATTACATGCACAAATTGCTAAATACAGTCATAATTTCACACACACAGAGACACGAGAGATATCTATTTTCGTTAGCTCGATGTATGATATGAGGTTTCATTAAATTTACTTGCACATGGTTTTACTCTTTACTTTGGTTGCCTATTAGTTTGCTAGAGGATAATTTTGTACATAACTGGGAGAGAGTTAATTAATTCTTTGCTAATTAGATTTAATAAGTCAGATCATTAGCTCCTGAAAACTGTCGTTAATGATTTAAGGATGCAGAGTCATTCGTAGAAACAAAATGAATGCTCGTTAGCACTCAAATTAGTACCCGATTAGTCCCTTATGATGATTTGAATACTTGAATAGTTAAGATCATGTTTAGAATGCATGCATACTGTGTTTACTTCATTGGCTTTTACTGCTTCTGTCCTGTTAAAGCATGACATTTTGGACTCATGGGATGGGATACAGCAGAATAATATAATTAATACAAACTACAGACAATAAATCAATCATTAGAATTACTAATTATTTGGTTTGACAAAATAATGACGGGCTATTGTAAATTAGGCTGGAACAAACATTGATCCTAGTCTGTTGTGCTTGCTTTTTACTGTCTCCTTCATTAGTTTATTCCCATGTGAAAACTAAGATGCATGCTGATTTATGTTAAATCTGTAGCAGATTCTCAAGGATTAAAATGAAACAAAGTCGGCAATATTGCTTCATAATAAAATGGAGAAAAGAGACAAAATTAAGCCAGAGACATTTCACCAACATGTTCATTTGCCCATGTTTTTGTTTCACTATCGAATTGCTCTTTTTCTTTCTTGAACTATTATTAGAGCTTTGACCTTGAATTTCTCTTTTTCTTTCTCGAACTATTATTAGAGCTTTGACCTTATTCGTGTCGAATGAGGATAGAGATATGAAAAAAGAATTCCTGCACCGGTTATATCGAAGGTATACCTAATAAAAATAAGAAAAACAAATTGTAAGACAACCTCATCTTAAGAAAGATTGATCACGGGTCGTGCTTATGACGGTAATCCTTCAGCGGACTTGTGAAGATATGAAGAACTATTCCACACGAAATTTAAAAACCGTGTTTATAAAGAGTATGGCGATTTCATTGTTAAATTGGTTTAAGGATGAACTCTCAACTTCCACAACCCTAACAAAGAAAAGTGAATTCTTTTGGTGCCTCTTGTTCCTGCCTTTGTTCTTTGTTTTTCATTTCTTTATAGGTAACTTGCCCAAGTCCAAAGGCAACTAAACATGATTAGTGAAGCACCATATTAAAGCATGAGAGATTTCTATTTTAATTAAATCCGTTGTGGGCTCTTGTACATAATCATCATAAATAATGCACGCTTGAACCCTGTGAACACGAGAAATTCCTGAAACAAGAGACAAGAATACGTGTACAAAATATATATTTTGTATTAATGATTTTGGGGTTACAATCTCTTTGTAATTTGATCCTCTGATTCTATCTTCGTACGATGTGGGTTTGTGGATGAGTTGTTGATCCAAAGGGCCGTCAGGGCTTGATCTAAGGATGCACAGTTGATGAATGGATCTTCAAGGGGCGTTGGGCTTGATCTTGAAGAATGGGTGTATGAGTTTGTTGAGGTTGTTGATCCAAAGGGCCGTTGGGGCTTGATCTCAGGATGAACGGATGATGAATGATGAACACTTTCTTCAAGGGGCCGTCGGGGCTTGATCTTGAGTTAGTGGGAGTTCTTCAAGGGCCGTTGAGGCTTGATCTTGAAGGTTGATGGATGAGCGGATCTTCAAGGGCTTTTGGGCTTAATCTTGAAGAACGATTGGATGTGTGGATTTGTTGAGGTTGTTGATCCAAAGGGCCGTTGGGGCTTGAACTTAGGATGAACGGATGATGAACGATGAACACTTTCTTCAAGGGGCCGTCAGGGCTTGATCTTGCGTTGGTGGAAGTTCTTCAAGGGCCGTTGGGGCTTGATCTTGAAGGTTGATGGATGATGAACGATGAACACTTTCCTCAAGGGCCGTCGGGGCTTGATCTTGAGTTGGTGGAAGTTCTTCAAGGGCCGTTGGGGCTTGATCTTGAAGGTTGATGGATGATGAACGATGAACACTTTCCTCAAGGGCCGTCGGGGCTTGATCTTGAGTTGGTGGAAGTTCTTCAAGGGCCGTTGGGGCTTGATCTTGAAGGTTGATTTGACGAAGAACGAAGAGCGCTTTCTTGATCCTTCGGGATTTGCTTGAGAGCTTTAGAGTTTCAAGGCTTCTTTCTTTCTTCCTTCCTCCCTTCTTCTCCTTCCTTCTTCCCCCCCAAAATGAATGCCTTTGGCCTCCTATTTATAGAATTCCAAAACTTGATTTTTGGATTTAAATAATCAGATGAAATAAATCATTTCTGCCAGGTATTGACACGTGTCATATTTGATGACTTTTCCAATTTATTTCGATTTTTCGTTGAGGCACACGCTACATGTAAAATTTATGTGATACGTGAGTGTTGAAATTTTAATTATTGGTCAACATTCATTTCACCGAAATTTTGATGTCTACAAATGCCCCCACTTCAAGGCGCGTCGTAAACATGTGCTTGTCACGTGTAGAAGATGCGTTTTGAAGTCCCTTAATGTAGATGTCAACCCAAGGGCCGTCGAGGCTTGATCTTGAATTGGGCTGGAAATTTCTTCAAGGGCCATCGAGGCTTGATCTTGAGCTTGACTGGAAGATTTTCTGGTTTCCTCCAATCGTTGATTTTCCGCAGGCTTAATCTTGAACTGGGCTGGAGGATTCTTTTGGTCTCCTCCGAAGGTCTGAACTTACTCCTTTGATCTGGAGTTGAATTTGATTCAAAGGTGGTGAACACTTGATTTTGAATCGGACTTGTGATTTCTTCAAGGGCCATCGAGGCTTGATCTTGAACTGGGCTGGAGGATTCTTTTGATCTCCCCCTACCGTTGATTTTCCTTTGTGCTACTCTTGAATTGGGTAGCAGGATTCAGACACATGGCAGGCAAGCACGAGGTGGAAGTGATGACCTGTTTCTTTGTTCAATCTTTCCCCAATTCGTATTGAAGAGGGTAGATCGGAAAACTGACTCCAAGTGCCGTCTGATTGCTCTTTTCACTTTGCCATGCGAGTAATAACAAGGACAAAGGAAAGGACATGGAGAAAGCATGATATAAGATACCTTTGCTTTTGAAGAAGCAGCGAATGAATCAGCACATATATTTGTTGTGCTTGTCTCCACATGCTTTGATGTATCATTTTCACTTGTCTTACTTGCTCCCTTTGCAGAAGTGGTATTTCCTTATGCAGGTTTGGCATCTTCTCGTGTCGTATTCGTCCTCTGATGCAGGAGTTGAATGCAACCTTTGCATTTAAATGGTGCTTCAAAACATTACTTCTCAGCGACGATGAGTACTCGAGAGCAATGCGAGGTAAGCAACCAGGCAAAGGTTCCAGGCAATCAGTTCCAGGTCGGAAGTTTGATTTCAGGTTCAGACTGATAACTCTATTTCCCCTTTTCCTGCATGTAAGAGCAAGGACAAAGAAAAGGACAGGGAAAAAGCATGATATGAGATACCTTTGCTTTCGCCCTTGATGATATGAGATACTTTTGCTTTTGAAGAAGCGGTGAATGAATCAGCACATGCTTCCATCTACCGTTTCCTCCTGGGTCATCTGTACTCCAGGCATCTGGTATCATCTTTGGGGAAGAGAAAAAAATTGAGTATTTTGAGATGTTTTGCTGGGAGTGTACTCTCGGAGGTGAGGAAGAGTTGGGCTTTTTTTCTTGTTTGCAGGTTTGCCTTGCCATAAAAGATGAAGGTCGACATATATAGGGATTTCCCAATAACAAGTGGTGGTACTGTTCTTTTACCCTTGTCGACAAACGTTTTGATCCCGCAAATCCGGCTTTTTGAAATAGTGATGACTCTTCGATCTTTGAATACGCCTCTTTGATTTCTGAACAACGCCTCTTCGATTTCTGAACGACGCCTCTTCGATTTCTGCACGAGCGTCTCTTTTGACAAAATGGCGCGCGTTTTCTGAAAAGCAGAGAAAGCGTCGCCGAACTTTGCGCTTGTCAGCTAAAGACGTGTAGCTGCGATGATGACCTCCACGTGATCTTTTGACAAAGTGGCACCCGTGCTCTGAAAAGCCGCGAAAACGTCGCCAGCCTCCACGTGTTTTCAACTTTGTCGGAAATCTTTTGACAAAGTTGAACGCGTTTTCTGGAAAGCCGAGAAAGCGTCGCCTAACTTACGCCGGAAAATCCAGCTTTTGAGATTTGCAGAGCGATGTCTCTTCACTTTTGAACAAGTGGCCTTTCGATTTCTGAGCAAGCGTCTCTTCGTTTTTATAGAGGTATTGATCGCCTCTAACATGCACACTTCGAAGGTTGCTCATTCCTGAAAATCATCTCCGGCCTTTTGAGTTTTAGCTTCATCCGCCCATCTCTTTTAACACCTTTGAAAAATGGCTAACCAATCGAACCTTAGCTTAGAATTGAGTCTCAGCAGTGATCCGGTTGCGCCGCTTCAAGGTAATGTATGGTGCCCTTCTTTCTTATCTTCTAACGGTCCTCTTACAGGTGAAGACTCCGTGATGCAGGACGCCACAACAGCTACAACAGTAGCTAGGAACCTCCTTACTCCAAAAGATAGTAGGCTGCTGTCAGGACGGTCCGATGAGTTGGCCGTTCAAGAGTCCCTCGCTCTTAGTGTTCAGTGTGCGGGCTCTGTGTCCAACATGGGCCAACGCCTGCTTGCTCGGTCCCGTCAGGTGGAATCATTGATGGCAGAGGTGGAAGATCTTAAGCAGGAGATTAAACAGCTTAAGTACGAGAATAGAAGTTTGCATGTGCTTGCAAATAACTATTCGTCGGGCATGAAGAGGAAGCTTGAGGAGCTTGATGATCGTCAACGGTTTGCAGCTTTCTTCCAGAGGCACCTCTTTCCTGGGTCATCCAGCGTTCCGCCAAGTATTGAGGCCTCGAATGCTCTATCTCCGATGCCTCTTGCTCCAATGTCTTCTGCTCCGAGAGTGTTGCCACGTAGTGGGGCTTCACGTACACATCCTTTGTGAAAGCTTCAACTTTTTTTTTTTTTTTTTTTTTTTTTTTTTTTTTTTTTGTACACATTTGTAATTTCTCGAAAATCAATGAACATGCTTTGTTTTATTTAGTGTATTATGCTAAATACAGATAAAACATATACACCACCGTCCATCATCAATTTTTATTCTTTTCTTTGCTTTCGGTGGCGCTGATCCACCATTCATTTATATATATATTTCAGATGGTGCCAGAAGCACCACCATCGTTTTTTTTTTTTCTTTCTTTTTAATATATATATATATATATATTTTTTTTTCACATGGTTCCAGAAGCATCATCATTGCTATTTTTTTTTTATCATTCTTTTGAAAGATGCTTCCCAGCATCATCATTACCACTTTTTTTTTTTTTTTTTTTTTTTTTTTTTTTTTTTTAATTATTATTTTGAAAGATGCTTCCCCGCATCATCATTTTTTTTTTTCTTTATATGGCCATCTGCAAGACTGAGTTCGTGGGTGAAAACCCAGGCGAGTCCGAGAGAAGACGGAGGAGATCTTTGGGTGTGAGTTGACAAACTTTGATTTTGTCAATCACATTCAAAGGCAGCAGCCATGGTGGAAGTACAGAAGCAGAGGCAAGAAGACGGATGAGATCTTTGGGTGTGTGTTGACAAACTTCGTTTTTGTCAATCACATTCAAAGGCAGCAGCAGAGGCAAGCAGACGGATGAGATCTTTGGGTGTGAGTTGACAAACTTTGATTTTGTTGATCACATTCAAAGGCAGCAGCCATGGCGGAGGTGCAGAAACAGCCAAAGCTTGAGGCAGAGTGTAAGGCGTCGAGTTTGAAGACCGGCTAGTCGTTTGACGGCGGTCAATGAAGCTCTTCGTTGATTTTGATCAAGGTGGCCAGAATAACGAACTCGAGGTAGTGCAAGGCGTGAGGAGACACAGGAAGGAGTTCCACCATCACCATTGAGCACAGGCAAGGAGCACAGCCACTGAGCACAGGTAGTAGTGAGTTCCCATCTGTCGCCCCTTAGCGAAACACACCAGTTTCCAATGGATTTTAGTCCAGCACAGGTAACCAGGCAACCGTCTAATTTGATTGACTGCAACGTTGGAAGCTTTTCCAAACTATCAGCAAGAGCAAGAGTCACAGGAGAGCCATATGACAATACGAGTTGCTCTAAACATCCTTCACTACAGCTCGCTAGGACGGACAACCCAACATGACTAATGTCCTGACAGCTAGATATCTCAAGTTTCTTAAGCGACTTACACCCATGTTTGAAGGTAGAAAGGCTGTCATCGTCGATGCCGAAGCATCCTTCTAGAACCAAATCTTCAAGATATTGTAACTCGAAGATCGACGGCAAGCATTTATCTGTGATTGGCAAGTACGAAAGATCCAAACTTCGAAGATCTTTACACTTAACAGCAAGCAATCCGACCCCCAGGTTGGTAACACGGAGGCACCATTTCAAATGACTCAATCTCAGCTTTTTGCAACCAACTGCAATACACCCAACACCCATATCCGTAATCATCTTACACCTCCCCAGACATAGCTTCTCCAAGTTCTTCGCCTCCGCCAGAGCCGCCGCCGCGGAGTCTCTGAGCTCCGCAAGCCTCCTGGAGAGGTCGTCCGACGAAGGGGAAAAAAAACCGGCGGGCTGTAGAGGAGAAGGCAATTACAGACAGCCGATCAGATGGACCAAGGTTCTGTACCACAAACCCCATTGCCCGTTTCATCAAAGCAAGCTTTGCACCTGCCATGCTTCCCATTCTTTTCAAATTTTAACTTCTGGGTTTCATCGGAGTCACTATCGGACCCGCTCTTTGCCGGCCGATTCAGATCGGAAAACGTGCGTATGCCACGCGGACGACTCGCAGATGGCGGGTTGGCATCACCCTTGCTGTCGGATCCATTAGCTGCGGCGCGCTTCGATCGGAGCTGGTAGGGCGCACGAGACGCGGGCGACGGCGAGCGAGAGCGCGGCGGGGACTGTGATTGTGGTTGAGACTTCGGTCAACGGTTGGTGCTGCATCAACACTGCTGCCATCGGCTGAGCAGGGAAGAGGGAGATTTCCCAAGCATTCTTTGTGGGTCTGGGTGGAGAAAGAACAAGGAGCCGGCGCTGCTGCTGACGCCTGAGCAGGTGGTGCTAGAGCCACTGCAGCGTCTTGGAGGCCTTGGGGCTGTCTTCTGCTGCTCTTGTTTGCTCAAGCTCCACGGTTGTGTACAAAAGGGACTGCCTCAACTCTTCCATGCTCTTTCCTTGGCAGTAGTAAGCCCAGCTGCTAAGAAGAGAACTGCTGCAGTGGTGGTTGTTCACGCTGGTGTGAAGAAATGGAACCAAAAGTGAAGTGTGTGCGAGAGAGAGAGAGAGGGTGTGCCTGGGCCCGGATTTGGGCTAGTGGAATCTGGCCAAGATTGTTTTGCTCCATGCGGCTTTTAAGTGGACACTTCAACATATATAATATAGAAATATATATATTATATATATATATATTTTTCGTTTTTTTTTTTTTTATTTTTTTATTTTTTTATTTTTTTTTATTTTTTTTAACACATAACAACGTATGTACTTTTTTTTTTTTTTTTTTTTTTTTTTTTTTCAATAGAGAATATATATATATATATATATATATATATTTTTTTTTAATACATAGTAACATATGTATTTTTTTTTTCTTTTCTTTTGTAATAAAATTGACTTTCTTTAATGAAACATATATTTATTTATTTTGATGTGACTGTACTTGAAGTTTTGAAGTTTCAAGTTGCCTACGTACTCTTCCAAAGAAGAGATCAAGTCATAACGTAGTTCAAATGGGTGATGGTTTTGATGATAATTTTGCCGTACACAGTTTATGCTCTTGCGGGCCAGGAGCGTCTTGGTGCCGTTTGCATTTTTAGCTCGTGCAGGCAAGGAGCGTTTGTTGTCGCCTTTTATGCTCGTGCGGACGAGGAGCTTTGGTTGTCGCCTTTTAGGCTCGTGCGAACGAGGAGCTTGGTTGTCACCTTTTAGGCTCGTGCGAACGAGGAGCTTTTTTTTTTTTTTTTTGAATTTGTCAAACGATCTTAGAGGGGCATTCCTTGCAATCTTCATAGCAAGGAGTCTTGACTGAGTGATTGAAGAAGTCTTTGGGGAAGAAATCGCGCATTGTGATGGCAACGGACGATCTTTGTGTCATAACTTCATCATCCTCAATACTTTCATGTAGCTTTGAAGGTTGACAGTAGCTGCTTTGCCCCCTTTCCGATTGGCGAACTTGTGGAGGAGACCTATGTTTCTTGTGCATTTTCTTTGGAGTGACATAAGTCCATTCTTCAACTTCACTTGACTTGACTGGCATGGTTTTGGAGCATGCCCCCAGCGGTTGAGGTGAAGATTTTGAGTTCAAAGAGCCAGAAGTGACGGTGGTATAGTTTGACTTCACCACATCATTAAGATCTAGCTCGATGATCCCTTTCTGAGCCAACTTCATGATGAGATCTTTTAGCACAAAGCACTTTTCCGTCGGATGACTAATGAAGCGGTGGAATTTACAGTACCTTGGATTGTCAGTACGGTTCATATCTTCTGGCCGTTTGCACTCAGGGAGGTCGATCACCTTTTTGTCAAGCAAGTCTTTCAACATGGCAACCACGTCAGAGTCGAGGAATGGATAAGTCTTCTCCTCAAGCTCCTTCAAAGTGCGTCTACGTATCTCTTGATCACGAAAAGCTTCGGTTTGAATCGCCTTGCTTCGTGTAGGGATTTTGACTGGAGTTGTGTTGACCGCCATTGCTTCCTTGGTAGGTTTCCACGTAGCCTTATCCACCTTTGGCCCCAAAACTTTGTCATTCTTGTAGTCGGCGATCTGTTCTTTCTTCCCATGACGGGTGATGCTTAACTCCATATCATGGGCGCGGGTGGCTAGCTCCTCGAATGTTCGTGGTTTGATGCCTTGAAGGATGTAGTGTAGTCCCCACTGCATGCCTTGAACGCACATCTCAATGGCAGAGGTTTCAGAAAGCCGATCTTTGCAATCCAGACTTAAAGAACGCCATCTATTTATGTAGTCAACGACAAGTTCATCTTTCCACTGCTTCGTGCTGGTCAGCTCTAGCATGCTTACAGTACGACGAGTGCTGTAGAAACGGTTGAGGAATTCCCTTTCTAGCTGGTCCCAACTGTTGATAGACTCAGGTTCGAGGTCAGTGTACCAGTCAAAAGCGTTACTTTTCAGCGAACGCACGAACTGTTTGACGAGGTAGTCTCCCTCTGTCCCAGCATTGTTGCAAGTTTCAATGAAATGGGCGACATGTTGCTTCGGGTTGCCTTTTCCATCGAACTGCATGAATTTTGGGGGCTGATAACCCCTTGGCATCTTCAAAGCATCAATCTTCTTGGAGTAAGGCTTTGAGTACAGTACGGAGTCATGCGAGCTTCCTTCGTACTGTGTCTTGATAGTGTTTGCAATCATCTCCTGTAGTTGCTGGATAGAGAGAGATCCCATGGACGCCGTTGCTTGGTCTAGTTTCAGCTTCTCTTCGACTTTCTTTGCTGGAGGCTCCTCTTCTTCGTCGTCTTCTTTCTTTAATAGGCCAACAATTGGGTCCACTTTCACGTCGGGCAGCGCATCTAGTTGGTTGACAAGTGCGGCAATCTGCAAGTCCTTCTCTTCCACAGTTCGTGTGAGCTTTGCGATTGCTTCATTCATCTGAGCTAGCTGCTCCTCGATTGAAGTTGCTCCAGTGGTCATGACTTGCATGGTTGTACTGCCGCTCGAATCAGCGTCGGAGAGTAGGGACTCTGAGTATTTCCTCGGGCTTTCCCCCCTTGATGCCCTTAGCGAGGCTAGGGTGATCACAGGCTCGTACCTCAGGTGCTCTTGTTCCTTTGACAGAGTTAATGCAGGGGCGGAAGCCGCGGCAAAAAGATCTCTTGCCTTACTTCGGGTTATGATGCCCGAAATATCACCAGTTGCGGCGATGATGTTCTTGTTCTTTGCTTTGATTGCAGGAACAGCTTGATCCTTTCTTGATGCCATTTGCGTTTTTTGATGATTTGAGGATAGAGATGAGAGGTAGAGATATCCCACCGGGCGTGCCAAATTTGTGAACACGAGAAATTCCTGAAACAAGAGACAAGAATACGTGTACAAAATATATATTTTGTATTAATGATTTTGGGGTTACAATCTCTTTGTAATTTGATCCTCTGATTCTATCTTCGTACGATGTGGGTTTGTGGATGAGTTGTTGATCCAAAGGGCCGTCAGGGCTTGATCTAAGGATGCACAGTTGATGAATGGATCTTCAAGGGGCGTTGGGCTTGATCTTGAAGAATGGGTGTATGAGTTTGTTGAGGTTGTTGATCCAAAGGGCCGTTGGGGCTTGATCTCAGGATGAACGGATGATGAATGATGAACACTTTCTTCAAGGGGCCGTCGGGGCTTGATCTTGAGTTAGTGGGAGTTCTTCAAGGGCCGTTGAGGCTTGATCTTGAAGGTTGATGGATGAGCGGATCTTCAAGGGCTTTTGGGCTTAATCTTGAAGAACGATTGGATGTGTGGATTTGTTGAGGTTGTTGATCCAAAGGGCCGTTGGGGCTTGAACTTAGGATGAACGGATGATGAACGATGAACACTTTCTTCAAGGGGCCGTCAGGGCTTGATCTTGCGTTGGTGGAAGTTCTTCAAGGGCCGTTGGGGCTTGATCTTGAAGGTTGATGGATGATGAACGATGAACACTTTCCTCAAGGGCCGTCGGGGCTTGATCTTGAGTTGGTGGAAGTTCTTCAAGGGCCGTTGGGGCTTGATCTTGAAGGTTGATGGATGATGAACGATGAACACTTTCCTCAAGGGCCGTCGGGGCTTGATCTTGAGTTGGTGGAAGTTCTTCAAGGGCCGTTGGGGCTTGATCTTGAAGGTTGATTTGACGAAGAACGAAGAGCGCTTTCTTGATCCTTCGGGATTTGCTTGAGAGCTTTAGAGTTTCAAGGCTTCTTTCTTTCTTCCTTCCTCCCTTCTTCTCCTTCCTTCTTCCCCCCCAAAATGAATGCCTTTGGCCTCCTATTTATAGAATTCCAAAACTTGATTTTTGGATTTAAATAATCAGATGAAATAAATCATTTCTGCCAGGTATTGACACGTGTCATATTTGATGACTTTTCCAATTTATTTCGATTTTTCGTTGAGGCACACGCTACATGTAAAATTTATGTGATACGTGAGTGTTGAAATTTTAATTATTGGTCAACATTCATTTCACCGAAATTTTGATGTCTACAAACCCCATTTTAGTATCATGCCTATCATAATTAAATCATGGATGGTCAAGGCCCAAGGGTGCACCAATATTTATCATTTAGCATAAGATATTCAAAGTAAAAAGTTGGCAAGTGTTCCAAGCACAGGGAGCTATATGCGGTTCTTATAGATTCATGAAAAAAACTTATATATGGATTGAATAACCTGCTATTATGACTAGAGGTGGGCAAACGGGTCTTGGATCCACGGGTAGGGGCATGTAGAAGCGGGTCAAGGTGGGTACAGAGCGGGTCTAATTTTTATAAATCTAAAATAGGGTGGGGTGGGACCGTTCTATGTTACTTGCGGGGCGGGTCCAAATTGGGCCCCGGCCAGACCGTATCTACCGTCCAATATGTGGAGATTTAATCTCCACCATTGATTAAATCCCACAATCCACAATCCACATTCCACATTCCTGCTCTTTTACGCACCCAATCCAACTCGAATGAGTCCATATCTCAGAAATTAGCACTCGTCTTCTTGGAAGTCTTAGTGGTGGCGGACCTGGTAATTGTGATTCTTCCGTTGCCTTGACCGCTTGAGCTCCATGAGGAAGCATCAGTTCTTCTCGGGGGAAATCGTGTCACTTGAAGTTGACCTTGCCAGTGATGGGGATTCACTGGCTGGTCTCCGACGAGGATAGAAAAACAGTGAACTGCCTCAGCAAGATTTTGATCTTGTGGCTTAGAACCAACAGGAACCGCGGGAAATCAAGCTTTGGGTAAACGACGAGGTCACCGATATCGGTTTCGGTCTCATCATATGAGAAGACGACAGGGAACGAGACGCCTCTTTCGCCCTCCATCATCTCTACTCTCTCTTGTCTCCGGCGAGATGACATCATATTTTCGATGATTAAATTCGTCAGAGATCTTGTTGGCGACACGAAGTATCTATGCTTGAAGACGAGAGCGGAAGGGACGGCCTTTTTGTTGAAGACCCTTCGTGGAGAAGGTGGTGGTCCAACATCTCCTGGAATGATCGAGATTTGAGAGAGCTAAAGAAGAAAAGAGAAAAAAAAAAAAAGAAAAAAAAAAAAGACCCGTGGACTCAACCCGAACTGGCCTGTTTCAAACGAGCCGAGTTAGGTTCGATTCTCGTATTAGAATTTCTTGTACCCACCCAGGCCTGTCTCGTTTCTTTTAAACTCGAGTCTGGTCTGATCCTTTTAAAATTGGGCCCGGCCCAACTTGTGCCCATCCCTAATTATGACGTCGCGGTTGATATAACTTGCTATCTACATCTACGTCAAAAGTTTCATTTTTGCTATATATATTAGCTTGAATTGAAGAAAAATGACTATATCAACATATAAAACTTTTGAGAATCATGCATAGCAAATTATACAACGGGATTAAGCACCATATTAATCATCAAGATTATCAAATAGGATTGAAGCGTGGTCATAATTAAACCAAAAGGAGTAACCAGCAATATGACATATTGATACGACTGCTTATGATTAGGCAGTCAATGTGCTAAAAGTGCATGCATGCTTACGAGAATTTCCCTAAATTTTGCTATGTATGTATATATAGGAGGGTACTATTCGCATATCCATTTTTATCTTTTACGCATTTTTCTTAATTTTTGGCCATTCGATCGAACGAATTGAAGAAAATTAGACAACAATTAACAAGAGTGTGGGAAGTAAAAATGAACGTGTAAATAACAATACTCTATATATATGTTGAAAAATTAAAGGATATTTTAAAGTATACCATTTAAACTAATTAGTACGATTGAGTCAATACGTTTTTAGCCACTAGATAGGTCTGCCACAAGACAATATCATATCAAAATGTAATTTTGTTTTTATTTTCATTATTTATTTAAGCGATATTGGCAGAGAAAGGTACAAAACATTTCTGGTACTGTTCATTTTTAACGAAAAATCATATTTTTAACTTTTTTTTTATACTATTCAGTACACCTTTATTTGTCATTCTTCATTAAAACTAAAGTTTTTTTTGGACTTTTCATTAGTTTTTTTTGTTCTCCACCCCCCCCCCCCTCTCTCCTCTTCAATTAGGAGTGAGATTTATAAATTGAAACCTCTTCCAATATATTTGGCATTTGAATACAATAAAAGAGCTTAATTAGTTGATCAAATAAGATTTTTCCAAATCAAAGTAAGCGATGAATCTCCTCTACATAAATTCTAGGAAAAATTAGGATCCAATCCCTAGTCACCAATGTTTATAGAATGAAACTTTATTGGTTTTCAGTTTTTGATCAAAGTCCCTTGACTTCTTGACTTTGTACACCTCATCATTTTACTATAAAATACTTCCATGTCATCTTTTTATTTTTTTTACAACAAATTTTAATTTATAATTTCTCCCACATTATCACGTTTGTAATTGAAAATCCCAAAATTTTCTCACTCAAATTTATGCTTGTATTCAAATTCAACATTATTATATTGAATATGTATCTTCAAATTTAAATTTCACCAAAAAAATTTCAAACTTATTTTTTCTCTAGGACCATCATATTGCAAAATCGTAACAAATGAACATTTATATTGCTCTGAATGCAATTTTAATTTCATTGGATACATTCTCTTCTCTTGTTCCTTAATCCATGTACCCAACTTTTATTATATACTACCATTATACCTTTTTATTTTTTTTGTACCCATATATGTATAACTTTTTCCTATAAGATTTATATAGTATGTACCCTTAAGTAATTTGGTCTTATGGTTTGCTTCCATTTTTCTATCCTTTAATTATTTTTTACATTAAGAATTTATATGGGCACATTGTTTTTCTTGTTTTTGTTACATATGGGTTTTAATGTTGAAATTGTTTATGGATACATTCTTGTGAATTACTATAATTGTACATGGGTACATTCTTATAGGAGCATTTATCTTTTATCATGACGTTCAATAAAAAAAACAATTCTTTTCTAATGGTGGAGTTTGTTGTTTGATCCCATAAACGTTAAAGTTCAAATATTATGGGATTTTATATCCCATAAATATGGTAATTTATTTTATTTAATTGTTTTAAATGTTCGGACAAAAAAAATTACTTTAAAGGATGTCTATATTACAATATTTAATATAATGTTTAATTAAAAATGTAAAATACTTGACATGGAAATTGATTAATGCTAATATGTTGATGTGTACAAAGTCAAAGGACTTTGATCAAAATCTAAAAATTAATGAAGGTGCAGATCGAGAAGGGTATATATATTATTGGTGCACCCACCAAACACAAATGAGATATAGAATACAAGTGACTGAAAGAAAGGCAGAATCTTGTTTGACTGAAAATTGATAAATACTTGCATTATTTTCATATACGTGGGACCTCATACATACATACATGCATGCATGCATGCATACATACATACATATATAGCATCACCTCTCACGTGTCATGCAAGTTCTACAGTACAAAGAATTGTTAAATCGAGTATATATATGGGTGTGTGTATATAGGGAGACATCTTAATATTAGAGGGTCTGCGACATATTCAGCAGAAACATGCAATTGATGGGTAAGTTCAAAAGGATGTGTGTATTTTGTGGAAGTAATTCAGGGCACAGAAAGATATTCAGTGATGCAGCTCTTCAACTTGGGAAAGAACTGGTTGGTACTTCTAACCTATATATATATATAAAATAAAACACACTGGTTAATTAATAAATTGATTTGTTTTGTTTAATTATTGAATTTGCTTGATGAATTTGAGGGTTTTAATTGCAAGGGTTCTTAGTTAATCGATTAATTTTGCAGGTGGAGAGGAAGATGGATTTGGTGTATGGAGGAGGAAGTGTAGGGTTGATGGGGTTGGTTTCTCAAACAGTTTATGATGGCGGATGTCATGTTCTTGGGTAAGATAAGACTAATCAATGAGCACGAATATTATAAAAATAGAAAACTTTGGATTTTGAAGATATATATTCTTAGCTAATATGATTTTCGAATCTTTAGTTAATTAATCAAGTGATTAATATTCTTGTTTTTGCTTTGGCTAGAGTAATCCCAACAGTCCTAATTCCCCTTGAGGTTCTCTACTCTCTCTCTCTCTCTCTCTCTCTGTGTATTCTGCACACATATAAATGCTTACTCATGAGTATTTGTTTTGTGTTGTGATTGAATGTTATTTAGATATCAGGTAATTCAGTAGGAGAAGTATTGGTTGTATCGGATATGCATGAAAGAAAGGCTGAGATGGCACGTCGAGCTGATGCTTTCATTGCATTGCCTGGTATATATATATACACACACACACATGTTTCATATGCTTCCTTAATTACAGTATTAATTTGAATTAATTAACCAGCAAAACAAATTAACTAAAGTTACAAATATCAGAGTATGTATAAAAACTTCTGATGATAGTTAATTGTTAATTAATTAAGCTGCATGCATGTATGTATCATGCATTTTCATTGTTAATTAATTCTATATTTGCCTGGCTTGACTGCGAATTACTATAGGTGGGTATGGAACCATGGAAGAGTTGCTTGAGATGATAACATGGTCTCAGCTTGGAATCCATCATAAACCAGTAAGTAGTATATTACTATATATACATATTGTATCAACAATTGCATGTTAATTTTATTTTCAGTTGTCAATTTTTGTTGGGATTAACTAATTAACTAGCTAGCTAATAACCTAATTAGAATTATTGGACTTAGCATATATAATTTGATTGCATGAACTATAGGGTGAGGAGGCATGCATAACCCTAAACTATAGGCATCCTTAATGATAATATTGTTTACTCAGTTATTTGGAAAATTTAAATAATTCGTACAAATTTTCCACAACAAAATGATTGTAAGAAACAATAAGATTCCTCCCCACTCCACTCTTTCTAGAAACCTTTCAATGTGCCGCGATTACAGCCCGTTATACTAAGTTTCATAGTATAAGTGGTTAGAAGTTTTTTTTATTTTTTTTATTTTTTATTTTTTTAAGTTTCCAACCACTTGTATTATAACGCTTAGTGTACCGGATTGTGTTCCTGGCACCCTGGAAAATCTTTGTAGACAAGTTTTGCAAACTAAATGATGCGTCATCAATAAGAATAACACGATTATCAACTTTTAAGTAATAATCCAATTATCAATTTCCATGTCATTTAGTTTACAAAATTTAATCTATAATTTTTCTTTTTTTTTTTTAAAAAAACAAACGATATTACTAAGGGGAAGGGAATAATCATTATCCTATAATTTCTCACATGTTTGTGGAATTTTTTTTATGAAATTTGTTAAAAAAAAGAAAAAAAAGAAAATAGAATTCACTTGGTTTTTTCTTTTTGCGGAAAAGAAGACCACATGACATATTTATTCATCGAATATAATGTGTTAAGGTAAATCTTGGACGTGTACAATCACACCTATAGTGGTATTATTAGTCAAACATGTTTTTCATATCATTGTTTTTCGTTCTTGTGATAATTACTGCTACATGTGAAAGTTCATCAAAACTAAAAACTTCTTGGTATATATAAGCTTTTCATTTGAAATGATTATAAAAAGGGTCCATCCTAGGTCCTAAGAACTCCACCCTACACATTCATCTAGCTCTCCTCAGCTTCTTGTTCGATGGCGTGCACGTGAAATAACCTATTAATTTGGAAGGGAAAATATCATTGCACATTCTATGCAATGGAGGGAACTGGGTCTTAGGTGACAGTTGCTGAATAAGTTCACATATTCGTGATCTAATTATGTGATCTTGATTGTAGATCCATCATTTGTGATAAGACAATAGATTCTTTAAAAATTGATAATAGAACTTTTAATTTCTTAATGAATCTTGCTACGATCTGTCATATTAAATGTATATACAGTTTATAATCATATATACATATCAACCTCACTATCCTCACTATGAGATCTAAATGTGTTGTAAGGTCAAAAATTGCTCGCGCGCCAATGCGCAGCTGACCTTAGCACTCCTCTTCTTAGTTGCCATCCATTCAAATTAGCTAGCAAGTATTTAGCTCTATTTGGTTATAAGTCAGATCTTGCTTTCAGCTTGATAGCCATGGATATGTGATAAGGATGGCCATGAATAAAACTTGGCAACCATTTTTAGGCCCATATATAATGTGATTGAGCCCTACTCTTTCCTTGACAAATCCTTATTAGCATGCCCTTGCACTAGGAAAAGGACATTTCACCTTTTTCAATAATAACCCACCAAATTTATGTCATTTATGAATTTGTAGCCTTGACATTAACATATATTTTTGTCTGCAAAAATCAGGTGGGTCTCTTGAACATTGATGGGTATTATGATTGCTTGCTTCGTCTGTTTGACAAAGGTGTGGAAGAGGGGTTTATCAATTTATCTTCTAGGAATATTGTCATATCTGCAAAAACTGCTACAGAGCTGATACAGAAGATGGAGGTACTGGTATCACTCTCACCTTTCATACTATTCCATGTCAAATTCCCATTTTAGAAAGTACTTCTACTCATAGACGCTTCTAGTAAAAGTTCAACAAAATATTTGCTATCTGAAGTGCTTTCTAGTTGGTGTTTCCTTGTCCAGCATCAAAAACTGCTTTTAGAAACCATAAGCACTTTTGGTTATCTGGCAAGCACTTTTTGCCCTTACAACAGCATTCCCGAAATTACTTCAACGTGGAAACACCATTGAGGACAAGCATTGGAGATGCTCTTAGCTTTACATCATTTCTGCTTTGAAGGCAGTTCATGTTTTCTTTTTCTTTTTTCTGCAGGAATACATACCTTTGCATAATCAAGTGGCTCCAACCCAAAACTGGAATGTGGAGGAGAACCATGCAAATGGTTTGTTTTAGATGAAAGCAAGGATTGAATTTAATTACATTTGATTTTCTATAGTTTAATTTGCGTCTTGAGATTGTGGATGTAATTGATACAATTGATATGGTATTTCCTTCCAGATGAAATAACAAATGTGCCTCTTAAGACATAATTCTTCATTCCCATATGCATAAAACCTATAAACTGTTTAAGCATTCTGTAAAACTAAGAACACCAAAGGCGACTTTAAGGAACGATATGGCTACATGAGGAATTTTGGAGTTAAACCGATGCAAAAAGTTTCAAATTATCTGCAGGTTGAAATGTAAATCTAAATGTGCTGCATCGATCTAGACCTTTGACTCAACTTTTCAATTCAAATTTCGCTCAATGGAATTGACTACAACTTGTAAGAGATAAAACTGATATAGGCTTTGATGTGATCAATAATACAACATATATAGCCTTTGATGATCAATATGAATTGCCAACATCCAATACAATAAAAGAACAAGCAAATAACAGCAATAAGCCTCACACGAATTCAACTGTATCATTCGAAAAGTGAATCAAAATAGGGAATAAGGAACTATATGTTTCTCCAACCTGGGTCAGCATGTGTTGATTCCGTCCTTGCAATCTGCCGTCAAATTATAGAATGTTTCCACACGCGTCTTTGCCCTGTAAAGAACCTCAGTATCCACTTCAACCCTCATGTATCCATCGAAGTCAACTGGTCGTCCGTTGTTTAAAATGCTAGTCTCATTGTACCATTCACTTGTGTTACTCCAAAGTTCTTTGTAGTCATCAAGCAAATGAACCTTGTACTGTGACCTCAGTTTATCAAAGTAATTAGTAGAACGGTTCATTGGTGGCTATATAAAGATTCCTCCAAGGCTGCACCATCGTCTTAACCTTCTCAAGAAGCATGTCGGGGGATGTATCATGATCGAGGTGAGGCCAAAGCTCCTTATTCTGTGCCTTCTCTCCTCGCACAACATGAACAGCATCAAAATCCCAGTCCATTTTCCCACTTATCTCTGTAACAATATTCATCAATCTCTTTGATTTCCACAGGGCATGCCACGGCCTCTGAACGTACTTAGCAGCCTGTCCTTCGCATACCCTGTACCAGTAGTTCTCTGGCTCCGGACCATCAAACTGCCTCCATATAATCGTGCTCCTCTCTTTCTTGAGCTGCATTGGGGTCACCTTATGGCTCGCAACCTTCTTAACGGGCACTTTCCTCTTATGGCTCCGATCCCACTTCTTCCAATCCTGCAGAAATTCAACCTCATCCACAATTGAGGCAGTTTCCTTCAGATGTTCATAATCAAAGTAATACCGAAAATCTTTCTCCTCCTCATCTTTATTACTCGCAGTATAACTCCCCGCCAAGCAGACACTCAAATCCATCACAAACGTCCTGTTCAAATACATAGCCTCACCTAAACCACACAAGAAACTCCATTGGAACTGATTCATCCCCTTGCAATAATCCCCTCCACGCGAATAGTACAAGTACCTCCCCCTCCTAAAATTCCTATCCGATCCCAAGCTAGGGATTGTATCATTGATCTGTTCATCACGAACTGGTGGGGCGATTTTAGCATTCCCACCACCCCTGGTGCCATTGCTACTAATCATCCTCGCCCTCCTTGCATTAATACCTGAATGCCACCCTCTGGCGTGCACCACCTTATAAGTACAATTCACTCCGAATCCGAGCTTAAACCTCCTAAAATCCCTATACTTCCTCCAAGACTTCTCCTTTTTGTTCCTAAATTTCCACAACACGTCACATTCATCCTCTTTCGACCCATTAACAGGCGTCTGATACTCCAAGAAGACAATGTTCTTAAACAACCTCAAATTAAATCTCTCTACCGCAATCAAAGCCCGTGGGTCAGAGCAATTCACTCTCTCCAAATCCTCACAATTCAACCCGTCCGACACGGTCGAATTGGTCGAACTGGAGACCTCGGCTTCGGCTTTCGCAATCACAGCCTCCGTGATTGCAAAACCCGAAGAAGCCGCAGGAACGGCGGGGGAAAGAGGTAAATCCTCGCCGGTTTTGAGGACAGAGTCGTCATTTTTGAAAGTGGCGTTCTCGGAAGCGGTGAAGAGTTTTGTTAAGGCCGGAGCTGACTCCAGCCACGGATCTGGGGGTTGGTAGGTGATGGCAATTACAGTAATTATAAGCACCGAAAATACAAAAACATGAGAAACAGAGATTGCTGATGAGTTTGATGATGTTTTGCCCGATGGGCTCGGTGGTCGGATTCGATTCTTTCATGAGTTTTCGAGAAAACCCAGGTGGGAAAACTGATAAGATCTTATGAATACATGAAAAAAATGGTGGGTTTTGAGAGAAAGTGGAAGAAAATGGGATGGGGAAAGGAAAACAGAGATTCGGAGTTAGGGATTTACTTACAGGTGATCGATTGATGAGATCTGCACAGAGAGACCAAAGTGTGAGACTTTTAGTTTTACTGGAGTGGTTGTTTTTGTTTACTTTTGTTTTGAGGACGGTGGGTTGGATGTTAATGTCGTGCGAGACAGATTTGGAGTGTAGAAGCGGAGGAGTGTTGGACTTAGGGAGCTTCAGCTGCAAGGGACGGAAGGAGGTTTCGGCTAGCTGGCCGCTGGCTTGTCTTTGACTGTTTGACTTGCACTGCTTGCATTTGCCCACGTCAGTCGTTTAGTAGGGCTCAATACTTTTGTTAGGGCCCTTTGGATGCATGGATTTGAGAGGGCCTAAAATTTCGACCAACTTTTTCTTTGGGCCTTAACCACGAGCTTGTAAAACCGTGCAAGAACTCGTTCAAAAAAGTGCTAGCTGAAGTTGAGTTCTCAGGTACTAAACATCACTCGACTCCCCAAGATCTTCCCACGCAATTCCGATGTGAGATTCGGGGTATCATAATCTCCCCTCCATAGATATGGAACACAAACATTAACATGACCATGGATTTCACATTAGATCATTTTCAACCGAAAAGGTTAAACATAGTATTGTTCAAAATTATTGTCATGTAAAAAATTATTTTTAAATGATCAATGTCACACCATATTTATATAAAAACATAGCCCTCTCAATGATTGCTTTTACTCATCGTCAAGGAGATTCATCATCACTATCGGCCACGAATTCAGCAAGTTCATGTTCAGTAGTTTGGACTACTGGATAGTCTGACAATTTATCCATAAAATTGACAAGTTAATTAAAATAGTATTTATTCCTTTCAATTTTCATCGTCTATTTTCTACATTACTAATATGTCTGACTATTGAAGAAAAATTGAAATTTAACATAAACAAATGGGTTGCAGCTCACTATCAACTGTAATAACTCAAGGCATCATTTAAAAGTGAGACTTGAGAGTCTACATTTTTGGATTCTTACACATCTCTGGACTACCCAAAGTATCCTCTGTGCATTTCTGGCCTGGTATTCGGTGTATCACAGATGAGGACGGTAAAATAACAACAATGCTTGGATATTCAAAGGTGAATAGGAATTCATACTCAAAACTCTTAATATTTTAATTATAGAGCTTTGTGCTTATAATAAGAACTGTTCATACTATAAATCTCATTGTAAAGATTATCTCTGGAAAAAATAAATTAAAACTAAGGTCGTTGAGTCAATCTATTATAGCAATTACATAGATGGTTCGTAATGCCTTTACAAATATCATTCATTTGTTTTTAAACAGTTTGATGATTAAACAATCTTAATTTTAATTGATTTTTTGCAAAGGTGATCTTTATAGGATGATTTATAATATGAACGGTTTTGATTATAAACACTAAGTTCTATAAATTAATAATGAACAATTTTGAGAAATTTTGAGTATGCGTTTCTATTTATCTTTGAGTAGTCAAGTATTGTTGATAAAATAATTATAGTGATTAGCCCACATGGTAAACAGCCGAAGAAACTGTGAGGAAAATCCCCACCTTCTTCAGAAACACACTAGAAGAGCCAAACCTTTTCTTTTTTCGTTGCTCCACCTAATTAATCCTAAGTTCTGTTGCTTTGTTTGGGTTAATCATTGTTTGTTCTTTCAATTTTCTTATTTTGGTTTCATGTTACATATCAATTGTGCATTGCCACAATGACTCTTCGTAACTATATAAAGAAGCATTCTAACATGATAGGAGAGACGTTCCATACAAGATAGGCATTTTGATGACTCTGAAGGTTTTAGTAAAGAGAGCTATAGTAACGAAGAAGAAGATGACGACTTAAATCACCATGATCAAAGATAGATGGAAGCATTAAGAAATAGCATAGTCACTAGTTTGACGAATGCATCTAATTAAACTATTTTTATATTGAACTTGTACATATTTATTCTCTTTGAAGTATGTACGATATAGTTAATGGTATTTCAGTTAACCCGAGAATGACAACACTATTATTATATATTCGATGGTATTTTAAGGGGTGGATGAGGATCCTCACTGGATTCTCTTTATGAGGATCCTGGGGATCCTCCAATCGTGTCCGTTTATCGTACGTTGTGCGGCTAGTTTTCGTCAAGTACTATTTATATTCAATTTTAAATAAAAGAATTTACAATGATTTATGACCGTACGATATACAATAAATGGACACGATTAGAGCATCCCCGGGATCCTCATTCTTAAGGGGTAAAATTATCCACACACCATTTTTACTTCTTACACACACCTCTCAATTTTCGGGTGTCGAATTGAATGAATTGAAGAATATCAATGACAAAAATTAACAAAAATGTTTGAGAGATCAAAATAAGTGTGTGGATAGTACTATCCTATTTTAACTACCTTATTTCAATATTATAAATTTTTTTTTCCATGATAATTATTTAGAACAGGGGCTAGGTAAAGTAAGACAGATTAAATTGGAATTGACCAATATTTTGAGTTTTTAACTACTTAATTAAATTAATGATCATCCAACATGTCATTTTTTATTATCTTACACACTCAATAGTTTTATATAAAAGTTTACCAAACATTCTTGATACATGTTTTTTTTTTTTTTTTTTTTTTTATTTTTTTATTTTATTTTATTTTATTTTAACTAAAGCACTTTTATGAGTTTACCGAACACTTTCATGTTTTTCTTAAGTTATTTATTCTCACAACATAGCAGAAGTGGTTATAAAAAAACATAGCTAACCCCAAACGCCTTATGCGCAGTGAGCAAAGCTTAACCAGATCACCGAAGAGCATGGTTGTAGTCATGAAAGTGAAACTGTTTGTAGATAAAATGAGCCAACCATTTTGAAGCTGCGAATGACAGTATAGCAGCTGCAACGAGCATAGTTCTTGCAGCCACCGATATGGCAGCCTGCTTGGTTGCTGCAACAATTCCAACTAAAGAAAGAGCGACGACCTGCAAAACAACTTCAAGCACTTTCAGACCTTTGTATCCGGCGCTGCAACTGCTGCAGTTCACCACATGGGACCAGTACCTGAAAGGGTTGTGCAAAAACCCATCGATGATGATTCAACAATATACGACTTTAAGTTTTAACACACTCTAACTTGGTTCTCAAGGCCACAACACAACCTGGTAAGGCAAATGCTTGCATTTCAACTAATAAACCCAAATTTTTTAATGTGTGCCGGAAAATTCTATATCTATTAATGGCTGAAGATTCGAAGAACAAACTGAGAGATGCTTGAAGTTATTTCCAGGAAAGGAGTAAAAACTGCTCTAATTTTCTGAAACTAAGTAATCAAATTGTTGTTTAAGTCCTGCTTCATAAACTATGTGAAAGTTACCTATCCAGCAACTGTTCTCTAGGAGGAGAGGGGGGAAGAGCCCCACTGAACTTGCCTCTCCAATCTACCTGACCGCCAGCATACTTGTTTAACCATTTTCTGAAACCAACCACAAGGGCATCTGACTTTGTTGGCACAAAACATGCTTTCTGCCACTGGGCAGGGCCGGCTTCCATTATCTTACGTTCCTGTACAAAGAACTCAGGTGTCAGGCAAGAATAACTGCGATAAAAGATTCGACCTAAGACTTTTATTCCGTGGTCATGCAGCTGCATATTTTAACTCGTTCGAATATTTTTCTTATTGTTCAGAGGAAAACCCTCAACCGAAAAAGTAGTGTCTTACACATTCAGCAAGTGAAAAGCAAGATAATTTCTAAACCTACTATCAAGAGTTAAAAGTCACCTCAACATGAAGAAGACATAAATCGGAGTCCAGAACCAGATTGTGTCCAATATGAAACATCCACCGCGGAACAATCCTGTCAATCCATATGCCGAAGTTTCCTGGGAAGGTCCATATCAGCCTGCTATTACCCGGACTAACTGGGATGCAAATAAAAACTACAACAAGTGGCCCCTGGGCTGATGGCACCTACACAAATCACCAGACACATAAACAGATGTACAAAAGGATAAAAAGCTAAAGGATTGGAACAAAAAATAGAATGTTCTACCCTTTTGGTTTCAGATGATGATGCAGCCACATCACCCTGCTCAAGCGGATCAAGAGGAGAAACGTAGAACACACATGGTGACAAAAATTTACTTCGACCCCATTCCTGCTTTGCGATGAAACCATTTACGTCTAACTTCTGAACACTCAAATCCAATGGTTTACCTCCTTCTCTATCAGCTTTCACTGTAAAGAAATGAAATGTAAATCATCCTGAACCTCCTACACAAAGCGAAATTAACTTAATGAAAGCGATGCATAAACTAGTATTTGCCTTTGGGTTTTTCTGGTTGCAATAATATTCCATAATGTGCATATGGAACATGAGCAGGGTCCATAAGATTTTCAATCAAGACCTCATACCTGGAATTGCAATAAAGATAACAAGCAAAGTTAAAAAGAGGAAAAGCTGAAAAATGAAAATTCCCCATACCAAAGCTTTCTCGAATCAATTAGTCACATAAGAATAATCGATATTACATATCGATACACCTAAAAATTCTTCGACATGAAAGAGGAAATAAGACCTGGATGCACATTCACAAGGTTTCTTACTCAGTAGAGAAATAGTTTCATATCGGAACTAGTTGAAAAAATATATCTTTACATACCCGTAAGGAATCTCTCTGTTTCCCATTGGACCACTATACGATGGATCATCTAGTTCAGGTATGTAGGGAGGTTTTTTATCTGCAAGAACATCTTTGTATTGAGGATCGGAATTTGGCCAAAACCACACAATGCCATTCTGCACCGTTGTTGGATAAGCAGCTATACACGCTTTTTTATTCGTGTGAATCTGCATATTAAGGTGAAAGCGTCATCCCTATTCATCTTATTTAAACTACAAATCATGCACAGCATGTAGTTTATTGCCATAGAACCATTTCTGCAAGAAGAACAACCATAGGAGTTTCGATTCAAACTTGGATACTATTACTATTACTAAGGCCACAGTTCGTCTCAAGGATTGGGTGATAAGTAACTCACTAGATTTGATGTATGGTGAAATAATAAATGAATTTCAACTGCCAAATTGTCATAGTTGAGGAATTAGATGGATTAACATAATTAAGCCATTGTCCTTGAACTGCAACAATTAGTAAGCTACAACACAAAAACGTCAGATCGCAACTGAAACTACAGAAATCAAAGAGGAACTTCGCCCGAAACTAGAGAAACCAAAATCATACTTCTATTCAAAACTATGGTATTATGTGGCATCTCTAGCAGTCTATCTGATTAACTTGTATGAAGGTTTACCGTAACCATAAGTAGCTATATATATATGTGTGTGTGTGTGTGTGTGCGCGCGCGCGTTGCGTGTGTGTATTACTTGCATGAAGGTGAAGGATTTCGTTCAAGAATTATTTACCGGAGGGCCATCAGTTGGTGCTTGAGGGATGAACTTGCAGTCACCGGAGCCATTAAAACACCAACCATGATAGACACACTGCAATCTGCCCCACTGATCAATCCTCCCTTCCGACAACGGCGCCAACCTGTGCGGACAAGCATCATCGAAAACCTTCCAAGCACTCTCGTTCCGGTCCCACCACACCACCACGTCTATCCCCAAAACCTTCTTTCCATGTGGGACCCTCTTATCTAGATCACAAACGGGCATCAGAGGATACCATTGGGCGTACCAGTCGAATTTCTCCTCTTGGGTCGGGTTCTCGAGTGATAAGTCGGGTGGGTTAGCAGGCTCGGTCGAAAAGGATTGTACGGCGGCGTTGAAAGTCTTGCATGCTGATGATGCAGTTCTTTGAAACAGTGAAAAGGGTGAACTGAGTTGCGGGTTAAAACCAGAGAAAGTAAGTTTTTTGGGTTGGGATTTGTCAAATTTGGAGGGGAGTTGCAGTGATGGAAGAGATGAAATTCTCAGAGCTTCCATGACTGCTGCCACCTTTGGAGGTAAAAACTTGCAAGTAAAAGTGTTGTGGCTTCTTTGTGTACTCAAACTTTTCTAGATGGTCGTAGTTGTTTTCCGCAAGGTACTTATTATACCATGACCGATTGGCCTTGTTTAATTTTCCACGTTCAGCTCGGTCCCCCCCCCAACAAAGGAACAAATTGGTAGGAGGGAAAAATGCAAAAGCAGCACTAATATAAATCAATTTTTTAATCTAAATCTAGAAGCTATTGTTTGAAAAAAGGGTTCATATCAACACGATTTGTTGATAGAGTGAGTAATTTCAACCCAACATGGTATGATATGATTTTTTTTCGTTTGACAAAAAAAAAAAAAAAAAAAAAAAGAGAGGAAAGAGGTAAACAGCACAAACGTCTTCCCAAACGAAAACTGAGGAAAAGTAAACCAATGACTGGGTCTTCATTTTTTTTCCACGCTGCCTATCATATTTGCAGCAAGCAATCACCATCACATAAAGCTAAAGGTTTAGATTTTTATGTGTCTGTCAAGCAACAGCAACAAACACAAGAGCCCCAATTCAAAGATCAACCCTTTATTCAGAAAACTCTACGTTGCACAAATTTGTTGAATTGGAATCAAACTAATGAGACTGAAATCAAAATTTTAAACGAAATCCAAAAAATGAAATTGAAATTAAACAAAACCCTAACTCAATTAAAGCCCGTGTTAAAAACTCCTCAGTGATATTGAAGGATTATTCTCACTTTACTATCATCAAGTATTGTGATCTTCAAATAGTAAAAATGCTACTCTTACCATATTTATACCATCTCTCTATTAGAGATGAGATCCACATATGTTGGTGAGCCATGCCTCTAAGAAGTGGTACAAATACGGTTAGAAAATATAGTAAGTGCAAGAAGTAGGGAATGTCTGTGACGAGGTTGAGAGTACATGAAGAAAAAATTGAATCTTGATTGTATTAGAATTAAAAGGGAATCAAACCCACCAATATTCTAGGATTTTTCCATGTCCTTTTGTACAAGTCTACAAGATGAAGGCATGAACAAACAAAATTGTTGCTTTATCATATTTTCTATACACAAAAGAATAAATGAATCTATATTTTTCAGTCATGAGACATTAGCAATGGCGGTTGCTCTACTTCCCGTAAAAAGTTGGAAGGACTGAGTTCTAGGAAGGCTAATGCTTTTTGAAGAAAACCTTACTCTCTCAATTAAGTGCCGGGGAGCTTACGAGTGCTTCCACCTCCCCAACACATTTTGTGGGTGTCAACACCCTTGGACTCAACGCACTGGTGATCTGAGGAGAGAAGTATGACCTCAAACCGGCAGCACTTCGTGGAGACAAGTTCACGTGCTCCAGTGCTCGGAACTGGAGCTCCGAGGGATAGTCCCTCACACAACCAATGCGAGGTCCAGCTCCCGTTGTCCATTTGCATGATAACTGCCTTCCAAGTTGAATGATTCCATTCCCTTGTGTGAGTTAATCCTTTTGAGAATTGATTCTTGAGGAACCGCTTCTTCCTCCTTCTCCTCATGGTTTTCTTCAAATAGGTTCTTCTTTGAAACCATGTAATCCTGTTCCGATGGGAGAGTTTCATCCACCGTTTCATAACCATCAACTGGATTTTCTACTGGAATACCGCTGCAACTTGAACCAGCAGGTTGAGTTGCGCTCTCTACCTTCTCCAAATACCTTTCCCTGTTTCGTACTGCAAGATTAGACAATTTTCTGCTAAAGCAGTGGGGCCGGCTTGACATATGAGAGTCGATTGCAGCAGCTTGTCCTACTGAATCAGTGTCCTAGTCGTCAATAGTCTCTTCAGTCTTTAAATCACATACATTTGGGAGCAAGTCCTCCTCAGATGAGTTGCATCTAATATGAGCACTGCTTCTTTTCTTGCTAAGCGAACCCTCTCTTCCTCATCAACAGGACTTAACTGAAAATAACAGAAAAGCGGGATTATTAGTATAAAGATTTCCACTAATTTTCTCTTGAAACCTATTAAATCGTAGTAAAAGAATATAAAGTTTTATTTTTCTTAATTTATACCTTAACATCTGTAAGATCCACGTTGTTCTCTTCAAGGAATGAAAGAAAGTCTCTGAAATTTTCTTCTGTAGGCCGATAGTGACCACTGTGAGGCCAAACTGCCTGTACAAAATTAACAAGAAATCAACGTTAGAAACAATGACAATATGTCAATCTCTGCCATCAAAACGATGGTATGTACGGAAGGAGTACGAAGATTTTACGAGTTTTTGTACTATAGCCATACCTTAATGATACCGTGTTCAACAACTAATCTCCCAGCAGCAGATGTGGCTCCTCCAGCCAAAAAACTTGAATGCTGAAATGTCCCCTTCTTTTTCTTGCCTACATATAAGGTTCTAGAAGCACTGAGGACAAAAATCCATTTGGCACCATCGGATTCTCCGGTTGTATGGAGGAGCTCCCCTGATTGCTTGAAGAATAATTTTCCATCCTCCAAAACAACTTCATAGGCCATTCTTTCCATCTACTTGAGAAGAATAAAAATCAGTAACAAAATTGGAGAAGAAACAGATTAAATGATCATCAATAAGAACATAAAGGCTCACCGGTCCGAGGTACTTGATACACTGCTGTTGAAGTTTCGATCGAGGGCATTTTTCAACAAGATTTACTTCCTTCCCTTCTCCTATGTCTAGCCAGTAGAAGAACGGTTCTCTACTCTGACAGTGAAGCCATTTAACGTAGTAAAAGTGTAGGTTATGTCCGTACCGATGCCTTGGATCAATCTGTTTTTAATCAATAACAAAGAATCGAGATCAGTAATGGCTCATGAGTCATAACAGATAGAAGAAGAAAAAAATCAAGAGTCAAATGCAATCAACTTACCGCCTCAAGCCAGTGCTGCAAAGCAAGCTTTTGTGCTTTTTCATTCTTTGATAGACCTTTTCCAACCTGCAGTGACAAAGAAATTCTTAGTTTTCCTGAAAAAATTATGAGAAACTTAACAGTGAAGTATAGTAATCTGTTAAAATTTTACCTTTGCGGCTCTGGTCCTTGCTCTAGACCAACGCGAAATGGCAGTTTCATGTTTCTCGATTTCAAAGAATGAAATAGAACTCCGCTTGAGCTCAGCGAAATCTAATAGCTTCCACCTACATTATTTCAAAGAATTTAAAATTAATAAGATAAAAGCACATTAATTTTTTTTTTTTTTGATAAAATGGAAAGATTAGTTAGCACATGATAATGAAATGCATACCAGCTCTGTTCAACAAGAACTGCACAATCTGCTAGCTTTCGTCTGGTTCGGAAGCTTTTGTATACCTTCTGCAATTTAATTGCGGCCATGTGCTTGGGGCTGGCGGGATCCAAAAGTTGCGAGGGCCGGACCATCCCCAGAGGACTATCTGATCTTGGGGAGTGAATGTCAGTCTCTTTTCTAATGGGGCTGATTGGTGCAACGTTCATTTCTTTGCTGAAAGGGCTGACTGATGCATCGTTCTTGCTCTTTTCTAACGAAGGAGCCTTGTGCAACATCATTTTCTCTAACTCTCTCCCTTTAAAGCTAACAGAAGTTTCAAGTGTCATCTTTCCCGAACCTAAGGATTTCATTATTGTGGGTTCTGCATCACCACTATTGAAACGAACTGATCTAACCGGAGTTTTAACTTCATCGTGTCCAAAGCTGATAGACCTTACAATGACTGATTCTAACCGACTTTCCAAATCACCGTACTGCGAAAATGGGCAAGAAAAGGAAATCCCCATTCGACAGTGAAAGCTGTTTTAGCAACCCAGACAACTCGGACTCCTGAGAGAACAAAATAAATGAGGTTTAGTGAACATTTCATATCAGACAATCCATCATACAGCAAAAAAGCATGAATGAAGGTAAATCAAGCTGCTATCGGTGTAAACATGCAGTTAAATTATCCCACCATGAAAAGAACTTCGATCCACAAAACCTATAGCCTATGAGAAGATTTAGCATACAACCGAAAAGGTAACGAAACATACACATCCAGATGCAATTGCATTATCTATTTTCTCCTAATAGCATTGCCTATAAGGTAAAATCTGTCAATGTGCAAACAATTGAAGAACAAGAGGTATCATTTTATGCTTCTGCATAACCCATGGAAAAAGACCATGAATCCACATTTAGTGAATAATCCTTTGCATTATTGGATCAAACTTTGCATACAAACCCATTAAGCAAGGAGCAGGATCCCCAAAATCCATTACTTGGTAACTCAAACTCAAACAAAAATCACTGAAGAACAAGCACATTTCCATGAACTCGAGCAAACCCAGAGAAACCCATTTCATCAAAACATCATAAAGACCCAAACCTTCACCCAAGAAAGAAACTTTTACCATTTCTAACTTCATTTTACCAAACAGCAAACAGACAATACAAGTAGAAAAAGAAGAGCGAAATGCGAAATTATGTACAGAATTAAAGGGCGCATGCTTACCTTAAAAGGAGGATTTTGCAGCCAACGAAAGAGCAGACAGAGATTTTTGTGTAAAAATAGAAACGAAGGTTTTGAATTTGAATGGCGAGTGAGAGAGTTGGATTGGTTTGGTTTGGATTGAAAGGGTTCTTGTGGATTAAAAGAAGAGTTGGTTTCTCTCTTCCTTCCTTGCTGTACAAAGCTCTTGTGCTTTTCAAACTCTCCCTTCCATTGATGCATAATATATAGGAACATCACAGGTTAGAGAGAGAGAGAGAGAGAGAGAGAGAGAGAGAGAGAGATAGAGAGAGTCCATTTTCCCATTCCAACCACGTGGACTTGGGGATTTTACTGGGAAAAGAACCAAAATTTGAAAGAATTTTCTTTTTCCTTTAAATTTTGTTTTACCAAAAAATAAAACTTTATGTTTTGTTTGTTTTTCTTCCTTCTTCCCCTCTTTCTGAGAAATTGTAAGAATTCATAATTTTGATACTTGACCAAGTAGGCAAATCTGATATGTGACCAAAAGTACATACAAATGACAAAATATAAATTTAAATGGTTTTGCAAATGACAAAATATAACAACATATTACCCGTTCTAAAAAGATTAAAATAAAAAGTTCATGATGAAGTTACATATACATAAACATATAATTATAAATACTATCACTTAAGGAATTAGTATAAAAAGTTCAAAATTTGTTGTGATTAATATCCACTATCTTAATTACTATTTTCTTTTTCATGTGAATCCATCTAGCAGACTAGTAATATTTTAAGTCTTTGACTTCATCATAATTTGAACAATCTCAATATACGCGTAAGACAATTCTCATATACATCATGAAAGCTATCACATAATTTATTGTCTATATATGTGTCATTTTCACTTGAAATCATAGTCAATTTACAAAGTGAGATTGACTCTCACATATAGTCGCCAGCACTTATGTCATTATATAGAATCGTGGTACCTCCAAGTAATATGGGTAACGTTGCTTAACTCGCAAGCTTTTAATTCGCTGCATATAAACCAAAGGGTTTACTAGAAGATAGAATTCACTTATATATATCTAAAAGTAAAATTACTTGGAAATACAAAAGTGACACACTTGTTAATACATGCTCTAATATAGGTTGACCCTACTGTTATTTAAGTTTCGTTTGTGTTAGTCTTAACACGTGTGTTCAAATAACATCACATCTATCTGAGAAATATTTTTGCTCACCACCCTATTTATCACTGTTAGATGAATTTAAATTTCAAGATTTGTATAGTGGATTAACACAAATTTTAAAATTTAAACTCATCTAATAGTGATAAATAAAACGGTGAGTATATTACCACCACTTGAGGGTGATGAGTACAAATGCATTCCTCTATCTATTCATACGTATGTTGTGATGGTGATTAATTAGAGGGGAGCTAGCTACTTGGCATTTAATTAGTTAGTTTGATATGGATGATGTGTGTTCACATGTGTAGTGTTTTGGATGGATATGATGAGTTGTTGGACATGATTAATTTGGATTGTTGTGTTAATTATATTGGTCTCTATTGAATTTGTTCTATATACGTGTATATTCGAAAGTGAAAGTTCAAAGTCTTTGAAACTTCCATGCATTCGCTTCTATAGTTAGAGCTATGTCCTACAAGTTGACTTGAAAATACCAAAATGCAAAAGGGGTTTGATGAGTTAATAACAAAAAAAATTCCTTGAAAAGTCTAAAGCTTGTGTTTTGTTTAGTTCCCACATATACAAGAAACAGTATATATATTATCTGTCCAAGGAAACAAAACTAAAGCGTTTATATATAGGCTGTCTGTCTGCAATATACATATATGAAATATATATGTATATGTGCATGCATTTTGGTACGAAACATTTCTTATTTAATTACAACGAACTACTTTATATCGCACTATAATTAATCAGTGCGACATACTATATATATATATATATATATGTGTGTGTGTGTGTGAAAAAGGGTAATGCTAAAGTGACTAGTTATTTAAATCATATTTTATAAATCATATGATGTGATTGTTGATGATTGAATTATTACTTAAATATTAATTAACGTGCTTATATTTTCTACTGGTGACATTGACACAACATATGGTTTGCATTTATATAAAAACTGCATATACCTAGCATTATCCTTTAAAGAAAGAAAAATTAACAAGGATATTTGTGTTTGTGTGTGTGTATATATATACCTATATTAATAATTAGTAAAAGGCTACCCTTAGTAAAACATTAATAACTCTTTGTGTCTACTATGTATACACAATGACTCAGCTGATGTATTTAAAAAACAATTTAACGTACGTTTAAAAGACAGAAAAACTTGTGATTTCCAAATCTGAGTGATTTCTTTTGAACCGAAAAGGAAAGGAATAAAAAAAAGTAAAACAGTATGCTGTTGCCGTGGATAATGAAGCTAAATTTGTGTGCTACTTTTGCTTGCCATTGGACATACAACTTTTGAAAATCTGCACTTCAATGGCCAACAAAAGGATTCTTTTAAGTGGCTTTTACTAGTTCAATATTTTTAAGTTTGATCCATAATTATTTCTAAAGCTTGGAATCAAAGTTTATTTAATTTATTGCATGCATACGTAGAAATTTAGAATGACCATGCAGAGTGCATAAACGCGTAGCCGAAAAAACCCTACTTATATATATATATATATATATATATATGTATGTATGTATGTATGTATATATATGTATGTATGTATATATATGTATGTATGCATGTGTGTCGGAAAGTAGTCCACAGCAAAAGCGTATGAATAGTAAAATATCATATACCAGTAGACAATACGTACTATCACCCAATTGACAGCTAGGTTTACGCAGCTTGTTCATGAATTCAATGCATAACTCTGTACGGAAAACCTAAAAATGTTGCTTTAGGGGTCTGCTCACAACAATAAAGTCTTATACCATTAAGTGAGATCAATATAATCATCACAATATCAAAACCTTATTTCACTAAGTAAAATCAGTTGTATGAATATTAAAACACTATTTTTTTCTCTTATTGCTTGTATTAAGAGGAGTGCATGATAATTTTGTAGAGCGTCATCTCCCCTTAGTTAAAGCTGTACACCATATCATTTTTGAACAAGTTAAATGAGTGTATCATATGATGATTTTTGAACCATTTAGTTTGAGTAATGTTAGAGAAACCAAATTTTTAAACAGAATTTGTAAACCAAATGATGTGTCACTAATAAAAAATAAGTACGTTAATCAACACTTAGTTAATTATCCAATCATCAACGTTCACATCATTTGATGTACAAAATTTAGTTTACAAATTTAATTTCCCTAACATTATCCATTTCTGTTTTTGGGATGAATTTCCTAGTTAGTTGTCACTCATGAATGAAAGTTAGATTTAGTAGTGACCTCGACACACTAAATTGTTTTATTTATGCAATCACCAATTATCGTGGCGTAAGCTAACATGGAAAGTTTCAAAGTCAGTGTCCTGTGTTCTCGTTTGGTTTGGATAAGTACCATATTTCAATGTATATTAAAGTAAAAAAAGATATCAAACTTTTAATTTTGTCTAAATTGAAGGTAGAAAATGAATTACATATAAAAAAAAACTTTTCGCTTTTGATCCTACCAATGTGAAAAAAAAAAAAAAATTATTCATCATGTCTAATTCATCTTGTAGCTAGCTTCAACTTGAACAAAATTTAAAAATTAATATCGTATTTTATATCAATGTACATTGAATGTATTGACGAATCGAATCTAATTCAACAGAAACCATGAGAGGCAAATAATTGAGGTTTCACCGTCATTTATGTGTTAATACGAGTCACACAATCAACAATAAGTGTGTTAAAGATTAATATTCTAACAAACCCGAATGAGATCTCAGTGTAATCTAAACGCAAACCGATCTAGATTTTCTTCCTTTTCCTTTTGGATATGGAGATGTTAAAATATATATCATTAGTTTGGCACCTGTAAAATGAACATAAAATAGTTTTGTAGAACTCACATTTTGCAATTGGCAACGTGTTTGTCAGAAAGAGGAACCACTCAACAAACCTCGTCCTTATATACTGTGCAGTTGTTTTATAGTTTTGTTTTGTATTTGTTTTCGAACACCCTAATAAGTCAAAAACCACCGCGAACCTCAAAAGTTCTAAATTCTAAACTTCAAGTTTCAGTAATACATTATTATTTGGTCTGTATAATTAAAACCCTAGCTATATGCTAATTAACATTTAATTACTGAAAAATAAAAGTGAATCAGACATAACACCGTCACGTCCAACTGTCATCAATTTCGGATCTTCATGCATAAGCAAGATGAAGGAAAGGATCCTCTCCGGATTCTTTCCTTCTAATCCATCGAATCAGAAAATCTGTACTATTGAAAATTGGTTCAACGGTTGAAATTATTATAACTTTTCAAATGGGCCCCTATTTGTAACCGTTGAATCAAATTTCAACGGCGCAGATTTTTTAATTTGATAAATTAAGAGAAAAAGATCCGAAGAGGATCCCTTGTCAAAGATGAAAGGGTACTTTGCACCGTACAAGCTGTGGACTCGCCGACCACTGGTGCATCAAGGACACGTATCGGTTTTCTGGTCAACCACGATGTGCTGCCTGGTATGAGTGGTACATACATACATACCTAACACCCAGACAACTAAATCCCATGAGAGTCACCGTGTTCATACATATGAATTTTGTAGTTAACGTTTTATTTTCACTCGATCACTCGTTTTGCAGTCATATGCAGATCGATGTAGCTACCACATTGGCTATAGTCTATACGTCTACATTATTTTCTTGTTGAGGATTGCACTATATGATCACTTGCTCACCTCATGTTAAGGATTTTAATAATACATATGTGATTACTTTAAAAAGAATAATCTATACATGATTAATTTCTGATCATACATACGTATAAATTTCACAACTGGATTTTCATGCATCAACACCGAGAGATATATATGTCACTTTTACACGTGTAATGACTCTAAAATCTTAGAGGAAGTAAGGTTAAGCCAAAGCTACCCTACCCAGTTAATCATTAAGATGCCTACAAAATGCTTTAAGCACATATAATCTTTATCATCTCACTGCAGAGGTCTATACAACAATTACATGATCAAAACGCGAAGTAACCTAACATAATTAGCTATAAGAATCCTACTAATTACAAAAAGCTGTAAAGAAAAGTAAATCAATCATACGAATCAATCACAATGTTGTCTTAACAATTAGGTATGCAAGTAATTTTGCTTTGGGGTTTTTTCTTGCAAACGAAAAAATCCCTATATATGAATTCATTCCATCATGATTAATTATAGAGTTACAATTAGATGTACTGATGTACATGTAATTTTGAGTTTATGCCAACCATAAAACTTTGTTCCCTTTCATTTCAATGGGATTAATTAGGGTTACATAGGAAATTAGGTTTTAATAAAAGTCTTCCTATTTGCTAATCCGATGAACAATAATATAGAACATCTTCCTAATTGCTATCCAAATAGCAATAATGGATCCCTAATTAAGCTGAGGTGCCAGTGAGCATAACAACATAGCTGGAGAGCACGCGTGGTCTATAAATATTATTTGACAGCTGCTATATAAATAGCGATATGCTGCATGCTACATATTATATAGGGGTAGATTCGTGGCACCATAAAAAAAACACAAGTTTTAACTATTAGATTAGTCTACTTTTAATGGTTGAGATGCAATCTATTTAGTCTAATTAATTTTCTTTATCTAAGAACTTTTGTATTGAAATAAAATTCTAAAAACCTTTTAATTGAGATTTTTTATTCTCTCTCCTGTCTCATTAATTATTTTTCATTAATTTGCTCCTTTTTCCCTTTGAATCTTTCTTCTTCATTCATCCTCCCCTGCTATTTTTTTACCAAGTTTTTTCTTCTGTTTTTTTTTTTTTTTTTTTTACTAATTTCTTCCCCATCTTGATCATGATGGTCATATCTTGCTGCACCAACCAAACAGGTACCACTTATTGTTTTCAATTTTTAGGGTTTAGATTCGCACTCAATTTGGTGGTTTTAAAGTAATATAGTCCTCAACATCTTTAATCTCTAGATAAAAACCCAAAACCACCGGATGGTAGTCGTGGTGGTGGTAAAGTATTATGAGAGAGAGGAAACTGGAATTTTTTTTTTCTCAGTATTATTCAAAAATACATGATTTCTGAGGCTACAAAGTATATGTAAGGGTGTGAATAAAATCTAGTTACAAGAGCGAAGCTTTTATGTGGAAAAAAGACTTGTGGTGCAATTGACTGGAAGATGTGAACACGAAGTTGAAGAAAATTTTCAGAATAGAGGAGATGATGAAGAGAAAAAGGAAATAAAGGGGAATACAAGAGAGAATCAAAGAACAACTAATTAGTATTGAGGAGAGAGAATCAAATTCATAATTAAGAAAGTTTTGGATTTTTATTTTTATTTCTACTGTATATTTGTTTGAAGAGTTATATGTCAAAATAAATGTCATGTCACATTGCATCTCAACCACAAGTCCGCCGCTTTATATATATACACACATATAGCCAAGGTTTGACTGCTTAATTGTTTGTGCCCTATTGACACTCCCAGTGAAATCCCAGCTCCCATGTTTTTAAAGGAAAATTAATGAAAATGATTTGAAAATTTTAAGTTTTAACGATAATAGCAAAATAAAGGGTAAGATAAATAGTATCAGGATTGACTTTTTAGTGTAAAAATGTGGTTTTTTGTTAAAATAAACAATATCGAAAGTTTTTCGTTAAAATTCCCTACTTTCAAAGGTCCCAAAGAAACAGAAAAAAAAAAAAAATGCGTTTCTAACTGTGAGTAGTATTTGTCAGCACCGACGTATTATATAGAGGAGCAATGCTGCATTAAAACATTATGGTGGTGCCGACCAAGTAAACTGTAAAGGTGAGCTCAACTTTACCGTGCTTCTTCCTGTCGATCTGTACGATCAAAGTGATTGTACTATGTTGACCAGGAGTATCTCTCCGGATCCTCTTTATGAGGATCCCAAAGATTCTCAAATCGTGTTATTTCATCGTATCTTATGCAATCAGTTTTCATCATATACTATTTATATTTAATTTAAAATAAAAGTATTATAATGATTTCTGACTGTATAATATACAATAAACGAAGCTGACGGTCAAACCGGTCCAGAAGTTGACGGTCCGGTTTGAGTTTAATACACATAGCGATTACTTACCATATGACATACCAATACAATATTCTCATCTCAAAATGCACGTCATAATAAGTTTGAACTTACTAATATTGGACGGCTATTAAAGCAAAGTATGGATTAATTGACTTGGAAAACTTGGTGGATGTATAAAAGGATTTGATCGTTAGATGATGTTACTAGTTCACTTATCATTGTATTGTTTACTTTATATTATTAAAATGTAGATTAACAACAATACTTAATAAAAATTTTCGTACCGTTCATATTTCGCACCACATAGAAAGAGTTTTATCCATCGACATGGTAGTCCGTAAGGAGTAGTGTCATGACAGTTGACGCTGTTCCTTCCTCTTCAAGTTCATTTATGGGGACCCATCTGGTCTTGGTTAATTTTCAAGTGTTTCTTTAATTTTCAAAGGTGTTTGATCACCAAGAAACTAAGTTTCACTGTGGGGACTATTATATTTAATTCCAGTTTCTTTTCCAATCCATAAACCCAGGAACTTGTCAAGCAAGTCAGCACGTACCCAACAAAAGAACTTGTCAAGCAAGGAACAGCGATCAGTCAATTTTTGAAACATGAACCGTAAGAGTAACAAAAGGGTTTTGAAAAGTTTCAAACACATGTATAGGCAATGCCAAAGCATGTTTTTCCGTCATGTTTAAGAATAATTTTATAAGGCATTTGAAAACAATTTTGCCATTTATTGAGCCACATATGTAATTTCAATTTAATATTTAAGGCAAAAACATAAAAATAAATGAAAAACAATTGTAGTAGGCCCAAAACGTTGCCGAAATGGGACTTTATCCACAGAATATCAACAAAAATTCATAGATGAAATTTTAAGACCACACGGTGCTTTGAAGGTGAATGCATATAGATTTTAAGAAGATTTTTGTACTATTTTGCAAAACTGTGTAAAACTGTGATAGTTAGCCTACGTTTTTTTTAAGAAAAATTCAAAAAAAAAATTTATGCAAATTATTTTCCATCATGCTTAAGAATAAGTTTATAATGCATTTGTAAACGGGTTTACTGTCACATCCCGACCAGGGCAAGACCACATCCCGGGTCCGCTCCACCACCGTAGCACGATATTGTCCGCTTTTGTTTTTGGGAACTCATGAGCAACTTCCCAGTGGGTCACCCATCCTAAGAGTGCTCTCGCGCGCTACTCACTTAACTTCGGAGTTCCAATGGAACCCGAAGCCAGTGAGCTCCCAAAAGGCCTCGCGCTAGGTATGGATGAGAATATACATTTAAGGATCACTCCCCTAGGCGATGTGGGATGTCATAATCCACCCCCCTTAGGGGCCCGACGTCCTTGTCGGCACACCACGGCCAGGGTTAGGCTTTGATACCAATCTTCCCAGTGGGTCACCCATCATGGGATTGCTCTAGCCCCCTTCTCGCTTAACTTCGGAGTTCCCATAGAACCCGAAGCCAGTGAGTTCCCAAAAACAAAACCGTGAGGGAATGGTAAGCCCAAAGCGGATAATATCGTGCTACGGTGGTGGAGCGGCCCGAGAAGTGGTTCGCCTTGGGCTGGGATGTGACATTTAGCATTCAATAGAATATTTAAGGCCCGAAACAGGACTTTATCCACAAGAAAATCAACGAAAATTCTTACGTGAAATTTCAAGACCTCACGGTGCATTGAAGGTAAAAGCGTATAGATTTTAAGATGATTTTTGTACTATCTTGTAGAACTGCCAAAACTGTGATGGTTAGCCCATGTTTTTTGAGAAAATTTCAAATTTTATATTTTGAGAATTATTTTCCATCATGCTTAAGAATAACTCAATAAGGCATTTGAAAGTGGTTTTATTATTTAATGAGTGTCAAATGTTTTTTCAATAGAATATTTAAGGCGAATACCTAAATATAAATGGAAAAACACTTGTAGTGGGACCCAAAATGTTGCCGAAACTTCATCCACAAGAATATTAACAAAAAGTCTTACATAAATTTTCTAGACCACGGTGCGTTGCAGTAGCATATAGATTTTATGAAATTTTTGTACTATTTTTCAAAACCGCCTAAAATTGTTATGACCCACATTTTTCGAAAATAATTCAAATTTTTTATTTTTGCTAATTATTTTTCGTCATGATTAAGAATAACTCTATATGACATTTAAAAGTGGTTTTACCATTTATTGATCCACAAATGTATTTTTAATAGAATATTTAAGCTAAAAACATAAAAATAAATGGTAAGCAAATTGTGGTGGGGAACAAAACAATGAGAAACGAGAATCCTTCCTCAAGAATATCAACGAAAAGTCTTATATAAATTTTCAAGACCTCAATGTGCACTAAAGGTGTAAGTATATAGATTTTTGTACTATCTTGCACAATCGCCTAAAAACCATGACACCAACGTTTTTTTTTTTGAGAAAAATGCAAATTTTTATTTTCAGAATATATTTTCTGTGGTCAGTAAGAAAAATTTTACAAGGCATTTGAATACAGTTTTACCATTTGTTGAGGCACAAATGTACTTTTAATATAATACTTAAGCTGAAGTTGGAACATATATGGAAAACAAATTGTAGTGGGAACCATCATTGCCAAAAACGGTCTATTCTCAAGAATATCAACGGAAAGTCTCACATGAATTTTCATGACCTCACGTTGCGTTGAAGGTGAAAGCATATAGATTTTATGACGATTTTTGTACTATCTTACATATATTTTCAATAGAATATTTAAGCTCAAACTTGAAAATAACTGAGTTGTGGGACCAAATTATTGCCAAAACTGGATTCCATCTAAAAAAATATCAACAAAAAGTTTTACATGAATTTTCAAAATCTCACCGTGATAAAGCATATAGATTTTTGTACAATGTTGCAAAATCGTAAACCGAATTCTAGTATGGTAAGTTTTAAGCAATTAAGTTCCGTTTTAGCGTACGGATTCTACTCATCATAAAGCTACGCACGCATCTCTTCAGCCATATTCGAATAAAATGTCCAAAATTATACAGATTGCTCGCTCATGAGCTTTAAGCGATATATGCTCGACACATTACACTATATGTTTGCTTGTCTTATGGGGTGACAGTCTTACAGAGACCCCATGGCCGCTTGCTTCCAAAGTTATCTTTATAAACTTGATGATGCATGGCAGTAATAGTATTTATAGCTCACCCCCTCAAACAAGTTGTGTTTGTTGGTTGACATTGAAAGCAGCTAGTGTCATATTTAATATTGCAAAAAGTCACCCAAGTTGATTTATTATATATATAGCTTATGATTGACTTCAATCTTATATAGTTACCATATAAAGTAAACGGCTTCCTATATAATTTAGGATCACACCACAATACTTTGTCATTTAGAGTTTTTAGATTCAATTTTAATAATTGTCCAATTTCTTTGACAATCGTCGGATTGGATATTAGGGCTCTAATTTTCTTTGATAACCGTTAGACGGGGTCTAAAGTATCGTGTAGTTCTCGCATAATGTAACATAAAACATGTACTTATGTTAATAGGTCAACCAATATTTTTTATCAAGTTTTTTGATTAAAAAAACATATTTATACTAAGGAATGGTGGAATAAATTGGTTTTGAATTCGTCGATCATTCACTAGATTAGAACTTAAAATTTTTCATTTACAAGTGAAGAAAAATATCACTAAAATATTATCTGCCAAGTTAAGCACTTAAAGTTCACATATATAGCAATATGCTCATGCAATTTGTTCTTTAATTAGTACATTTGTATATTATATTTTGTATTTATATTATCGAAAGGATGTAAGTTTATTTAGATGCATGCATGCGGGAGCAATCCCATCGCCAAGTGATCATTTGGCATATAATTGAATTTTCCATATGCTTATTGTGTAAGCGTTTGCTAGGTTCGATTTTATAAATACTAATTATTATGTTTTTATGTCGAATAAGTTCGATTTTAGCTGATAGAAAATAATTTAATTTAATGAAAGAATGTACTAACTAAGAACATAAATGGAATCATGCGCAGCATACAAAAGCAAGCCTTTGCCTATAACTTTATATACACGTGCGACATTATGCGACAATACCTACAGCTAAACAAAGCAACATGTTAGTGGTTGAAATCTTGAACTAATTATATATAAATGATAGTTATGTCTTCTGATAATACTAAATTTACTTTTTTATATATAAAAGTAATGATAATTAAGGGAAGAAAAAGAAGTTGAGGCAAACAGCATAACGTACTCTATTATTTCATACTTGTACCTGCAGCAGCAGGCTGTATCAATCAGAGTTGCACATGACCTAATCCCGTTTATAATTCTTCCATGTCTCTGGATTGGTACGGGGGAGAAAGGAGTGAAAAATTAGTATTGATCATTTGCTGTCAATAACTGTTTCATTATTCAACTAATCCAATGTTAATCGTTGAAATTTGTAAATTATGGTTGGTATGAAATGGTCTTTTTAATTTATTAGTAACCATATGTATGAAAGAAAAATTTGACCATTAGCTAGGTTGCATCTAGGAACAGTTTATTATGATTGTTTATATTGAATGAATACCATTTACATTTTAAAAAATTTCACAGATCGTTATTTGATGGGCTTCACCATCGATTATGCTTTTATTTGTAGAATGACTTGATGTGAATGGTCTCGTGTTTGCTGAAATTTTTTGTGCATGCCCCATTATAGATCTGCTTAATTATTTATCGTTGTTGTGACAGATATTTATATACACATCTGATAAGTTTTTGCTATCGATCAAATACTGTCTAGAACAAGAATTGTTTGAACATAACGTCTACGACCAATCATATATATTTATTAGAAGATCGGCCTATCACTCTTTGACTCTGTATATCGCTTAGGAATTAAAGAAAATTAATGATACCGTGTGGTTTGGGATGTTAGATGATTCAGACAGCATGGCATGCATGGAAGGAGCTTGGAGAAATTAATTAAGGGATTGCATGCTCTAGGTAGCTCAGAGGATGTGGATGTGGTCAACACTTGAAGACCGATCTTACCAACTGAGCAAGCTGGCATGATTCGTAAATTAAACCACCAACCATGCATCCCATTCCCATTCATACTGCATGGAGATAATAAAACTCAAAAGTTTGAACAATTATAATTAGGATTTTTATCATAAATGATCATTGAAATTGATCAAATTCCTTATTTTGGTCTTTCAATTTTAGAAAGGATCAATATCGTCTCTAAAATTGACTATTGCACCTCAATTTGGAGATTCCGTTAAGATTTATTAGTTATTTCGTTAGTGTGCTGACATGACACACGTTTAGAGTCTACAAGTTCAATCAAATGTTGACATGTTGAAAAATAATTTAAAACCACAATCAAAAGTGATTTAAAACAATAAAAAAAACTTAAATAAGGTGTGATAGTCAATTCCAGGGATGATATTGATTGATTTTGAAATTGAGGGATCAAAATGAGGAGTTAGGTCAATTTCACAGACCATTTGAGATAAAAACCCTTATATAATTATCTGCATTAATGTTTGTGTCAAAAATTAAAAAACACAGATTAATCACGACGACATTGTCTACAACTTGCACATCTACCTATGTGTTAGCACAATAAGCATGGTTCGATCATATCAGAAATCAATGTAATTAGGAGTAAAACTATATATATTCGTTGTAGATATATTGTAATTCACTTCGTCACAGTTTCCCGACTTGAGATTTTTTGCAGTCTTCAACACTTACGTGCATGCATGGCAGCAGGAACATACATCTATCACGATCTTAACCGAATGATTTGTGTTATGCGGTGGCGCTCTAGATTAATTATATATATACTTTCTTACTAGCTTTAGGCTTATACACTCTCACGTGATTGAGATATGTCAAGAAAAAGGTCTTTAGGAATTAATGACCGCTGATCTGTTTCTGCAAGGGAATTCGAGGTTTCATGTTGAAGTACCTACGGAAAATCAGATCTGCCGTTGCAAAAGAAAGTAAATTATTTTTGTTTAAGTAGCTAATAACTAGGAGCCTGCATATGGATCACATAGAAATAATGATAACCATGTTCAAGTCTTCAAGACAAGCTGGATGATTTTCTGGCAAGTTGCTCAGAGTATAAGCTGGCTCTGCAGTCCCTCCTCATGGCTCATGCATGGGAATTATTTTTTTATAAAATTTGTTCAGTTTTCCCAGAATACTGTTTCTTACGGTTACTGAGTCATTAATACATGTAATGCGCAAAGTTTTCTACTTTTGTTTGGTGACATGAATTAGGGCTTTGAATGTGCAGATGTAATTACTATTTGCATAGGGGTGTGATATCCACACATCATTTTTTACTTCTTACACACCCTTCTAATTTTAAGCCGTCGGATATGATGAATTGAAAAAGATCAATGGACAGAAATTAACAAAGAGTATGTGAGAAGTAAATCCACACACCTTCTTGCATAAACAAATGTTCAAATCCATGAGAAATTATTGCTTGGGGCCGGCCAATGAACCCTTTTAAATTTGTCAATGCATCCCAACATGAACAGCACAAGGCAGCCCAAATGGCCAGCCCTAAAATGCAGCTGGAACACAGATGTTTCTCCTGTTTTTGTTTCATTTCTTTTCCTTTTTTTTCTTCTTCTTATAATTAATTTCTTAAGAGTGAATCTACCAAAACTTATAAAGTTTGTGTGTAATAAAAACAAAAACAGAAAGTGGCGGATTATCTTGATGGTTACTAGATCGAGTCTCCCTATTCCCTCAGTGTAGTTTAGAGTACGAGTATCGATAGTATTCAAATAAGGCGCAAAATCTATTAACAGACTTGTTAAATACAAAGTTGAGGACAAGTATTTCTTCTTTAAGATTTTCCAAGTGACAAAACCACTATGATAAACATCCCTGCAAACTCGGGTATGTTTTCAGCAACCGCATCAAGCAGACTTAAAGGGAAAAGCATATCCGCAGGAGGAGTTGGGTCAAATTGAATCGTCGGATTCATCAGAGTCACTTCTATCGGGATCCCCAGCATTTGTAGCTGCCTCTGGAACATCAGGTTGTGACATAGGTTCTTCAACAGTCTTTTTACTTGCATTACGAGCATTTCCGTCTCCATCCTTTTCTTGCTCAGCTGCTTCAACATGTGAGCCTACTTAATTAAGGATAAGCAAAACAGACCATTCAGACTCTGCACATCTAATACAAATCTACTAATCTAGTGTGTCACAACAAGGCAACAAGCTCGAATTCATCATTCAATTGGAAAGTAAATTTCTCCATTGATAATCCAAACGTGTCACGTGGTTTAACATAACAATATCAAATTTGTAACCTAAGAAACATGAGAACTTTAAAAGAAATATCGTCAAAAAAAAGGAAACATGTCCAACAGAGCAGTAAAACGCATGTCAGTAATTTAAGTAGCCTCAAACATCAGAAAATGGCATTCAATTAGGCTTGAGACTAGAACCAATAGTAGCGGGGATCCTATTTCTCACTTAACAGAAGAATTCATATTGCCTTTTGCACAAAATGATAACAAGAAAGTAATGAAACATAATATGTGAGGATATCAATATTATCAGCTGGTCCGCTTGTACTAATATTCAGTAGATCTTCCTCAACACGCCGGACAAGCTCAGGCTGTAAAATGCAAGAAAATTGCAATCTGTAAAAGCATCCAGATATGAAAGAATATCGCAATAAGATAAAGCTGAAAAAAAAAAATCCAAGTAAAGAGGCTAATGATACATTTAGATCAGGTTCCCTGCGAAATCTTCGCTTTCGAGCATCCCTTGTCGGAGGGGTGAGGCCATGCCTGTACTCCACTGTTTCTGGAGCTGGGTCATTCGGGTCTCTAACCATAATCATCTGTTAAAACCACAAATGTTCGAATAAATCCCTTCGAAATTAAGCACTGATCTATTTAACTGCTTCAATATTGATATACGAGACACACCTGACCAATATCTGCTGTCTTAATTAACACACTATCATCATATGTTTTGAACGACTCCACAACACAAGGAAGATCAAACAGTGATGCAGGGAAATGGTCATTGCCAATGACAAATGTGCCAGTCCTGCCATCCTCTGCATGATATTTCAAGTTTACAAGTGAAACATTTGGTAAAACAGGGAAAAAACATAGTATTAAACGACAATGCTAGAAATTCATCAGTTGTTACTTGTCCATCACTAGTTGGCTAGTTGTGGCATGTCCATAAAGCATACTAGAAATGAGAGTTGATCGAGAAATTGATTTTAAAAAAAGGAGCTACAGGCATAAGTAGGCAAAACATTAAAATTAAATATGGGCAGTCCTGAATGTGGAATATGATTTTCCACACATGCCAAAGTACTATATCTGCGAAAACCTTTGAACAAATCTCACATATCTGCTCGACACTAAACCCAAAAGGTGCACGATACCTGTCATGCATCTGCATTATACTAAAAGTTCACGAGTTTAAGGAAAAGGTTAACACAACCAGGCATCACACAAATCACAACCAAGAATCATATACCACAAGACAATGCATAACATCAATATCACACAGCCATTGCCACCATCACAACTGCAACATAACAAAAGAAGCTTCAAACCGACAAAGTATGCTTTCTGCCTAAACTAGGGCCTGACCGGGACAGCTCCCAAAAGAGCACTTCCAGGCGGTTTTTCTTTTGGGCAGCTGTTCACCGTTGGATCTCGCCAATACAGCCCCCTATAGTAGCACTTCCTAACTTAGAAGTGCTTGCGCGTTGTAGAACCACTTTCTGGGGAAGCAAGTGCTTCTCCAAGCACTCGGAATTCCAATAAAAATCTTGACGTGTTTATAATATAAGCGTTTGTGAGCAAAAGTGCTTCTCACAAAAGCAGTCCCATAACAGGCCATTATTTCTTCCCCCGCCCCCGGGCGCCCCTCCCCACCTCCCCAAAAACAAAACAAAAAAAAAGAAAAAGAAAAAAGACAATCCAAGTTCGAACCAATCACTCCCATGCATAAGCAATATCAGCAAATTCCAACCATCACAAATGAAGCTACTTAATAACAAACATATTAATCCTTAAACACTGATAATTACGTTCCCAATTGGTCCTCATTAGCAAAACGCTTTCAATACAACAGATTAATTTACAATTAATAAATACTTAAAACGCAATTCAATCCAGCAAAAGGAGGTTTCTTTCTGACCTCCGAATGACAAATCCAACGACTTGTCGTCGGTAGAAGCGTTTTCGCCCAGAAGGCGGTCCAGTCGCTCTGCAACAGAAGGTGGGACTCTGAGCACGAACTGCTCCTCCATCACTGCGACAAAACGGCACCATATCAGCCTGAATACGAGCGCAAAAAGGGAGAATAAACCCTAGATGCGAAGCAAATGTACAATGAATTCAGAATTTCGGTCCTAATTGTAAACTAAATTCGGTGCCGGAGAGATTACCTGAGAGAAGATAAATGTCAGAAGGAGAGAAATTGGACTGCTCTGTTCGTGTGACCAATAAGGATGAGAAAGAGAGAGGACAATCAAACAAAGCATTTGAGAAGGGTATTTTCGGAAACAAGGTAATAGAGTTAGTGATTCAGTTGTAAAATATGAATTACGAGTCATATTTAAAACTAAAAATTAAAGATTTTGAATTCAAAATCTGCTGTTAATTAAGAAGTTAGACTTGTGACAGGAAGGTTGGAATGCCACAATAATCTTTTTGGCTTTCGAAAATAGTAGATATCTGTGGCTAGCTTCCCTTTAAAAAAAGAAAAAGGAAAAGAGAAAAATGAAATTGGGTCATAAGAAAACGGGTAACCCTAAACAAAGGACACTTTATATAAACTCCTACGGATATTCATCTCTCTATCGACGCTGTGTCTGGGCGTTTACAGAGCCAAAACAAAAGCAAGCCACCGCCGTCGACTTCCAGTTCCTCAACCTCAACCCATCCTCTCCGATTCTCCGCCTTCAGGTCTCACTCTCTCTCTCTCTCTCTCTCTCTCAATATGTTTGCACATTGTTAGGGTTAGAGTTCGGAGCTCGGGAGTTTATGCTTGTTAGGGTTTATGTATTCGCAAGGAATTTTTTCAAATTGGTAATTTTCTCCCAAATGTATGGTTATAATTCCTGATTAATGTAGCCAATTTCACTTATGATTCTAGTGTTTGAAAAAAAAAGATCCATGTAAAAGGTTGTTGTAAAAACAAAATAAATTTGGGGGCTTTTTTTCCATGGATTTGTTGTTCTTGTTTTTACGTAGTAATTTTGCTTTATTGCGAAGAAGTTGACCCGGGCTCGAATGTTTTTGCTTGAAATTTTGGTTCTTGATTGTTGGATTAAGTGGGTACTTATAGATAGTTTTTGTGATGTTGTAATATTCTGCTTTTGAAGTTTCTAATGAATTTTTGAAATTGGTCAGGAGGCTGCTGACAGTTCTATAATGAGGGGAAGGAGTTACAGTCCATCACCACCACCGAGGGGAGGATATGGTAGGAGGGGACAACGAAGTCCTAGCCCCAGGGGTCGCTATAGCGGTGGTCGTGGTAGCAGTAGAGATCTTCCTACAAGCCTTCTAGTTCGCAACCTTCGCCATGATTGCAGGTTTGTTGTGGTTAACACACATGGAATCTCTTTTTTATTTGAAACATTCGATTTGCATTGCAAATTTTGTGTAAGGGAGTGTGATGGCTGTTTTAAGGGGGAAAGTACAAGAAGGCATGGTATTTTGAATTTATGAATTAATGAGCTGTTGTTTTTCATGTGTTTTATCACAGGCCAGAAGATCTCCGCAGGCCATTTGGGCAGTTTGGCGTGCTTAAGGACATCTACCTGCCAAAGGATTACTATACTGGGTGAGCATATTAGAGTAACGTTAGTTGAATATCTTGATGAAATAATAATTTTGTTTTTCTTTATATGTTTAAGTATTCATTTTGTGTACGTATATTTTACCTTATGAGTAGAAATTTTATAGTTTTCTGCTTGCTTATTTTCCGTGATTTCTGAAACTATGGCATGATTTTGCAAGCTTTTGCAACACTGGTGTAGCAAATTTAAATTAAGTTTTAGATATAAGCTTTCTTGTAGATGGAATCTCTATGGTTGAACTTCTCTTGTTATGTAATTGCTACGATGTGTTTTAGCGTGCTTCTGTGCCCACATTTTATTTTAATGAAAACCAGAGCTTTTAAGCCAATGAGGGTTGGCTCAGTTGGTAAGGTTGTGCGCTTTGTAAAGTCCTACGTAAATCCATACTGATGGCAGCTGGCAGTTAGGTGTCACACGTAAGTCCTTCAGGCTCGAGGTTGTGGGTATGCCTTGGTGCTGGTGGTGAGAGTAACCAATCTTCCCCTAAACTTTTCTTTACCAAAAAAAAAAAAAAAAAAAAAAGAAAAAAAAAAGCAGAGCTTTCAAAAACAACTATTCATGGCAATATGTTCAATGCTATTTTAATTATTTACTAAGGAATCATTTTAATATTGGAATACCTTGGAGACCTGCTCTGCTTTTTCTAGATACTGTCCTTAAGAAGGGGGCTTATTTTACGTGATCTTTTCTTATTGTTACGATTGGTTGGGTGTGTTAATTAAAGTTTGTGAGGTTTAACAGTGAAATTAAAGTTTTGAAGACAAGAATCAAGTAATTAGAGTTTGAAGATGATGTTAGTGGTAGTGAAGATTTGAAGGAAGTTGGATTTGAGTACATTGTGAAGATGTTCCAAGTCTTGAAGAATTTCAAGTCATCTTAAAACTGACTCTTGCAAGGTCAGCAGCCAAGTGCTTGCTTCTTTATAGTGACCATCCATATTTTTTGGTGGTTATTTCGACAAATTTATTAGGAAAGATTTTGGGTCTGTTAAGTATTTGCATAATTTTGCTTTTCAGTGTAGCTCCTTTGTGACTATTGTTTTTCTTCTCTTTCCATCTATTTTCGCAGGGAGCCTCGTGGTTTTGGTTTTGTCCAGTTTGTTGACCCTTCCGATGCTGAAGAGGCTAAATATCAAATGGATGGTCAGCTTCTTCTTGGTCGGGAGATAACTGTTGTATTTGCAGAGGAGAACAGGAAGAAGCCATCTGATATGAGGCATAGGGAGCGTCCAAGGTAAAAAGCTGCCTCTTGCTTTTTTTCGTATCGCTTGTGAAGTTGATGCTTAATTCGAATAATATATCTTCTGGATGTCTATTTCATGTGGTTGTGAACTTGTTTAAAAGAACAAAGAAATCACTTGTATATTCCTAGTTGATGTATTTTAACATATACTAAGTCATTCAACAAGAAAAAACCAAAGGATTGCCAATCTGTGTATATCAATTTAGGAAGTGTAAAAAATGCCCATATTTAAATGGTTGAGTTCTTGCATTAGAATATACGTATTATGTGTATATATATGAATTAGTCATTCTAGTAATTTAACGGGTCTGCTATCTAGTTTGCCTTCACACATTGTGCAAGGTGAATTGAGTTGAGATGATAATTAATAATGTGTAATTGAGAAACTGGTATGATACTTTCTACTTTTTAAATCTTTTCTCTTAGCTCCCGGACTACTAGTCGATATCGTGATCAAAGACGGTCTCCTCCTCGCTATTCACGCTCTCCACCTCCACGCCGTGCAAGATCTCGGTCTCACAGCCGTGATTATTATTCTCCTCCAAAACGAAGGGATTATTCCAGGTAATAGTTCTGTTTCTTCTCTGCTGTGTCCTCTTTCCGGTAAAGCCATTTCTTGTTGGTTTTGGTTATGGAACCTAATTACTAATGTATGCAATCTGCTGTTTATCATTCCCAGAGTCCAAATAAGTTTTTATGCATTAGAATATGGGGATAAATATATATTTTGGGTTTTGGGTTTCTGATGGAATTATTCCTACCGGTATTGATTGCTCATGTATTTCCTCCATATTCTTGCTAAAAAAATGCTACTTTTACATTTTTATATGATAGACCTGTTGTATGCGAGTCCCTTCCACATTATGTGTATGAACTTAGATGCTTCTGTCTAGTGCTTCCTGCTATTTGTTCTAATGTGTGCTTCCTGCTTCTGCTTTCTAGATCTGTCTCACCTCAAGAGAGAAGGTACAGCAGAGAGAAGTCGTTTTCTCGATCTCCTCCACCATATGAGGGCTCAAGGAGCCGTAGTCAGAGCCCAGTTAGGGGTCCAAGCCAGAGCAGAAGCAGAAGCCATAGTCCAAGGCGGAGCATAAGAAGAAGCCGAAGCCCTATCAATGAAGATTACCCAAGGGAACCAAATGGAGACAGATCTCCTAGTCCATGAAACCTAGAAAGATAATTGCTCTCTTAAGCTAGCGGAAAGTGACTTGTTACACCATCTGTTGGATTCGTTTAGTATTTTGGTCAGTCCGATGTTGATGCTACCGTTTGATGAGGAGACTTTGGTCGTTTTTCGGATTAAGATATGTAGGTTTATGCTTTTGTTTGAATGGCATGTATTATGACAGAATTTCTAAACTTTCTTATCATCTCTTGCGATTTTGTTCCATTAACTTGGTGTTGCTGAGTCTTCGTCTCTAATGAGAGCCCATCTCCCGTGCATCTCTCCGCAGAACCGGCAATACTTGCTTTGCTTGGGAGGGAGAGACGCACAACCGGGATAGTTAAGGAGTCTTCTCTTTTCCCATCCGGGCTTGGCGTAATATTTTTGCCAGTCTTTCCTTATCCGATGCGAGTGTATTTTCAACTGTTTTTCTAAAATCGTATTCTTTTTGTTTTTTCGCCAATCGATAATTTAAGTTGGGTTACACAACTGAATTATCCATAATTAGTTATTGACCTTAAGAGTCGAATTGACGCCTCCCAATCATAATTGTAGCGTTAATGACACTATAAGTTCGATTTAAGATTTTTTTTTCCTCTCGAATAGATATTAAATTAGTTATCAACGAAATTTGAACTTATCATACAATAACTCAACATCTTTTACCATTGTGATAAAAGGCGTTAAATCCGATTTAAGAGTTAAGAAGTACAAAACCGTTCGTCTTCACGCGGCTTATCCCATGACTTTACATCACCTTTTTCTTTCTTTCAACCTGAGAAAATTGGCTTTTGGAGGGAAACCTAATAAAATCACCGACATAATTAAATAAATTAACAAGGAAAAGTAGCGATAATCCCAATGACTCCGGTCAATGAAATTCTTGTGTGAAAAAAATAAAATAAAAATAGAAAAGAAAGACAAGGCAGAAAATGACAAGCAATGAAGAAACAAAGCAAGCGGAGTTTCGAATACCTGGCTTCAGTTGGGTTCACACTCTCAGTCTCAGTAGCTCCTCCACTTTGCATTTACAGGTTCTATCTACAACCTTCCTCTTCCCATTATTTTTTTTATATTATATATATATATATATTTTATTTGTTACTGAATAATATTAAAATGATTGGATGGTGGGGGCAACTTTTGTCAGAAATTTCTTCTTTTTTATTTTCCTGGGATGTAAATTGTAGTAAAGGTTTTATTGTTTGTGAAGTGCTCATCTGGCTTCCACATGTGAGCAAGTTACTTTTTTTGAGCTTTAAACAAATGAAGAACCTTTCTTGGATTCTTGCTTGGTTCTAGGCACTTCAGTTTCTTATGTGCTTTACTGTTTCTTATCTGGGTTTTTTGTTTGAATCGTTGGAAGTAAACTTTGCGTCTGTTTTCAGTTGGGCAGGTGGAATCGCGTACTGCTTTTCTGGTAATTTATCTCTAATTTTCAGCTTCTGGGTTGTTCTTGGTTGTGTTGTTTGTGGTCGATTTGCTTCTGCACTGGCTTTTTTTTTTTTTTTTCTGGTTTTCTACATCTGGGTTCTCTGGCTATGCGTTTTCCTGTGCCGGGTTCGTGCGAAAAATCGAAGCTTGCGCAATTTTATGTACTACTTAGTTTGCTCAAGCTGGGAGCTTGAGATCACAAGTTTTAGTTCAGATTTCGTATCGAAAATGATAAGTGGGGGAAGTGAAAGAAATTGTTGGAGGAAACGAAGAATTGTTGCTTTTGTTTGTCTGTCAGCTGTTGAGAATAAGAGTATATCATGTCTAAATCGGAATGTTTGGTTCTTGATAATTAAATTCACTTGCGATGAGCCTGTGTGGTTGCGAGTTGTGTTTACGTATGCGATCTCTCGTACTCTTTTTGTTATTCACATTTGCATCCCCTTTTCATGTTGTATATTATTTGGCAGTGCACATTATATTACGAATGCCATTGATAATACTCAAAGCTGTTGCTGAACTTTGGTTTTGTTAATCACGATCTCATCGCATTTTGTGTACGGTTCGTTTCTTTCAGTTTAGGAGTTACGAGCTAACTGCAGGGCATTGGAGGTCCAATTGAAGTGTGGTTGGTACAAATGATGCGTGGAAAATGGATTGGAGGCATGATTTTCCTCCTAGTTGGCATGTTCACCAATGTACTAGGTAACATTGTAACCTTGTTCTGTTTTCTGTTGATTCCGTTTTTCTATTTTTGATAGTATGACTTCGAGCTCCACTCTGCCTGAAATCCTTGTCGTGAGGTCTTGGTTTTACCAATTTCTTCAATATTCCATTGCCTGCATCATGTTTATGTTACTACTTTTAAGCTCCGTATCAACACTGTTGATTTGCTTTCTATACTACATCCTTATCTCGGCTTATGATAGCTGATAAGTGAGTATAATAAGAAACAAATTTATGGCCCCTCGTTATAATTGGAAAGCATACATCTACATAGTTTTAAGTATTTCACTTGTACTTGCAAAAAATATCGTTTTCCCTTTACCTTATCCGATATGGCAATATGTTGCCAGCCCCGCCTTGTTCTTGAGGCTTTGCCGTTGTAGGTATATGTGGTCTTGGGGGAACTTTTGGAGTATGTTCACTTGATATCTAGATTCTCTATATATTTTCAGGATTTTTTATACTTTAATGTTTTACTTTAACTGAAGCGCACAATTTGGAATTTTGAGATGCCTATGTTCGTTGTTGTACTGTTACCATTCTAACAAGTTACTGAAATCACAATTTCAAATTTATAGGTTCATTCATAGGGATAAACATTGGGACCGATGTTTCGGACCTTCCATCTGAGACAGATACGGTTGCACTCCTTAAAGCCCATCAAATTACACATGTGCGCCTCTACAATGCTGATGCTCACATGCTGAAAGCCCTTTCAAACAGTAGGAATTGAAGTAATGGTAGGTGTTACAAATGAGGAAGTCCTAGGGATTGGAGAGTCTGCATCAGTAGCAGCTGCCTGGATTAACAAAAATGTGGCAGCTTATTTGCCTTCAACCAATATTACCTGCCATTGCTGTTGGCAGTGAGGTCATTACCACAATCCCTAATGCCGCGCCAGTTTTGGTTTCTGCTATGAATTACCTTCATAAAGCCTTAGTTGCATCAAACCTAAATTTTCAGATCAAAGTTTCGACTCCACAATCCATGGATATAATCCCAAAGCCTTTCCCCCCGTCCACTGCCACATTTAATTACTCATGGGGACCTATCATTTACCGAATCCTTCAGTTTATTAAAAACACTAATTCCTATTATATGCTAAATGCCTATCCTTATTATGGTTACACCAGTGGGGACGGAATTTTTCCGCTTGATTATGCTCTTTTCCGACCCCTTCCCCCTGTCAAGCAGATTGTTGACCCGAACACTCTTTTCCACTATAATAGCATGTTTGATGCTATGGTGGACGCCACCTATTATTCTATAGAGGATTTCAATTTCTCTGGGATCTCTGTTGTTGTCACCGAGACTGGCTGGCCATGGTTTGGCGGATCCAAAGAGCCTGATGCCAACACGGGAAATGCTCAGACCTACACTAATAATTTGATTCGACGAGTGTTAAATGGTTCGGGTCCACCCAGCCAGCCAAAGTTGCCCATCAACACGTACATTTACGAGTTGTTCAACGAAGATCAGAGGCCAGGGCCAGTGTCAGAGAAAAACTGGGGTGTGTTCTATACGAATGGGTCTGCTGTATATCCTTTAAGTTTGAATGATTCCAATCAAATTACTGGGAATTCTTCAGGGGTTTTCTGTGTGGCAAAAGCTGATGCAGATCCAGATAAGTTGCAGGATGGCTTAAACTGGGCTTGTGGGCAAGGCGGGGCTAACTGCACTCCCATTCAAAAAGGGCAGCGGTGTTATCTCCCCGATACTATTGTAAATCATGCTTCATATGCTTTTAATGACTATTACCAAAAGATGCAAAGTGCTGGCGGAACATGTGACTTTGATGGCACTGCCATGACAACTACTGTTGATCCAAGTAAGTTTCTGTCACATCTTGTTATCCCTTGATATTTGAGTATGTTTGGATTCAGGAAGCACTATTTTTATGATAGTTTTGAAGACAAGTTTTCAATTGCCTTTCATTAATCTGCGGTGTTATATCAGCTGGAAACAGCCCTAATTACAATGTCGACAATCATTAGGAGGATTTTTTGTTTCTTGTTTTGTTGCAAAGAACCTCGTGCTTCTTATATTGGTTTTCCGGTTAAACAAAACAATAGTTTAGTTGGTTGCATAACCTTTCCGAGAAAAGTAAGCTTCTAGTAAATGTAGCTTTAACTAGTTTTTAAGGTGTGGTTTTTAAATCGGCGCTACTGTTGCATGAAAAATGGCTACATGTTTCTGATTGTAATATTGACTATTGATGTCTGCTTGTCAACCTTTGAAGTATTTTGTTTCTTTTTATGGCTACTTTGCCCATTCTACTACCTCTCAAGTTAAGCATATTCCTTCCATTTATTCTCTCTTTTTCATCCTAATATTCGTTTTGGTCGGCATTCGTTTACAGGCTATGGCGCGTGTAAATTTTCCGGAAGGTGAGCATCTTTTTCAGATTTATAACTATAGAACTTGTACAATAAATTATGAGTTTGGCTCTAAACTTGCCCTATTGTGACAGTTCTAATTCAAGTGCATTTACGGGACTTACACCAGCGGCAATTGCACCTTCAAGCCCTGTTGGAGGCTGGAGTTCGAATCTACAAGCTTCCAATCTTCAATATCTCATGCCGGCTGCATTTCTTGTACTGTTTTTGCTTTGACTTGAGGTTCCGTCCAGTTTTTTACCATATAGCGTAGTTATAGAACCAAATTCGAGATAGCAAAATGATTGAAGACTCGGGAAGCGTACGGCAGCACAAGCTTGGTGACACAGTGGAATGTCCGTACGTTGTTTCATCAATTTTGCTTGTGTTTCCAACTTCTGAGACCGTCTCCTTCACCTGTGCAAATTCCGGGGAGTTTTGTGTAGTTCGTTTTGCGCTTTGCGGGCATTTCTGATGAAGTAGTGGATAGACCTTGATTTTTTCGGACCAACTTAACTAGAACTTAATTTGTACCTTGTCAATGGAAAAGTAATTCTACCTTCCAATGTACTTTCATCGTATCGAATTTTATCTGTGCATGAATTTAACATGTTTCTTAATTTATGTATCTCCCCAAATCATCGGAAAAAATAATGTTGTCCGGATCATTTAGAAAGAGCTCATAATATCTTACTCCGCAACCAAATATGGGTGTAAACAAGTTGATCCTACACGAAAATAATGAGTTTCGAGTCAACTTGTTAACTAGTCGGATCATTATCGGGTTATAGTAACTTGGTAATGTGTCATGTCGTCATTTAGTCGCCCCTTAAAAGAATCCGATGAGATATCGTTTGCCAAATTTAGAAATTAGGCATGACAATTTCTTGTATGACTCGTTAATCTAGCATGAAACGGCACGATCCGTTTACGAATCAGGTCGTTATTGGGTCACCTGTTAAAACTGTTAAAATAACATGTTTGACACGACAAGTCCCGTTATCTTAACGGTATGATACAATACGACATGAACATGTACCTGTTTGTCAAGTTTAATACCAATGTTAGAGTTATGGAAACAATTTATACTTTCTTTCGGCCCCATCTGTCAACACATCAGAGTGGCGCAGCGGAAGCGTGGTGGGCCCATAACCCACAGGTCCCAGGATCGAAACCTGGCTCTGATAAATTATCTTACTTCTTTTTTTGTTGTTTCCTCCTCTTTTCCCTCTAAATTCACCCAAAACGGCGCCGTTCCGTCATCCAACCTCTGCACTGCAGCTTCTGACCGAAGCAGCATTTATCTTTCTTCCTCTAAATTCACCTAAAGTGAAGTGACAGGCGCGTCGAAGATGACGACACCGTCAGCACCGTCGTTGGCATCATCGTCGAGGTGGGCGTCGACGACCTCAGTGTCGTCCTCAGGGAAGAGGATTCATAGAGAAATGGTGGAGCTTAACATCGACCCACCTCCCGACTGCTGCGCTGGGCCCAAGGGCGACAATCTCTACCACTGGATCGCCACCGTTTTTGGCCCCCCAGGTTCTTTCACTTCCCTCCTGCAAATCACTTAAATAAAACGATATTCTCTGTTTTTTTCTTTCTGTTTTATGAATTGTCGCATGGATTTTGTTTGTTTTATTTTTCTGGGTTAAGCTTAATTTGTTGACTCCAGTGTGGAGTTTTTGATTTGAAATGGATGGTTCGGTGATGAATTTGTGGTTTCCCAGCTCAGTTTTCTCTTTTGAGATTTGTGTATTGTGTTTACTTTGCTTTCTGGATTAAGCTTTAATTTGTTAGCATTTTGCTTCTGTGTGGGGTTTTGGGTTCAAAATTGATGGTCTTTTGTGAGATATTTGTTTGCTTTGCTTTCTTGCTTGGTTTTTCTTTGCTTTTTAATTTTTAATAACCAGAGTGAAGTGTAAGGTTTAAAAGTGAAGAATTTTGGTACTTTCCTGGATGATGGGTTGGTTTCGAATTTCTGGGTTTAAGGCGGATCGATTTTTATATTTTTAGGTTTACTTTTGGGAAGAACATGAAAATGGATTTTGCCTTTTTCGAGTATTTCATCAGAACTAGCTTGCTGCGTAGTGCAAATATAGTTCCCTAAGCAATCTTTCTTGTTTTTCAACTCTTTAGCTGATGTGTGGCTGCAACATGATTTTGTTTAAGATTGCTGCCAAGGTCTTTTTATCAGTATTAGGTTTCTGGCATGCGCGTCAAGCAAGCTTATTCGTTTTTCAACTCATTATACTGATTATGGGTTTGTAGTTGATTGAGTTTTATTTCGTCTGCTGCAAAGGGGTTTTCATTTGCATTTCTGGCGTGATAAAATCATGTCCTTTGGATTATGGTGCTTATTCTGATTTTTATCTGTAACTGTGGGTGATATAACATCGTAGGCCTGTGGGTAGTAGAATATGTAGTCTTTACCCTCAAAGATACTGAGCACGTCCTAATAGCTCCATCCCTTGGTTTGTGATTTTGTTGCTCGATTACTGAGGTTTATTTTTGGATGTCTTTTGGCATGGATGTCAGAAAAACTTAAATTTGCGGACAATAGGTTTTATCTTAGAACCAAATTTGTAATTTTTATGTCTTGTAAAAGTTGAATGCTGTGGGAACCCATCAGTTCTTCATTTTTCGTGTAAGAATGCCGTTTTCTGCTCTTTTATGGTTTTGGGTAGTTTTACATTACTGATATGGTTTATGTTTTGAATGGAGTTGAATAAATTATCCACTGGATATGATTTTGACCAGCTTTTCGGTTTATGTTTGTTCTGTAAGCTGCTAATAACTATGCAGATTGAGTGATCTAACCTCTCCTTGGCCATAGCGAGCTTTGACACACTTCTGTGTTCTTGTTCCTAGGAACACCTTACCACGGTGGCATATATTTCCTTGACATTACGTTTCCGAGTGACTATCCGTTTAAACCTCCAAAGGTATTGCGTCCTATAAATCTCCAAATAGTGCTGTTTATTACTCTCTTATTTCATTATTTATTTTACTTTAAGGATCAGTTTTGTAGGTTGTATTCACAACTCGAATTTATCATTGCAATGTTGATTCTAACGGCAATCTAAGCCTGGAAATGTTAAAGGATAGTTGGAGTCCAGCTCTAACAATAACCAAGTTGCTACTAGCCATCCGATCCATCTTCACAAGACCTGATCCTTGTAAGTTCTAATATCTTTCCTCCAATTTTACCTACGGTATATCACTTCGTCGGTCTTAATTATGTAAGTAGTATATCACTTCGTCGGTCTTAATTATGTAAGTAGTATATCACTTCGTCGATCTTAATTATGTAAGTATTTTTAAGGGAAATTTTGTCATAATTCCACGCAAATAAAAAAATTTGATAACAGGTTGGATCCATGTCTTGTATGCAAAATGATGTAGGAACAGAGAAAATATTCCCAACCATAGTAATAACTTAGCTTGCACCCCTGAGCAGCATGATGTATTTTTTGTACTGATTGAATGGATATTCACATCTGAGCAGATAATCCCCTTGTCCCCAGCATTGCCCGTTTGTACTTGGAAGATAAAGCTAAATATGATGAGCTTGCTTCTGAGTGGACGCTGCGATTTGCTAAGTGATTTTACCTGGGATCTTCTTATATCGTTGCAAATAGTCAGGAAGGACGTTATGTTATGAACTGAATACTGTGAGCTAGCGTGTTATGTACCCAACGGGTTTGATACCAAGCATGAATGTACCAGCTGAATTTTTTGTGGACCGATCGTTGAATAACCGAAAACCATGCTCAAAGGAAAATGCTTGTAATATATCCTTCATATGAGATCAATATCATATGTAATATATCCCTATTGCTTGATGTGATGCTCCACTAAGTTTACATGGTGCATGCTGCCGGGATTGTAAGTTTCTCGTAAGGCCTTAGTATTCACCCGTTTCTCTCTCTTTCTTATGAAGAAGTCATGCAGGAACGTTGAGAAGAAGCAGTTTTAAGTACAAGATTTAAAAAAAGTGGTTCAAAGTTCCGACTTTGATTTGCATCAATGAAAATTGCAAGGATTGTGAGCTATCGTGGCTCAATCTTTTCCATTCATATTCTCTTCACACCTCTTGTTCAAAGAAGAACAAACTGTTATAATTATGACTCCTTTGGATCTTGCTTTTTGATGTATCCGGCAAATACACTAAACTTAGCAAATTAAAGAATTAAAAACACACAAGATTTATATTGGTTCGGTAGAACTTATGTCTATGTCTAGTTGTGATTTCTCTAGATAGAGAAACAATGGCTTCTTTGATTAATAATAGAGTTAAAATACTTTTGCAAAACCCTTGAACTAATCTCTCTTTGTCCCTCTCGGCTGTCTCTGGCTTTTCTCACTTGCTAGCGTCTGTTTATGGCTTTTCAGCAAGCTTTCCCTAGCCTTGCCACACCCTATATACAAGTATAGGTTGTGGTTTATATGCCTATTTTCTGATTAAGTTTCCTATTCTATATGTAATAGGAAAGTACACTTACTTTCCTTTTTCCAATGATCAATAAGGATTTCCAATCTAATTGTACAAGGAAACTTTTATTCTTTCTAGTCCTTTTAAGAGAAGAATCGGTGCACCTCTAATTTCCCTAATACGATCCTAAACAAGAAAGAACACTAACTTTGACGAGCTAAAATCCTGACACAAACAATTTGGTGATCCTCAGAAAAGAGAGACACAGGCGGCAAATCCTCTTCTAGCAGGAGCGCAAGACAATCGACGATGCATAGCTGTTGAAGAGAGCCTAGTTGTTGAGGTCCTTCTCCGGGCAGGGATTCGAGAGTGCCGGGTGTTTTGATCCAAAGATTTCAAACTTGGTAGACCAGATGGTGAGTGGTGGAGAGCAGCTTTTGTTTGAACAATGTCTCCAACCGAATCTTAAATTCTCCACTGTTAAAAAAGCACAGATATTATAAATGCAAATCTAGACAAGCAAAATGAAGAAAGCAAAGGAAAAGGAAGGTACAGTACAATTTACGAATCATCACTGTTCAACCGTAGATGTAATCTTTCGGTAAAATCTGTAGCAGAACAACCAGCCTCCTTGTACTGGCACTGGCATTGGCATTCATCCAAAAACAGTTAAGTGTCGAACTTTGAAGACAACCAATTATATAGGAAAATACAATCAATTTAACATTAACTACAGATAAGTGGTGCGAAATACGTACACATGTACCAGACTTTGTCTTGAGAGTTGAGAGTGAAAAAGGAACGATGAACCCCATCTGAAGTGTCTCTTTTCCCAGCTAACATGAACCCCTAACTGATTAGCAATTTTACTGCGACAACGTACGTGAAGCACTACAACGGTTCAGAGTTGTTGCGTACCAAGAAAGTTTCTAAACATGACGGCCTGCTCCAAACCATTCTCCATCAAATTTTGGTAAAGAAGTATCATCTGTTTCTCCACTGCATCTTCCTCTGGAGCTGTTAATGAATAAGATGATCGCCTATGCTGCGAGTGACTCTGCAATGTTTCTACGCAAATTCAAGTCAAGTCATGCGTAAGTCATCACACACACACACACACACATATCGGAAACTAACCTATGCACAACCTTGTTGGTCTCCCATCTCTCTCGCAAGCACAATGAACAATTGCATTAGAGCGTAGCCTTGCCATCATGAAATCTATTAGACCAAACACACAATAATCCTGCTCCTTTTGTAGCCACCATTTGCATCCCGTGATGTAGTGCCATGGCCTCGATGTGTAGAGGGGACTGAACCCCGATGCACTTGGCTGAACAGGTACCAATCAGAAAAGCTAAAACCAATCAAGAGAAACAATCAATGGACCCCTTAGCGATTAGAATTTACTGGTGCTATCTGCAATAATGTATACACGAAGCACTATCATGGTTGAAGTTGTTACTTACCAAAAAAGTTTCTAAATTTTCAGGGTCTACTCCAACTTTCCCCATCATCTATTTCTCCACAGCTTTTTTCCTCTGGAGCGATTAATGAATCAGATTATCGCCTACACAGTGAGAAAATCTGCAATGTTCAAATAACATATTTTTTTTTTCTTTTGTTAACTTGCCATGCGTGCCACGTGACACCACACACGCTAATATATTGAAAACAAACCTCCGAGTCCAGATGCAACTTTGAATATTCTCGTGATTGCTCATGAAATCCACAATGGTGAGAAGAATGCTATAATCTCTTAGTTCCTTCGGTTCGCTAACAGGAGATAAGATGTTCATAGGCGGCCAGCAACAATAGGCACAAGTTCAGATAGAAACATGTGATATTTTCCTTTAAGGGATGGGGATGCAGAGTTTTGATGCAAATGTAGGAAAAGAACGCAGAGCTTTTTACCTTCACTTGCTTTGTACCATTGTTACAATCTAAATCGAACTGTGAAAGACATGTTTTCTCTCATTTCCATTTCAATAGAATGCCAACTTAATTGCTTTCCTCTTTCATCCCGAGCTCAACAAGATACTCCTAAATTCATAGATGAATAAATTATCACTGATACATTATCTTAGAAAACAAGCAAATGGAACTTAAAATAAAAGAGAGTGGAAAGCTGAATTACAGCTCATGTGCAGCGCTCAACGTAAGAAATATCACTCCTGTGAAATCCATAGCACACCAGCCAACCACCTATTCTAGTAACATCATTTACTGGAATTCCAACAAGCGCAAGCATGATGGCTAGTGCTACAACGATCACGCTGAGCTATTCAACCACTTTGCCTGTACAAAAGCATATCTGCACCCACTTGAAGATGAGAGTGACATCAAGAGAAGATGAAAAGACGCGCCTCTCATATTCCAAGTTCAAACCGTAGCAGTATTAGAAAAAAAAAAAAAAAAAATCGTTCCAGGGGTTACCTCTCTGACTAAAGGAGAATTACATTCATGCCAGACAGCCGGAGCTAGCACCATTCAAGGACAACTAATTTATGCACGTTTAAATTGTTGGCAGTAGATGATCCTATCTTAACAATTATAGAGGTGCCATCTGCATCAACAAAGCCAACGTATATGTCAGTCCCATCTTGTTGTCCTGACAGATAGCATAGTTGAATTACACTGTTACGGAAAGGAAGAATAACTTACACTCAAGTGTTCAACTGCTTACACTGAAATCTGTAGGTGCGGCAGCCAGCTATCGAGTCTAGTAACACTCAAGTGTTCAACTGCTTACACTGAAATCTGTAGGCACGGCAGCCAGCCACCGAGTCTAGTAACACTGGCATTCTAGCAAGCGGTGCTAATAAGCCATGCTCTCTTCAAACATTGTGTTTGTAAAGAAACATGTGTATACACCTACCTCAAGATGACATAGGCATTGAAAGATGAGTAAGCATTCCGCCGTATGGAAACCACAGCAGTATATATATACACAAGTACCTGAGTTGTTGATGTAATCTAACATCATTTGCCCTCTGATAATCCTATCCTTACAGTTCAATAGTTTTTTCTCTGGACCGATGAAGTCCAGGTGGTGTTGAAGGTCCATTTCCGTCCAAAGATTTCAAACTTGATAGTCTAGAAACCCAGAGCAACATTTGATGATCCTGTCTTCACAGGTTTACTCTATTTGCTTGCTGCATCAATGAAACCGATATATCAGTTAGTCCTATCACATTTTCTTGACTTAGCATATAGTTGAATTGAACTGTTAGAGTGATTATATAAATGCAATACGGATAAGGCAAACTGAATATAGAAAAAGTGAGAGGGATTAATTACAATTTACAGCTGATCCGCAATGTTCCACCGGTGAAATCTATAGCACAACAACCACCCTCCTTATCTAGTATCGTAATGTACGTACTGGCATTCAAGCAAACACAACCTACCTGAAGATTACAGTTACAGTGAAAGATGAGAAAGTTATGCCGAGAGAAGCATGAAAAAACCATCATGCAGGGTTTACCTCTTCTCAGGCAGGAATATATATATATATATATCCACCCCAAGTAGTTTCACGGTATCAGACTAGAAAGAAGTCACTCTCCTCGCATTCTCCTGTAATTTCATTGGAATTGGACTCTTAAACTTGAATTTAAGTAAGAATATTGATGAAGACAATCAATATAAATAAAAAAGTACCTGGCTTTTTTCTTGAGAGTTGAGAGTTGGAGAGAGTGAAATGAAAGCTCATTGGATGATGACTTGGTCATTTATCTTTATGCAAGGAATGCGAGATATCTTTCTCCAATATTTTGCCTTCTTCAGTGTAGGACAATCCCAGATGATCAGATAAGAAAGAGATGCTGGCAAACCCTCTTTTGGCAGGAATTCGAGACTCTTGCAGCATGAAATTCGTAGCTCTTGAAGAGAAGTGAGGTGCTCAAGTCCCTTCCCGTCCAAAGACTTCAGATTCGATACATAAGAGATATCGAGAGTGTGAAGAGTGGCGGGGAGCAGCTGTTCATTAAGCAACGTCTCCAGCACATCCTGGCTTCTGCCGATACAATAAAATGAATGTAGGTTGGAAGGCAAACCCCCCTGTGCAAATGACACCACATTTGGAAGATTTTGTATCCAAAAACGTTGAAGGGCGGTGAGGGTGTGCATTCGGTCCGGCAACAACTTCAAATTCTCGCATCCAGCGACTCTAAAGTCAGTCAGGTTGGGAGTGGGCAGTCCTCCGTAGGGAAAAGAGACAAAATTTGGACAGTAACTGATATCCAGGGTGTTGAGATGGTTGAGATTTTCATTTGCTCCTCCTTCAACAGAAAGGGATTCCAGATTCTGACAACCATCGATATCAAGAGATGAAAGTTTAGGGAAAATGCCCAAGGGAAGGACCTCAGAGAATCACAGCTATTGAATAGATCCAGAGACTGAAGGGAAGTCAATTTGGCCATCATCTCAGGTGATAGGAATTCTAATTTCTTGCAATGCTCTATACGGAGTGACGTCAGGGTGGTGGGCAGACCATTTGAAGGCAACGACAAGAGTGAGGAGCAGCTATATAGAGTCAAACTTTGAAGACGATTGCTGTTGTGCAGCATTTGCGGCAACGACTGTGTCCCTGTCCCAACAAGATTAATATGGAGCATCTGAAGCGACGGCAGCGTCTCCGTCGTCTCTAGTAGCAATGAGAGACCCGGGCATCCTCTTATTTGCACTTCTTCAAGAGATGGCCGAAAGGATTCCGTGTTCAGGGTATTACTGGCTCTGTTTTCATGTAGAACCTCACAGTTGGACACCCAAAGTACCTTCAAGGAAGGAAGATGATGTGGGCAAGTTTCCTCTCAGCTTCTCACAATTTATTAAAGTCAAGTTCTTAAGACGAGGAAAATCTGGACTTTCACCTCCACTTGGAGGCACCCATTCCTCCCACGCTGGCATATCCATAAACTCTAGCTTCTCTAAAGATGGAAATGGTTGATTTCCCCCATAGAATTCAGCACTAACACTCGTAACAAATTCCATCCTTTCTACGTAGAGCTCTTTCAGAGCAGGTAGCTGACCAACTGGTGGCAGAGAACTACAATTACTACAATCAATCAGACGCATCACTTGTAAGTTGGAGAAGGACGAGTCTCCCACCCATTTCGGGAAACTGGTTCCACCATATCACCTGATGGTCAGTTTCACCAGTTTTACAGAAGGTTGAAGGCTTTCAAGTACTTGTCTCTCTTTCACGGAATCGTCGGAAACCACGCTACCCCATGACAACTCTACATCATTGAGATCTTTCTTATCCTTCAGCAAGGCATCAATAGCACCGACTACATTTCGCAGATTCAAGATAGAAATTTTTCCTCGAAGGTGCGACAACTCCTCAGTTCTCCAATATTTGACCCAGTAGATTTCCCTAACACAAAAGCAGTAAGCGTTCTCAAACTTCTTAGTTTACCCATTTGCACTGGCATCGCTTTTATTTTAGTTCCACTAATATCAAGATGACGCAAATGAATCAATTTCCTCATGTCTGCAGGCAATTCAACAAGAGAAAAACAGCCTAACAACAATAGAGTTTGTAAATTATAAAGAGTACACACTCTATCTGGTAACCTTTTAATTTTTGTGTAAGAGAGATCAATGTAGCGCAAGTGTGTTTGTTTACCAATGGAATCAGGTAAGCGACTGATATTATCATATCTTGACAATGAAAATGCCCGTAAACATTTTTGTGCTTGCAGTAATTTATCAAGAACCTTATTACTTACATTTCCCCGGCTATTAAATGGTGATAAAGACATTGGCAAGAAGGCACGCAAACATGTAACTCCATCTAATGGCTTAAATTTTGGGGCTGTATCAAATTTTCCTCTCATATACGACCAATGGCGAACTCTTTTAGGAACTTCATGTGAGTTTTCCTGATCCAATCTAAAACAAAATTTTCTAGACAAAGACATAGCCAAGTCATTGATGAGATCATGCATAGTGAATTTTGGTTGATCCAATCTTGATCTTTGAAATAGTGATCGCGATAACAGTTCATCAAAGTATCTTTCACCAACCTCTTCCATTGCTTTCTCGCTCTCTGGTTGTGGAATTAAACCTTCTGCCACCCATAATAGAATTACATTTTCCTTATCAAATTCATAGTCCTTCGGGAAAATTGAGCAATAAGCAAAGCATCGTTTCAAGTAAGTTGGAAGATAATGGTAACTCAATTTTAGAGAAGGAAGAACACTATTAGCGTGTGGTAGATCCCAAAGATTGCTATCCAATATGTGATTCCATTCCTATAGTCTAGGTTACAACCTAAGAGACCCCCTAGTGTTTTTGAAGCTAAAGGCAAACCACTGCATTTACGTGCAATTTTCTTACCAACTTCTTCCAAGTCTGGATGTGCACTGGGGTTTTCATTTCTAAATGCATGTTTTTTCAGTAGCAACCAACAATCCTCCTCCGACAATTTTTCTAAGTCGTGAATTGGAATGGTATTGTGCACGATGGATGCAACACGTTTACTCCTTGTTGTTACAATGACCTTGCTTCCCTTCGCCCCATACGTGAAAAGAGTTCGTATCCGATCCCAATCACCATAGCTTTCATTCCAAAGGTCATCCAGGACAAATAAAAATGTCTTTCCCCTTACTTGTTCCCTTAGTCGAATTTCAAGGGAATTCATATCTGAGATATCACAAGATTTCTCGGTGATTTGCTCAATAAGGGTCTTAATCACCCTCAAAGCATCGTACTGTTCGGAAACACAAACCCAAGCATTCATATCAAAGTGCTCTTTAACTTGTTCATCATTGTAAAGGACTTGAGCAAGAGTTGTCTTACCAACCCCACCCATTCCGACTATAGGGACTACAGAAAAATTATTGCTACCTTCATTGTCAGATAGCAGCAGTAGAGCTTTTAACTTTTTTTTGTCTCCATCCCTACCATAGGTACAAAATCCTTCCTCAACAACAGAAGTTGTGGGATTTCTTTGTGAAACCTTGCCCCCAACACCTCCTCTAAGACCGAGGATATCCTTTTGTTTTGCAAGGTGTTCCAACTTGTTGAATAAATTTTCTAATCTATCATTCAAGCCTTTATAATTAAAAGGATTCAGAGAGGTAGAAAGGATGTTCCACACCTGGGTTGTCCCAGTCTGATCTTTCGCCTTGTGATGCAAAGCTTCAGTATCAATCTCATCCACCAAGTCCTCGGCATCGAACACAGCATCTTTGAGCTCGTCAAGCCACATCTCGACGGCAGGGTTGACAATCTGCTTCTCCTCTGCATCGTTGAGCACTGCATGGAGGGTCATCAACGTCACCTTCAGTCTGTCCACGAGTGAATGGTTGAATCTTCTTGCCCGGAAGAAGTCCATGAACTCTCTGGAGGCAATCTTGTGGCATATCACCTGGATTGAACCGGAGAGTAAAGCCTCTCCAACCAAAGCCATTTTCTCTTCTTAGCAAAAAGACTAATTTTGATGGAGAACTTGAAGTTGAAAAACTGGAAATTCTTGTGAAATTCAAGTAAGGAACTAGCAACGCCTGCAGGATTATATATCTTAATTTTACATCGTAATCAGTAGTGACACGACTTGGATGGACATGTGTCTTGGCGTGTGGGGTGAAATTTCCAAAGGAGTACAAAAGGGTGTAGAAAATGCGTCGGAGGGATGACATTTTCCTTTTCTTGTGAATCAAAAGTATGGAATAGGAAAACATATTTAGTGGTAAAACGTAATGTGTCGGTTGGATGACGTTGGATTTTTGCGCCATATTCAACGGTTTGGTTCTCCGGGTCAATTCCACAACTCTATATATAAAAGAGGTTACCGATTTCATGTACAGTATGATACGTGTTGACATCTTGAGCATCAACACCTTGAGCATTAATATATATATATATATATATATATATATATATATATTCTTTTCTTTTCAAATCTCTCTTTTAATTTTTTCTTTTTTTTTGCAAATTTATGTAGCCACTTTGTTGAAATATCTCACATCAGCAGAATGAGAGAGAAATAAAATATTTTAAACATATTAATTCCATTTTAATTAATAATGAAACCTGATACCTGTCGGATTATGCATATAGTAGTTAACAAGTTAAAGATAATATTGATGTTATTGAAAGTGAGCATTTGATTAATCTCTCTAATAATTGGACATTGCATTAGAGAGTTTCTCTTCGACAGGATTAATTGGATGTCGTTAAATTGCATTACTACACAAATTTTGTCGAGAAAAGTGTATATAATAAACTTTCATTTGATTTTATAAAAACAAAATTTCTGGTATATCAATAAAATGGCAAAGTTGTAACTTGATCCAAGATTCTGTGATTTTTGTTGTCAAATCAGAGCTTTTTTGTTTGACTAGCTCTTTAAGTATCATTTGTATAAAGAAAAATATTTGATAAACAACAGATGGACAATCATTAACATAATCAATTTTTTTTAGGAAATTAATTTAATCAAATTAATAAAGAAATTCAAGAAGTCATCAACTGCTCATTTAACTAGTTTTTAGTTGCTACCATAGTCAGAAACTAGTGACGGCTGTACGACCACCACGCGGGTCAACTGTCCTTCACATCTCTCACCTCCGAATCTTCTTTGCAAGGATCTCGAGATCCGTAAATCATGGATATTAATCATATATCGTGCAGTAAGTTTTCATCAGGTACTGTTTGTAACGACCCGTTCCTAAATTTTAAAGTTTTTATAATTTTAATATGTGAATTTACGAAAATGCCGTTCGAGATAAAAACGCTAACTTTTGTTGACCATATTGTTGTGTCACGTAAGATTCATTCCCTTGGTGTAGCATCGTAGTACTCGTTGTTACGAATGCGTAGGCACAAGTGGAAGTGAAGTTGGAGCTAAAACAAAGATTTTACGGAACTCAGAACAATAAGGGTATTTTGGTAATTTTATAATTGGAGATATTTCCCTATCATGAACCACTGGCGAGCTGACACGTGGCAGATCTTTCCCCCCCCCAGATCTCATGGAATCCCTCTCCCTTCTCTCCCGGACTTCTCCTTCTCTCTCTCGAGCTCTCTCTCTCTTCTCCTCCTTCACTGTGCCACACCCATAACCCATATCCTAAAATCATCATCAAAACACATTTTCGACATCACCATCTTCTTTATCTCATCATTACGAACACAACCATAATCTTGGCATCTTAGAAGTCGAACCATGAAGCCTCGTACACGAACTCCGACGCAGGCCGCCAATTTTCGAGCGATCCACAACGAGTTAAGAAAGGTATCATTCTCTTTGTCTCATCGAGAAATATGATTTTCGTTTTTGAATCACCCAATGTCGTTGAGTATTGAAGAAGTTATATCCATTTGAATCTTACCCAGTTTCTGGCGACGTCCGAGGCTTTCGAGCCATTTTTCGACCAAATTACGGCGATTTAGCCGTCAAGGAGGGTACCAATCTGTTCGTCTCGTTTTGAGGTACGATTTTTGTTTTTGAATCACTTGATTTCGTTGAGTATTGACAAAGTTATGGACGTTTAAAGTTTGTCCAGTTTTTCCGGCCAAAAAACCCAGTTTTCCGGCGAACCCGTAGGCCATTTTTCGGCCAACTCCGGCCAGGGTTGAGGAAACTAAAGGTATATTCCGATTCCTTGTTCTTTGGGCTTCAATTTGATATATTGAATGACTAGTTTTGGTTAAGATTTAAGGTCGATTACTGATGTTTATTTTTGGATGTCTTGTGGCATGGGAAATTTTGATGTTTATTTTTGATGTTTAAGGGAAATTTTGTCATAATTCCACGCAAATAAAAAAAATTTGGTAACAGGTTGGATCCTTGTCTCGTATGAAAAATGATGTAGGAACAGAGAAAATATTCCCGACCATAGTAATAACTTAGCTTGCACCCCTGAGCAGCATGATATATTTTTTGTACTGACTGAATGGATATTCACATCTGAGCAGATAATCCCCTTGTCCCCAGCATTGCCCGTTTCTACTTGGAAGATAAAGCTAAATATGATGAGCTTGCTTCTGAGTGGACGCTGCGATTTGCTAAGTGATTTTACCTGGGATCTTCTTATATCGTTGCAAATAGTCAGGAAGGACGTTATGTTATGAACTGAACACTGTGAGCTAGCGTGTTATGTACGCAACGGGTTTGATACCAAGCATGAATGTACCAGCTGAATTTTTTGTGGACCGATCGTTGAATAACCGAAAACCATGCTCAAAGGAAAATGCTTGTAATATATCCTCCGTATGAGATCAATATCATATGTAATATATCCCTATTGCTTGATTTGATGCTCTACTAATGACACGTCTCGATTCAGATATTCCCCGAATACCAAGATAGGCATGCGCTGCCCGATACTTGAGGGTGACGAAAGCCATTTATTGAGTGCAAATGCTGAAAGCAAGGGGTAGATAAGACTTATAAATATAAAAGAATAATGAATATGCATTTAAGGAACGTTTTCAGAGTATAAAACTAACTAGAACACTAAAAGAAATATTATAAAATTGAATGAAACAAAGGATGAATCCTACACCAAGATGACTCGAAGATGCTGATGCGGAAGTGCTTGGACGCCAGGATTGTATGCCTCGATTCTAAGTCCTGAAGAGAGCGCAAAACAAACATGAGTGTACCAAATTGGTATATGTACATATAATAAAACAGTTATCAACGTACTAACTCTCAGGTTTTATGAAAACACATATATATCATGATAAATAGAGGTTTTCCGAAACCTAGCATGCCGTGCAATGTCTCAAATCATAACTTGTATTTATAATAATCACTAGTGAATATTCGATAACCCCCAGGCCCCATGCCGGCTTCCCGTCTCTGAGCAGATAGTCAGAGGAAAATACACTTCAGACCTCATGCCGGCTCCCCGTCCCTGTGCTAAATAGCCAGAGGAAACACACTCCAGGCCCTATGCCAACACCAAACTGTCACCCGAGACGGACCAGATCTATCCCTACGTCCTGTAGTGGAAAAGACTATTAGGTAAGTACAAAATCAGTGAACATACATATATTGAAAAGCAACTTCATAGTATAAAGTCATTCATCATCTATACTATAAAGAGGTGTTCTAAACATGTTCTAAATATCATATCGTCATCCATCGGATATTCTATAAGAACACAGGTTATAGGAAAAATAGTATTAATTCAAACTAGCCTCAGTAAACATGTTATCTCATAAAACCTTTTATAAAATATAGTCATCAAATCATGCTTTTCATGTATGCATTTCTACTATCAAAACATGCATTTTTGAAGAGATCCACTCACAGTACTTAGTTGTTGAAGAGCCACGTAATTACCGAAGATGGAAACGCCACAATTAATTATCCCTAAGCACATAAAGGGTACATTTAGTCAAACTCTACTTAAACGATTGAATTTGGAAAAACGGACATCGGAAACGCACGAAACAAAAAAGTCAACGTTGACCGTTGACCGGACAGACCGGGTCAAGGTCAACGGGTACGGGTCAACGGGTCAAATCAGGTCAACCGGGTTTGGGCTTAGGGTTGGATCCGGGTTGGGCCTAAAGGGTTTGGGTCCAATAGGGTTTAGGGTTTAAAGGGTATTGGGCTTGAAAGCCCGGTCAAATTAAAAGGGTTTTGGGTTTGAATAAAAAGTGATTTGGGTTGGGCTTCACGAAACTTGGGCCTCCAGACATTTGGGCTCTGGGTTCAGGTCAAATGGGCTGGGTAACCCGGCCCAAAGGCCTGGGTTGAGGCTGGTTTTCAGGCCACCCTTTGGCCGGTTTCTGGGTTGACTTTAAACGTCCATAACTTCTTCGTTACTCAACCAAATCAAGTGATTTAAAAAAGAAAGTTGTAGTACTCAGCGAGAAGAAGAGATTGATACCTTGCACGCCGGCCAACTCGCCGTGGTTTGGCTGGAAATTGCCTCGAAAGCAGCGGTGCTCGCCCGAAAATTTGGAAAAGCTACTCCGAGCTATTTTCTGCGATTTAAACGTATACAAAACTTAAAACAAGCTTCGATCTAATCCTAAAACACATCCCAAAGGTTTCTAGAAGCTTACCAACGTCGGAAAGACACGAAACACATTGGAGAAGATGATGAACAATACCGGCCGAAAGGAAGAGAAGGGTTTGTGGTGTTCTTTCTTTGAATCTTAGTTCGCATGGGTGATGGTGATAGTGTTTTGTTGTTGTTGTGGTGATTGATGATGAGGGAGATGAGGGTGTGCAGGGAGGGAGGACACGGGCGAGAGGGAGAGAGAGTGAAAGAGAGTGATAAGGGAGAGTGAGGAAGAATAGAAAACTGAGAGAAAAGGGAGAGAGAGATACCGGGGACACAAATCAGGGGTGGGCCCCTTGGGCACACCAATTAAGACCCAAAACCATTTTTAAAAGGAAAATATCCTTCAAACTTAATGCAAATACAAAAATATTCTTTTTCTTCAGTAAATTTCGGGACATGTTGTTACAACTAAGTTTACATGGTGCATGCTGCCGGGATTGTAAGTTTCTTGTAAGACCTTCGTACTCACCTGTTTCTCTCTCTTATGAAGAAGTCATGTAGGAACATTGAGAAGAAGCAGTTTTAAGTACAAGATTTAAAACAAACCGGTTCAAAGTTCCGACTTTGATTTGCATCAATGAAAATTGCAAGGAATGTGAGCTATCTTGGCTCAATCTTTTCCATTCATATTCTCTGCACGCCTCTTGTTCAAAGAAGAACAAACTGTTATAATTATGACTCTCCTTTGGATCTTGCTCTTTGATGTATCCGGCAAATACACTAAACTTAGCAAATTAGAGAATAACTAAAAACACATAAGATTTATACTGGTTCGGCATAACTTTTGTCTACGTCCAGTTGTGATTTCTCTGGATAGAGAAACAATGGCTTCTTTGATTAATAATAAAGTTACAATACTTTTGCAAAACCTAGAACTAATCTCTCTTTGTCCCTCTCAGCTGTCTCTGGCTTTTCTCACGTGCCGGCGTCTGTTTCTGGCTTTCCACCAAGCTTTCCCTAGCCTTGCCACACCCTATATATAAGTATAGGGTGTGGTTTACATGCCTATTTTCTGATTTTCCTATTCTATATGTAAATGGAAAGTACACTTTCTTTCCTTTTTCCAATGATCTCCTAGGATTTCCAATCTAATTGTACAAGGAGACTTTTATTCTTTCTAGTCCTTTTAAGAGAAGAATCGTGCACCTTTAATTTCCCTAATATGATCCTAAACAAGAAAGAACACTAACTTTGACGAGCCAAAATCCTGACACAAACATTTTGGCGATCCTCAGAAAAGAAAGAGACAGGCGGCAAATCCTCTTCTAGCAGGAGCGCAAGACAATCGACGATGCATAGCTGTTGAAGAGAGCCTAGTTGTTGAGGTCCTTCTCCGGGCAGGGATTCGAGAGTGCCAGGTGTTTTGATCCAAAGATTTCAAACTTGTTAATCCAGATGGTGAGTGGTGGAGAGCAGCTTTTGTTTGAGCAATGTCTCCAACCGAATCTTAAATTCTCCACTGTTAAAAAACACAGATATTATAAATGCAAATCTAGACAAGCAAAATGAAAAAAAGCAAAGGAAAAGGAAGGTACAGTACAATTTACGAATCATCACTGTTCAACCGTAGATGTAATCTTTCGGTAAAATCTGTAGCAGAACAACCAGCCTCCTTGTACTGGCACTGGCATTGGCATTCATCCAAACACAGTTAAGTGTCGAACTTTGAAGACAACCAATTATATAGGAAAATACAATCAATTTAACATTAACTACAGATAAGTGGTGCGAAATACGTACACATGTACCAGACTTGTCTTGAGAGTTGAGAGTGAAAAAGGAACGATGAACCCCAACTGAAGAGTCTCTTTTCCCAGCTAACATGAACCCCTAACTGATTAGCAATTTTACTGCGACGATGTACGTGAAGCACTACAACGGTTCAGAGTTGTTGCGTACCAAGAAAGTTTCTAAACATGAAGGCCTGCTCCAAACCGTTCTCCATCAAAATTTGGTAAAGAAGTATCATCCGTTTCTCCACTGCATCTTCCTCTGGAGCTGTTAATGAATAAGATGATCGCCTATGCTGCGAGTGACTCTGCAATGTTTCTACGCAAATTCAAGTCAAGTCATGCGTAAGTCATCACACACACACACACACACATATCGGAACTAACCTATGCACAACCTTGTTGGTCTCCCATCTCCCTCGCAAGCACAATGAACAATTGCATTAGAGCGTAGCCTTGCCATCATGAAATATATTAGACCAAACACACAATAATCCTGCTCCTTTTGTCGCAGAGCCGCCAAAGCTAGAGTGGAATCACTCTCCACTTCCACAGCAGCTGCCCCCAAATCAGCCACCATTTGCATCCCGTGACGTGATGTAGTGCCTTGGCCTCGATGTGTAGAGGGGACTGAACCCCGACGCACTTGGCTGAACAGGTACCAATCAGAAAAACTAAAACCAATCAAGAGAAACAATCAATGGACCAGGTACCAATTAGAAAAACTAAAACCAATCAGGAGAAACAATCAATGGACCCCTTGGCGATTAGAATTTGCTGGTGCTTTTTTTCTTTTGTTAACTTGCCATGCGTGTCACACGACCCCACACGCTAATATATTGAAAACAAACCTCCAAGTCCAGATGCAACTTTGAATATTCTCGTGATTGCTCATGAAATCCGCAATGGTGAGAAGAATGCTATAATCTCTTTCTTCCTTTGGTTCGCTAACAGGAGATAAGATGTTCATACGCGGCCAGCAACAATAGGCACAAGTTCAGATAAAAACATGTGATATTTTCCTTTAAGGAGTATGGGGATGCAGAGTTTTGATGCAAATGTAGGAAAAGAACGCAGAGCTTTACCTTCACATGCTTTGTACCATTGCTACAATCTAAATCGAACTGTGAAGTGTGAAGGCTATGTTTAATAACCATTGGTTCGGAACACCAACTGGCAAAGGTGAGTTGGAGTTCCCGGCATCTCGAAATTTTTTTTCACGTTGGACGGTCTCAGTGATTACTTTTATTGATTTTAAATCTCGGATCAAAATAAAAAATTATGCCAATCTTATATGGATCATTTTGGCTCAAAAGTCAAGAAAAATTGAAAAATGGTATATATGTGTAGTGTAAAACACAATGCAAGAACGTAGCAATGCTCATTTTGTTTAACAAAGTATGAGTTGGAGTGGACAGTAATTAAGCACCACGTATCAATATGGTCCACATAAATATTAAAAAAATTACCAATTTAAAAAAAATTAAAAATTAAAAAAATAAACAAACAAAAATATGGCCTAGGGATGCGGGCTTTCCTATTCCTCCACCGGCCACAGTTCTGCTGTCCCCAAAATATATGTCTCCTTCATGTCTCTTATTTAATATTCATCCTCCATATCTTCCGGCGGCCTTGTTCTTCATATCATCAACAAAACAGCATTGTGTTTATATACCTATGCGACCCCACCTACTCCTCCACACCTCACCGCCGCCAGCGAGAGCCCACAATTCAAAACGACGATTTCGATTCAGATGGCTTGGCCACCAGCTGTGAGCACACGCCACCAGGAACGTCCACTCTGCTAATCTCAACGAATTTGTCAAAACAAGTCATTGTATCTTTCAATATTTCAATTTCAAACTTGTTTTATCTCTCCATCAATCAATTTTTTGGTTGTCGTTAATGAAAACTGAAAAAAGTGGTTTTGCTCTAACCCGTGGTTGCAAACGAAGAAATAACAGAGGATGAGGTTTGTTAAGGGGACTTAACAGTGTTAATTCTCTGTTAAGTGTTGGACAAGTGTCGCAAAATTAACGAACAGACACCAAGGAGACATTTATTTTGGGGACAGTGGACCCGTGGCCTCCTCCACCTGCACCACTCCTTTTTATTATCTTCGACAGCCACAAAGAGCTTATCTTCCACAGCCATAAAGCTTATCTTGTGTCTGCTGTTGGGGAAGAAATACGTCTCGATTTTCGGATTCTAAAGTTTGAATAAAAGCTACTAGTTTTGCAAAATTTAATATCAAATTCAGCTTTCAGTGTACCGAATGTTAAGTAACTTAATAATACTTCACATCGTCGAGAAGGCTAAAGAGATAATCTCTTTACTCTTCACCGACAAAGACTTAAATAGGTAATCAATCAATCTCAAAGTAGTACTATTTATCTAAACTAAAACTATGTTGTCGGAATTAAAAAAAAAAAAAAAATTTCAAAATATTTGAGAGGTTTCTTGTAAAACAAAAGTTTTCGCACAGCAATTTTGTGAGTTAATTTTTCTGAAAATATGAGTACATCCCTTGTAATTCAATTTTCTTTCACTAAAACCCCTCATGGTAAAATTCTCTAATAAAAACCCAATGACTAGGCTCCAACCAAGCAATATCCATAATTAAGTTTGACTTGGCAAAATTTGTATTTTTGGATGTCTAAATTATCCCTAATAACACTTACTTTGGGTCTCTCACATATTATCTACATTTTTCATTCAATTAAATGTCTTCAAATACCTTATGGGGATTTGGAAAAAAAATTAAATGTCATGATTCCTATGCATTTAATAACAAAAATTTACATGATACCAATGTTCCTTGTATAGTTGTTTTCACATGATGCTACAAATATAAAAAAAAGTTATTTTATTCAAAATTATCAATATTTTAAATATAACATGGTGAATTATTTTGCACAACATATATAATAACAATATAAGTTCCTAGTAAATTATGTAATGATACATGCAAAATAATTTACCTACAAAATAAATAAATATTTGTGACAGCCCGTCCCGAAAATATCGAAAATGTACGCGTGAAAAGACGAAATTGCCCCTAGTGCGTTTTCTTTTCGTGTTGAGGTTGTTTTGGGTTTTTGTTGGCTTGTTGGGAGCCACACACACACACTAACCTACACCTACACACTTTCCCTGCCCTGTACCCTCTCCCGCGCCCAGTTCCCTTCCCCATTCCTTCCCTTTTTCTTCTAAAACGTACGGACACACACACAAGCACACTAATCACCCACAGATCGAAGAAACCAAACCCATATTCGAGTTCGTGAGGCTCGTGGGAACTCAACCGTATCATTTTCAGGTAAGAATATCAACGTTTTCACGTCGATTCCACGAAGTTCGATTTTGGGTACTATTCATGCAAACGTAATTTCTCACGTTTTAGGGAAAATGAAGCTTGTAGATAGCTTGGTGAGGTCCCAAGGAGGCTCGGAGTAGTTCGTTTAAAGAAATTGGACGTCGGGATCACTGTATTTGGAGTTGGCCGGAGTTGGGTGGTTTGGACAGGTGAGATCTCGTGGTTTTCAACCCTTAAAAGTAGTATATTTGTGTTCTCCTAGGTCTAAGCTTCAATTTGGTGGTGATTTCATGAAATTTGGGCGAAAAATGAACGAGATATCAAAGTTTAAAATTTTTCCAGTTTTCCGGCGCCGGCGACGTTGTCGGAGTCTCGCCGGGGAAGGAGACGGAATATTCCGTCAAGTCTGACGGAATATTCCTGACGCCGTTGACGGAATCCGTTAGAACTAACGGAATATTCCTAACGGCGTCAGTTGACGCCGTCAGCGTGCCAGGCACGTGCCTGCGCGTGGCCGGCGCGTGTGGCGGTGGAAAATTTTTCTAAAAATTTGGGTGTGATCCTGAGGTTGTGTAGAGCACGTTGGTATATTCAATTGTCCAATTTGAGCAATGTATGAGAAGTTATTACGAAAGGAAGGTTATGTGCTTTAAAATTAACGTTTTTATAGTTATTTCGCATATAGGTGAGACGTATCCCGAGGACGAGCGTGGTCACTCGAGGCAGGGGGGCTACGACCCTTCCACTTATCAGTGAGTGGGCTTTTGGTTTTCCGTATATACCTATATACATATATTTTCCCAGAAATTGATTTAAATGTTTATTAGTTATATGCCATATGTTATATTATCATTACTTATGCATCATTAGTTGTTTTATTAGTCGTATATATATACGTATGCATAATTGTTGCTGTGGATGCACAGGTAAGTGCCAGGTAAGCGTTATTTAATATTTGCATTTAATAGTGATTAGAGATGCTTAGAGAGCTCATAACCTGCACCCCCGGTGTTAGTGCTCCCGCCCAGAGTAGGGCACAGTCCTTCACGTGTTGTTCACCTCCCGCACCACACGCTCAGCTTGGATCTAAGTTAGGTGCACAGTCCTGTCGTACATACCACTTTAGGTGGTTCCGACTCGTAGGTGACCCGCGATTATTCGCACAGCCTTCACGTGATCGTAGCACTAGAGCGTTTATATGTATTACACCCAGGCCTGTCGTACAGACCACTTTAGGTGGTTCCGACTCGTGGGCAGGTTTAGTTATTGAGATTGAGATTTGAGCTCTAGATGCAGCCGTACAGGTCACGTTAGGTGACTCCGGCTGCCAGATTATATGTTATTAATGTGATTTATACCTGAGCACTTGCATTCCATTCTGAGGTTCCGATATGGCATATATTTGAGCATGATTGGCATTTTTATATCTACGTACATATGTTTATTTTCTGGGAAGTATACAGGTTTTACGGCGAGGGGTTAGAACTTATTTTGTAAAATGGTTTTCGAAAAGCTTTGTTTTTGCCCACTCACGCTTTTGTTTTGCGCCCCTCCAGGTTCTAGCTGTTCAGTTGTTTTGGTGGTTTCCCAGAGGGCTTTCCCGGCATTTCTGACAGACGATCACCAGCGTAGGGCCACCTTCGGGTGTACTATTGTCGCGTCATTTTAGTTTGGACTGCTTTAGGCGTGATGCTCTGAACTTATGTCTCACTTACGCTAGCACTTATTACTTTTAACTTATGTATGCTAGTTTTTATTTATTCGTACTTTTACGTTACTATTTTATTAGCTTCCGCACTGTGCACACGGCTACGTCACTTCCACGTGACGGCCAGCACGCCCTGCTCTCGTTTGGGGTGTGTCAATATTTTTATTCAAATTAATTAAATACCAATATTTAGCCAAATATATATATATATAAAACAATTTACCTACAAAATAAAAGAATGTCGATTGATTGCACACTCTATATAATTCTAACAAAATGTGGCTAGTATATATGTAATATCACATGAACAATAATTTACCTACAAAATAAATAAATATTTTTGGCCAATTGATTCAAAATTAATTAATTACATATTATTTTACATAAAAATATAGATAAATTATTTGCACGCATATATATAATTTTAACAAAATATGCCTCATACATACATGCAAAATAATTTACCTACAATGATTGTCAAACAAATAAAAGAAATGAAACATATGAATCTATGATGGTAAGAGAAGTATAAAGTAGATAATTTTATAATAATAAGGTTTATTTCCCACAATTATGGTGGATAATTAAATTCATTAACATAATTAGAGTGTTGTGGCACAATTGTAAATAATTTGAAAATAATAAGTATTTATTTGTTTACATGGCAATTTACTTAAAATTTGGGTTTTATTTAGATGTTTAAAATGAGATGAATTTTTGTCAAGGAAGTAAGTGTTGCATGAACTTATATCTAAAGAACCCTTAATTTTTTTGGTAAATATCAGTTTACTACCCTCAAGTTTCGTGGTTTTCAACATTTAGTGCATAAATTTTTTTTCGTCCCAGAGTCATATCTAAAGTGTTAATTTTGGGATAGTTTCATACATCTATTAGTCTGGCTGTTAAGTTTTCTGTTAACTAATGACATGGCGCCTATGTGGACAATGATTGGACGTCACGTGTCATTAAGGAGTCCACGTGGAAATTAAACATTAAAAAAAAAAAAAATTCCTGACCAAATTTAAAATATTAAAAAAAAAAAAAAAAAAAAACCAAACCAAACCCAGAACCTCCATCCCCTTCACTCTCAGATTCTGTCGAGCTCTCTTCCCTTTAGCTCCCTTTCATCTCTCGTCGATTAGTGTTTCGGCGTCGGAGAAAGTAAGACTCGGTGAAGGAATCAGGTCGGGCCAATGCACTTCGGTTCACGGGCTAGTTCCAGGGGCGGCGCTGCAAGAAGCCATGGCAGACAAAGGAGGAGAAACCAGTTCGTCCCAGAGTCGTACCAAGGTCAGCGTTGCCAGTTCGTATATTGTTCGCCGTGAAAAATGGCGAAAAGGGATGGTGGTGCTCACGGTGTAGTGAAGCAGAGAGGGAGAGAGTTAGAGTAAGAAAGAGTTAGAGGTGAAAGAAAGCTGAAAGATGAGAGGGAGTTAAGGGGAAGAGAGCTCGAGCAAATCCGACAATGGAGGGGATGGAATTTCTGGGTTTGGTTTTTTTTTTTTATAATTATTTTAAAATTTTAAATTTGGGCGGGAATTTTTTTTTTAATTTTTAATTTCCACGTAGACCACTTAATGACACGTGGCGTCTACTCATTATCCACATAGGCACCACATCATCAGTTAAAGGGATAATTAACGGCCAGATTAACGGATGTATGAGATTGTCCCAGAATTAACACTTTAGATATGACTCTGGGATGAAAAAAATTTCATGTACTAAATGTTGAAAACCACGAAATTTAAGGGTAATAAACTGATATTTACCCTAATTTTTTTGAAGATTTTCTGTTGTAAAGCACCTTGTATTTGTGACATCCCACATCGCCCAGGAAAGTGATCCTTATATGAATATTCCCATCCCTACCTAGCACGAGGCCTTTTGGGAACTCACTAGCTTCAAGTTCCATGGGAACTCCGAAGTTAAGCGAGTAGCGCACCAGAGCACTCTCATGATGGGTGACCCATTGGGAAGTTCTCATGTGAGTTCCCAGAAACAAAACCGTGAGGGCGTGGTCGGGGCCCAAAAGCGGACAATATCGTGCTACGGTGGTGGAGCAGGCCCGGGAAGTGATCCCCCCTAGGTCGGGATGTGACAATTTTGTATCAGAGCTTAACCCTGGTCGTTGTGTGCCGATGAGGACGTCAGGACCCTAAGGAAGATGGATTGTGACATCCCACATTGCCTAGGGGAGTGATCCTTATATGTATATTCTCATCCCTACCTAGCACGAAGCCTTTTGGGAGCTCATTGGCTTCGGGTTCCATGGGAACTCCGAAGTTAAGCGAATAGCGCACGAGAGCACTCTCATGATGGATGACCCATTGGGAAGTTCTCGTGTGAGTTCCCAGAAAAAAATCTTGAGGGCGTGGTCGGGGCCCAAAGCGGACAATATAGTGCTACGGTGGTGGAACAGGCCCAGGAAATGGTCCCCCCGGGCTGGGATATGATAGTATTGATAGTTTTCATATTTTCTGCTTGACACGGCTTGATAACTAAAACCCAAACTCCCACTCGCGCAATGGAAACTGACATGTGGCATAGGCTAAAACCTATCTTCTAGGGGAACAGATCCCCTCCTGAGCAAATCACATTGGGCATTGGATTTTGATCCAACGGCTACAATTATTATAACCTTTAGAGGAATCCTCTATTTATAACTATTAGATCAAAATTCAACGACCCGTGTGATTTGCTGAGGAAGCTCAGCCTCCTAAGCTTAGGAGGGGATCTGTTCCCATCTTCCAGATGGCTATCCATGACTTTCCAACAAAATGAAAGCCTATCCAGGCTTGTCACATAATGACCAGAAGCCTACATACCTGGGCCTCTTATCTCATCATCATAATCTTTAAACCCATCCTGATCCCTGTCTAATCGAGTTTCAAATTTATTTTTGACTACTTATCAATCTGTCACCACCACCACATTTTTTGGATTTAGATCATCTTCGGATCCAAAGGATATAAGCCACGGATCAACTGATTCGGGTTGTTCAAATTTGATCAAATGGCTACAATTATTATAACTTTAGAATGACCTCCTGTTTGTAGCCGTTGGATCAAATTTCGAAGGCCCGAATCATTTGATTTGTGGGCTCTGATCCTTTGGATCCAAAGAGGATGCAAATCCATTTTTAGGGGGATTTTTGTTTATTTTTGATGAAGTTTGTGATTCTCAAAAATACTGTTCACTGCAGTGTTAGGGAGATTTCAGCATTAACTTAATAGCAGTTTGCAGCAGTAGCATGGCCAAGGTGGGGGCAATAGAATTCCTTGACCCTAAGAACCTTATGCTAACATCCCTAAACAAGAAGAAGAAGAAGAAGAAAGAGCCATTGCTCCATTTGTTGGCCATCACTCCATCAGTGCCTCTTCTCCCCCTGCTAAATCTTCCCACCATCATGAATCTACCGCCTGGCAGCTTCCATATCTTTAGACTCACGTTTTAGGCCTGCCCTATCTAGAGCTTCTAATCGACCGGCACTCCATCGTTGTCGTGCGGCGATTTGGATTCTTTGGACTCCTCGATGGGTTCCATACACTTTGCACAACCTTTTTATACAGACCTCGTTTGTGAGCTTTTATGTTGAGCTTGGTAAGTTGTGCGATGCCCGTAAAGTGTTTGAGGAAATGTCTGAACCATGTGTGGTTGCGTGGAATGCGATGATTGATGGCTTTGGGATAAATGAGGATATGGGTTATGCTGTTTTGCTATTTGAAATCATGCTGGAAAAGGATGTGGTTTCATGGACAAGTGTTATAAACGGGTTTCGGAGAAATGGGTGTTTTTGCGAGGGAATTCGGTTTTTTTTTTTCAGATGATGATGAATCATGAGAATGTGATGGGTTGTTTTGTGAAGCCAAATGAAGCTACTTTGTTAGTGTGATTTTTTCATGTGCTAATTTGGTTGGGTGGGGATCTATTTACTGGGGGAAGCAAATACATGGGCATGGGTCCGAATCTGGTGTCATCGAAGCTCTTGCTCTCAGGCCAGACGCTGGTGTCCCAATACTCCGAAGATGACGTCACTGGTCGAGGGTAAATTTCTGACCCCATCGTTGTAAATTTCTGGCTCCACCACTGGTTTGCAGTTTACCACTTGAATTTGTCAACCAACCCAAACTGATCCAATCCAACGTCCACGCGCTAGACATCCCAAATCAATTTGAACTCTACTTCTTTCTTGGAGATATATGCTTCGTTTGAATGTGATTTTAAAATGACTGAAAGCGCTTTTAGAGAAAATCTTTTTGGGTTCTAAAATCACTTGAAATGCTTTTTGCAAGAAGCACCAGTTATGTGCTTCTTTCAAGAAGTATTTTAAGTGTTTTTCTAGGATTTACTTGCATTTTACTAAAGATTGGTTCTAAAGACATTTTCACCAAAAACGCTTTCAATCATTTTAAAAGCATGTCCAAACGAACTCATAATTTGCATCTTTTTTATTCCGTAGAAGAAAGTACCAAGATAATTCACATTAAAAGATAATAATAATTAATATGATAAAAAATCTATAATATTATCTTTTAACAACAACAAAATTATTTTAACTTTCTTCATCCAACGTCTAGAATCTTGCCAATCCATACTTTGTCCACAAAAGTGTAATGAATAAGTTTTCATTTGATTTATAAAAACAAAAAACTTTTTAGCTAAAATAGTTTATGAGATTTGAATAACTCATCACTTTGATCTCTGAGATTTGAAATCAATATAAGTGGTTCCTGCATTTGTCAACCATAAATTATTTTGATCATTCCATGAAAAATTATATTACGACAAAAAAAATAAGAAAAATACCTTTAATTTAATAAACAATGAGCCAAATGATTTAATAGAAATTAAGCTTAGGAAAAAAAAAAAGGTTTAATAGAAATTGAGCGTATTTTTATCATTTTAACTTTATTTAATGAAAATTTGTCATGAATGATCAAAATGATGGATGGTGGACAAACTCAATGACTACTTATATTAATTTTAAATTTCAAATATCAAAATAATGAGTTATATAAATATCAAGAACTATTTTGGCTAAAAAGCCAAAACCAAATTTTCATCCAGAAATAATATGGTAAAGTTGGAACTTGAAAGGAATCCGAGATCGCGTGTTTATAACTTGTATAAAGAAAAAAATTTGATAAACCACATATGGACGATCATTAATATAATTAATTTTTTTAAAGGAGATTAATTTAGTCAAATTAATAAAGAAAACTCATGACCCAATTCAAGAAGTCAGCGACTACTAATTTAACTAGTTTTTCTTTTAGTTGTGACCATAGTCCGAAGCTAGTGACGACCATATGATCAGCACGTGGGTCCACTGTCTTCACGTTTATCACCTACTTAAATGAGGCAGGCACACCACACAAATCGTCCTTTAACACATGCAAAACCCTGCGAAACCAGAGAGAGAGAGAGAGAGAGAGAGAGAGAGAGAGATGGTGAAGAACATAAGTGAGGTGGGAGTGGAGGACTTTGTTCAGGCAGGGCTAGACGTTGAAGAGGCCAAGGATTTCGGAACAGTCCTAAAAAATACAATCTCCCGCATGAACACAACGGACCCAAAAGAGATATGGCAGCAGATAGTGGCTGAGAGATTGCTGAAACCATCACACCCTCATGAGCTGCACCAGTTGATCTACTACTCAGTCTATGCCAATTGGGATGCCTCCACCAAAGGCCCTCCTCTCTACTGGTTCCCTTCTCTGTAACTCACTTTTCTCCACTCTCCCACTTTTCTTTTGCTTTTTCTTTCTCTGTTTCATTGTTCAATGGACAGATACGTGGCCTGCTTCCCTGCCAATCATAAAAGAAAATTTCTTTTGCCTTTTCTTTCTCTGTCTCACTTTTTCTCTTGTCGTAAGATTTTGTTTCTTTTAACTTTAGCACGTAAGGGATGAAATCTGAAACCTATAAAATTAAAATGATTGTTATTGATATTTTAAATTTTTTTTTTTACATTTTAAATTTAATTAGAAAAAATATATACATTGATTAGAAAGAATTTTTTAGAATCTTAGTAACATTTTTCAAAATTAAAACATGTTGTTGAGTTAATCCACATATCAATATCGAGGATATTAGAGGTCATTTTTGATAAGTTCAAATATTTGATGCTTCTATATATATATATATATATATCTTCAATGTGTGGATCTTGGAGAAATAATTCTACAGACATATTAATAACAGTTTTTAGAATGATAATAACAGTTTTTAAAATTAAATGCACATATTAATATCGAGGATATAAGGGGTCACTTTTGATTAATTCAAATATTTGACGCTTGTATGTATATCGTCAATGTGTGGATCTTGGAGAAATAATTCTGCAGACATGGAATGTCTTCTTGCGTATACTTTTTAATTTTGTTTCTAAATCCTAACTGAACCCTGTTCTTCTCTATTTTCAGATACCAGTCGCGACAAACAAACTTGGGGCGGTTGATGGAAAAGCACGGTCCAGAGCTTTTAGGAACATCATATAAGGATCCCATAACAAGTTATACACTCTTCCAGGAATTCTCTGTTCGGAATCCCGAGGTACCTACTCATTCGTGTCCTTGAGTTCTGGCAGCCTCGATGGATGTTTTTTATTGAACGAGCTGTGCTGTTATTGTTCTAGGCTTACTGGTCACTTGTTCTAAAAGAGCTCTCGGTTTCATTTCGAAAAGTCCCAAAGTGTATTTTGGATAGGACAGACAAATCAAAACCCGGTGGATCTTGGCTTCCACATTCCGTTTTGAATATTGCTGAATGTTGTTTGCTACCCACCAGCCACCCAAGAAAAGAGGATGATGGTTTGGCTGTTGTATGGAGGGATGAAGGTTGCGACGATGATTCTTCTGTTAATCATATGACATTAAAGGAACTTCGGGAACAAGTAATGTATGCTCCTATTTGATTTCCTTAGCACAGTGGCATATGCTTCAGATCAGTGCAATTTCTGCTTTCACAATTGTTTACGCCTTTTGATTTCATCTTTGCTGAACTTTTCCATCGTTCTGCTTGTAATGTTGCCGGAGCTTTATTCCCTTTGCATGCACAATGTCTTTGGTTTTCCTCCTTTTTTGATGTTGTCCACGACATAATTGACAGGTTGGTGGCTAATGCACTGGATGCAACCTTTTCAAAGGGTGATGCAATTGCTATCGACATGCCAATGAATGTCAATGCGGTTATCATATATTTAGCAATTGTACTAGCAGGATTTGTTGTTGTATCAATAGCAGACAGTTTTGCTGCAAATGAAATTGCAACTCGTCTACGCGTGTCTAAAGCAAAGGCCATCTTTACCCAGGTGAGTTTCCGTGACTGGTGGCTAAATGCACTGGATTGCACTGATTATTCTCTGCTAGGAATTTTTTACTTGCTAAAGTATCCTGATGAATTCTCATGTCAGCTATTTTCAATAACATATCTGCTTGATTAAATTTTGAATAATCCACTTACTTGACTAAAAAGCCTTGAGAGTGCTGAAAATTCAGGATACAGAATTTCATACCAAGAGTGTGTTTTCAAACTATAATTTTCAATTCTCTCTGGATTTCATATTTTGCAGTGTGTTTTTATGGCTCTTTTTCTAGTAAATGATTTCTACTTTCACTTTGTATTCAGGATTTCATACTAAGAGGAGGTCCAAAGTTTCCTCTCTACAGGTAGATACTGCTTCCTTGTAAATAATGCTAGATGCTAACATCTCTCTGCTCTTTCAGAGGTTCAAATGTCGAAGTGTTAATTATACATATAAATGCTAGTTTAACTGTTGCATCTGTGAAATGTTGTATGTTCATGTTCGTGGATATGATTTTTCTTTCCATGCAGTCGAGTTGCAGAGGCCGCTCCACATTTAGCTATTGTACTTCCAGCAATTGGGAGCAATGTAGGCATTCAGTTAAGAGAACAGGATCTATCGTGGCATGATTTTCTTTCTCGTGTCGATCACCTTCCAAGGTATTAGTATACCAGCGATATTGATCTGGCCAATTAGACTTTGTTATGCAATGAGAGACTTATCTTGTTTCTCAATCAATGTACTTTCAAACCAATTTGTATATCCATGTAACGCTATTATCTTCTTTGCAGAAAGAACTACTACTCTCCAGTCTATCAGCCAGTCGACTCCGTGACTAATATTCTCTTTTCATCTGGAACCACAGGTAAAGAAATTGCTTCAAAGAAAACTTTTATGGTTAGCTCTACTTTCTAACACATTTTCATCTTTTGATCTTCAGTTCATATTTTGGTGTTTATCAGGAGATCCGAAAGCTATTCCATGGACACAACTGTCACCAATTAGAGGTGCTGCTGATTCATGGGCTCACATGGATAATCAAGTTGGGGATGTCTTCTGCTGGCCAACAAATTTGGGATGGGTTTTGGGTACAATCTTACTCTACTCGTGCTTTCTAACTGGTACAACTCTTGCTCTGTATCATGGATCTCCTCTCGGTCGTGGCTTCGGAAAATTTGTTCAGGTGAAACTTACATACTTTTGCTCAAAGTTCATATAAAAAGTGCAAAAACTTAATGTATTATAACTAGTAACTACCTACGAGTACCGTGCTATCGAATACCTCTTACCTTCATCTATTGTATCTGTTCAGGATGCCGGAGTCACTATATTGGGCACAGTTCCTAGCTTAGTAAAAACTTGGAAGAGTACACGGTGTATGAAAGGCCTAGACTGGACAAAGATAAGGTAATATTTCTATTTAAACTTCAGAACGATTTATTAACATGAGACCGAGAATATGGACTTAAACATTGGTTTCTCCAGATCATTTTGTTCTGCTGGTGAAGCGTCTAGCGTTGATGATGACCTTTGGCTCACTTCCCGTGCTTACTACAGACCCATCCTTGAAAATTGTGGGGGCACAGAGCTTGCTTCGTCCTACATCATGGGAAGTCTGCTGCAGCCACAAGCTTTTGGAGCATTTAGCACAAAGTCGATGACAGTAGGCTTTGTCATCTTTGATGAACATGGAATTCCTTATGTAAGTACATGACTAGCTGGTTTTCTAATTGTGGTTCAATTCCTTTAACCTACCCGTCACTCGTTTACATCATGCTAGTCCCGGGGATATGTTTTTCTTGAATGACGGGTGACAGGCGGGAAAAAATAATGAGAACAAACATCAAGGAATAAAGTCCACTCATTTATATTATTAGACTATATTGTATGTCAATATCTTTGATCTCCTTGATCATACAGCCAGAGGAGCAAGCTTGTGTCGGGGAAGTGGGTTTGTTCCCGCTATTAATGGGAGCGACTGACAGGCTGCTAAATGCTGATCATGAAAAAGTTTACTTCAAGGGAATGCCAATGTACAATGGAACGGTAAGATTAGAACTGCATCTCTTACAATATTTGAACCTCTTCGTATGCTTAAATGTGAACTTATTGATGTTTGGCAATGCAATTGATCTGTGATGAAAGTAAGAATCTTTTCTATTACTTGAAATATGATTGGCAGCAACTTAGGAGGCATGGAGACATACTTAAAAGAACTATTGGAGGCTATTTAATTGTTCAAGGCAGGTCCGATGATACCATGAACCTTGGCGGTATCAAGGTAAAGTATTCACCTGCACCCTTTATTTGATGAGCAAGTGCTTTGGCTGCCTGATCATCTGTTTACCTTTAAACTAATATGCTTGGACTTGTTTTCAAAACATTAATGAGCATTGATCTTTCTTGAATTTCAGACAAGTTCTGTTGAAATTGAGCGCGTCTGTGACCAGGCTGATGAAAGCATCTTGGAGACAGCTGCAGTCACCGTTTCGCCCATGAGTGGCGGTCCTGAACAGTTGGTTATATATGTCGTATTAAAGAAGGGATACGACTCCAAACCAGACGAGCTAAAGAAGAAATTCTCAAAAGCCATTCAAGGCAACCTTAACCCTCTATTTAAGGTTTGTCTTCTAATAATTTTCAAAACAAAAACATGTCCCGTCAGATCGCTTGTGTTTCATCGTTGCTGCTTCAGAAACCAAAGCATGTTCATGGCATTTTAGCTGTTTTTTTTTTTCTCTGAAGGTTCTGAAGTTTTCAAAGATTTTAATGGATTGTACAGGTGAGCTTGGTCAAGATTGTAGCAGAGTTTCCTCGAACAGCCTCCAACAAGTTACTAAGAAGAGTTTTGAGGGACCAAATGAAGCATGAGCTCTCTGTTCGGAGCAGAATGTAGCAGCGTGCAGCAGACTCACGTGTCAGTTTAATAACAGCTATGATACGGTAATTTCGTTATGAAAGCAGAGAGTATTCTTGGTCAGTCATTCCATGTAGTGGCTTATGGTTTCAATTTTAGTGTCTTTAATTTTGTTTATTTGGTGTTACATATCTCATTTGCTATTGAGCTTGGCCTTAATGGTCATTACTGATCACATTTCTTACTACCTGAGAACATTTTCGTACGTAGTGCATGATGTTTATATTTTGGCAAACTCAATAGTTCTCTTCCCATCATGGGGCTTGGCAAAGAAATGCTAGACATAATCAGAATACAGAACTTGCTTATACACTGGTTTCTCCCCACTCACAAGCACTTCCAGCAGCGGAGAGAATATTTCCGTAGGCCTTGGTGGGACAAATATGGGAACTGAAACCCTATTGTTGCTTGCATTGGCAGCCACTCGATGCTCACTACTCTTGTACCGTCCATTGCTCATTATTTGCAGTGCATCACCAATGTGGCTAAAAGTAAATTAACAGAACTAATGGCAAGTGGTGTTATATATATACATAAGTACCTGAGTGGTGGGGGTAAGCTAACATCGTTTGCCCTTGATAATCCTACCTTTTTCAGTTCAATAGTTTTCTCTCTGGACCGATGAAGTCCCACATGCATTCAATATTTATATAGCAGTCGACAAGAGCTGAGGTCTAGAGGTCCCTGTCCCGGCAGGAACTGCGAGACCAGGAGGTGTTGAAAAGTCCATTTCCGTCCAAAGATTTCAAATTTGATAGCCCAGGAAACCAGAGCACCATTTGATAATCCTGTCTTTACAGGTTTACTCTGTTTGCTTGCTGCATCAATAAAACCGATATATCAGTTAGTCCTATCACATTTTCTTGACTTAGCATATAGTTGTGCATTGATAAGGCAAACTGAAGATAGAAAAAGTGAGAAAAGTAAATTACAATTCCACCGGTGAAATCTATAGCACAACAACCAGCCTCCTTATATAGTAACATAATGTACGTACTGGCATTCAAGCAAGCACAGCATACCTGAAGAATACAGTTACAGTGAAAGATGAGAAAGTTATGCCGCAAACGAGACGAGCATGAGAAAACCATCATCCGGGGTTTACCTCTTCTCACGCAGAAGAATCACACATATCCACCCCAAGTAGTTCACAGTATCAGACAACAAAGAAGTCAATCCCCTCCCATTCTCCTGTAATTTCATCGGAATTAGACTCTCAAACTTGAATTTAAGTAGGAATATTGCCGAGTACTCCAATTTAATAATAAATAATAAATAAGTACCTGGCTTTTGCCTTGAGAGTTGAGAGTTGGAGAGTGCAGTGAAAGCTCATTGGATGATGACTAAGTCATCTATCTCTATGCGAGGAATGCGAGCTATGTTTCTCCTCTCTTTTCCCTTCTTGTTCCGATACCGGACCAACAACTCGGAGAGATTTTTCAGTGTGATCGGTATACATGGTGGTATACCACGTGTCATTATACAAATAGTGAGATATGTGTGCTAAAAAGTTAATAACTTATAAAATAAAATTTTCCACCACTTCTATTAAAACATGTGGTGTATTCCCGTCACAATTAAAAATTTCTCCAACTGTCGATAAGAAAGAGATGCCGGCAAACCCTCTTTTGGAAGGAATTGGAGACTATCGCAACTTGCAATGTGTAGCTGTTGAAGAGAGGTGAGGTGCTCAAGTCCCTTCCCGTCCAAAGATTTCAGACTCCGCATATAAGAGATTTCTAGTGTGTGGAGAGTGGCAGGGAGCAGCTGTTCATTGAGCAATGTCTCCAGCAGATCTTTGTCTCCTACGATCCGGATTCGTCGAAGAGAGACAAGTCCTTGCAATCCCCACTCCACTGATGGCCTCAGTTTCTCACAAAAATCGATCCAAAATGTTTGTAGGTTGGGAGGAAACCCCCCTTGCGCAAATGACACCACATTTGGAACATATTGTATCCGCAAATATTCGAGGGCGGTGAGGGTGTGCATTCGGTCGGGCAACAACTTCAAATTCTCGCATGCAGAGACGTCAAAGGAAGTCAGGTTGGGAGTGGGCAATCCCACGTCGGGCAAAGAGATCAGATTTGGATATCTCTGAATATCCAGGGAGTTGAGATGGCTGAGATGAGTGGGCAAGTTTCTTCAAGGAAGGAAGATGAGTGGGCAAGTTTCCTCTCAGCTTCTGACAATTTACTAAAATCAGCTCCTTAAGACGAGGAAAGTCTGGACTTTCACCTCCACTTGGACTAGGCTGCCATACCTTCTACTTTGGCATACCACTAAACTCTAGCTTCTCTAAAGATTGAAATGGTTGATTTCACCCGTACAACTCAAACACCACACTCGTAACAAATATCATCCTTTCTACGTAGAGCTCTTTGAGAGCAGGTAGCTAACCAACTGGTGGCAGAGAACGACAATCAATACAATCAATGAGACGCATCACTTGTAAGTTGGAGAAGGACGAGTCTCCCACCCAATTCGGGAAAATGGTTCCACCATAAAACTTGTTGGTTAGTTTCACCAAATTTACCGAAGGTTGTAGACTTTCAAGTACGTCTCTCTTTCACAAAATCATTGGCAACTTCATGATCCCATGCCAACTCTACCTCATTGAGATCTTTCTTATCCTTCAGCAAGACATCAATAAGCACTGACTACATTTTGCAGACTTCACGATAGAAATTTTTCCTCGAAGGTGCGATAACTCCCTTAGTTCTCCTATATTTGACCCAGTAGATTTCCCCAACACAGAAGCAGTGAGCGTTCTCAAACTTCTTAATTTACCCATTTTCGCAGGCATCTCATTTATGCTAGTTCCACTAATATCAAGATGACGCAAATGAATCAATTTCCTCATGTTTGCAGGCAATTCAACAAATGAGTCACAATTTAATAACAATAGAGTTTGTAAATTGTAGAGTGTACAAATTGTATTTGGTAACCTTTTAATTGTCGTCTAAGAGAGATCAATATAGCGCAAGTGTACGTGGCTACTAATGGAATTAGGTAATTGATTGATATTTTAATGTCTTGACAATGAAAGTGTCTGTAAATATTTTTGTGTTGGCAATTAGGGGTGGGCACGGGCCGGGCCGAGCTGGGTCCATTTTTGGAGGGACCGGACCAGACCTGTGTGATTAGGAAATGGGCCGGGCCGGGTTGGGGATAGCAGTTTGTAATATAGGAACCAGACCTAATCCGGGCCGGTTGAAACGGGCCTGTTCAGTCCGGGTCCACGGGTCCTTGGCTTTTTTTTTTTTTTTTTTTCCTTTTTTGGTTACATATATTAAAAAAAAAAAAAAAAACATAACATTTGTAGTTTTGCACAGATTCAACATTTGCACAGTTTTGCACAGATTCAATTACACAGATTTAATTCAACATTTGCACACGTTTTGCACATATCACATCCAATCACCAATCCAGTGTAGATTCAGCTCAAACACAAACCTGGAAGCATAAAGGACCTCGTCTTATCACAACCGTCGACCGCGTCAAACGGTCCGGACTCGCTGTCCCCCACACAGACTCGCTCATCCCAACCGTCAACCGCGTCATCCCCACACAGACTCGGTTCTCCTCGTCCCCTTCCCCCAAATCCATCCTCAAATCGCTCCAGGACTTAATCTCGGTCAAGCCCTACCCGACCCAGACCCGCTCTCAGAATTCGCCCTCCCAGTTCCTCCGCGTCGGAAACCTCTCGTTCGAGCTCCTGTCAGGCGATCTCCGGTTCGGGAAAGAGCGAAAATCGGCAAAGGTGCATTATCGGAGACAAAGGTGTCCAGAGAGAGAGTATGTGTGTGTGGGAGAGAGAGAGAGATCGAGTGGGAGGAGATTGAGATTGAGGTTTGAGATCGAGAAGGAAAAGATCGAGATTGAGGTCTGAAGGTGAGAATAAGAAAGAAAGGGTGAAAAGAGAGTTGAGCGGCGACTCGGGATAGAGAGGGTGAGGGCTTGAGTGTGAATTGGGCCTGAGAGTGAGAACAAGAGAGAGTGTGTAAATGGGTAATAATAAAAGGCAGAGTACAAATGCAATGAACGGTCCGGGCCGGGGGCTCGTTGTTTCTAATTTTTGGAACTGGCCCGCCCCGTTATTTATAAGAAACCGGCCCGGCCCGCCCCGTTTTGTATTTTTAATTTTTGGACTCGTCCCGTACCCGTCCCGAACCGCAAGGAACCGGCCCGCCCCGTGGATCCAGGAACCGTTTGCCCACCCCTACTGGCAATAAATCATCTAGAACTTTATTGCTTAAATATCCTTCATACCAACTATACTATGGTTGTAAAGACACTGGAAAGAAGGTACGCAAACACTTAACTCCTTTTAATGGCTCAAATTTTGGAGAGGTATCATCGTCTCTCACCTATGACAAGTGGCAAACTCTTTTAGGAACTTCATGAGAATTTTCCTCATCCAACTTAAAATAAAACTCTCCAGCACACAAACATAGCCAAGTCATTGATGAGATCATGCATAGTGAAGCTTGGTTGATCAAATCTTGGCTTTTGAAATAGTGATTCATCAAAGTATCGTTCACAAACCTCTTCCATTGTTTTCCTGCTCTCTGATTATGGAATTAAACCTTCAGCCACCCATAGTGGAATTACATTTTCCTTTTCAATTCATAGTCCTTTGTAAAAGTTGAGCAATAAGCAAAGCATTGTTTCAAGTAAGTTGGAAGATGATGGTAACTCAATCTTAGAGAAGGAAGAACACTATTAGCGTGTGGTGATCCCAAAGATTGCTACTCAATATGTGATTCCATTCCTTGTAGTCTAGGTTGCAACTTAAGAGACCCTTGAGTGTTTTTGCAGCTTAAGGAAAACCGTTGCATTTACTTGCAATTGTCTTACCAACTTCTTACAAGTCTAGATGTGCACTGGGGTTTTCATTTCTAAATGCATGTTTTGCCAGTAACAACCAGCAGTCCTTGTCTGACAATTCTTCTATGTCGTGAATAGGAATAGTATTGTACACGATGGATGCTATATGTCTACTCCTTGTTGTTACAATGACCTTACTTTCATTTGCTCCATACGTGAAAAGAGTTTGTAGCCGATCCCAATCACCATAGTTTTCATTCCAAAGGTCATCCAGGACAAGTAAATTCTATTTCCCCTCAATTGATCCCTTAGTTGAAGTTCAAGGGCATTCATCTCCAAAATATCACAAGATTTTTAGTGATTTCCTCTATAAAGGGCCTTAATCACCATCAAAGCCTCATATTCGGAAACATAAGCCCAAGCATTTGTATCAAAATTTTCCTTAACTTGTTCATCATTGGTTCATTGTAAAGGAGTTGAGCAAGAGTTGTCTTACCAACCCCGCCCATTCGGACTATAGTGACCACAGAGAAATTACTGCTACTTTAATTTTATGGTCACATAGCAGCAGTATTGTTTTTAACTTTTCTTTATCCTTATCCCTCCCATAGGTACATAATTCGTCCTCAACAACAGAAGTTGCGGAGTTGTTTGTGAAACCTTGCCCCCAACACCTGCTCTAAGATCGAGGGTATTTTTTTGGTTTTGCAAGGTGTTCCAACTTGTTGAATAAATCTTCTAATCTATCATTCGAGCCTTTATAATTAAAAGGATTAAGAGATGTAGAAAGGATGTTCCACACCTGGGTTTTCTGAGAATGATCTTTCGCCTTGCAACGCAAAGCTTCAGTATCGATCTCATCCACCAAGTCCTCAGCATCGAACACAGCATGTTTGTGCTGGCCAAGCCATATCCCGACGGCAGGGTTGACAGTCTGCTTCTCCTCTGCATCGTTGAGCACTGCATGGAGGGTCATCAACGTCACCTTCAGTCTGTCATGAGTGAATGATTGAGTCTTCTTGCCCGGAAGAAGTCCATGAACTCTCCGGAGGCAATCTTGTCGCACAGCACCTGGATTGATCCGGATAGCAAAGCCTCTCCGACCAAAGCCATTTTCCCTTGTTGGCAAAAGGCTTTGATGGAGTATTTGAAAGTTGAAAAACTGAAAATTATTGTGCAATTCAAGTAAAGAAGTAGCAAAGCGTGAAGGGTTATATATCTTAATTTTACATGGTGATCATCCGTAGTGAGACGACTTGGAAATTTTTTTCATTACTACCAAAATACGAGTGATACACCACGTGTTTTTATATAAATATTGAAATTTTTTATTTTTTAAATTATTAAAATTTTTAAACACATATTTTACTATTTTGTATAATATGATATATAATGCACTATCCTTTATTCTGATCACATTGAAAATCCTCTCGTCGACTTGATATTGTTTTGGTTAGTCATGTGAGTTGACTTGATATTGTTTTGGTTAGTCATGTGAGCTGAAATTTCAGAAAAGTAGAGGGGTGTGGAACATGCGTGGTAGGTGGGATGACATTTTTTCATTTTCTTTCTTTCTTTTCCTTTTTTCTACGGGATAAATAATAAATTAACATGGACCCACTTCCTACTGCTACGCTGGGTCAAGGGCGACTATCTTTACCATTGAGTCGCAGCCGCTTTTGGCCGCCGGCTTCTTTCAATACCTCCAAAAAAATGATTTTTTTTTTTTTATTATTATTAAAAATTATTATTAACATTTCAAAAATTTTATTTTACATTTTAAATTTTCTATATTAGAAAAGAAAAAATACAATTATAAAAATTTATAGAATGAGTTTTTAGAATGCCGATAATACTTTTCTTTTATTTTATGTTTTATGAATTTTGGCAAGAATTTTATTAGTTTTATTTTCCTAGGTTGAGTTTAATATGTTGATTTTGTTCTTGTGTGTGGATTTTTGGCTCTGTAATTGATAGTCTTTTGGTACGGTTTAGTGATGAATTTGTGGTTTCCCAGCTCAATTTTCTCTTTAGAGAATTGGGTTTGTTTTTGGGTTAAGCTTGATTTGTTAGTGTTTTGCTTCAGTGTGGAGTTTTGGGTTTAAAAGTGGTGGTCTTTTGGTATGGTGTAGACTGTAGTGATCAATTTCTGGTTTCCCATCCCAGTATTCGTTTTTTAGATAACTGAACACATCCTACAGTTGCATCTCTTGGTTTGTTTCTTTTGTTGTTCTGTCCTGGGTGTCATGTTTTTCAGACTTACTGCAGACTGTAGGTTTTAGTTAGAATCAAATCTGTAGTTGTGTTTTGGAAGATGAGTGTGTGGGAACCCATCAGAATTCTTTTTCATGATTTTCGGATGGTATTACATTACTGATTTTGTTTGTCTCGAGCGGAGGTGAATAAACTATTAACTGTATATGATTTTCCAATGGCTTTCGGTTTATTTATGTTTGTTATTTTAGCAGCTAATATCTATGTTGATAACTGAGTAATAAGGAAAGAAAGAACCAGAATGATTGACGTTGGGGCAGTCTTGGAGACCATTTTTATTGATTTTAAATCTCATAGATCAAAATAAAGAGTTGCGTTAATCTCATATGAATGATTTTGGCTAAAAAGCCAAGAAAAATTGAAAAATGGTATACATGTCTTGTGTAAAACACGATGTAAGAACGTAGCAATGCTCATTTTGTTTAACAAGGTATGAGTTGAGTTTGGTATAAGATAGCAAAATATTTCTAAACATCATATTCCTGTAGCTAGCAATGTATTAAAAGCGTGAGGCGTGGGCGAGGCGTCCGAGGCGAAGCCCAGCCTAGGCGTGAGGCGAAGCCTTACAGGATTTAATTTTTTTATATATATATGTTTTATATATTATACATATAATTGTATAAAAAATAATACTATGTAAAATAAACATCCATTCTCAATTTTTCATTCAAATCCATAGTCATTCAAAAGATAATATCATTTAAATTCATCATTCAAAGGTAATATCACCCAAATTCATCATTCAAAAGGTAATACAAACAAAGAAAACAATCATTCATCCAAATCATCTTCATATAAATCAAAATACAAACAAAGATATAAATCATTCATCTAAATCCTCTTCATCTAAATAAAAGGCAACATCATCCTCTTCATTGCCAACTCTAGATGAACTTGTCGGGTATGTCATCATTTCATCAAAAGAATCTTCCGAACCATATTCCACATTTCAATACCCTAAACAATAAACAATAGATGCATGCATACAATTAATGAACCAACAATTTATTAATTAATTTATATACCAACAGTTTCCAACAATTTCTAACAATTTATTAATTAATTTATATACCCCTTTAGTCCCCACTAATTAGGCCTAACATTTAGAAATATTTGGGTTCAGCCAATTTATCAAAGTGCCAATTTATGGCACACGGACACAATTTATGGCAGGAGCATTAAATTGTACATGTATAATATAAATGCAAAACAGTTTATGGCAGCCAATAAAACCGTGGGCTGTCCCCCTGGTTTCTACTCTGCTTCCTTCTCCCTCTCTCTGTCTCTCTGTCTCTCTCGCAGAAAGCCTTCCCCAGAAAACTTTTGTCTAAAAACCGTGGGTCTGTTAGGCAGAGCATGCAGAGGCAGATTTAAACCTTTTCTGTCTAAAAACTGTGGGTCTATCTCTCTGTTTACCACTGTGATTCTTTCTCTCTCTCTCTCTCTCATTCGCAGAAAGCCTTCGACAAGCCTTCCCCAGAAAACCCCAGAAAACTTCTTAGTTAGGCAGAGCATGCAGAGGCAGATTTAAAACTTTTATGTCTAACTAAGTAACTATTAACCCCTCGATAGCAAAACCTTCCCCAGAAACTAAATCCCTAATTTCAGAAACCCTAACCTGTGTTCTGAGCCTCTGGGCTTCTGGCGTGCAGGAGAAGAAGAAGCAACAAGGCAGAAGGCAAAAGGCAGAGGCAGAAAATGGGATCGAATTCGAAGGTATGGTATGAAGACTGAAAATCCTTACCCAAACGATGCCGTTTTGGGTTTGGATGGTTTTTTTTAAAAAAAAAAAAAAAAAAAAGGTCTGACAAGGTGTACATGTCTTGTAAAACACGATGTAAGAACGTAGCAATGCTCATTTTGTTTAACAAGATATGAGTTGAGTTTGGTATAAGATAGCAAAATATTCCTAAACATCATATTCCTGTAGCTAGTACCCTTTAGAAGCATTGGTATTTGTGTGCCTTTTTGTACTGACTGAATTCATATTTGAGCAGACAATCCGCTTGTCCTCAGCATTTCCCGTTTGTACTTGGAAGATAAACACGATGAGCTTGCTTCTGGGTGGACGTTGCGGTTTGCTAAGTGATTTTACAAAGGATCTTCTTACATCGTTGCAAATAGTCAGGAAGGATGTTCTGTTATGAAATATGAACCGAATACTACGAGCTAGCGTGTTATGTTCCTGAAGGGATGATACCGAGTAAATGTACCAGCAGAATTTTCTGTCGATTCATCGTTGAGTAGGGTTTAGGGTATGCTGATCTCCAAAGTTAGATGGTACATGCTGCCTGGATTTTTGAGTTTCTTGTAAGACCGTAATCGTAGGTTTGACCCTTCGAACATTTCAGGAAATGGTGCTGGTTTGGACAAATCCATGCACTTGCCCTCTCCATCTGGCTCTCCCTCCCCGATCCCGTGACCCCTCTCTCTCTCGCGATGAAAGAAGAAAGAGAGACCTATGAAGTAAAAGGGAAAATAAAACATAAATTAAGGGAAATGCTAAAGATACTAAATTTCTAGATTATATTCTGTAAATCACATAATATGGTAATTGATGACTAAATTTTTTTTTTAATTATTAAAAAAATAAGTTCAACAATGGACTGTCACATGTGATCTACAAGTGATGTTCTAAAAATTTAGTTTTTGCATTTTCTTAAAATAAAATGGGTTAATCTCAGTTTATTACCTTAAAGTTTCATAGTTTTCAATATTTGGTATATGACGTTTTTTTCATCTCAGAGTTACACCTCAAGTCTTAGTTTTGGGATAGTCTCATAAATTCGTTAAATTAGCTGTGAAGTCAGCTGATGACGGAACATTCACGTGAACAGTGATTAACATCACATGTCAATATGACCCACATAAATATTAAAAAAATAAAAAATAAAAAACTAAACAAACAAAAGATGGCCTAGGGATGCGGACTTTCCCTTCCTCCACCGGCACCACCCCTTTTCCTTATCTTCGACAGCCACAAAGCTTATGTTGACTGCGTTTGAGAAATAAACACGTTTTGGTCTTCGAGTTTTAGAACTTGAAGACAAAGTTGCTAGTTTTGCGAAGTTCAAAATTAAATTTGATTTTCAATGTGTCGAATGTTAAATAACTTTGGTAATAACTCACATAGTCGACAAAGATTTAGATAGATAATCAGTCGGTATTGAAATAATGCTATTTATTCAAACTGAAAATATATTGTGAAGAAAAAAAAAATCTCTTTATGTGTGAGAGGTTTCTCGTAAAGTGAAAAATTGCATGACAATTTCTTTATGTGTGAGAGGTTTCACGTAAAGTGAAAAATTGCATAACAATTTTTTGAGTTAAATTTTTTGGAGAGATTCTCTGTTGTAAAGCACATTGTATTGATAGCTTTCATATTTTCTGCTTGACATGGTATAGGCTAAAGCCTATCTTCTAGGAGAGATTTTTCAGTGTGATCATCACACGAAATGGTACATCATGTGTCCTTTTATAAATGGTGGATTCTGTGTGTTAAAACCAATAGACTGAAATTTGAATAACTCATTACTTTTGTTCTTGAGATTTGGAAACTAATAGAAGTGGTTCATGAGTTTATCCATCATTAATTATTTTGATCATTCTATAAAAAATTATATTACGATCAAATTAACAAAAATATCATCAATTTAATAAACAATATGTCAAATGATTTAATAGAAATTGAACGCATTTGTGTCATTTTAGCCTTATTTAATGAAGATTTTTCATGAATAATCAAAATAATTAATGATAGACAAACTCAGAGACGACTTATATTAATTTTAAATTTTAAAAATCAAAATGATGAGTTATGCAAATTCTAAAAACTATTCTGACTAAAAAGCCAAAACAAAATCTTCGTCGAAAAATAAGATAGTAAAATTGTAATCTGAAAGGAATCCGAGATCGTGTGTTTATAACTTGTGTAAAGAAAAATATTTGATAAACCACGTATGGACAATCATTAATATAATCAATTGTTTTTAAGGAGATTAATTTAATCAAATTAATAAAGAAAACTCATGACCCAATTCAAGAAGTCATCAACTACTAATTTAACTAGTTTTTCTTTTAGTTGTTAGTTACCGTAGTCCGAAGCTAGTGACGACCATATGATCAGCACGTGAGTCGACTGTTTTCACATCTCTCACCTACTCCTTAAATTAGGCACACCACACAAATCGTCCTTTCAATACATGCAAAAACCTGCAAAAAACCACGGAGAGAGAGAGAGAGAGAGAGAGAGGGAGATGGTGAAGAACATAAGTGAGGTGGGAGTGGAGGACTTCGTTCAGGCAGGGCTAGACGTTGAAGAGGCCAAGGATTTCGAAACAGTCCTAAAAATACAATCTCCCGCACGAACACAACGGACCCAAAAGAGATATGGCGGCAGATAGTGGCTGAGAGATTGCTGAAACCATCACACCCTCATGAGCTGCACCAGTTGATCTACTACTCAGTCTATGCCAATTGGGATGCCTCCACCAAAGGCCCTCCTCTCTACTGGTTCCCTTCTCTGTAATTCACTTTCTTTTGCCTTTTCTTTCTCTGTTTCATTGTTTAATAAAAGATACCTGGCTTGCTTACCTGTCAATCACAATTTAACATGTGTGCAGAAAATTTTCGTTTTTGTATTTTCCATGGAGAGTCCCACGTTCTTTTTAACTTGGCATGTGAGGAATGAAATCTGAAATCTATAAAATTAAAGAGATTGTTATTAACATTTCTAAATTCTTATTTTGTACTCTAAATTAAATTAGAATGAGATTTATGAGACTTTTAAAATGCTAATAACAGTTTCCAAAATTAAAACATGTCATTGAGTTAATCCACATATTAATATCGAGGATATAAGAGGTAACCTTTGATTAATTCAAATATATGACGCTTGTATGTATATCATTAATGTGTGGATCTTGGAGAAATAATTCTGCAGACATGGAATGTCTTCTTGCGTATACTTTTTAATTTTGTTTCTATATCCTAACTGAACCCTGTTCTTCTCTATTTTCAGATACCAGTCGCGACAAACAAACTTGGGGCGATTGATGGAAAAGCACGGTCCAGAGCTTTTAGGAACATCATATAAGGATCCCATAACAAGTTACACACTCTTCCAGGAATTCTCTGTTCAGAATCCCGAGGTAACTACTCATTCGTATCCTTGAGTTCTGGCAGCCTTGATGCATGTTTTTTATTGAACGAGCTGTGCTGTTATTGTTCTAGGCTTACTGGTCACTTGTTCTAAAAGAGCTCTCGGTTTCCTTTCGAAAAGTCCCAAAGTGTATTTTGGATAGGACTGACAAATCAAAACGCGGTGGATCTTGGCTTCCACATTCAGTTTTGAATATTGCTGAATGTTGTTTGCTACCCACCAGACACCCAAGAAAAGAGGATGATGGTTTGGCTGTTGTATGGAGGGATGAAGGCTGCGACGATGATTCTTCTGTTAATCGTATGACATTAAAGGAACTTCGGGAACAAGTAATGTATGCTCCTATTTGATTTCCTTAGCACAGTGGCATATGCTTCAGATCAGTGCAATTTCTGCTTTCACATTGTTTAAGCCTTTTGATTTCATCTTTGCTGAACTTTTCCATCGTTCTGCTTGTAATGTTGCCGGAGCTTTATTCCCTTTGTATACACGATGCCTTTAGTTTTCCTCCTCTTTTGATGTTGTCTACGACACAATTGACAGGTTGGTGGCTAATGCACTGGATGCAACCTTTTCAAAGGGTGATGCAATTGCTATCGACATGCCAATGAATGTCAATTCGGTTATCATATATTTAGCAATTGTACTAGCAGGATTTGTTGTTGTATCAATAGCAGACAGTTTTGCTGTAAATGAAATTGCAACTCGTCTACGCGTGTCTAAAGCAAAGGGTGTCTTTACCCAGGTGAGTTTCCGTGACTGGTGGCTAAATGCGCCCTGATTATTCTCTGCTAGGAATTTTTTACTTGCTAAAGTATCCCGATGAATTCTCATGTCAGCAAATTTCAATAACATATCTGCTTTACTTAAAAGCCTTGAAAGTGCTGAAAATTCAGGATACAGGATTTCATACTAAGAGTGTGTTTTCAAACTATAATTTTCAATTCTCTTTGGATTTCATATTTTGCAGTGTGTATTTATGTCTCTTTTTCTAGCAAATGATTTCTACTTTCACATTGTATTCAGGATTTCATACTAAGAGGAGGCCGAAAGTTTCCTCTCTACAGGTAGATACTGCTTCCTTATAAATAATGCTAGATGCTAACATCTCTCTGCTCTTTTAGAGATTGAGATGTCAAAGTGTTAATTATACATATAAATGCTAGTTTAACTGTTACATCTGTAAAATGTTGCATGTTCATGTTCATGGATATGATTTTTCTTTCCATGCAGTCGAGTTGCAGAGGCCGCTCCACATTTAGCTATTGTGCTTCCAGCAATTGGGAGCAATGTAGGCATTCAGTTAAGAGAACAGGATCTATCCTGGCATGATTTTCTTTCTCGTGTCGATCACCTTCCAAGGTAATGAGTATACCAGCGATATTGATCGGGCCAATTAGACTTTGTTATGCAATAAGAGACTTATCTTGTTTCTCAATCAATATAGTTTCAAACCAATTTGTATATCCATGTAACGCTATTCTCTTCTTTGCAGAAAGAACTACTACTCTCCAGTCTATCAGCCAGTCGACTCGGTGACTAATATTCTCTTTTCATCTGGAACCACAGGTAAAGAAATTGCTTTAAAAAAAACTTTGATGGTTAGCTCTACTTTGTAACACATTTTCATCTTTTGATCTTCGGTTTATATTTTGGTGTATATCAGGAGACCCGAAAGCTATTCCATGGACACAACTTTCACCAATTAGAGCTGTTGCTGATTCATGGGCTCACAATGATAATCAAGTTGGGGATGTCTTCTGCTGGCCAACAAATTTGGGATGGGTTATGGGTCCAATCTTACTCTACTCGTGCTTTCTGACTGGTTCAACTCTTGCTCTGTATCATGGGTCTCCTCTCGGTCGTGGCTTTGGAAAATTTGTTCAGGTGAAACCTATATACTTTTGCTCAAAGTTCATATAAACAGTGCAAGAACATCATGTATTATAACTAGTAACTACCTACGAGTACCATGCTATTGAATGCCTTCTTACTTTCCTCTATTGTATCTGTTCAGGATGCCGGAGTAACTATATTGGGCACAGTTCCTAGCTTAGTAAAGGCTTGGAAGAGTACACAGTGTATGAAAGGCCTAGACTGGACAAAGATAAGGTAATCTTTTTATTTAAACTTCAGAACGATTTATTAACATGAGACCGAGAATATGGACTTAAAACACCAGTTTGTGCAGATCATTTTGTTCCACTGGTGAAGCGTCTAGTGTTGATGACGACCTTTGGCTCGCTTCCCGTGCTTACTATGGACCCATCATTGAATGTTGTGGGGGCACAGAACTTGCTTCGTCCTACATCATGGGAAGTTGGCTGCAGCCACAAGCTTTTGGAGCATTTAGCACAAAGTCGATGACAACAGGCTTTGTCGTATTTGATGAACATGGAATTCCTTATGTAAGCACATGACTAGCTGGTTTCTAATTGTGGTTCAATTCCTTTAACCTACCTGTCACTCGTTTACATCATGCGAGTCCTGAACGATGGGTGACAGGCGGGAAAAAATAATAAGAACAAACATCAAGGAACAAAGTCAACTCATTTATATTATTAGACTATATTGTATGTCAATATCTTTGATCTGCTTGATCATACAGCCAGAGGAGCAAGCTTGTGTTGGGGAAGTGGGTTTGTTCCCGCTATTAATGGGAGCGACTGACAGGCTGCTAAATGCTGATCATGAAAATGTTTACTTCAAGGGAATGCCAATGTATAATGGAACGGTAAGATCAGAACTACATTTCTTACAATACTTGAACCTCTTCATATGCTTAAATGTGAACTTATCTAATCTTTTGAAATTATGTTTGGTACCGCAATTGATCTGTGATGAAAGTAAGAATCTTTTCTATTACTTGACATATGATCGTTAGCAACTTAGGAGACACGGAGACATACTTAAAAGAACTGTTGGAGGCTATTTGATTGTTCAAGGCAGGTCCGATGATACCATGAACCTCGGTGGCATCAAGGTAAAGTATTCACCAGCACCCTTTATTTGATGAGCAAGTGCAAGCTTTGTTGCCTGATCATCTGTTTACATTTAAACTGATATGCTCGGACTCGTTTTCCAAACATTAAATGCCTTCGATCTTTCTTGAATTTCAGACAAGTTCTGTTGAAATCGAGCGCGTCTGTGACCGGGCTGATGAAAGCATCTTGGAGACAGCTGCAGTCAGTGTTGCACCCAAGAGTGGTGGTCCTGAACAGTTGGTTATATATGTCGTATTAAAGAAGGGATACGACTCCGAACCAGACGAGCTAAAGAAGAAATTCTCAAAAGCCATTCAAAGCAACCTTAACCCTTTGTTTAAGGTTTGACTTCTAATAATTTTCAAAACAAAAACATGTCCCGTGACAGTTTGCCTGTGTTTCTTTGTTGCTGCTTCAGAAACCAAAGCATGTTCACGGCATTTTTAGCAATTTTTTTTTTCCTCTGAAGGTTCTGAAGTTTTCAAACATTTTAATGGACTGGACAGGTGAGCTTGGTCAAGATTGTACCAGAATTTCCTCGAACAGCCTCCAACAAGTTACTAAGAAGAGTTTTGAGGGACCAAGTTAAGCATGAGCTCTCTGTTCGGAGCAGAATGTAGCAGCGCCCAGCAGACTCGACTGTCAGCCAACAGAGTCCACCTCCCTTTTTATGGGTGAATAGGCCAAGTTTTCGGCTAGCATTACACTGTAAATTTCAGTTTGCTAGAAGTGTTTCTGTTTAATAATGGTCACTTGGCAACATTCTAAATTGATTACAAAAGAAATTATATATCGGGGGTCTCACGTTGAAAGATTTTTCAGAGGTGATTTCAGAGAGTATTCTTGGTCAGTCATCCCATGTAATGGCTTATGGCTTCATTGTCTATCAATTTTAGTGTCTTTAATTTTGTTTATTTGGTGGTACATATCTCATTTGCTATTGAGCTTGGCTTTAATGGTCATTATTGATCACATTTCTTACATGAGAACATTTTCATGCGTAGTGCATGACGTTTATATTTTGGCAAACTCAATCGTTCTCTTCCCATCATGGGGCTTCGCAAAGAAATGCTTGACATAATCAGAATACAGAACTTGCTTATACACTGGTTTCTCCCCACTCACAAGCACTTCCGGCAGCGGAGAGATGATTTCCGAAGGCCTTGGAGTGACAAATATGGGAACTGAAACCCTATTGTTGCTCGCATTGGCAGACACTCGATGCTCACTGCTCTTGTTGCTGGCATTGGGACCTGAAACCCTATTGTTGCTTGCATTGGCCGAATTGGATATGGTATGAAGTCGAATGCTCAGGCGAATGTTCGTTCAAATACTTACTCCTCCTCAACTGGCAACTCAAAGAAGCGATAGTTGCCTCCACATTCTCAAGCACTTGAATGGGAACCCCATGATTTACTAACTGAAAGAACCCCCACTTTTCTGCTGCCTTGCAAATAGAATCTGGCCACTTTCCGGTCGTCCCAGTTCGACATGTGAATGATAGGGATGGAGTCTTTTGACATTATCATGGTACTGAATTCTTTCTTCAAGGGGTTGTATATATTGGTAGGGAATGCTTTTGAGGCCCAATTCTGAGAGACCCTTTACTCCATTACCTTTGTTTATAACAAAGTCAGTGATATGTGAGAGGTTAGTGATGGTTTTTGGGCCTATAGTTGTTAAGTCTTCTACAATCTGGGAACTGGAGAAGAGAGTACTTAATTGACTATATATACTTGCATATTCTGTAGGAACTTTAACGAAAAGCTTTCAGTACTGTTCACTTTAACGAAAAATCATATTTTTACATTAAAAAGTCAATCCTGGTACTATTCACTTTACCCTTTATTTTGTTCTTATCGTTAAACTCAAAGTTTCCAAATCATTTTCATTAGTTTTCCTTATTCTATATCTATCCTCCAGCTCTGTATATTAACAACTAACCTAGAATCAAATGCAATTAGAATGCTTCTTGATCACGTGAGCTTTAGGTTGGGCACTAAATTACCTAGTCTTATGTGTTAGGTGTTGTTTTATCTTAGTGCTACTACAATAGCGTGCAGCAGTGGGCCTTCACCTACCCACCAGTCAAGCCAGAATTTTGCTCTTTGCCCATTCCAAATTAGCCATTGACTTCCCATGTATTTTTAAGTGTTACACAATAATGCTCATTCAAATCATTTATTTTTAGCCAACTAACTAGTGGCTCGCATACACAGGCAAGAGTCAAAGACTACAACAAATTAAGGTATATATATATTCACACTAATTTTATTAGTCACGCAAACTTTTTAGGCACACCAACTTTATTTCCCATATAGAACGGTATTTTATAGGGAATTGATTTGGGCTTCATTTTGTAGGGATTTTAGAAATTTTTACATTTTAACAATTTATCGTATATCGTGCAGTCAGAAATTATTTGACTTTTTTTTATTTAAAATTAAATACAAATAGTATCAGACGAAAATTGATTGAACAAAGTACGATAAACGGTTAGAATGTAATAATCTCTAAGATTTCCACAAAATGAATCCGAAGAAGATCCTTCATTTTATAGCCAATTTTCGCAGTGCATACAAATTCTTGTATCGGGGGTAGGTGATGTAACACGCAATATTAATACATATCTAATTATGCATTGACATATGTACATTGAGATTGAGTTTGACTTATTTGTAATTGTACATATATATACACGAAGTAGATTTTAAATATATTAAATATTAAGTTTTAAACAATAGTAGAGTTCACATGGTAACAAAGAGTTGGGAAAGACAGGTTAAGAAAGGTAATAAAAAATAGGTAGCTAGCATCCTTCTTACAATGAAATATTACTTATGCAGTCTTGTATATATACATTTAGTATATATGTGATTGTGTAAATTATTAGTAAATTATACTTAAGATACTATAAGATCATTTCACTTTAGAATTGTATTACTTGCAAGCAAAAATCCTACTTGATTTACTATAAATATAAATAAAGTCACAAGATCCGGGAATAAAATACAGAATTCCTCAAGCCTCGTCTTTATATTCTCCCTCTGCCAGCCCGTCTATCTCTTCCTTCTCTAAAATAGGCCACAAAATCCGTCACCTCCTTCTCTAAAATAGGCCACAACACCAGCATGTTCTTGACACTGCACTAAAAAAAATTGTTCATCTTCAATAAGGAGATTATTACTGTTTTAATCATTATTATGAATAAAAGTTTTACTGTTTTAAATTCATATACTATTATTAATTCAATTTATTTTTATGTCGAATGAAATACACGTTTTGAAGATGGAAGAAATTGGAGGAGGAACTCCTGCAAACTCGTCCACAATATTTATCATCACAATCAAAGTTCTTTGAAAATGCAGTCGAAATTTTTTAAATCTAATTGCATGAACATTCAGTATAATGCATAACCGCAGCCTAAAGCCGCGACGCGTAAACCGAGCCGACGTCCAAAACCCAGGAGAAATCCATACGAACCGTTTCGTCCCTCGATCTCTCCGTTAACCTCATCGCCTTCGTGCGATATCCTGTGGAGATCTATGATCTCTGACCACACAGACGAGCTGCAGTCGTGCAGTCGTCCCAGGTGACACGCTCGTCTTCTTCTCTCGCCACCATGCCTAGGCATAGTTTGTAAGTTTAAACTTCTCTGAGGTTATAATTGTCATAGACTCCTTGTGAACAGTTGGATTTGCATCATTTTCTTTGTGTGCATTTAGTGTGAAAGGAGAAAGATTCAATATAAACGGTCAAAGAAGGATATTTCATATTCGTCAAGCTGTCACAAAGAAGAAGAAGAAAATCAGATCACATACTCAGTTCAATTTAGAGTTGGATATGATGAGTTGTAGTAGGATAAGAATGCATACATTTAAGAGATTTAATCGCATCTCTTACTACATGAGAAAATTTTCGTGCGTAGTGCATAATCTTCATATTTTGGCAAACTCAATCGTTGTCTTTCCATTATGGGGCTTCGCAAAGAAATGCTTGACATAATCAGAAAAGAGAACTGACTTATACACTGGTTTCTCGCCACTTTCAAGCACTTCTAGCAGCGGAGAGATCATCTCAGATGGCCTTGGGAAGACAAATATGGGAATCGAAACCCTGTTCTTACTTGAACTGACCGCTACTCGATGCTCAACGCTCTTGTATCGCCCATTGCTTATTATTTGCAGTGCATCACCAATGTTGATAACTAAGGACCCCTTCACAGGTGGAACATGAATCCAGCCACTATCCTTGTCATTGCCATTGTCATTCCTTCGCACGTAAAGCCCACCAATATCGTCCTGAAGGAGGATTGTAAGCGTTGAGATATCAGAGTGACGGCCATTTCCGACTGCGAGCTCAGGATTTGGGCAAATGGGGTAGTAGTTGAGCTGGATCCGCTTGGCCCCCATTAAAAGATATTCTTTTGCTTTGTCTATTTCTTTCACATTTAGTCTTCTCATTAGCAACTCTACGAGTCGTTTTGTAAGAATTTCAGACTTCTTCATATATTCAAGTACTTCATCCCTAAAACCATAAATACATATATACATAGTCGATAACTTGGTATAAATACTTTTATTCAGATTAATCAGTTAAAAAATCTAAAGAAGATATAATGACTTTTAAGATGATGGCAATGAGAAATGAATTGTTTAGTACGTACTAATCTATCATATGTGGTACGATCTCCATACTTGGTCGATACTTACTATTTGGTTCATATTTGACATGATTGACAAAATATATCAACCAAATTAATATCCATGATACGCTATATATCGTAGATTTGGTGTCTGCTAACTAGCCACTGTCCTACAAGTGATCTTTGTTATGATTAAAAGTTCTTTCTTATGAGCGGAATGATATGGAAAATGAACATGATATGAATGTACTTACTAGCAATCTTGTGTTTGAACGTGTATCATTTATTATTTTTATAGCTTTATTCGTGTCCTAATTTTTGGAAATTTATTTTGTATAGTGTTCGTACTTGTAGCGTATCTCTACCAGTACCTGTGCAACTTAGTTTATCATGCTGTATACCTGAATTTATAAAATGGATGTACATGTTAGGGTGAATTTTACTTCATGTACATGTTAGGGTGCATTAATTTACTTCTTACCTGCACACAGGAGGCCAAAACGCAGAGGCCTCATGCTCGTCCCCATAAGCATAGAGACCAAGGAAATCTTTCCACTCCAGAGCCTTCTCTGCTTGAGGATTAAAGCTCGTGCCATATTGGACATTGTTCGAAGGCGAACGCTCTTTCGAGTACTTACTCTTCGCCTCAGCTGGCAACAAAAAGAAGCGATGAGTTGCTTCCTTCACATTCTCGAGCACTTCAACCGGCACCCCGTGATTCACTAGCTGAAAGAACCCCAACTTCTCTGCTGCACTGCAAATAGATTCTACCACTTTCGGGTCGTTCCAATTCGACATGTCAATGATAGGAATGGAGTCTTGGGACATTATCATAGTACCGATTCTTTCTTCAAGGGGTTGGATGTATTGGTTGGGGATGCTTTTGAGGCCCAATTCTGAGAGTCCCTTTACTCCATTGCCTTTGTTTATAACAAAGTCAGTGATATCTGAGAGGTCGGAGATGGTTTTGGCCATAGTTGTTAAGTCTTCTACAATCTGGGTACGGGAGAAGAGAGTGCTTAGTTTACTATCTATATAGTAGAGTTTTGATCCAGCGACTAATACATATACTTGGATATTCTATATCTACCCTTCTACTCTGTGTATTAACATCTAACCTACCATCAAATGCAATTAGAATGCTAGCTTGATCACGTGAGCTTTAGGTTGGGCACTAAATTACCTAATCCTAAGTGCTAGGTGTTGCTTTACGTCAGTTCTACGACAAGGTGCAGAAATATTTTTATGTGTAATGTGACAGTATGACAATCACTTGTTAGAAAAAAGAAAAAAAAATTCGCTAATGCTCATGCAAATCAGTTATGTCTAGTAATTAACTGTGGCTCGCATACATAGGTAAGAGTCCGACTACAACAAATTAAGGCACATATATATAGATATTCCTAGCTCGTGAGATAGGTCTATTGGTCACACAAATTTTATTAGTCACACAAATAGTCACACAAACTTAGTGCATATAAACTACAGTGGTAAGGGTGCTGACTACGGTTTCTCAATAAACAAAAAGAATGTTGGAGATTCCGAGTCCAATGGTCCGATCTGGTGAGTCTGCTTGACCCTGACCACAAGCATGGTGAAATTCCTTATAGTCTCTCTGGTCTTAAAAGAAGTAGATAATCATGACTTACCATCCGTTGTTCCTATTTTAAAAAAAGAAACAGTGTGCGTATAAATTCTTCTCTAGTGGGTAGGTGGTGTAACACGCAATATTAATACATACCTACTTATGAATTGACAGATCGACATTGAATTAGGCTCATCTTTTATTGTACGTATAGGTCAACTAAGTAGTTTTTCAACCCATGCAAGACGTTTATTATGGTCTTTTAGGATTTGTTTTTTTTTTTTTTTTTTTTTATTATTTTTTTTTATGTGTTGAGAAAATTAGAATTCCCTAGTTATCTTTCATATTTTATGATTAAACATTTGTCTCTTTTTAAAATTTAATTAAAGTACTATGAATTTGTCCATATCAGCATTTTAGGTTTTATTTATTTTATGTCATTTTTGTGCTTTCATTTAATCAAAGTGGTATATATATTAATTTTCAATTTTGTTTGAGATTTTTTTTTTTTGTTTTTTTTTTTTTTTCGTTTTTGCCATGAGATTGAGAAAAATTGTCCCTTTTTCCTACTGTACAATTACCTTTAAAGACAAAATTCAATTGAAACTAAAACCAAAATTTATCTATAAACTCATGTCCAATAATCAAACACTCCGCTCTATGGCTTGATTCTTGGAGAGCAATGGATTCTCCAAACCCTTGAAAAAGTTTATTTCAAAATCAGAAATCGAGAATGGTGGACTGAAGGACATTTTACTGGATTTGAAAGAAATGTATTGCAAGTATTCTGAGATGTGTAGTGGAGGTACAAATGTACACAGCGAGGAGAAAGTATTTAAGGCCTTAGAATTGCGGTCAAGACTGATAAGTATTGCAAGGAGGCAAAGAAAGGATTTTCAGATTTTGACTTAAATATTCTTTTGAAAATACATTTGTGGTTTAAGAAAGGGTAAAACTGATTTCAATTGCTTATAAACTTATTCTTAATCATGAAGGAAAAAAGTTTGTGACATACCCCAACCGAAATTAAGGTGTACTGGCCGTTATGTGAGGGTGACGTAGCCATGTACACAGTGCGGAAGCAAAAATAATAGTAAAAGTACGAATAAATAAAAACCAAACTACCAAAAGCTAGTTAAAGTAACACACTAGTGTGAGACTAAAAGTGATAGACAAAATTCAGAGCACATAAAGCCTAAGTGCAGTCCAGAAGAACGAATACTAATTACACAACACCCAAAGGTGATCCTACATTTGTGTCGTTATGTCAGAACCACTGTCAAGTCCTCGTGAGCCAACAAAGCGCTTCTAACTAGAACTTGGAGGGGCACAAAACAGAAAGTGTGAGTGGGCAAAAACAAAGCTTTTCAAAATCATTTCATTCTCAAAAGTTCTAACCCCTCTCCATAAACCCTGTATAATTTCCCAGAAAACAGAATATATATATATATATATATATATATATCGAAATCATGCTCAGAATAACAACATCTGTAAATATGCCATATCGAATATCTCAACATAAGATGTAAGTAACCCAGGTAATGTCAATCAATGCAAATGATATATCAGCCGGAGTCACCTAACGTGACCTGTACGGCTGAATCTAGCGCTCAAATCCACAACTCAACAACTATACCTGCACACGAGTCAGAACCACCTAAAGTGGTATGTACGACAGGTTGAGTGTAAATAAATACGCTCAAGTGCTACAATCACGTGAAGGTTGTGCGAAGTATTGCAAGTCACCTACGAGTCAAAACCACCTAATGTGGTCTGTACAACAGGCTGGCACCTACCTTGGATTCAAGGTGAGCGTATGGTGCAGTAGGTGAACGATCACGTGAAAGATGTGCCATAACTCTGGGTGGGAACACTAACACCAGAGTGCAGGTTTATGAGCTTTCAATGCATCTCACATAACCACTAATTCACAACCATAATCTATAAACTTACCTGGCACTTACATGTGCGTCCGCAGCACCAATCATAAATATTTGCAACTACTAACACAATTAAATAGGCAGACACTTTGCATGGCATTTTAAAACATATAAACATTCAATTCCATTTTCTGGGAAAACTCTCAAGTATATATACGAAAAACCAAAAGCCCACTCACTGGTATGTGGAAGGGTCATAGCCTCCGAGCCTCGAGTGACTGTGCTCGTCCTCAGGATAGGTCTCACCTATATGCGAAACAACTATATAAACATCAATTTAATGCACATATGTAATAATTTCTCATACAATGCTCAAATGGGGTGTTTGAATATACCAACGTGATCTACTCAACCTCACGAACATCCCCATATTTTTAAAATAACTTTCTGAGGTCTCTCGCGCCCCCACGTGCCGGCCATGCGTAGGCACGTGCCTAGCACACGGATGGAATCCCTAACGGCATTAGGGAATATTCCGTCCAAAAGCAAGCATATTCCGTTAAAACTAACATGACGTTGTTAACTGCCGTTAGGAATATTCCGTCAGAGTTGATGGAATATTCCGTCGTCTTCTCCGATGATCCTCGTCGGAGCCGCCGCCGGCTGCCATTTGCATCGCTGGAAACTGGGAAGATTTTCTTCATTTCTTAACCAAATTCCATGAAATTTGTACCAATATGAAGCTTACATTGAGTAAAACAAAACCTTACCTTTGAAGCCCCAAAATTGTCGGAATCTCGCTGGAGAAATCTCGCAAAATCCGGTCAACCTTAGAACTTGCTATCCCGACGTCCAAAATCCTTCAAACTTGTTCCCCGAGCTTCGTGAGAAGATTCTAAAGCTCCCTATAACCTCAAAACTCGATGAAACCTCCGTGATCATGAGTGCATGAATAGTGCATGAAAACTAGGTTCTCGGGTTCTTGGGTTTTCGAGGGTTTCAGGTTCTAAAAATAGTAAGGATGAACTCAGGAGCTTGCAAGGAGTTCGAATCTTACCTTCTAGACGTCGATCCACGCGTGAAAGGTTGGTTTTGAAGTTCGTCCATACACTTGCAAGGGAAATGGAAGAAAATCCAAGAGAAAGAAAAGAGAGGAAGTCACGGGGAAAAAGGGATGGGTGTGTGTGGTCCAAATGGCAGCCCACCAACCAACACAAATCAAACACCCTACAACGCTAATTAACGTCCAGAGGCAAAATCGTCTTTTCACACTAAAGTTACAAATAATTCGGGACGAGCTGTCATGGTTTGCAAATTTGTTTTTTGTTTGAATTTTTTTTTAAAAAAAAGGGCTAAACATCACAGCTTTTTGGTAGTTTTGCAAAATAGTTTAAAAATTGTTACAAAAACTATATAATTTCACCTTCAATGCATCGTGAGGTTTTGCGCAAAACCATGTAAGAGTTTTCGTAGGTATTCTTGAGGATAGAGTCCTGTTTTGGCAAAGTTTTGGGCCCTACTATGTTTTCAGCTTAAACAGTATATTAAAAAAGCATTTGTGCCTATACAATTTTTCTTAATGGCCATCAAAAATATTTCGCGAAAACAAAAAATTGCATTTTCTCCAAACACATGGGCTACCCATTACAATTTTTAGGCGGTTTTGGAAAAATGTACAAAATTCGTCATAAAATATATAGCCTTTCACCATACCGCACCGTAAGGTCTTGAAAATTCATTTAAGACTTTTCGTTGATATTCTTGAGGATGGATTCCCATTTTAGCAATGTTTTGGGCTCCACTATAATTATTTTTCTTTTATTTTTGAACTTCAGCTTAAATTCTACTAAAAAATACATTTGTGGCTCAATAAATAATCAAATGCAAGTTCCAACATTGCATTGTTATACCCTAAAATTAGAACAGAAAAAAAAATTACATAAAATTGAAGTTTTCTCTAATTGAGAACTCTTTTTTTTTGTTCAAATTGTGTTTCAAGTTCTGTGGAATTGTTTTTTTTTTTCTTTTATTTTATAATTTTCTCATTGCTTTCTAGTCATGATTCTTTTTTTTTTTTCTTGCTTGCAACTCTGAATTATTCCAAATTATGAATGGAAGTGCTTAATTTTTTACAGCATTGCTAAGAGTGTTGGAAAAGGTGTTGAAGGCCTCCAGGTTGGTGATGTGCTACCAGTTTTCACTAGGGACTGGGGGGATTGTGTGCATTGCAAGTTCGAGGAAAGCAATGTATGTGACATTTAAAGAATTAATACAGATAGAGGAGTCATGCTTAGCAACCAAAACCGAGGTTTTCTATAAACGGGACTTCGACTAATCATTTTCTTGGCACATCCATCTTCGGTGAATACACTGTTGTTCATTCTGGCTGACTTGCCAAGATCAATCCCCCTGGCTTCTTTGATAAAACTTGCATCCTCAGCTGTGGCATCTCTACAGGGTTGGTGTTCTGCCCGAAATATATGTTACGGTTTTGGTTTATGTAGCCAAAGTTGATCCCCTATGTTCAATCGTTGTGTAATACCAAATATTTTCTTTTCAAACATCAGGTTTGGGTGCCATTCTGAATGTGGCAAAACCAAAGAACGGATCATCACATGTACGTAAATAGTTTGGTGCAACACTTATTTTGTTTCTTATTGTAAATAGGGTGTAAATAAATTTTCACATATATGTATATAGATTTCCACGTATATATACTTACTACATTTTTGTATTGTTTTAAAACTTGCAGTATGGCATAGGCGCTCTTGCTAGTGAGCTATGATAGGACGTTTGTCAGTGCCGACCTTGAACCGTCAACGCATTGTGATTCATAAACGAAGGAAGGACTAGCAAACAAACACCATCATAAATACTTGCGTGCAATTAGGACAATAGGGATATCTAGGTCTGTATTTCAATTGCATCTAAATTTTCATCCAGCGTAATAAAGAAACAGAGACAACCCGTATGATAAAAATTCACGTGCAACTAGGTCAATAGGATGCTAAAGGTGGTGCTATCTCGAGGCTATCTCAAGTTTTGCATTTCATCAGTTGCAAATAAACTGTTTCAAACTGTAATAAGGGTTAATAGAAAATCGCACGAAAAAAGCTTACATGCAACTAAAATAATAAGATGTTAAGGTACCAAATATCTCAAACTAGCGATATAAATTTTATGTCTACGTTTCAAGTTTCGTGTATATTTTTCAAGTTCATGTAAATTTTTCTCCAATCTCGAACCATCGAATGTACCGCAATTCTTCATAGTGTGATGAGTCCTAGAGCCTATTTGCCGAAACGAAGGAACACTCGAAAAGACCCTATACAATTCTTGTATATATAATGCATGTAGGTATTACGAACGTAAGATACCAAAACTATACGTCATACATTCAAATAAAGAAAAAAGGTTGCACCCAAAAATCATACATATACTCATGTGTCATTATCCTTACTAGTTAATATCTAAATCTCAACGCAGCAACCTGATTGAACAAACCCAGAAAACTCGTCAGGCACACTAATCCTATCTAATTTGCCATTTTGCCCTCCCTTCGTTTCTTCCGCCATATAGAACCCTTGACTTGACCCTTGGTACTCCGACCCCACCACCAGGGTCCCACCCCCAAGAATGACACCGCAGGTTCCAACTCGGACCGCCGAGTCCAACTCACCCCGACTCACCAATCTCCCATCTTCCCCTACTCCAACACAATGCCTCGGACAATGTCCCGCCTCCCACGCCTCGTCCTCCAGCCGCCACCGCCCCGACCCCAACTCCAACACCTCGGCACCTGCCTCGAAGACTCCTTGACTCTCGGTGCGATACCCGCTAACCACCCAAAACTCGCTCCCTATCATCACCCCCTGACACTCGTCTCGCTCCTGACTCATCTGAGTCAACTCAGTCCACTCGTCTAGTCTCACATCATAAACCCATGCAGACTTCAACGCGTCCTTGTTCTCGTCGTGCCCACCCGCCACGTAGACCCGTCCAGCGTCCGATCCGATGGCGAAAAAAGAGCGCTTGGACGGCATGTCGTTGGCTTTCTTCCAACGTGAAGTGGTGAAGTCGTACACAAACACGTCTGTGACCGGGCTGTAACTCACCGGGTCCCACCCGCCAATCGCCACAAGCTTCCCTTCACAGCTTGCCAATTGGCAAAACAAGGGCATACCATTTGGGTACTGAGGAACCGGGTCGAGTCTATCCCACGAACGACTCACCGGGTCAAACACGGTGATTCCGAAACTCGGTGACTCGGTGGATTTAGGTACGTCAGATTCTGAGGCAACAAGCTTTCGAGGAAGAGCTTGAACCAAGCATGCAACTTTGTGGGTGCGCGCGATTTTCTTCCTGTGATGGTAAAATTCTTGGCTTTCCAACAGAGTCCGCCATGGACTGCAGACCCGGGAAGCAACTGGATGAGCTGAGTAGGGCAACCGCGTCAGACACTCGAGTCCGAGTTCTGCAGGCAGACCCGGGATCAAATCGGTAAGCTCGATACTCCACATTTTAGCAGAGAAGTGTGGTTTTGCAGCAAAGCAAATTAAGCAAGAAGTGCTTTTTGCAGCTAAGGAGGAAGTGATGTTTGCCAAAAAAAAAAATAAGCGTTGTTTTGCATCAAAGAAGTGTATTGTGCAATTGCGTCGTAGGCCATGGACTAATTATTTATAGAAACGGTTAGATGGTGGACTCTGTAAAAAGGAAACATATTGTAATTGCATTAGTCATGTTCGAAAACATCTAATTTCAGATTGGACGGCAAATATTTTTTTTTCCCTCAAAAACCATATATTATAAATTGAACCCTTAAAACTTATTTTTCTCACTCATCCTTTTTATTTTTTTCAGACATAAACCCCATTTACTAGAGTCCAACTAAGCAAATTTCCTTAACAAGCTTGGTATGTCAGTTTTATAATTTTTGTGTTCCTAAAATACCCTCATACAGTGTAACGTGGGTTAGATTTGACTTATAATTAATCATAAATTTGCATTGCATTTATTATTTTCAATGCAATTAAATGTCAATTAATCTATTATTTGATTAGGCCTTTTTTTTCTCAAATTTTTTTACCAAAAATTGTTTTATCGTGAAACTAGCTTACCTTATTAGCATGCAATATATAATATAAATAAAAAAAATTATGGTGTTTTACGTTGAGACATGGACAAATAATTTCTGTCAAAAAAAATTATACAAAATAATGGTTGTATTTTTTTCTTTCCATAGAAAATAATTTACCTATCCATATGTTAGTACCCACTTAGAATAGAAATCCTGTAAAAATAATTTACCTACCACATAGGTGTGATATTGTAAAGAAAAAATGTATATGATTATTATAAGTAATAATATGCATGACAGTATTATTTATATAGGTAAATTAATAAGTAGATTGGTAAATTAGTATGTACTACAAAAATGCAAATAAATTAGCTTGTAACAAAAGAATGTATGTAAATTAGTGATTTTTTTTATTTAAATATAGGTAAATAGTTTGTATCAAAAGAATGTAGGTCAATTAGTTTGTATCAAAAGAATGTAGGTAAATTAGTAAATTTTTAAAATATAGGTAAATAGTTTGTAATACGTGGTTTTAAAATAGGAGCTCAATTGCTCATTGCTAGCATAATTGAAGGTGAGTAATAATAATATTTATTGACATATATTAGGTCATTGTGGCGTAAGTTGTAAATATTTTATACGGATATGTCGTTTATTTGTCAACATGGCAGACTATTTGAATTTTGGATTTTATTTGGATGTTTAATATGAGGTGGGTTTTTGTCTAGATAATATCAGTTACAAGGGCCTATATCTAAACAACCCTATTATAAATGGCCGCTGGCCCCATATGATTCTGTTTACATTCAGTTTTTTTTACGGATAGAAAAGATTCACATAATATTTCAGCGTCTCATAATTAAACTTCCACATCCTTACTAAGACTTCATTCTTTACAAAATAGGTACATTTACAAAGATTTGATCCTGAAACAAACATGAATATAGTCTCGAACTCTACTAACAAATAGAAAAACAATCACAATCTTTATCCTAATAGAAAATCATAATACATAAAATACTAAACATTCCTTAAGATAAAAATAAACTAAATTGCTAACTTATTATTACTCAACACTTTGAAAATATATCACTAAAGTGTGCACTGATCATATTATGCAAACTAATTATGTCACATCCCGACCCGGGACGGATCACTTCCCGGGCCTGCTCCACCACCGTAGCACTATATTGTCCGCTTTGAGCCCCGACCACGCCCTCACGGTTTTGTTTTTGGGAACTCACGAGCAACTTCCTAGTGGGTCATCCATCATGGGATTGCTCTGGCCTCCTTCTCGCTTAACTTCGGAGTTCCTACGGAACCCGAAGCCAGTGAGCTCCCAAAAGACCTCGTGCTAGGTAGGGATGGAAATATACATTTAAGAATCACTCTCCCTAGGCGATGTGAAATGTTACAAATTATATTGCATGGTATTGATTCAAAGAAAACTAATCAAAAGAACTTGAAAACTTTAAATTTTAATCAAAATGATAAAAATATGTTGTAAGTGATTAGTACTATGAATGATTTTTTAAAATAAAAATATCATTTTCATTAAAAATAAATAATACTAAAAATATTTTGTTAAAACTCTTTTGATTCAATAGCCAACCACTATTACTGAATTGATTGATAAAAACAAAGGGGATAAGGGTCGGAAAGGAAGGGATGACATAGCAGCAGCAATTGGACATGACGTAATGTGGGCTCGATCAAACGTGGCATGTAACCAACTATCGTGATCATGGTAAAATCGGCCTGCCATGTGGCAGATAAGTGGATGTGTGTATACAATTCAATTGTATGGGAATACTGTTTGATGAGGATGAGGATGAATTTCATTCATTAGTTATTACTTAATCGCTTGCAACCTTTGGATAGAGACAATAATGACTTTTTCCGTGCCAAGTTGCGAGTGAGTGGATGTTATATTCCAAGTTTATCGTATCTCAAGCAGGAAAAAGTTGAAATGTGCAATTTATAAATATTTGGTCAGTGAAAGTGAAATTTAGTACTAGTTTTATCTTGACAAGCACAATATGTCGATCGCATGGGTTTAATGGCTAAAAGAATCAAGATAAGGTTCGTTGATCTCATCCTTTCTTGGTGCAAGAGTCGATGGGTGATTACTCAAGTTGGTTGAAAAGATAGAATTACTTGGAAAAACATTCCATAGAGCAGTACCAAGGAGGTCACACTACTAAAGAAACACGACTCTACAATTTCAAACTCATAAAAAATTGCTATTAATCAAATTCAACAGAGGTCGAGTTTCCTGTAGTTATTTCCTAAGAGCAACAATTATAAAAAACAATTAAAACAAAAAATACAAAAGATTTTTCTCGACAAAGTAAAAAAGTGAGCACAACCACAAAAACTTTTTTCGACCGTGCGAGAGAGCAATCACAACCAATAGAGAAGATAAATAAGTAAAGAGGGAAAGAGGTGTCCAGAGGAATTGCTTCCGACCCTCAAAGCCAAAAACGAGGATCCGCGGCTATAAGAACTTTTCCTCTAGTTTTTCTATCTAGCAGCTGATTTTATATGCTTAGATATGGTTTGGCGAACAGCGTGACATAGTTGTTCATAAGTTATAGTTATTGATAGATCTATTTGGCGGTAAAGGATGGATTGCGAGTCTTCCTTCAAATTGGTGACCTAGTGGTAAAGGGTGGATTGCCAAGCTTCCTTCAAACTAAAAACGGGAGGTCTCATGATTGAAACCCGCTGCTAGTGTGGAAACCAGACTTGTGGCCAGAAGAGGCTGACATGCCTCTGTGAGTCTACCCAGCCTCTGAAAAAAGTGGATAACTGTGATTTGCCACTAGGTATTCCCCTTTGAAAAATAAAAACAAAGATATATTTGGCGTGTGACACTCTTTGAGTTGAAAGCCCTAGGCTAAATTAAGCGCCATTTCCTTAAGTATGGATACTCCCAATAATTCTATTGTATGATTTGTATACAACTCTTCAACCCATCACAATTTACTATATTAAGCAATGTTTTTTCTTCCGCTTTCTTTGGACAAACGAATCACATCAAATCAGTTTTCAATGACTAATCTAATCCAAACAAACAACAAAATAAATTATATGTGGAGCGCATGGGTTTAATGGCTAAAAGAATCAAGATAAGGTCGTTGATCTCATCCTCTCTTGGTGCAAGAGTTGATGAGTGATTGTCTAAGTTGGTTGCAAAGATAGAATTACTTAGGAAAAACATTCCATAGAGCAGTACCAAGGAGGTCACACTACTAAAGAAACACGACTCTACAATTGCAAATTCATAAAAAATTGCTATTAATCAAATCCAACAGAGGTCAAGTTTCCTAGGAGCAACACTTATAAAAAAAAAAAAACAATTAAAACAAAAAATACAAAAGACTTTCTTGACCAAGTAAAAAAGTGAGCACATCCACGGAGACTTTTTTCGACCGTGCGAAAGAACAATCACAACCAATAAAGAAGATAAATAAGCAAAGAGGGAAAGAGGTGTCCAGAGGAATTGCTTCCGACCGCTCAAAGCCAAAAACAAGGATCAGCGGCTATAAGAACTTTTCCTCTATATTTTGTATCTAGCAGCAGATTTTATATGCTTAGATATGGTTTGGCGAACAGCGTGACATAGTTGTTCATAAGTTATAGTTATTGATAGATTTATTTGGCGGTAAAGGGTGGATTGTGAGTCTTCCTTCAAATTGGTGGCCTAGTGGTAAAGAGTGAATTGCCAAGTTTCCTTCAAACTAAAAACTGGATGTCTCGTGTTCGAAACCCGTTGTTGATGTGGAAACCAGACTTGTGGCCAGAAGAAGGCTGAAATGCCTCTATAAGTCCTCCTGGCCTCTATAAGCCTGAGGCTAATCCTCTGAGTATGGATACTCCCAATAATTTTAAGGAAAACTAACAAAAAATTCAAAAAAAACTTCATTTTTAATGAAATGCCCTTTTTAAAGATGTAGTGAATAATACCAAGGAAATGTATAAACGTGGTTTTTCGTTAAAAGTAAACAATACCAAAAATGTTTTGTTAAACCTCTTATAATTCTATCGTATGATTTGTATACAACTCTTCAACCCATCACAATTTACTATATTAAACAATGCTTTTTCTTCCGCTTTCTTTGGACAAACCAATCGCATCAAATCAGTTTTCGGTGACTAATCTAATCCAAACAAACAACGAAATAAATTATATTGTTTGGATTGGAATGAATCAGTCAATTTTTTTGGCCATATATGGGAAATGAATTATTGACCTGTGAACACCTCTCCACTCACGTAAGTAAACTTACTAGCTAAAGATGCTTATTAAAAAAAATCTTGAACGTTCTAGTGAGCGACGGACTCAGAGGTTTGAGAGCGAAAGAAAGCGAGGTTTGAAAGAGAGAAGTGGAAATTGACACGTTCCGATTCTAATATTCCATGAACACCAGAATATGCACGTACTGGTCGATACCCGAGGGTGACGAAAACCATTTATTGAATGCAAATGCTGAAAACAAGGAATAAATAAGACTGTTGAGAACAAGGAATAAATAAGACTTATAAATTTAAATATAATGAATATGCATTTAAGGAACTTGTTCAAAGTATACAACTAATTACAATACTAAAAAGAAATAATATAAAATTGAATGAATAAGAGGATGGGTCCTACACCGTGAGGACTTGAAGATGCCGATGCAGAAGTGCCTGAACACCGGAATTGTATGCCTCGATTCCAAGTCTTGAAGGGGGCGCAAAACAAATATGAGTGGACCAAATTGATATAGATATAACAAAACAGTTATCAACATACTAATCCCCAAGTTTTATGAAAACTCATAAACATTATAAAAATAGGTTTTCCGAAACCTAGCATGTCGTGCAATGTCTCAAAATATATCTCGTATACATCGTAATCACTAGTGAATGTTCAATATCCCTCCAGGCCCCATGCCAGATCCCTGTCTCTATGCCAATTGCTAGAGGAAAATCACCTTCAGGCCCCGTGCCAGCTCCTCGTCCCTGGGCTAATTGTCAGAGGAAAAACCCTTCAGGCCCTATGCCAACACTGTAACCATCGCCCAGGACGGAATCTATCCTTCACCCCTGTAACGGAATAGGGACACTAGGTAAGTACAAAACCATTGAATATACATTTATTTGAAAGGCAACTTCATAGTATAAAGTCATCCATCATCTATACTATAAAGAGGTGTTATAAACGTGTTCTAAATATTATATTGTCATCCATCAGATATTTTATAAAGAACATGGGTTATAGGAAAAATAGTAATAATTCAAAGTAACCTCAATAAGCATGTTATCTCATAAAACGTTTCATAAAACGTAATCATTAAAATAATGATTTTCATGTATGCATTTCTACTATTAAAACATGCATTTTAGAATGGGTCCACTCACATATACTTAGCTGCCGAAGAGCCACACAAACTAGCCGAGACAGAACGCCACAATAAATTGCCCTTAAGCACATAAAGGGTACAATTAATAAAACTTTATTATAACAATTGAATTTGGAAAAATGGAAGTTGGAAACAAATTCAGGACGTCGAATTATCCTAAGAAGAGTCCCAAGTAAGTTTTATAAAAGTCAACACAAGAATATTCCAGAGAATATTCCTCGGAAGGTTCCAACTGGGTTTAGGGCTTAGGGTTTGGACTTGGGTTTGGTTTAGGTTTAGGTTTAGGTAGGTTGGGCTTCGGATAATGGGTTAATCGGTTAAGGGTTTCAAATTTAAAATGGGTTTTAGGGCTGGGTTATATTAGGTTTGGGCTTGAAAGCTCGTGGGTCTTAGGCTGGCTTAATGGCCTAAAGGCCTGTCTCACTTAGGTTCTCAAATGGGTTGGGCTTGAAGGCCTGACCCTATTCCTTTGGGTTTTAACACAAAATAAAAAAAATAAAAGGTTTGGGTTGGGTTTAAACAGGCCTAAGGATCATGGTTCTCGATGAGACAAAGAGAATGGTACCTCGCACGACGTTAACTCGCCTTAGTTTGGCCAAAAAACACCTCGAAAGCCTCGGAGGTCGCTGGAAACTAGGTAAGATTCAAATGGATATAACTTCTTCAATACTCAACGAAATTGGATGAAATAAAAAGGAAAGTTGTAGTCCTCAGCAAGACGAAGAGATTGATACCTGCATACAGCCAAATCGCTGTGGTTTGGCTGGAAATTTCCTCGACAGGGACAGTACTCGTCGGAAATTTTGGAAAAGTTACTCCGAGCAGTTTTCTGCGGTTGACGCGTATGCACCACTTAAAACAACCTTCGATCTAACCCTAAAAGATAACCCAAGGGTTTCTATAAGCTTACCAACGTCGGAAAAACAAGAAACACGTCGGAGAAGACGATGAACAGTGACACCGTCACTATTGGGGTTCCTTGAAGGTTTGCTTGAGTTTTCTCAAGGTTCCTACGTCCAGTAATGTTGGTTTGGGGTTGTTGTTGCTTATGTAAGTGACAAACTTGGGAAGAGAGGGAGAGATCATAGAGGGAGAGAGATCCGGGAGTCACATGGGAGAGGGAAGAAGAGAAGAAAAGAGGGAGAGAAAGATGAGGTTACGGTGAGGGAAGAGAGGAGAGAGAGAAAGAGTTATAAAAATCAAGAAAAGAAAGAAAAAGGGAAGGGAACCAAGGGACAAATCAGGAGGTGGGCCCCTTGGGCTCACCATTAAGACCCAAAAACCAATTTTAAAAGAAAAAGATCTAGTCTAAGGTGAAATTTCACGAAAATACCTCATTCGTTCCGATAAAATTAGGATGGGTTGTTACAGAAACGACAGAAAAAATCGAGATTGTATAGTCGAAGCAGAGCATTTAATAGCAATCGACGCAGTGGGCAGTCGTGGATACAGACATCGTTCCACTGTGCCAAGGAGGAAAAAAGAGGGAGAATGAAGAGCTGATTGAGGGCATTTTTGTCATTTCACTATTGTGAATATTGTTTTTTGAACCGAGTAGTAATGTCTATATATAATTTATGCATTCTAGCACAGTTGATCCAAAGCAAAAATATTAATAACCACATTATTGATAGCTTATTTATAACACAAACCTTACATTATTCTTCTCATAAATCAATCAAGTTGATAGGGATATGTCAAACTTAAAAAACTTCACTAAAATGTATATACAACTAGTCAGCTCCATTCTTGATCTATTGAATACTTAATCACTTCTTCACAAATTGGTCATAGTAGCTGCAAGATCATCCAAAGGACAAAAATGGAATCAGCACCATCATAAACGGATGGAAAAATATAGATAGATAGACTCTTTTTTTTAAACAAATGTCTTTAAGAAGCATTAATATCATAAACTCACCCCAAATCTTCATAATCTGCTAGTTTTGCCACAAGATGGTAGAAGCCAAGCCACATTTAAGCCTGGAAAATCTTCATGCAGTGGTACCAAATAATCCCAAACACAGTCAGCACAGCAATCACCAAGTACACAACTTTTGTGCCAACACAAGTTACATACACCAAAATTCCAAACGGAATAAATAACACTGCTATTAACCCTCTCAGCCTTGTAACTGGAACTCTGAAGGGCCTCTGTAAATCCGGAATCTTCACCCTCAACCAAAGAAAAGCCGAAAATTCAACTAGCATGCTCAAACTGAACAAAACATTCACTAAAGATGTGACATGCCTAAACTTCATGTAAGAAACCAAGTTTGATATCACTGCTGATATAAAAATTCCCACCCAAGGAGTGTCGAACCATTTTGACCGTGCCCCGAAAAGTCTAGGTAGCAACCCTAATTCAGCCATGCCTAAAAGCTGGTGTGAGCAACTGCTCAATTGGGACTGGTAGACACCAATGCTAGACAAAAAGGCTCCAGCCCTAACCCATTTTTTGAACCTTTTCCCTACGATTTTTTCTGCCACAACTGTGTAATACCCATCAACCCAATCATCTAGGTCAAGAGACATGGCACCAGTTGCAGCTAGTAGAGGTATTAGGGAAGTCAAAAAAGTCAACAACCCAGCTGAGAGAAATGCTTTTGGTAATGTTGTGGGGGGATTTTTAACACCTTCCAGAACTAAAGTACTAACATTGTCCCAACAATTTAAGTTCCAAAATAAGGAATTAAAAAACAATGGCCAATTTTTTTTCTTCCTATTTTGGCCAGAAAAAACCCATTTGCTTGGGTCAATTTTGGGAATAGCAAAAAGCGAAATTACTACAAATGGCAAGTATGATAAAATGCCTAAAAATATTGCAGCATAGCCAACAGTAGGCAGACCAATGAAGTTAAGAACTGAGAGCAAAAGGGTTGAAAGAGAGATGAGAAAATAGTGAGGCAAGTGTGACAAAGTTGGTAGCATGGGATCAATGTAGTCTATACAGAGAACTGGGTAGGACGACAGGTTAATGACAGCACTAAGGAACTTCCAGAAACCAATGAGGAAGCCCCAGAAGGGACCAAAGGCTTGGTGAGTCCATATGACAAAGCCGCCATTGCCAGGAAAGGCAGTGGCTAGCTCAGCAGTGACAAGGGCCTCAGGAATGCACCAGATGATGGGGAAGAGGAGAAAGCCAAGGATGGCAAAGAAAGGCCCCCCGGAACCGACAGTGGACTCAGTGCCATAGGGACCACCGGAGACTTGAAAGTAAATGAGGAAAACAAGTGGGATGAATGCTAGTTTTTTGCTTTTGATCTTGGTGTTGCTAAACATTGGATATTCTTGTACTTCTTTTTCATTTTCAAGAAGAGAGGTTTTCGATTTTGGAGAAGATTGGGGAGATTTCATGGTGTTTCTTTTTTCCTTTGGGATTTCTTGGATTTTCAATGGGAATTTCAAGAGTTATGTGATTGGATTTCAAGATTGAAGGTGGAGGATGGATTGGAAGGCTGGTTGCCTTGCTTGCTAGTTCATTGGATATATAAATTGGTCCATGTGGCATGCAACAAAATGCTGTCAATGCTGTCAGAATGTATGCAACTAATATACTCAAACAATGTTTCAACTCTTCTGCTGCTTCTTTGTGGTGTTGTACTGAGTGTGCTGCTTCCTGGGAAATTGCTTATACCAGTACACATTCTTGTCACTTGTGAGAAGGGGGTATGATTAACTTTTACATGGTGACAGGGGACGTTATGAGTGAAACAGGATGATGAGTGATATATTTACGGTGACACCCAAGTTTTTCTCTAAGTGGTTTGGACAATAAACTATAATTCATTACCAGAATACAACTTTCATGCACATGTACATTGTTCACCATCTAGTTAAATAATTTTCATGTGGCAACAAAAAGTCTGAGGTAAATAAAACATATGGATACAAAACATGGCCTCCTTCATTCCCTTTCTCGCTTCTTGTACTGATCATGCAGCTTCTTTCTTGGAAATTTCTTCGGCTCCTAACAACAAAGAAGGACGAGAGTAACTTTAGATTCCTAAATTTATCTTACATTATTTTCTTGTACGGCAAATCCGTTCCCAAAAACCGACATATTTAAAATTGTTGATAGCAAACTTCCTTTGAGTAAGTTGCTCCTTAATACAACGGTCTAGTGGTATTTCTCTTCACTTGTAAGTGAGAGGTCTTAGGTTTAATTCTCATCTTGAACCACATTATTGCTAGCTCATGTAATGCTGAGCCCGCCCACCTGGACTTTTAGTGTAGATAATATCGTTTTTTAAAATAAATAAAAAATAAAAAAACTTTCTTTGAGTTAGTTGTGAATAAGGTGTGATGACCATATTAAAAAACTAACCAAGCAATTCATCGCTGCCTTCCTCAAACATTCTCTTCGTTAGTTGTTAATATGGTGTGATGACCGTGGATCAAATTGTTGGTAAGAAACATTAACTAGAAAGGATCAATGCCATCCAATTCCAACCAAGTTCATCACATCACTACTAATAGGTATGGTGTTTTCGGATCAATAGTCATCCCAAAGATCAGAAATGGAGACGGAATCAAACAGAGAGAAGGAATAGCTTTGTATGAATTGTATACTTCAACTAAAGTACCCAAGATTTCAAAGAAGGTGTCAGCTAAAGAAAACAAATTAAATGAGTATTTGTAAGCAGAGACTATTTGCATATTCATTTCGCTGGCGCGGTTCCTTTGGAATCAATTTAGGTGCTTAATTTGGATGATATGGTTCATGCGACTGGTGTTCAAGTCCATAAATTTTACGACCATAACTCCCTCTCGAGAAATTATTTTCTGAAGATGCTTGACCCAAACATTCAATGAGCTTTAACTGACTAAAATTATTGGGCTGAAATCTATGAGGCTTCGTATTAAAGAGATACTAGAAATCGAGAAGTTCATTAGTCATGTCCCAAAAATATCACAGGTCGTCATTGTTCTAATGTTCTCACATAGCCTCGAATCATTAGTTTGAGACACTCTTGGAATTTTTATTTCATATAAGTATTCATAATTAGCTCCTGGGCTTGATGGATGGTTGGATAGGCTCTTTGTAAGTGCTTTTGCACTGAAATATGTTCACTTGGGTTTTGATTCATTAGAAAAAATAATTAGAAAGGATCAGACATGCTATACTTACCACATTTTTCATTTTACATTTGTATCATCTCTCTCATAGTTTCAGTTTGTCGCTGCAACAAATAATTTTGTGAACTTGTTCAGATCATAGGAACGGTCAGCATGATACTTTTCAGTCATGAAGTGGTGGTCTTACACGGCGGGGGTAGTGGTGGCGTATTGGTTTAGAGATTGAATGGTTTAGAGGAGAATTGAGGAGGAAAATAGTGAAGAGTTCCATGAAGAGTGTGTTGCCTGTTTAAAATTTACTTGAGAAAGGATTATAAGATCGAAACAAGTTATAGCAGAAACCATGCAACTTCATGTCATTCGACATTTTTTTTTAAATTTGAATAGAACTCAATATAAACAAATTCTACTTTGATCAATGGAATCTCGGACTTCTTTATCAACAAAGAGATTCAATCATGCACAACCGGTTTCCCAATTCGATGCCATTAGAAATGGTTCGCTAACTATAAGCAATTTCTGCTTGTCATCCTTCATCAACTTCTATAGTACTGAACGCACAAAACTTCTTAGACTTGAAAATTTTCATTAAAAAGTACCATCCGATTGCCGCCACGGTCATCAAACCGCTGATCAAGTACACAGTCCTGGTAGCAATAGCCATGATAAAGACCAAAAATCCAGATGGAATCAAGCACATGATCACCAAACCTGGCAGCCTCATCGGAACTCGATAAGGCCTCTTCAATGCTGGCAACTTCCTCCTCAACCAAAGAAAAGCAGAAAATTCCAATAGCATTCCCAAACTGTACAAGAAATTTGCAGATGCAATAATATCTGTAAAGTTCATGAAGGAAACTGCAAGAATTATCACTGTGGAAAGTAAAATTCCGACCCACGGGGTGTTAAACCTACTGGACCGAAGAGCAAAAAACTTAGGCAAGAACCCTAAATTCGCCATGCCAAGAAGTTGGTAACCGTAACTGCTTAGTTGTGCTTCAAAAAGTCCAATTCCAGATAACACTGCACCAACTTCAATCCAATACTTCAACCATTTTCCAGCAATCATTTCAGCAGCCTCTGCATGAAATCCAGAACCCCATCTAGTTTGATCCACATTAACCGAACCAATAACAGCAAAAAGCGGGAACAAGTACGCCAAGCAAGTAAAGATCACCGCCACGAAAAGAGCCACCGGAAAAGTTTTTTGGGGGTTATCTACTTCTCCAGCTAAAGTACTCACATTGTCCCAAAAATTTAAATTCCAAAAGAGGGTGTTGAAGAACAAGTTCCAATCTTTCTCCACACCCTTCCGCCCGAGACTCAACCAACGGTGAGGATGAATCTTCGGAATGGCAATCAAACACATCAAAATAAAAGGCGAAAGGGAAGCGACAGCGAGAAGAACAGCAGCATATCCAACAATAGTTAAACCAGTATAGTTTACGAAAGATAGAATCAGAGTAGAAATAGAGATTGCAAGATGCCTAGGCCAACCGGATTCGAAAGCAGGGAGTATCTTGTCCATGTAATCAATGCAAAGAACTGGAAATGCTGCAATGTTGATGACGCCGCTTAGGTACTTCCAGGTGCCCATCAAAGAGCCCCAGAAAGGACCAAAAGCACGGTCGCCCAGATGACATAACCGCCATTTCCAGGGAAGGCAGGTGGAGAGCTCTGCAGTGATGAGAGCTTCCGGGACACTCCAGATAAATGGGAAGATGAGGAAGCCGAGAAGGGCGAAAAGGGGTCCTGCGGCTTGCACTGCAGGCTCTTCTCCAAAAGGGCCGCCGGCAACTTCAAAGTAGATGAGAAGATGAGAGGGATCAGGGTGAGCTTCTTTCGGTTTGTGGCAGCGGTTGTGGTGGTGGCGGCGGTGGTGACGGGAAGGTCTTGAGGAACCATTGCAGTTTTTGAAGAAGGTTCCATAGTGGACTCTTGGTTTGGCATGTTTGATTGTTTGATGAATTAAAGACTTGGCTTGGATATATAAGAAGATGGAGTCCTATCGAAAATCTGTTCTTTTCTTTTTTCTTTTTTTTTTTTTTTTTTTTTTTTTTTTTGGGGTCATTCAAATAGGAATGCAGTTGGATTCTGATGAGTGAATCCTTAAATAAGATATGATTTGGATGCTCTCGCCATCCAATATTGCGGAGAGACTCGGTAACTTTCAGTGGTGACCGTTATTCCGTAATTTGCATTTTGCTCATAAAAAATACATGTATCTTATATTCTTATTTATTGAACTATATACGTACTCTATCTTCTTCACATATCAACTCTATTGTACGTGGTAGATTTCTCTAGTGATTAGAGTGTTTTTCTATCACCTACTGCATATCGGGTTTTAAATCCTTTTTTTCTCTTGAATGTAAAAAATATTAATTCTATTGTCCGCTCATATATGATATGTGTATTAATAAATCACGAAAATAAATAGATCGTCGGACTAAAAAGTTCGGTACAGCCAACTTTTCATTAGAATTATTGTAGCAAATCTTATTAGGGTTATAGACACCTGCCCTTTGCATAAAACCAATGAAGACAGCTGACTTCGTTCTGGACGGTCCATATCAAGTTTACCAATATAGCAAAGAATGCATCTGTTTCTGTTCATATTGTCTGTGGGTGATATTTTGGATGGACATGTCGCATAACTTAAGAGTCTATGATTAATACAAGGTCATTCGTGTATTCCATTAAAAATCAAAATACAAAGTCAATAATTCATGCAAGTTGAGAAATTGAGATATATTTTCTCTTTTTTCTAGAGAGAAAGATATATTTTCCTTAGAAGTGAGCGATTGGTTTTGTATTTTTGTGTTGGATTTAGCAAATTTTCTACCTATTGTTCTTTATATTGGCTTCTAGTCCATGGTGTCAATATCCATCTTGAATGTTTGAAAACAGCAAGCACCATATATATTAGGCTAGGAGACGTGGATTTTCCTTGGATTAAAATTACCCTTTCTTAATGTAACTAGGATTTATAAGTGGGTGGGTGGGACACAAATAACTATTATTATTTGAATTCAAACTTGAGTGCAAAGGGGTATAGTCCATTGTACCTTAATTCTGGTGTAAAACTGCTCTTATTAACAAGATGGGATTCATTACAATGAGAGAGCCCAACACAAATACTGCTTATAAGCTAATTCCAAAATCCCGGCCACAATTTGGGGCCTAACAAACTAACAACCAAAACTACTAGAACCGACTAAGAAGTACCTCTTGATAACACAAGGAGACGGAGATACTATTATGGTCAACTGATCTAACCTACTATTATTTAAGACTACATCATAAGTAGTGCCAAATGCTGTATCAATATGTTGTTTCATACAAATTTCTAGACTTTCAGAAACCATATTTGTTATCACAACTTAAAAAAACAGTGACAATTTCTTGTAGCTCTAGTTATTGTGAAAATAATGGACAAATTCATGTCATACAGGGTTTAAGGTTTATGCTAACTGCTAAGTGCCTACAATGTTCTTTAAACTCTCTAAAGTCAGGTCAGTGGAGGTGAGAAGGTATGAGCTTGACCGTTTATTTGTCGTATCAAAGTTCTTTGAACGACAATTGGAGAAAATCTTCGGTATATGTTGGTTTCAATACAAGTCACACGCTGAGGGACATATATCATGCTTGGACTTCTTCCTGGTATGGAATGGACCGTCATGATCAGCATGGCTGCATGGTCTTGCCGATCGTGCGCCTTTCCTTCAACGGAACACAGAAAACGGGATATATGTCCAGAAGGGTCACCTAGCAGACTTTCATTTCAACCAGACTTGCTTTTAGTGTAATTTAACCTTTGTCATATGTGGCATAAACATGCTTATTTAATTCATTGGAATCACCAAAATTTAAAATAAGCGCGTCTTTAATGTGATAATAAAACAAAGACAGATCACATTCACATAACGGAAGATTTTGTTTCATCTGTCAAGATTTTCGTTGTTGTTTTTTATTATGAATTATTCTAGAAAGTTATTTGATATTTTACTCAATCAACTAACAATGGTGATATTATACATGCATCAAATTTGACGACACCCTTAATTTGCAACCATAATTGAGTAGTTAGTACGTAAGATATGTAAAATATGCAATCCCTCACACCATATAAGATTAATTTATAGCATTTAGTTTTTAAATGTATTAGATGCCATTGACCATAATTAAACATCAAATGTATAGAAGATGTTGTGTTCACATATTTAAGAGGCCTTTCCTGTTTCAATCTATATATTCACTACACAGTTTGAGAAGAAGCGTACTTGTAGAATGTGCTCAACATTTTCTCTTGCAGCAAAGGCATACATGAGAGGCAGCAATGGAAAATTCCTGCCCCGAAAATATATGGTCATAGCAACAAAAAGGAGAGCTCCCAAGCAAATTATAAGCATGCCTGTTTTTCTGGAATTATCAATACAAGTCATTCCCTCTGTTGCTGATTTACAAGTACAAGATCATTCAAAGGCAGTCCCAGACATGTAAGATGGCCAAAGAAGACGGCCGCAGAAAACCAGGGTTGGATCTTAGCTTTGTTGAAGAATCATATGAAAGATGCAGGAAGATTTGTGAAGAATATGCCAAGACATACCATCTAGGTTCACTGTCCAACTTCATTCTTTTATTTCCCATCAAATCTTGTTAATTATATGTAGCCTAACATGATCTTTCCTTGCCAATCTATTGTCACATTTGCATGACTAATGGTGCATGGTCTTGATTCAGGCACATTATTGATTACAGAGGAGCGCCGAAAGCATTATCGGCTATCTATGGTAAAAATTTAACTCTATGTTCATATAGTAACAAGTCCTAGACATAATATGATCTGTCTATGATAAAAATTTAACGCTTTATGTTCAATGTCGATAAAATTTCTATAACAGAAAGTTTTCAACGTATTTTGATCCATTGTTGATACACAATTTTTTTGAAAGAAAAAAAAAAACAAAATGTGATCGTCCTTATCAAAGAATTTCTATAATAAGTGGTGGTGTACATATAAAGTTTTTAAATCAAGAAGAAGGGGAAAGTTTTTATGGGCGGGGGACTCCCGGAATGTTCTCACTCCTTTGGATGTGGTTTTGTGGCTGCTCTGTAGACTGTTATTGAGGAATTAATCTCGCATAATCCTTCTCAACAAGGACATATCTTTGGGTTTATGCAAAATAAGCAACTATGAGTTTAAGATCTTGTAACCAGTAGGATTCGTTATGTGATAAATTTTGTTTTTTATTCTTGTCAAATTGAAATGCATGCAGCTTGTGGGGTAGGAGGACAGATGAACTTGTGGATGGCCCCAATTCTGTCCACATGAGCTCGGATGTTCTTGATATGTGAGAAATGAGACTGCTAGACATTTTTGAAGGACGCGCGCACAACATAATCGATGTTGCACTGACTCATATCGTTTTAAGTTTCTCCTTGGACATCAAGGTGTTTAATTATTTATTAATGCAACTAATCATGCTTGGATATTCTTTTTCAAACATGCAATGTATATATTCCATTAGTTTCATAAAAATTATTTCCATGATTCTATCTCATATAGAATATCCTTGTTTGATCATGGCCATTTAGAGATGTCATCGAGGGAATGCGAATGGACACAAGAAAATTTCACTATCAGAATTTTCAAGAGCTCTATATTTACAGCCACTGCGTGGCCGGGACTTTTGGCTTAATGAGTGTTCATGTTCTGGAAATTGCACCAGATTCTTTGATTTTTGCTCAAGGTGTATATGAAGGCACAATTCATTTTGGCACTGCAAATCAACTGACCAACATCCTTAGAGACGTTGGGGAGGAGTAAGCTTCCTTAATATGCGTATACATCATGTTGAGAGTTGTCCAGCGTCGAAATATGAAGTTTTGCCTTAGCGGATTATATCATATTGAGCCTCTCTTTATTATTGTCAATCGTTTTTGGGTTCGATGCTGACATTCTAAAACAAATGTCATTTTTAATTTCTTCACTCACTCTATTTATCTAACTCATCATTGTCCCTTTTTCTGTTATTTTTTCTAGTGCTACGCTTGGCAGAGTTTATCTTCCCCAAGACGAGCTTACACATTTTGGGTTATCCGATACCATATTTTTACGAGAAAGGTAACTGATCAGTGGAGAGAGTTCATGAAAGAACAGATTGCAAGAGCTAGGATATATTTCAAATGGGCAGAGTAGGGAACTTCTCAGCTTGATAAGGCTAGCCGTTGGCCGATATATACATATACCTCTTTACATAACACTACAAATTTACAACAATGAACGTACTTGCAGCCTTGGATTGTTTCTTGAACAAATATTTCTTTCAAAGTAAATATAAAATAAAAATTATCGCGCTGCATGTGGGAAAGGTTGTCTTCTTCTGATGATGTGCAGTAATTCTGCAGATATGGTCCGCGATATTCATGTATCGTGGCATCTTGGATGTTATTGAAGATAACGGCTATGATAACTTGACAAAGAGAGCATACGTAAGAAGAGCTAAGAAACTTCTCATGTTGCCTTTGGCTTACAAAAGATCTCTATAAAATGGAGCAGTACTCAAATTTACATCTTGGTGAAATGTAAAGTTATATATAAAAGTGGTTTTTACATCTTAAATTTTACATATAAAATTGCTCATCAAGGAATTAGTGTGATATTATTTAAAAGTTCTTTTGATAAACAAGCTAGAATTATATATGTCAAATTACCATGATGTATATTGCGTATGATATCCAGAGAAGAAAAAATACGTTTCGTGTATAACATGTAATTAGGACATGTATTCGAGTTTCACCTTGGTTATTCATTTTAACTTTGTGTGAAGGGGAAAACTAAACTTCTTCAAATGCAACCATGAATGTTCCACGCATCCCTCTCTTTATTCATACACAACTTGTCTTTCATAACTTGTTTCATGTGAAATAAATAATTAGGACATACACTCGCGTTTCACCTTGATTATTCATTTTAATTTTGTGTTAAGTTGAAAACTAAACTTCTTTGAATGCAACCATAAATGTACGCATCCCACTCTTTATTCATTCACAACTTTCCTTTTTGTGCACCTTTCATAATTGAAAACATAAAATCGACAAAAAGAAACGCAAATGCGTTTGCCGGGAGTCGAACCCGGGTCTATTGCTTGGAAGGCAATTACCCTAACCGTTGGACTACAAACGCCCAGACGTTCAACAATCTCAAATACTCCAATATTTCCTTTTTTTCGTTACTTTTAATATTAACTAACCTAACGAAACTTTTAAAAAACTTTAGTTTTAATAAAAATTAAAAAATAATAATGCAAATAATAGTATCAAAAAAATAAAAAATTTCATTTTCATTAAAAGTAGAGAGTGTCGAAAGTTTTTGGTTAAAACCCTTTTAATTTTTTCTATTTTTACGATGCGGAATCTATACGAACTCTCATTCATTCTGTCTCAAGTTGCTTGCGTCTGGCTCTGAAACTGCAGCCATGGAGTCGATTCCTCTGAGGCATTCAATCTCTGCAACCAATCAGAGCTTCTATTAAGAAGACAAAGAAACCCAGAAAATCAATTTCAGAGCAGCAGCCAAAGGTTTCATCTTCACACCCCAACTCGGCGTTTTCGAATCCATTCCAAACTCTCTGGTTTTCAAGGTAAACAGACGCCCGCCAAATTCTTTTCCACTTAATGGGATTTCCTTCATTTGAAGAAAGATAAATTCTTTGTTTGGTTTCTGAGAAAACTCAGGAAAATTTGTAAATTTTGGGATTGGCTTTAATGCTTTATTTGCTTGTTTAGAAGTTAAAGGCAAGGGTTTGAATTCTTATTAGATTTCGTTCACTTGGTTTTGGATTTTCTTCTGTTGTTTGGAGGCCATTGACTTGTGTGTGTGTGTGTGTGTGTGTGTGAGAGAGAGAGAGAGAGAGAGAGAGAGAAGAGAGAGAGAATTGAGGTTAATCAGAGGATGCGAATTTGACTTGGAGATGGGTTCATTTAGGTTGTAACGAACCCAAAACAAATATCAAAAGTTTAAATTTTTGGATGACCTGCCTGTGAAATCTCTGAATTTCTATACTTTGTCAAATATGTACCGTTAAACAAACAACATTGGGGGAGGGGGAACTGAAGCGCGGGACATTAGACGTTCCATGTATGCAGGGATTGATATTGTAACTGTATGCTAAAATATTTCCCTTTTTTTGTTCAGATTCCAAGGGCTATGCAAGGCCTTCGCGTCTCTTGCCAGCTACAGAAGTGAAAATCTGCACAGATAACTCAGTGGAAAAGCTGTTCTCATCTTTAAGAGATGACGGATCTCAGTCTTTATACAAGGTTAAGTTAGGTACTAGTAATGTTTATGGCTCAAGTCTCTCTGACTTGAATGCTGGGATCCTCCTTTGCGTGATCAACGAAAATGGTGACTCCATATTACAGAGGATACCGTCGAGTATCATAACAAATCATGCTACAGAGTCGGAGGATGGTGTGCTTCACTTTCAAAGAGGTTCTGTTGATGAGTTCACCTTTGAGGGACCTAAGCTTGGAAAAGTTGGAGCTGTTTGGATCAGTCTTGAATCAGGTTAGACTTACTAGAATTAGTTTAGCATCCGTAGGCTAAGTATGAAATAATGAATATGCATACCGAAAAATTACATTTGGCTTACCTATGTTATATTGAGGCTTACTCTTTGCAGATTAACTATATGTACTCTTGTCTCTGTGTATGCGTACTAGTTGAATTTCTGTAGGATCAAAAGGTGAGCTTTAAAAACTGACTTACGCATGTTTTACTAAATCATGCTAACAATTTTTCTGTAAACTCTCCAAGGTCAGGTCAATGGCGGTTAGGAAGTGTGAGCTTGACCGTTATCTGTGGGAAACAAAGTTCGATGGAAGAAAAAGACGAAGAAAAACTTCAGTATACTGGTTTCAGTTACAACTTTGCTGTTGAGGATATCTTGCTGGGTGAGGGAAGTGACATTTCCATGGTGCAACTTAGACCTTGCCTTGTGACCGAGCTATCCGGGGTTGATCCCGTCACCATCTTCACCAAAAGCCTCCCTGAATCAACTCTATCTGTGAGTGGGATATCAAACAAGGAAACCATGAGAGAATACGAGGATTTGAAACTATCTTTGCTACTTTATGATGCCATGCTGATCTTTGTTGGTACATCAGTTGCATCCTTCTCAGCTGGGGAAAACATAAGCTTTGCATTTTTAACAGGTGGGATGGGCGGCTTCTTCTATCTCTTGCTACTGCAAAGGTCGGTTGATGGATTGCCTGCTGCAGAATTGACTTCCATACACGGGACAGACCAACCAAACCTTCGGAGGATCTAAGGTTCCAATATTTGTCTTTGCATTGGCTATTGGTTTTACTCTAGTCACAGTGAAGTATGGCGGGGATGTCCCAATCGTATTCACTCCGAAACAACTCATAGCCGGGATGATTGGATTTCTTGCATGTAAAGTTTCTGTGGTCCTGGCAGCAGTTAAGCCCTTACCAATAAGTCTAAAGATAAACGAGTGATATATCTTCAGTGTAGACAACATAGTTGTATTGTATATATTAGGAAAAAAAGAAATTGCAGCTAATACTTTCATAGTTTCTTACAAATTACACATCACTATAAGTTAATAGATACAAACTGTTGCATATTTTCCTTGTTGATCTCTGTTTCTGTACCCGGTTTTCGTAGGACAAAGTTTGCTCGAAGTCGGACATGCCGACTTACCCGTTTCTTATTGTCCTTTCGGCTTTGGGGGTTGTTTCTGCTTGCCTTAGCCTTCATTACCTCGATGTTGTCATTAAAACAACAAAAACCCTTGCACAATTGGGAAAATCACAAATCGGCAAATGATTTGTAGCTCAAGTAGTTAAGAGCATTTACTCACTCTTCACCAGAGATCTCATATGCGAACCCTCCTTCCTCGATATCACTTGTATCATGAAGGAAAAAAAAAAAAAAAAAAGTGAAGGCATGTCATGTATAGTATTTTGTCTTCAATTTTTTCAAAGAGGATTAAGATGGTAGATGAACATGCCTTGAAGATGTGTTTCACGAGTCAAAGGTTGAATATTATTACTTAATCATAGTTTATTTTATATGTTACTTAATCAGCATACAATAGTGCTGTTATATATGCTTTAACCTACTTAATCCAGAAATCTCTTGACCAACCCATGGCATCTTCATGTGCGGATGCAGTACTAATTTGAGGATTGGACAAAACTTTGAGTTCCAACGTATCATTTTACACATGATATTTTCAAGTTCCAAAACAATTTATTCCTTCTGGCTGGATATTGTCAACAAATGTGCACCCACCACCACCCCCCAACCCACCCACCCCCCAAGATGCCCTCTAGTTGGCAAAAGATTTATTAATTTATTAATCTGTCTCGATAGTGGGGAGAACTGAAAGCAAGGTAAAATATAAAATATTGTGTATCTGTACATGTAGGCATTGTTTGGTGTCTAAAGTTAGATTTGAATTAGTTAGCATTGAAACTTCTTCCTTTACATCTTTGTACACATACACCTCGTTTGGTGTCTAAAGTTGGATTTGGATTGGTTATTAAAGAAACTTCTTCCTTCCAATCGTTATAAAATATGGTGAGATTGAGAGCGATAAGCTTATTTCGTGACTAATTCATCTTCTACCTTCAATTTGGACAATATTTCAAAGCTTAATCCATTTATTTATTCAACATATATTGAATCAAATGTTTTATCCAATCAAATCCAACCACAGACATCAATCAAGACCACAGGTCACATTTGGTGCCTAGGGATGTATTAGTTAACTCACAAAAATTATATGTATGTTGCAGTAAGAAATGTACATCAACTTCCAAATTACCAAATCAAAGGAATTAAATAGTTTAGTTATAAAATGTTGACATCTTATCATTTTATGAGGACTGAAAAGTAAATTTGTTTCATGATTGATTCATCTTTTACCTTCATTCGTCGATTTCATAGCCATCTGCAGTGCGGCTGAAATTCCTAAACAAACAATAATAAACCAAAATATTCAATACTAATATTGGATCCACAGTGCTTCATTCATAATTAAGTACTTCCCTCGCCAAATTCATACCAGATGACAACAGTTTAATCTGTTTCCTCATTATTTTTTTCAATCATGCTTTATTTAATCACTATAAGCATCTTTTTCCTCCAAAGTTAATTTCCACTTGGAGCCCCAAAATCTTAAATCTGAAACGTCACTCCATGACAAAATACTAAAAAAGGATTCAAGAAGCTCAAGCTCAAAGGAGCATCAAATTCTGATGATTTCAGATAGATTCTGTCGATGAGATTTGCAGAAGAAGACAGTTTGTGCAACAATGTTTGGGTAGATAAGCTAAATACAGCACAAAACAACACAACAGCATCTTTGCAAATCACGGCACATTCTCCTAACCCAACAAGGGTTTTGTGCTCAAGTGTGTATATTTGTCAGTTGACGCCATATAATCTGAAGAAATATGCTCAAACAAAACCAATTACAAACTTTTCATTAAAATAATAGACAATAATTTGCTTATATAATATGTTTTGGATCCAAGACGGATTGGGTTAATTGAAGAGGAAGATCTTATCCACAGGGCAATTCACCACTTGCTATATAAAATAATTTAGAATCATTTTCTTGTTCATTTAGTGCTCTTTTAATTCTTTTTTAACAAATATTCTATTTCACTAGAGGGACGCTAAACCGACGATAAATAGCACTAAAACTTATTTTACTGCATGCTTAGTGTCCCTATAGTAAAAACCAACAGAAATTCAATTTACTACAAACAAGAAGCGTTTGGGAAGAAAGCGAGGTGGAAATGTCAGCAACGTTTAATCCAAGATTTGGCTTGTTTCACTCGTGGGCCTTTTTTCTGCATTATATTTAACGTTGTATCTTCAATTATCACATCATGAAAGAAAGCGAGGGGTATTTAAATGCAGAGGAGGTCTTCCATTTCACATTTCTATCTTACTCCCTAGACCCTTTCGAAAAGAAGTGAAAAACTTCCAAATGTGTTATACAATTTCCTTCGCAGGAAGGACTTACAGCGGAGAGAGCAATGGAAGAATTCCGCGTCAAAAATCTATGGTCACAGCAGCAAAAGCTCAACTGATTACAGCTCCCAAGCAAAGAAGCAGGCCTGTTTTTCCTGAGCTCTCAATTCAAGGCATTCCTCTTGCTGATTTACACGTGCGAGAAATCGTTCAAAGGCAGTCTCAGACTCGTAGTGTGGACGGGGAAGGCGGCCGGCACAGGCCGCAGTTCAACCCCAGCTTTCTTGAAGAAGCATATGAGAGGTGCAAGAACCTTTGTGCAGAATATGCCAAGACATTCTATCTAGGTACAACTTCATCACCCTTGTTTCTTTCTCCATCAAATATTTTTATTGGATCTTTTGCTTGCCAAGCTACTGAATTCAAAAATAATGATCATTTTTTCATGAATATGAGATTTAATTATGGTGTGCTTTTTTGATGCAGGCACTTTACTTATGACAGAAGAGCGTCAAAAGGCGATATGGGCAATCTATGGTGAGAATTCAACTCTCTATGATCATGTAGTATCACGTGGTAGATGTGGTTTAGGCTAGTTGATTAAGGCAATATACTGGCCCCTTTGCAGTCGAGCTCAAGTTCTCGTCTTGCTAATTAGATTACTTTAGAGTATCACTTTGTTAAAAATAATAAATGAATAAATATAAGGTGGTGACGTACAACTTAATATAATTGGAAGAAAAATCATGTTCATAAAGTTGCCACACAAGAAATCATTTGTTGCCAAAAATAAAATTTGTATGATTATAAAATTGATTCTTAGAAAAATGAAATGTAGTTTGGTGCAGGAGGACAGACGAACTGGTGGATGGTCCAAATTCCGGTTACATGAGCTCGGAAGTTCTTGATCGATGGGAACAGAGACTGGAAGATATTTTCGAAGGACGACCTTATGACATGCTTGATGTTGCGCTGACTCATACCGTTTTCAATTTTCCCTTGGACATCAAGGTGCTTATAAAATATCTCATTTAGTTCATTAAACTTATAGTCATTTGATACTTGTCAAATTTTTCTTCTTATGAACTCCTCTTCTTGTGACCAAAAGCCTTTTCGAGACATGATTGACGGTATGCGAATGGACACGCAAAAATGCCGATACCAAAATTTTCAAGAGCTCTATCTTTACTGCTACTACGTGGCAGGGACGGTCGGCCTAATGAGTGTTCCTGTCATGGGAATTGCACCAGATTCTCGGATTTCTGCTCAAAGTACATATGATTCTGCATTATATTTAGGCATAGGAAACCAACTCACAAACATCCTTAGAGATGTTGGAGAGGAGTAAGTTTATTTGATGTGTACCAATTTCTCAATTCTATGTTCCTCACTACCTAAAGTGAGTTAAGTCAGTTGATTAGGGCAATGTGTCCTCCTCTCTTGCACACAAGTTTGAGTTCACTTTGATTGCGATCTGATTTTTTTTTTTTTCTATATTTTTTTTTTCCAGTGCAATGAGAGGGAGAGTTTATCTTCCCCAAGATGAGCTTGCGCAGTTTGGGTTGTGCGATAACGATGTTTTTTCAAGAAAAGTGACAGATCCATGGAGAGCATTCATGAAAGAACAGATTACAAGAGCAAGGTTTTATTTCAACCTAGCAGAAGAAGGAGCTTCTCAGCTTGATAAGGCTAGCCGTTGGCCGGTATATACCTCTTTGCAAAATTTCATTAAGTGATTTTGTTCCATTACTAGCATCATTGATGTCATGGACTAAAAAGAAATCCATCCATATTGCCTCTTTGAGAGTAATCTAAAAGGGCTAGAAGCATTTTCTGATGATTAAAAGCACTTCTAACCATATTTTGTAAGAAAAACTTGATAGTCCTGGTTCATAGAAGAGCTTTCTGGGCATGTTCTTCTTCGAGAAGCACTTGAAATTTAATATGAATTTAACATGTTTCTAGCATGAACTTCTAACAAGAGCGCTTCATACAGAAGCAAATTCCAAACAGCTAGAAAACAGAACATTCTACTTCTTAGGGTATATAAACTAATAGAATATACAAAGACAAGCAACAAAACGAATCTGTTGTCGAAGTTGTTGTCCCTTTGTTGCTGTCTTACCTGTTCATTCATCAACAATACACATTCTTGTCTTGCAGGATAGATTAGAGGTTATCTCCCCTTTTCTTTGTCTAATGATCTGCTGTACTTTTGCAGGTATGGTCATCATTACTGATATATCGAAACATACTGGACGCCATCGAAGAAAACGATTACGATAACTTGACAAAGAGAGCGTACGTAAAGAGAGCCAAGAAACTTCTCATGCTGCCTTTGGCATACACAAGATCTCTATCAACACATAATTTGATGTCCCAATAATAAAAACATGAAGTCGCACATCAAATTACTTGGACATGTTTTGCGAGTAATCAAGCTAGGTATAAATCATGTACCTTTTTGCTCATTATAGATTTCAAGACACTTATAGCTCGAGCGGTTAAGAGCGTTTACTGCCTGTATCAATTGAAGAACAAGGAATCAAACAAAAATTCGCATTCATAACAAAGGTGCAAATAATGATCGTTTGAACTTTCCTTCCCTTTGTACCTCATCTCAATAGAATATAATAGTTGATCTGTTAGAGCAATCCACTCCCACCTCTACATCCAAGTTGGTATCTCACACCCGTACCTTGAATGACTTTAATATAGAATATCATCTCTATCAATAAATAGAGACATTCTCTTGTCGAAAGAAAAGAATAGCTCATCTAAAGAAACTCTCCCATCCAAGGGCAATTTTTTCTTTCTTGGCCGAAGCCATTCTATTTTTTTCCGGAGTTTTGGGAAGTTCGGTTTCCGATTAGCAAAACATAATCGGAATCTTCAAACGTCCAATTTCGCTAATCGGAATCTTCAAACGTCCATCCTTTGATTTATTCAATACAAACGGCCAAAATCAAGAGCCAAACAACATAGATTCGTGTGGTGGAAAACTACAAGACTATCAATTGGACTATGAAAAAAAATTGGGATAAAATAAACCTATTGGAACATTTAGAATTCAATACTAAGAGGAAAATTTTAAAAAATAAAATAGCACCCATCATAGGAAGCAAGCTCATCATCCCTCTACAGATCACCAACCCCCCAAAAATACCATCCTTCTACAGAAAAATTAAATAAAAGAACAAAAAATGAAAAATCAGAACAGAAGATGCCACATTGTTTGCTGGAAATGGTACATATGCTGCAACAGTGTGGCCACCTCCACTGCTTCCTTTTTGCAGAGACTCGTGCGCCATCAAAGGAAGCCTAACCTGCCAATCCTACACGATTTCTTTCTCAAACCGAACACCACCACTGTTGTGTAATTCATAATCTTAAATTTAAGAATAACCCTCAATACGTAGACCTTGCAGGCAGCAGCAGCAGGTAATTCAGCAACTGATTTGACACACTCATTATAGGAAGTAATCAGGTGTTCTTCGGGTCACATCTGGTTCTCCCCTCCTTGGAGCTGGCTCAAACTGAAATACAAGATAACAAAGTTTCAAGCCTTTCTCCCATGCAAATTTTGCAGGCAAGCCAATTAATAGATCACGTCAACCCTTACGAATAACCATTCAGTAAACTACAACATATCAATTTGGTCACATTTGTTTTCACATGCTGAGAAGAGGGCAATGGATTTTTTTTTTTTTTTTTTTTTTTTTGGGTGGGGGTTGTGGGGGTGGGGTGGGGTGGGGTGGTGGGAGGTGTGGTTGTGTTTGGCAGAGAGCAGGACCAACCTGAATGAATGTGTGACCTTTGCAGTCATCAACTTCCAGGATGGATGCCATATTTCCACAGCGATAACAATAGTTGGGTGCGCTAAATATAGTGACCACTTTTTGTTCCTGCATAAGGTAAACAAATCAATTACAGAAACTTTCCTCCGCAAGATAAACCATATGCAAAAACAGCCACAGAATTAGGATAAATACTCACATGACCCCAGTTGTATCCTTCCATGACCAGCTGATGTGCTCTAGCAATCAACTTTAAGTTATTTGTGTGATTAAACTGCTCGGATATGTCCTATTAAAACAGCAAAAGGAAGCAAATCAGCCTACAAGGTCACGACTCTAGAAGACTGGCCAACTGATTCAAACCATCAACCCAAACAAGAAACGAAATGGATGGGTAACTTACCTGACCAAACGTATATCCAGCACCCCTGGGAGAGATACCCCAACCACAGCGATCATCAGGGTCAGACCATAAAAGATCACACATGGGACCCTCATGAGGAACCTCTTGTACACGGTCAAAATTACGTATGTTATCAAGGGTTTCAATGGATGGAGACAGCCCTCCATGCAGACAGAATATTTCACTTTCAACCTTTAAACAAATAAAAGAAAATATGTCAATACTTGGAAAAAGAACTATTACACCTACAACTATCAACAATGAGTGCATAACAAAAGATGCAAGGGTAGATCAATGTGACAGGTGGTGGTAAAGTAATTGCAGTTTACAGTCATGCTGCAGAGCAACATGATTGAGGACAGCGAGTAGAAAAGGAACTAGAGGCATTCATGCAATTAAACTGGTAGCAATGAACTAGAAGTTTGCACCCAGAAATTTCTAGGGTGCATATTTTCAAATGATACAATAACAAGAATGTTCATGGTCATGTTGACCGCTAACTTAATCCAAGTGCAGGCACTGGCTCGCTAACCTACACAGACCATTTATGCATCATAATTAAGTCACATATAACTATACTAACCAATGCTGTCAGTGGAAAATAGTCAAATAAATCTGTAAAGATCTTCCAAACATTGGCATTACCATACCTGCAAAGAGAAATAGAACGGGTCACTATACATGCTCGATAAATACGATACATCCAATCAAGGACAAGCAGGAAGACAAAAACTAGATGACTGATCAACAGTCAACTTTGTAGGCATAAGAGAGTAATAAAGGCCAACAGTAGGTTGAATTCTTTAAGGTGATACACTTCTGACATAATATTGATTTGGTACACCCCAAGGATTGATTCACGCTATAGTGTTCATCAATTTAATTCCTGGTTCATATTTTACTCTTGTATCCAGTAAAAGAAGTATGATCATGAAATCAAACTGAAAATACATCAAATGAATGTGAATGTGATATGTGGAGATTATGATGTAGCATAGAAACTGCAAATACAAATATACTATATCAACATGCATTCATAAATATGCATACCTACATTCATGCACGTACAGATAAAAGCACACAATACCCTACATTCATGCATGTACAGATATATGCACACGATAGCTCACTGGTCATTTTAAAAATTTTACACCTAAACTTAGAAGACAACTAAACATAAAAAGCAAACCTTTACATGTATATAGTTTTTAGGCCTGAACATAGGCAAATGAAAAATGGAATCTTCCAGAAGTCACAAGCCACACATAAATCTTCATTGTATCAAAATTGACCCATAAACAAAAGATGCCAAGAAACTCACTTCCGTAGGCACTCATCATAAAAACCATAAACTTGAGTAATCTGCAATGGGGAAACAAAAAGCCACAATCAAAGACCACACATGCAAGTACTACCAAACTTATATGAACAAGAACGCGGATGGTAAAAATACCTGACGGCTTTCATGGTTTCCTCTTAGGATAGTAATACGCTGATGATAACGCACCTTCAAGGCCACTAGGAGCTGAATAAAAAAGATAAAGTTAGGAGCATAATGATATACATAAATGGATGCCAAAAGGGAAGATGACGCTTCCCCTTTTTCCCAGAAATTCCCATGATAAGAACACTAAGTTCTCAATTGCAATATAGCTTAGGGGCCAATCTCATGATCTTTATGTGTAGTACCCTATTTCAGTCTCCCCTGCTAGCATAACCTTGGAAGCGCTAACATATCCCAACCATACTATTTCATTATAGCTCATGTTCAACATGTATCCAACTCTCAATAGTAAAACTTTAAGGCCTTTCGTTAGGAATTGTAACTTATTACAAAAACCCTAAATAATCAAACCAAAACATTGCTCAGAGTTTCCAAAATATCTTTTATCTTAGTGCCAAAAGGAGAACCCTAAAATTATAGCTTAACTAATTGAAAGATAAGTAGAAATAAAAATAATCATACTTACTGTCACTGTTTCAACGGAATAATAGCCACGGTCCACATAATCTCCCATAAACAAATAGTTTGTATCTGGGCACTGCAAACAAAATTGCAACAACAGGAAATAAATGTTAGTTTTGGAAAGTGAAACATCCAACAGAACAAACCAGAAAACTACAAATTAGGAAAGAGAAAACATCACCAATAAGTAGCACCCTATTAAGCAAATGTAAGAAGAATTAAATAGCCCAAATCAGAACAAATACCTTTCCTCCAATGCGGAAGAGCTCTGCTAGATCATGGAATTGTCCATGAATATCCCCACAGATAGTTACAGGGCTTTTTACAGGCTGCAAAACATAAGACCCAAAATGGTTATTCATTTACCTCAAGACATGTCCAAATCATTATAGGTCCAAAACCTGTATGAAACAATACAAAGAAAGATATGAAACAGAAACTTGCAACTAAAAAGGCCCACCTGGACATTGCTTTCTTCCATTAATATTTCCTTGGCCTTCTCGCAGAGCACCCTTACCTATATTAAACAAAAATAATTAAGATGACAATTATTTTACATCTTAAATAAACTCCCCAGAAACCAACAAACATTAAATTGAACATGCACACACTTTCAATAACAGATTTCCATTTTCTTGCTCATTAGCGTTTTCAATGAGCAATTTTTTTGGTCTTATAACGTGTAGTAGTGTATAGGCTGGTGTACCACAGAAACAGCCAATGTTCTGAAATTCAAGAAGCACTAAAGCAACTCAGGTTTTGAAGCTACCACTCTTGTAAAGTATGTTATCAGCCTTGCATACCCACACAACCCTTCATCCCTCCCCAAGAATATTGGTATGCTTACATGCACTATAAAGCATATACCACAGCGTGCACATTATTTGGCAAATCAGAAGGTGTATAGAGTTTCCTCATAGAATAGAATGTAAACTAAGGACGTTTAACATTACTGATTTCAGAACTGCCTAAATAAGGAAGAATTCAAGATATCTCCTTGACAATGTATTGCAATGACCACATTTAGCCAAAACCATACTCAAATACTACGCTCCATAAAGTCTCTGCTAATCATAACTCCACGTAGGTTTAAAAATTTATTGAAAGATTCAGATTTTGTGGCCTTAGACTTAGAAACCCAAATTTTGCTTTTCTTGTTCACAAATCTACACGCAGAAGCCCTCAGTGCCACAGAAAAGGGGATCTGACCCACACTGCCAATACCCAATCCTAACAGCAGAACATGTCATTACAAACCACCAAGTTCATGTATTTCTTTAGAATTTTTAACCCAGTGGTAAATCCAATAAAAAGATCGACCCACCTAAGTGAAATCAAAACATTCATTCATGGATCCCCAAATTATATGAAATCACAACCCTAGATCGGTCCCATAAGAACCCTAGTTCAGCTAAATTCAATTCACAGACCACGCCCATAGTCACAAACAAAGAAATGCACCACATTTTTCGATCTGCCCCATCAAGCTCAACATTTCAGAGCTCGATCCGTCTCATTTCCTAAAACTCAACACAAATTCTCACCAAAAACACATTCCCACAAAAATTAATTAAAAAATAAAAAGAAATGGACTAAAATTAATATTAAAATAATTAAAAATCTGAAAAGTTAGATGCTTTGGGTACCTCTTGTTCGGACAAGGGCTTGCACTGCATGAGCTGAGCAATCTGTTCATCCAGGTTCCCATGTGAGTTCGAAGGGACCGAATCCATCCTCTTCTTCCTCTTCCCCCAAAACGCACCGTCTTTCGCAGATCAAGATGCCCCTCCGAAACCCTAACCCTAGATCGGTAGGCAATCGTAGATTTCCCTCTTCGTCTTCTTCGTTTTCTTCGAGCCACTCAGAGAGAGAGTAGGGAGAGAGAGCGGTGGTGGAGAAACCAAAGGCCTTTCAGTTCTTTTGAATTTTTCTTTTTATTTTTTTTTTGGATTTTTTTTTTTTCTATTTTTAGTTTTTATATTGGTCTCGGGAGTTTGAAACGATAAACCGGTAATGCGGAGTGGGTAGGCGCGTGGGGATGACTGGACCAGTTCATGGGCTTTGTGCCGGGCGTTAGAGTTTTGTGATTGGGCGGTCGATAACACTGGGTTTCCAAAGCGCGTGAAAGACAAAGATATTTGTGGGTATTTGAGATTGTGGACGGAAACAATGAATCGCCATTAGTGCGCGATGTTTTTCAACGAAGGAGTCTCCCGGACACCCGTATTCAAATTTGTTGAAATGTGTTCAAGTTGATTCACATAGATAATGAGTTTAAATTCAAATTATAATGGTTAATGTATTGTGAATAACGTGCGGATAAAATATTGTAGTGTTGATTGTCATTAATCGTGTCATTATTGATGATATCAAGCATTTAGCGACTCAATTTCAATTTTTCATGCATTCATTTTGTTTCAATCCTAAAAAATGTAGTAAGATAGGTTTAGCAGTAAGCCACGTCGAGAAACTATTGGGCTTTATTGTAGGGCTACTGCAGTGGGGCCCACTCTTGCAAGTTTTTTCACGTGTTACATGCACTTGGCAAAAAAAAAAAATATTAAAAAATGGTTGGCATCAGCGTGGCACCATGCTAACGTTAGCTTGCCCACCAGCACAAAGCCGAACTTATCTTTTTCGGCTTTTGGATGAACTGGTGTTGGCTCACCACTTGCCTTCCACAAATTGGACTGGTGGAGTTTTTTTTTGGGTTAAAGGACAAGTTCATAGCCCTTGCTTTGCCTTTAGGAGAGTGAGATTGTTGTCTCTAACACTTGTATTCAAATTTCTTTAAATGCATTCAATTTGATTTGTGGAGATGGCAAGTTCAATTTAAAATTACTTGTGGTTAACGTATTGTGGATAAATTGCTGGTGAATTAGTGATCGATCGAGAAAGAATATTACAATGTTGATTATCATTGTGCCATTATTAATAACATCTAGCGTTTAACGACTCAACTTTCATGTTTCATGCATTTGTTTTGTTTCAAACCTAGAAATTGTAATAAGATCATCAACTGGTTATGCATGCTTTAAGCATGATATAGTACGGAAGTGTAGCTAGATGGAGGAAGTGGGGCTCTCTTACTGCTTAAGGGTTGATGTTGAACTTTCTTTCTATTTGATCGAATTTATTTTATCTAATAAGGAAAAAGGTTTTAGATATATCTAGAGTTATATGCACATACTTTGGATATGGATTCGTTTTTTGACATTTACTTTAAGCCAAATTTAAGACTTCGATCGTGGCTCAAGATGTTGAGCTGATACATAAAACTTGGGCTCATAGTTAAGCTCAAGACTCGTGACATAGACTAGAGAAACCATATACGAGAACCAAAACTTGAGCCTCTATGTGGAATGAGGATGCGGCTTTGTGAGAATTTCGGAGATTCTCCATTCACGTCCATTCATCGTACATCGTGCAGTCAGAAATTATTGTTAATCTTTTTATTTAAAATTGAATATAAATAATACATAACGAAAACTAGCCACACGATTACGATGAACGGATGTAATTGAAGGATCCCTGAGATTCTCATCATTCGTCTATGTGAGGCTCAATGGCTTAACTCTAAACCCTTAAGGTGCGTTTGTTTCACCTCCTTAGGAGGGACTGGCTTGAGTAGGAATATAATACTGTGTTTGGTATATCCTTGGACTAAAATAAGTAGGGACTCGCCTCGACTACGAGGCCTTCCAGGGTTCGCTAAAGCAGGTTATCTAATCCCAAGTTTTCGCTTGGTATTAAGGGGGACTAGAAGGGAAGGCTGACATCCAATCCCTGAGTTTTGCTTACTGACATATTGGCCTGAGAAATTTGTTGGTTAGGTTGGATATTAAAATTGGGGAAAATGAAAAGGGGTTGACTTTTAGGGGTATAGTTGATAGTTTGAGGGGGGGGGAGAGTGAGGAGTGGAGGGGTAATTTGGAAATTGAGGAAAGATTGAAAAACAATGAAAGATGAGTTTGAAAGTTCGAAATATCAATGTGATTTTTATCTGGGTTCTTCTAATTCATATGAGTGTTAATTCAATATAAAGTTGAGTTCCCAATTGAAAATTTTGAAGGGTTTTCAACTGGGCTTCTAGGTTCCATTGATTTATTGGAAAGTTTTGTTTTTGGGTTAAGAGAACGTAAAAATTGAGGGTTCAAATCATGTCTTTGAGAGAATGTAAAATTTGATTGCCAAGTGTAGTTAGATTCAACAGAAATTTTTGATGTTGGGTTCAATTTCTTTGTATTAGAAAATTTTGGAGAAAGTTTTGTTAACAAAAACTTTCTTTTTTCCTTTTTGTCCAGTCCAACTTAGTCTATAAAGTTTGTCCAGTCCAAGATAATCCGATGCAACAAAAACACCCTTAAAGTAACAACGAATCTAGACTTTCATATGTGAGGAGCCTCATATAATAAAGGTTTATAAACACAAATAATTGTACAAGTTTCATACATGATGCAAACTCCCAAGAAGATTTTCGAGCTCGAGGCCACAACAGCTTCGTGTCTAATCACGAACATGACATCCCAACTCTAACGTGAATTCTTATACGGAATCAGATCCCCTTCCGGATCATTTGAAACTGAGGCTCCTAATCAAGGGATCTGGACCGTTGAAATTTGATCAAACGGATACAATTATTATAACCCCTGTGATTTTTAGAGGGGCCCCCTGTTTGTAGCCGTTTGATCAAATTTCAACGGTCCGGATCCCTTGATCAGGAGTCTTAGTTTACAAGGATCTGAAGGGGATCTGATTCCTTCTTATACCATCATGAGCTGGAATTGGGAAATGGATAATTATAGTAGTATCAAAAGGGATTATATTAGTATGAAGTGTTTGACTTCCAACTTTTGATGTATGAAAGACGATTAGTTGAGAGGGGAGATTAGCCCTTAACAGTATTTGTTGTGGAGTAAGGAATGACACACCCATTAACATGGTCCCAATCGAGATGGGCATGTTTTGACGTCAATAGTGTTTTTATAATGTTTTAAGTTTAAAAAACAAGTTCATATATATTACAGAAATACTGAGAATACAATCAAAATTTATGAATTTGATCATAAGTCTTGAAATGGCCCATTCTTTTTTAATTGAAGACTTTCACTTCAAAAACTAAATCCACACTGTTATTTAAGAATATTGACAAATGACTTTGAGTTTGGGTTCGTGCATTATGGTAATAGCAATTGTGATATTGTGGTAGAAATTTGAACTAAGATAAGATTAGATCATGGATAGTTGGACCCAGAAATTTGAAGTGAGATAAGATTAGATCATGGATGGTTGGACCGGAGCGTATGGTCTTTAGGTTTAATCTTAAGCATCGCTGGTTGGTTACTCATGGACACATGTCCAAAGGTTGTGTCCATGAAGCCGTTTGCCAGCATTAGGTCACTAAGTCCAATCTAGTGCGAGAATTGGGCTCTCATGACGCATGTTGATCCTCGCGTTGTAGGAGCCATGTCTCCAAGTCCTAGGTGTTAGGTTACAAGGTCAGTAGGTTCGATTTCAAGCATTGTTGCCCTAAATCAAATCCCATGACACGAGTCATCGGGTCCATATTTGGGGGAGATAGTTAGATTTATACGTTCAATTTGGGGCAACAAAGTTAAGGGTGCTGTGTCTTTATGGGTCGGGTCTGACTTCAGTGTATAGAGATCAGGTTTGGTCCTAAGCATCGAGGTTGCACCACCCGAGATCACAAGCTCCTATGCACGGGGGCAGGGTCCAAACTGTGTGAATTTCGATGCCAGATCAATCATTTATTATAGAAATTTTCTTTTTTTTTGTGGAATTAAGAGGTGAAATTTTGGCTTCTCCAAATCCGATGCATACTTTTTTTCTTTCATTTGATAAATGAAATTTATGAAGTTCCCTTACCTAAAAATACAATCTTGGTGGATAACCCCCAAAATGAGAGTTTGGTTGTGTATCCATTGGGCACAACTTTGATGAAATGACAAAGGCTCGTATGTAGGGTTTAATATGCAAGTAATTACACAAATTCACTATATATTTTACGGCGCAGTAAATCACGCAAAATTACCATAAATAATGGTTAAGTTGTGATATGAGGTGAATGTAAATAGGATTGAATTGATAGATATTAGAATTAGGATAGATCAGTGAAAATATTAAGACCTCTCATTCTAATTCACCAACGACTCGCCAGCCGCAATACTTGTTGGATTTTCGGCTTCTCCTTTTCTTCTCCCAATTTTCCTTTTTATTTTCCTCCTAATTTAAATAAATAATAACTAAATAAACCTCCTCCTCCTTTGGAAAAAGCAATAAAATCGAAAAAAATAATTAAAATTAAATTAATAATTTCTATTTTTTTAGAGAGAGAAAAGGGAGCGGCTTTCGGTTTGGATATTTTTGTCAGCGAGCTGCACCAACAAAACATTAGGGTTTTTTTCTCTCTCAGATCTTTTTCCTTCTTCTTCCAACCTCCGTCGTCGTCACGTCCGCAGCTACTGCTACAGGCTTTTGCTTCCGTACAGATCTCTCTCTCTCTCTCTCTCTCCCTATCTCTCTCTTTCTCTCTCTACTGTGCATGTCAATCTCTTGCCTTGCATTAGCATCGATTCTGCTGTTTTCGTTGCATTTAGATCGGGGATTGTTCTCCCATTGCTTTTGTTTGGGTTCTGTTTGTTGCTGGGAAAATTTTATCGAAGGAGGAGAGAAAATGAGGGAAAATTTTATTAATTGGTTTCAGTGGTGAAATGGGTTTTCTTTTTTGGTGATTTTGGGTGCATTGTTGTTGAGTTGTTGGTTTTGTGTTTGGTGATCATTCCTTTAGCATATTTGAATTGATATTTGTGTAAAGTTTTTTGCTTGTTTATTTTTTCTTACTTAGTGTTTATTTGTTCAGGGTTTTATCGTCTGCGTTGATTGGATTTTGTTGGAATTGTAATTGAATTAGGGATTCAATTGTGGAGAATTTTGAAGTGGGTTCAAAGATTGTATATTTTTTTGGAGGCTATTTTGGAGTGATAATTTTGTCCCAGTTGTATCGACTATGCGGACTTCATGGGCAGATTTGGCTGCAAATTCTGCAGCTGAGAATGTAGGTTCTGGCTCTTCTGGCAATGCTGGTTCAGGGAATGCTGCTGCTCCTGCTCCTAATCGGTCCACCTATGTCCCCCCACATCTCCGTAACCGTCCACCTTCCTCGGACCCACCTGCTCCAGCATATACTGCGCCGGTTACCAATGATAGAGGTGGCCCAGGTGGGTTCAGTGCACCTCGTTGGGGTGGTCCCAGAAACGACAACAGTCGAACTGGCCATGGTGGCAATGCTGGTCGCGGTGGAGGATGGGGAAGCAGAAGTGGTGGTTGGGATGGGAGAACACGAGAAGTGAACCCCTTTAGAGATGATGATGAAACAGAGCAGCCGTTTAGTGAGCAAGAGAACAGTGGTATTAACTTTGATGCATATGAAGATATTCCGGTTGAGACAAGTGGCGACAATGTTCCCACTCCTGTGAATACCTTTGCAGATATTGACTTGGGGGACGCACTGAATAAAAATATTCAGAGGTGCAAATATGTGAAACCCACACCTGTGCAGCGTCATGCCATTCCTATCTCCCTTGCAGGCCGAGACTTGATGGCATGTGCCCAAACTGGTTCTGGAAAGACTGCTGCTTTCTGTTTCCCAATCATCAGTGGAATTATGAAGGGACAACCTGCACAGAGGCCACCCCGTGGTGCACATACAGTTTATCCGCTTGCTCTCATTCTTTCTCCTACTAGGGAGCTTTCAATTCAAGTATGTTTAAAAAGGTTATTTTCTGATTTCCTCACATGTTGCAGGCCATGAGAATTAAAATTTTCTCTGTGTTTCAGATTCATGAGGAAGCCCGGAAATTTTCATATCAAACAGGTGTTAGGGTGGTTGTTGCGTATGGAGGAGCACCAATTAACCAACAGGTTTCTCATTCTTTTTTTTTTTTCTCTTTCTGTTGACTTGGTTTTTAGCCCTATGTTGGATTGGCTTTTGCCCTCATGCACTGTTTCATAATGATGACTTTACGTTTCTAATGACACTTGTTAGAGTGGTGATTACTCAGTCCAACTTATGAACTTTACATTTTTAGAACCTATGGGCTTATTTGTTGCAATTTCATTTACCCAAGCTATGATTGTGCCTGCTATTTTCATTATTTGTTTAAACTATAATTGAAAGAAATTACGTGAAGTTCTTTTGTTATGCCGTATTATGAAAGTTTGTGGCTTGTTAAATTTCTTGATTGCATTTTGTAGTTATTGTGTCTCAGCTGTGCTTCATTTGAAAAAGCATGTCAAAGTTAATAAATTTGAAATTGCTTAAATAGCTCTCTTAATATATATGCATGAAACATATTAGAAATTTCAGAGACGAAGAATTTTGGACTGAATAGTGAGCTCATGTGTTGCAGTGGATTTATCTAAACAGTTAAGTTCAATAAGCAAATTACTGTGTAGGTCTCTTTGGGCATTTTTTTTTTTTTGGAGATTTGGGTTGGGACTGAAACTGTGAAGAAGCTTGATTGGAGTTAAATATGGCATAGAGAAGGGGCAGAAGATATTCCAGGGAGGTTCATTCCTCATTCTGGGATATCATTTTGGAAAGGTATTAGGAAAGGTTTGGACACCTCTTGCAAACCAATAAGGCTTAAGATGGGGGATGGTAGTCGGATACAGCTGTCAGTTGTCATATGTGTAGTGTGACATCTTAACTCGTAAGCTATAGGCTATAGCTGATAAGTAAACGACATGATTGCATTATAGTTAGCATATTAAATACTCACATCTTGCTGCTGTTATGGTGGTATTGTATGAAATGATGCAGTAGTTTGGTTTAGGATATTTTCTTCCTAACTGTTTATTCGTTGTGGTCCTTCATGTAATACATATTTTTTTATTGGGATCAGATACATGGTGCGCACACGCATATGCCTTATGCCTATGAGCATTTCTGTTCTGTTGTACTTAATCCTGCAAGTTGTTACACTTACACTGCTTTACTGGATCCTAGTGTATCTAAATTTTCTTGTTTACCGTACCGAATTGTTATTTTTGAGATATATAGCAGATCTTGATGATGTATTTTTGGACAGCTGCGGGAACTTGAAAGAGGTGTTGATATTCTTGTGGCAACTCCTGGAAGATTGGTGGATTTGCTGGAGAGAGCCAGGGTTTCATTGCAGATGATTAGATATTTAGCCCTAGATGAGGCTGATCGAATGCTGGATATGGGTTTTGAACCACAAATAAGGAAAATTGTGGAGCAAATGGACATGCCTCCTCCAGGTATGCGACAGACTATGCTGTTCAGTGCCACTTTTCCGAAGGAAATACAGGTAATTTTTCTTTTTGTGGGAAAAACTTTATAAATGCAAGACTTTCTTCATAGATTTTTTGTAGACATTTTCCGAACTAGAACAGTGTCAGTGTATCACACTTCATTAATCTAACCAACTAATTAATCAGGCCTCAGTAGATCTATGTTGGGATTACCAGATGAATTTATGTTGTAGAAACTAAGTAGAATTGATAATTTTATTTTTTTATTTTTTTTTTGGTTTTATGTTCTGGCCTTATGCTGAAAAGCTCTAATGCGTTTGATTTGAAACTTTTGTTTTGCATGCAGAGACTGGCCTCTGATTTTCTTGCAAAGTACATCTTTCTGGCAGTTGGAAGGGTGGGTTCTAGTACTGATTTGATTGTCCAAAGAGTGGAATTTGTGCATGAATCTGATAAAAGAAGTCACCTCATGGACCTTATTCATGCACAGAGGGCCAATGGCGCACAGGGCAAGGTATTCTTGTGGAACTTCTTTTGAACTTTTTAGCTACTAATGTGAAAACTATTACTAATTGGATAATTTAAATTTGTGTGATTCTTGCATTTATTAATGTGAAAACATTGGTTGCTTACATTGTTTTTTTATTTTGCAGCAAGCTTTGACATTAGTTTTTGTTGAGACAAAGAAGGGAGCTGATTCGCTGGAACATTGGCTGTGTATGAATGGTTTTCCTGCAACTACTATTCATGGTGACAGATCACAGCAGGTACGTTGGTTTTGCTATCTGGTTTCTGTCATTTCGGGGGTACATATCTTGATATACTGTCTGTATTTAACTTTAAAGGAGAAGGGGGGGGGGGGTAACATTGGTGTGGTTTTGTAATTGTTGCTATCAACACACACCTCACTAACATGGCGAGTTATCAGATTCAGGCTTCTCGTAGTGGTAGAACAAACATGGATATTCTAACTCAGATTTTTTAGTTAGTAGATTGTTCATGCTTGGGAATGTTGTATTTAGGGTTCTCCTTCCTGGATATTGAGATTCCAGTGAACATAGTAGCATGTAGCAAAGAATGACAAGGTACATAACCAGTAGAGAACACGAGGACTATGAAATACCTTGTTTGAATCTTTTAGCTGCTTGCTGATACTGTGTGTGTCATGATATGCTTTCCATGGGCTTGTTGGTATTTATAAGCATGCATTGCCCTTTTATTTTGGTTATTGACCCATGTACATCACATTGCGAAGCATATGAGTTTTAGGTTTGGGATTTTTGTTGGTTTGTTGTCAAGTTGCACCAGGCAGTGATTGGAGATGCATTCTTCCTCTTTTATGTTGATAAATGAAATATGAATTGGGTGATAAAGTGGTATGGAAAAGCTGTTTTTAGGATATACACTGTTTTGAACTTTCGGCTTAGAAGAAACTTAATTGGCTTGATGTCTAAGAATGTACCCTTGTATAATCAATTTGAGACTTAGGATTGGATGTTATTCCAGGGACTTGAGATCATGTAGTAGTTACGATGGACTGCATTGTTATAAGATTAATGTTTGAATTCTACCTTTTGTTTATATATTTGTTTACCTGTACTTGTCTGCAGGAAAGAGAACAAGCATTGAGGTCATTTAAGAGTGGGAACACTCCAATCTTGGTGGCTACTGATGTGGCTGCGCGTGGGCTAGACATTCCTCATGTTGCACATGTTGTCAACTTTGATCTTCCAAATGACATTGATGATTATGTTCACCGCATTGGTCGTACTGGACGAGCTGGGAAGTCTGGCTTGGCTACTGCCTTCTTTAATGAGAACAATTCATCACTTGCCAGGTCTTTGGCAGAATTGATGCAAGAATCAAATCAAGAAGTACCTGCTTGGCTGTCTCGGTACGCAGCTCGAGCTTCTTTTGGTGGTGGGAGGAACCGTCGTTCTGGGGGAGGCCGGTTTGGTGGCCGTGACTTCCGAAGGGATTCATCTTTCAGCAGGGGTGGCAATGATTACTATGGTGGAGGCGGTGGGGGTAGCAGCGGTGGATATGGGGGTGCATCTGGAGGATATGGTGCTGGGGTGGCCAGTGCGTGGGACTAACCGCTAACTCCTCAAAGCAGTTACAGTGTCTTAGGTAATGGATGCAGACTTCTTTATAAGGTCATATTTTTGTTTATGTAATGTTTGGTTTGAACGACCAATGTTTTACATTGTCGGAGACGCTCATCAATGTTTTGAGGGGAGGGCGTACTTATGTTCGGTATTGGTGCCACAGGAATAGAAGGTTTGTGTAATGTTCGTAGGTGTCGATTTAAAAGGTGCTAACAGAGTAGGGATCACCGTCATTTTAGTCATTCTGTACCCTTATTACGTACTCTGGCGTGTGAGTTGGGATGGGTTGTAGAATATGTAGTGGGAGAGGGGAGAGGGTTTCTTTTCGGCCACATCTTTGTTTATCTCATAGGCATGTTCGTTTCAACCCAGTTTGTCGGGTTTATAGTGTTTGAGGGTTCTTCAGTTCCTGCCAATTCTTTCCTCCTTTCAAGGAGTTGAACACGAGGAGTTATAGGGCTTTTGTAATATTTTGGTTCTGACTGAAATAAATACAAAGCTCTCGTTGAAAACCAGATTTCTCCGATTTGAACGGGAACTTTCGGTACCAATTGGACCGGAGTAATCTTAGTTGCCAGTCGTTGTTGAACGCGAAACGTTTGTTATTTTTATGCAAGCTATGTGAATTCAGAAGGGCCAAGTATTTTCAGATCGGTTTTCTTTTATTTTGAGTGCCTACTTTGCTTTGAATGCAATTTTTTTCTTCTTGTTATGAATGAGAAATTTGTGTTGGAACTGAATGAGAAATTTTAGCAAGGGAAGAAAGGTCCTAACTTCTAAGTTAACATTCGATTTTATTTCTAAGTGTGACTGGTAGTTGAGTTGGTTAATTCACTTTTGTATCCGACTCTCGAGTTTCTATGCTTGTCTTCTCTCTTCCCTAATATCGTTTCAAAATATATATAAAATGGCTACATAATGAATTCGAAAACAGGCAAATGTATGTTAGGCCAGTTGAGCAGGCAACACGCTTGTCATTTTCGCACTTTTGATTTTTGATTTATTTATTTTTACGATCGATCTTATTTATACTAAGAAGAGGGGGTGAACTGAGTCTTGCAATGAGCTAGTAATAATGTGATTCAATTTGCTTTTGACGAGAAACGAACTTAAGACCTCTCACTTACGAACAAGGAGGAATATCGCTAGATTGTAGCATTAAGTAATCGATTTTCTTTTTATATTAAAACAATTTAGAGCGTTGGATTGTCAAATCCTAACACCAAATAGAGTGGGAGAGAGAGACCTACATTTTCATATATGGCGTGTGGGACATAAGGAGAGGTAAGTGACCAACAACAACTCTATTAAGTGGTTAATCACGTAGAAAAAAGAGGTTCTTTATTCCCTTTGAGTCTTTGACATATCAAAACTTAAACGAAGCTTCTTTGACAAGTGCATATGAGCCAAAAGAGCAAGTACACATTTTATGTTATTCTTTCTCACATCCAAATCAAAATGCTAGAAAACTCCTCTTTCAAGTCTTTGTCCATTTTTATATTCTCTTCCCCCCTCCTTTTCTTAACTTCCAATTTTTCTTCAGTCCCTGAGTAGTTTAGAAAATGAATGGTGAAGATTGACTCTAAAAAATCGATTGTGAAAATTGTTTAGAAGTCGGACTACTTGTAAGGTTAGACTACCGAAGACAAACCCTTTAATGAAAATTTGATTTACCGAGTCGGACTACTAACATAATGAAAATTTGGTCTAGCGATGCACAATCATTAATTTGTTGGAGTAAGTCATGAGCTCGGACCTCATAAGTGACGTTAAAAATAGTCTATTTCAATTAATTTATCTCCCATAGAAATAATTGGACACTAAAATTTGGAGAAAAGGATAAGAAGATAATAGGGGGGAAGTGAGAAACAGAAAATGATATTTCATAAAAACAGTCACCAATGGATAGGTAAGCTCATTAAAGAGTGGTGGAGGTGAGCTATTAATATTTCGTGAGACCAAAAGCAATATTCAAACCTTCCCGTTGTCTTCTCTCTCTCTCTCTCTCTCTCTCTCTCTGTGATACTAGTTCTCTCTCCTAAATTGAGTTTTGGGCATGAGCTCTGTCACCCTTGTTGGAGTTGAAATTAAAATAAAATATTTTAGAAGGGGTTAAAACACCATTTTGGTTCCTCTATTTGCTTGCATTTTGTTTGATTTATTATGTTTTACATTTAACTTTCAAATAATGTTACAGTTTAGTAATTTTTTTCTTGTAAGTATGAAGATTTAGATTCAACATCAATAACTGAAGAGTTCAATACCTATTTATGTTGGTTAATTATGCAGTTTAACCAAAATCATCTTCCAATTTCGTTGTATAAACAAATTTGTGTTTTGAATTAGGTCATTGTGTTTCATCTTGTCAGTAATGTTGTTGTTCCATCTTATTTATTTTGACGTTAATTTTTATGTCCGAGTCTCTGCATGTGTGCAACGTGTCACCATAACGCTCAAATTAAATGAAAAAACAAAAAAGGTTTAACAATTTCAAAAGTGCATTAAATTTAAATTAGTTTAAATTTTTCAAGACCCACCTCTATATTATTTTAAGTTTTTCAGACTAAAAATACAAAAATTACTTATCACTATACAATACCAGAAGTTCGAGAAAATTTTGATATTGATTGGAACACGAATGATACATTATGTGTTTTTATATAAATAGTGAATAATTTTATTTTTAAGTTATTAACTTTTTAATATATATATATATTATATCATTAATATAATAATACATAATATACCATTTTGTATTTCTGTCACGTTGAAAAATCTCTCTAAAAGTTGGTCAGGTCCACGGTCCAGCTGTACTCTTTAGTTAGAGAGAGAAAGAAACACGAGAGTGCAAACAAGTCTTCTCTTCTGGAGAGAGATAGAGACGGTGAAAGAGAGAGAAGACGTGCCCTCACATTTTGATGTTCGAAGTCTAACTTCCCAGTTGGTGGAGGCAGACTTCTATTTTTTTTTCTGCATTTTTTGTTTGCATTTGCAGATAAAATGGAAAAATAGACCTCCCCAGAAGAAAAAAAACAAAGCTTTTAGTTCATTTCTGCTATCGGCTGGATCGGATTCAAGAAATTGAACTTCCAGCTCCAAAGTGGCTTCTCGATCCAAGCTTCATCCAACCATTTTTCTATGAGCTTGTGATTCGCAGATGGACCAGAACACTGAACAGTCTTCCAATGCTCAGAGAGGCTTCAGAGTTCAAGCCCCACTGGTTAGTCTCCTCACTGATCTCGGAACCCAATTTCCCTTTTATGTTTTTATAATTTTTCCTTTGAATTCATGGCATTTTAGAGATACCCAGATGAACGTTTAGCTTAATTGTGAAAAATTGTGGAGAAATTTTGGATTTGCTTCTGGGTTTTTGTTTTCTTAAGATTTTAGAGGTGCTCAGCAAGTATTTTTGTTGAATGTGTGATTCTTTGGGGGAAAGGTTTTGACTTTCTATTGTATGAACATAGGGGATGAGGATAGTGTTTAACTTTGATTCTTATGAGAATTTAGCTGAACCGTGCAAAATTGTTGACAAAAGATTGGACATTTGGTTGTTTTTTCTTCTTGAGTGCTCTAATAGGTACCTTATTGTTAAAGTTCGTGGTGCAGTATTCTGATTTTCGTGGTGTTGGGATCGTATTTGCTGCTTCTCAGTGATGATCAAATTGGAACCTGAGATATCTCTCTTGGTTTAATTAGAAAGTGTGTTCTTCCTAAACGTATGTTTTAAAGAATAAAGTTAGAGAAAGGATGTCATTCTTTGCTAAGAAATTACTGTTCTTTGACGATTAACTGCCTTCCACATGAGTTACAGTTACGCTTTTGTAACATTTACAAATACTTTGGATGAAATTACTGCATTTACTTTTCACCTCGATGGTTACTCAAGCTATTTCTATCTTGTTCTCTGGTATATCTTTTAGGGTGCGTTTGGATGAGGGACTTTAAAGTGCCATGGAACTTAGGCCAAATTTATTTGTTAGGAATGCACTGCCAAATTAGGAAGAGGATCTCAAAATGACTAGATGCAGTAGCTTTGAGAGAACTTTCAGATGACTCCTTTGAGGTCCTTAAAGGTGTCACTTGCAAGTCCTTTGTTTAGTGTCTTTGTAGCGTATTTCTAGAGTTTTAATAATAACTTTGTAGTGCTTGAGTAGTTCATTTTTGAGCAACAATATCATTCTTTTTGCGTGATAAATTACATGTAGATAAATACTGGCATCCTTTACATTGTAGATAGATACTTGCATCCTTTAACCCCTCCACCCTTTTCATGCTGTGGAAAAGGATTCAATTGCTACTTTCATTTTCTTGTATTTTGAACTTTTGTTACCATCCCAGAATTTTTTTTTTTTTTCAAAATTTTATTTCGGTGGGTGCAAATCATGCTATTTTACTAAGCAGTCCCATATAATGTCTCCAAATCCATGCCTACTGTATATCTATTGTCACAAGCACATCAAAATATGTGTCATGGACTCGTGGCCACTAGCTTCCCCTCGGTGTTTCTAACTTACCTTTTACTTTTGTTATCTCATGCATCCTGATATGCCTTCGTTTTGCAGGTTGACTCCGTATCATGCTATTGTAAAGTAGATGCAGGCTTCAAAACTGTTGCAGGGGCAAGAAAGTTTGTCCCAGGATCAAAGATTTGCATCCAGCCTGATATCAATCCTAATGCACACAGGGGAAAAAACTTACGCCGGGAAAGGACCAGAATCCAGCCACCCCTCCTGCCTGGTCTACCTGATGATCTTGCAATTGCTTGTTTAATTAGAGTTCCCCGTGTTGAACATAGGAAACTCCGTATAGTTTGCAAAAGATGGTATCGCCTTCTAGCTGGAAACTTCTTTTATTCGCTTAGGAAAAGTCTTGGAATGGCGGAAGAATGGGTTTATGTTATCAAAAGAGACCGTGATGGAAGGATCTCTTGGCATGCTTTTGATCCCTACATATCAGCTCTGGCAGCCACTTCCACCCGTTCCTGGTGAGTATTCTGCCGCACTTGGTTTTGGTTGTGCTGTCCTTAGCGGTTGTCACCTGTACTTGTTTGGAGGAAAACATCCACTGAAGGGATCTATGAGACGGGTTATTTTTTACAGTGCTCGGACAAATAAATGGCACAGGGCACCAGATATGCTTCGGAAACGCCATTTCTTTGGCTCTTGTGTTATTAATAATTGTCTTTATGTAGCTGGTGGGGAGTGTGAAGGAATTCAAAGGACTCTTCGTTCTGCTGAAATTTATGATCCAAACAAAAATCGGTGGAGCTTTATTTCCGATATGAGCACAGCTATGGTGCCATTTATTGGGGTGGTTCATGATGGAATGTGGTTCCTAAAAGGACTTGGGTCACACCGTGAGGTAATGAGTGAAGCCTATGCTCCTGAAGCCAATACCTGGACCCCTATTAGTGACGGGATGGTTGATGGGTGGCGCAACCCAAGTATTTCTTTAAATGGGCAGCTCTATGCTCTGGACTGCCATGATGGGTGCAAGCTTAGGGTTTATGATAGAGTATCAGATTCATGGAACAAATTTATAGATAGCAAGGTTCATCTAGGGAGTTCTTGTGCTTTGGAGGCTGCTGCGCTTGTTCCCCTTAACGGGAAGCTTTGCATTATTCGTAATAACATGAGCATCAGTTTAGTTGATGTTTCAAGTCCGGATAAACATGTAGAAAGCAACCCTCACCTTTGGGAAAATATCGCCGGCAAAGGTCATTTTAGAACTCTAGTCTCAAATATATGGTCTAGTATAGCAGGCCGAACTGGTTTGAAGAGTCACATTGTACACTGTCAAGTGCTCCAAGCATGACAGGCTGACAACTGCTGTCGGTGTTGCTTATGCTTTGTGTGAAGCAAGAGTTGCGATGAGAAGCATTGTTGGTGTATCTGTAGAGCCAAGACAGTCATCTCTTGCAAGCGATCTGGTATGCGACTGGCGAATACTGGTTTCGGAAATAGAATTTCGAGGTTATTGGTCTCGGAAATAGATTTTTGATGTCATTTCTTTATATTCATGATCAAGAGAGGGCAGATAAATTTGTAAATCTAGTTATATTGGTCAAGGCCTTTTTGTCTTGTGCTTTGGGGATTTTATGTTTAGTATCATGTAATCTTAGAGATGCTTTTGTGAATATACATGGGTCATTAGAGATCATTCAATATATACTTTTCCATTAATCCATCATCTCTTCTTTTTCGATGTGTCATCCGTGTGCAGGGGCCATGATAATCTTTTGAATTGTTCTAATTTCACCGGACAGGACATCAAATTTCTTTATTTTGCTGGAATATCAGCGTCACCTTTTTTTTTGTACAACAAAAATTATGAATTTGTAGCCACGACGCACATAATTTTAGTTATTTTTGTTCATAGCAAGACATTTCAAACTCCGCGAGCAAGCATTTCCTGAAACCGTTTGAACGACTCTTCCCTTTGAATCTTGAGCTGGTTTCTGAACTTTTTGATGAAGGCATCAGCCATTTCATTGACGTCGCCTTCCTGATCATCCACCGCATTCATCCTCCGGTTCACCATTTGTTTCTTCATTGTATTCTCCTTTTCCTTCTGCATCCTTTGGCTCCCGTCGGCAGCCGCAACCTCTTGACGAGCATCCATCGCAGCAGCTTGCTCGGAAAGTTCAGTAACCAAAAGGGTAATTTTGATGTCGGATTCGGCAAGGGATTGAAGAGAAACGTGCCTCGAAACTCAAAGTCGATTTGTGTTGGGGAATGAGCAGAATGAATGTATTTATAGCTTCAAACGTTTCTAAAACTTAGAAGCATGAGTTTCATATGGATTGAAGGAAAGGAAAGGAAAGGAAAGGAAAGGGGAAAGAAAGAACAAATAAGTTACACAAGAGTAACAAAATTATGTTTATCGTAGAATTTCAAGTCAGATTTACTTTTTGGTTTTGAATTCGAGGTACAAAACTAGCACAAATATAGGTGATTGCCTAGTTGAAAACTTTGAGAGAACCTGTGTCATTTAACTGTAATCAGGAATGAACTGAAACGCCTTTAGACTTTCCAAGCCTATTAATTAATAATACTTTTTGGGGCCCAACAGGATACCTCAGGCTTCAAAAACTAAAAAAAACAGAAAAGGTAAAAAAAGTTTTTTTTTTATCATTTTATGCTTGATAATTAGGCCAAAGATTGACCTAAAAATAAATTAGTCCAAAGATTGCATCTAAAATAACTATTCTATTGGCAAGTTGGTGAAAAAAATTAAGTAAAATATTTGGATTCCCTCGTGGATAAAGATGGATGATTGAGACCTTAATCACTAACTAATTAGGCTGATTAGACGACCTAATCATAGACTAATAGTGCATGCTGATTGTTAATTAGTGTACACACTATTTGTATTTGAGAGCTTACACGTACACGTCAGGGTAATAATTTTTTTGACCTTAAATAATATCTGCCATTATTGACTACAGGATTCAACCATCCAAGACTATAAAATTGGTGTCATTTGTAGGTTCACATTGGATTTGGTTCTAAAACACATGATTAAATAGGATTAATTAGGTTTTAGGTTTCTCAACTAATCTAATTACATAGTAGTTGACCAAAATGGTTTGGTTCTAGTTCATACTTCATAGTACAGACATTAACCAATATCTCTAATAGAGTTTTTATCTTGCTTTCAGTATGGAGCTGCTGCTTTATGCCGTTACGTGGTCAATCTATATCGTGGGTCGTCGTTTGAGTAGGTTTTTACGTGACTTTGGTGTTTGAATTTGAAGTTCTTTTGTGTTTGTGTGACTCTCTCTTGATCATTTCATCTTTGCATTCGAAGTCGTTACAAAAATGATGTTAGATTGGTTACTAGGGAAATAGCTTTGCGTCTGGATTCGTTACAAAAATGATGTCGGATTGGTTACTAGGGAAACAACTTTGAGTTTGGATTCATTATAAAAGATAGGCTTTTTAGCCAAATGGTCCAAGATTGGCATAATTCCTCATTTTGGTCCCTGACAAAGAAAATCGATAGGAGTGGTCATTAAGTTTGTTCACCATAAATCATTCTGGTCATTCCATAAAAAATCTGTCAATATCCTGGTTAGGTAGAGTGATTGATTTGACAAAAATATTCTTAAAAGGTAATTACTTGGTTGTTCACATGATAATTTAAGAAGAAATGAGAGACTGAAAGATCCACCAAATAATTATTGACAAGCATGAAATTTATATATACATATATGTACTAAGGTTTATACCAGGTTTACACCAGAATAACACCTCTCTCTCTCTCTCTCTCTCTCTCTCTCTCTCTACTAACAAGAATTCATACGCATATTTATTTGCTTCTACCGACCACTTGTACAATCATAAAGATGATTGCATGAGATCGATGGAAAGATCTGCAGATGGTTTCCTTCTTCCATGCAGTGGTTGCATAATTTGCATTGTACTCTTTCTACCTGCAACAATATCGGAGCAGCTACATTAGTCCTCCGATGATTAGCCTAATTACTACCTTAGCAAGTAAAGCCTACATTAGGTCAATGCCAATGAAACCAATTTAATGAAGCAAGTCAGAGTTTAACTTTTGCTTAAGAAATCTAGAGAGAAACTTTAATTTTCAAAATATCATATTTCAAACAGAAAACATACACCCGGGAAGCTGCGCGATGTTGTCCAGCTTCTCAGCTGTATGATTAGCGCTTCACATATGAAGGTTTCAGGCTTCAACAACACAAATTTGGTTTTGGTTTTGTTTTATGGTAACCTAGAAGCCTTTTCATCATGCAGCATCACTAGAAATATCTTTTTGAATGATCCTTGAAGAAAACTTGAAGAGATTACAAGATTTTCACCAGCATAGCTCCACCAAATCTCGTTAAACGGAGAAATGATAATGCAATGCCGTCCATAACGATAAACCGATTTAGAGCAACGTTAGTACAAACTGCAAAATGACACATCAGAAATGTACCAGATCATCAAGTGCTGTGAACTTCCTGTAACAGGAATTAAGAAAATAAGGTCCAAGATGGGGTTGATAAAGTTAACCCTTCAACCTGAGACCTGAACCTCCAATATTTGAACACAATTATAGGAGAAAATTAAGCAATGCCCCAAAGAATTAGAGAATGGATAGTAGTGAAACAAAGCGAAAGAAGATTGGAACAAGATTTGCAGTTCAGATGTCAAGTGCCTATATGGAAGTAAAGAATCAGAGATTCCAAACTTGGTGATTCAAATGTCAAGTGCCTATATTATCACCTTATTATGATTGAAATCCTTGATCTTTCTCGAGCATGATCGTTAACATTCCATATCCAAATCGAGCAAGTTGTTAATCGGAAAAAGAAAAAACTTCGCTGTTTATCATAGGTCCTAAAGAGAAATCAAAACCAAAGGCAGACATATCCCTTTCAATCTGCCTGCAATAAAGCTTTTGATCCTTCTGTTGGTCCAATAATCTAATCCGCCGAGACAAATAATCAACAAATATCAGTTTCCTTCGGTTAATCTTACAAAGATCAAGCTCAGAGGAAAATATAAAGGCTGAACTTCCTGAAAAATAAAAATGTTCGTGGATTTTTTTGTTTGTTTTGTTGCTACATGCGATATTAGGATAGGTGGATTTACATAAACCCGAGGTGCAGGAGTAAACGCTCATAACCACTCGAGCTACATGCGAAACTAGTATAAAAAAAATCTTATCTTTCCTATTTGATCCAATAAAACACAAATAAAACCAATAATTCTGTATTTCTAGAAGGAAAGAATAATACCTCAGATTGATTCAACAGAACCACTTCTGATCCCATGGCAAGCCTTGTTCTTACAGTCAGGAATATCTTCAAACTGTTTCGCCGGCAGCTTCTCCGACAAGGCACCAACGTAAAACACAACGGAATCCGATCCTTTGTCGCGGTGAATCCCGGTAACAGAAACCCAAATAAAAAGCTTCTTCGCTTGAATCCCAGACACATCAGAAACTTCCCCATAACTCAGCTTCCCTCTAATATGCTTGTTGTAGTAAACCAACTGATCAAAGTGCACGTAACACGGGCTTTCGAGAAAGATCTCGAAGCTTCCATCTTCTGTGAGAGAGTAGGATTTTACGTTGTTTGGTAAGAGACCCTTCGGGAGGCCGTACTGGGGGAGGAGGTCATGGACGTCTGCGATTGATTGGGAGGTGTTGGATGAACCATTGGGATTGGGTTTGAGGTCTCTGAGGGACAGAGTGAGATGGGTTTTTGAGAAGAGGGTTAGGAGGAGAAGGTAGAGAGAGATCTGAGCGGAGGCTGATGCCATTGTTGCAGAGCTCTGAGGAAGAAAGGTGGAGCTTGACTTGGGGAAGAACAGAGGGAGAGGGATGCAAGTTTAAGAGAGTTGTGAAGGGTAATATGGGAAGGGAACTTTGTTCAATGATTGGGCTGGGTGGTTGTTGGTAGGTAATTTTAGATGGAAGGAAAGTCCAGTGCACTTCTTAGTTACTAGGGTGAGTTAATGACAATTTTACCCCAGTTCAATTATTGGAAATTGTATCATCCCTGCCCAAGGACAAATGTGAAAGCAAACGACACTGAATAATAGAGCTATCCTACAAGGTTTATGTGATGTAAATTGCTAAATTGGGCAATGAAAGGTCTTAAGTTCGAGTCGATATATAAAAAGATGATTATAGTGTTGATTACGTATGTAATGTTGATTACTTTAATGGTAACTTGCCAACAAGTCTTTACTCATGCCATTTCCTCAAAGCAATTCGACCGAGCTGTAACTTTCTTGAGGGTCAGATACAACCTAAGATTTTTTCATTGAAATCCTTATCCTTCCTCTTGCTTGTTGGTAGTAGACTGAACAGTGTCACGGGGGCAATGAAGATATTGACGCGTAGCAAAAGTTCTGTATTCCTCTCCCTTGCTTTTAATTTTCTTGATGAGGATATGCCTACTGGTGATGGCCTGGTGGACTTTGATGGATTTCAACGTCTTCGATTCTTGGATACGAGTTTTGCTAACCTCATTGGAGAAATACCTGATTTTAGGTGAATTTCTGAAGGAACTTTGCAGACTTCCGATGTTGGTATCCGAACAAAATGCAGACGTACTAGATCATGAATATCTTGAGTTGCCTATCTTCGGGCGATGCATTCTTCTTGGAGAAGGTCTAGAGTACAACTATTTGTATTATACACGATTGTTACAGTACAATTATCAGTCTTACTTTCAACCATCCATACTCCCATACAACAATACCATCAACAGCAGCATACCTACTGAAATTGGTCAGTTGAAGCTTCTCCTCCGGTTGGCTCTTAATGACAACCAATGCTCGGCAACATTCCATATCAAATATCTAACCTAAAGAACTTAGAGATGTTGTACCTCTCTACCAATAATTTGTCCGGAAAAATTTCGACGCATTGTCTAATCTTAATTTCTTGTCACATTTTAATGTTTCATACAATAATTCGAGGGACCAATACCGGCAAGCACTCAGTTCCAAAGCTTCAATGCCTCTGCCTTTGAGGGGAATCCGAAACTTTGTGGCGCCCCATTTCCAAATGAGTGCAGACCGATTCATAGTGCTGTTGTAGATGGCTAGAACAATAAAGACGTGGACAATGGGCTTCAAATTCCATGGTTTCATATTTCCATTGTGCTTGGTTTCCTTTTTGGATTCTGGGGAGCTTGCGGTCCTCTAATGCGCAAGGGAATGTGGTGATACGCATATTTTCAAGTCACAGACAATGTACAAGACAACCTTTTTGTAATGATAACGGGGTGGATGACCAGGACGCAGAGAATGATCAGCAACTAAGTTGTAATATAACTTTTCATCTTATAACTTTCAGGGAAACAAGCCCATTGTTGTAAACTAGTCTTTGCACAAGTAAATGAAATCCTTGAAAGCAATCTGCGACTGAGTCACTGAGCTCTATCAACTTAGAGGAAAATCTGAGATTCTTAGAAATCCTTGTCCTTCCTCTCGCTTGATGGCAACAAATCGACCAATGTACGTCGATACCTGTTATCGCAAACGTCTTGTATTTCTATCCCCTTCCTCATACAAGCAATTCTGTAGGCGAGCAAATTCCAGCCGGCTGTTGTTAATGGCACGGTTGAGCTTGATGGATTCCAAAATCTTCGAGTTCCCGATCATCAAATTTCAACATGCACGCTTTAGGGTTTGAATTTGATTGTGCTTCATCATGCATACTTTGATTAATTTGCAAAATCTTCAGCTAACAGCGTTCACGTATCGTCTTTATGTTGATGTTTCCAGATTAGTCTGTCTAGTAAAGCAAAACGAACATTTATTCCAGAAGGATGCGAAAGAGAGGAGATTTTTAGCCTGTGAATTGCACTTGACACTTACGACAACGCTACCAAGGTAATATCACCAAGATGCACACATCCATTTCAACTTTCACCCTTGATATTAATGGGTACAAGTAACAGTCTTGAGTTTTAACATCCAGCTTAATATACAAGATTTGATTCCTTCACATACAGCAGATACAACAAACTACAACGTTACAGCGAGGAACACTAGTACGTATTCCCTTATGGAGTACATAACACACTGAATTCTACTAAAACCAAACTCGACGGCTTTTGTGAGTCTGAAAGTGTGAACTACTCTTGAAGAGCCTTTGCTCAGCTACTACACATCGTACAGTATAACCACTCGTTGGTGTCTACCTATTCGGTTATTAGCATCTCAATTTCTTCCACTGGAGATGGAAGCTGCAAATCACCACAGGACAATAAAAAGTTACATAAACATCAGTAGGGAGAGAAGTGCTCAACAAGTACGTATTCCAATTTGAAAGCGGCATAAAAATTTCAGGAAAATGGACTTTAACTTTAAAGCTCCCTTAATGCAGATATTAAGACAATCAATCAGCTAAAAATCAAATTACAAAATGTCCAAAGAAGTGATCACAATGAGATGAACAGCTAGAAAAACAAAATGTTGGGTATCTCCTGACACATCCCTTCCGAGAAAGAGATGCATATTAAAACATAATACTAAATGCACCCATAACCAAAGAGAGAAATCAAATTTAAATAATAGAACTAAAAAATGAGTCTCCTTAGAATGTTCGGCATCTCCTGAGAAACTTCAGTAACCGTTAATTTTTATGTTAGAGGAGAAAGGTAATAATGCATCATAATACAATTTTTCCCCAGACCAAGGTTTGGTCACTTTGTAATCATGTGATGCTAAGGGTATGTTTACCCTCCTTAAAAACAAAATGGGTATGTTTTCTTATTTCTGCCAAGGTTCCCTACAGAACAACACAACTTAAAGATAACCATAATTTTTCATCTTTAATATCTCTAAAACCGTGGTCTCTCATTGTCAGTGTAAAATAGAAAAGAAACCAAATGGAGGGATTAATTTTTCATGTGATTGAAGAGATTGGTGAAATCAACTTGTTGGATTTAGAGTTTTTATAGAGTACATTCCCAGTCCTTAACTCCTATGTTACCAATACAAAGTCACAGACGCAACAATCTCATTCCCACAAGACAAACCTATGCTGATACTTACTCCCAAAACTCCAGACTTCTCATATTTTTTAAAGAGAAATAACAATGCATAAATCTCAACACACCCTTTCCCATGGTGGGACCCCAGGAGGGCCGGGACCACCCGATTTCCTATCTTTCATTTAACATCGTAGATTCTACATTAATCTTAAAGGTACAACATACACAAGAGTTCGAACTGAAGATGTTATGCATGACAAACAATATTGAACCTCCGCAATCCTCCATCCCAGTTCCCACCCACAAATTGAAACCACTATATAGTACCATACCAATCATAATCCACAAAACGACCTTACAGTATCTTACCAGACAAACTAGCAAAGGATAAAAATGCATGCGAATATCTCAGTCCCTTTGTTGCTTAAAAGAATTTAGTGAGTAAACGAACTCAATATCTTTACAATAACATGCTTCTAAAATTGGGTGACTTGGTTTCATGATACTCCAACACTAGACTCATATTCCATTTAAGACTTTAAAACACGACTGCGTATTTACCCCAAGCCAACAAAGCTCCTTGCTTTGCGAGGGTTGGGGGAGGAATATCTATTGTACGCAGCCTTACCCTTGCTTTGCAAAGAAGCTGTGTCCACGACTCGAACCTATGACCTTTTAGTCTCAAAGGAGCAACATAAGCCAAGAATCCTTCTAATGAAAGCCACCATAGAATCCTTCTAATTCAATGTAATGCATAAGGCTCAAATAACACAAGTTTGCAGACTCTGCACGCTATCATTTGTTACACGGTGTTGGTGGTTTTGCAGTTTCGTTAGGCAGCAGACAGAATAACTGTCCAAGCTGATGCCTTCCCTTGCAGCCACCCAACTATGTCAGTAGCTTCGTAATGTATCATTCTTTTCTGGCTTTATGTGCAAGCTGATGATTAGGAAATTTCTTGAGTAGCTTCCCTCAATGGGAGCACTCAATTCTATGTTTTTGTTGTTTTCCATTTCGGTTCGTATCAGTTACTTCCGTAGATTCAATGTAAACTACCTCCTCAATTACCAGGAAACACAATGACAATCCAGAAATTGAATTAAACTTCTCATCTATTCACAAACAAAAGGGAAATCTTTACAAACAAAATTAATTCTTTTTAACAAAAATAATCACTTCAATGATTCAAACTTTAATTTAATTATCTTCTTTAACTCTATCACAACAAACCCAGACGCATAAAGTTGCATGAATGCAAACTCAAAAATCCAAATTCTACACAATAATTAAAGAAAAACGCAAATATACCCAAAAAAAAAAAATATCAAAACATAAATGTAATCAATAAACAGTTAATTAGTTAATCAAATAAATACATTACCTGAATGCCCCGTTTGAACGACCCGACGCAAGACCCCGATAACCCGTCACGGCAAGACCGGACATTTTGGAACTGACCGATATCCAGCTTCTTATTGATGATCCCCACAGTGAAGTAAATGCTATCGGACGGCGGCAAATCGACCCTGATCTCGCCGACGCCGAGCCAGAACAAGAACCTCTGGACCTGAATGCCCTTCAAGTCGGTGATCGCCCCGTATGAGAGCTTGCCTGTTATGGTCTTTTCGTAGTAGACCAAGTAATCGAACTGCAGGTAGCAGGTCTTGGGCAAAACGACGACGAATCGTCCGTCGTCGGAGACCGTGTAGTTGGAGACCGATGCCGGTAAGAGGCCGCGGGGAAGGCCGAATTTGGATAAAATGTCAAACACTGTGGGAGGGGAGTCAGAGAGAGAAAGAGAGAGACTTGGGATGACGGAGAGAGAGAGGAGGAGGAGGATCGGGATCAGACCCAGATGGGGTTTCGGGGTCGGTGACATATTCGGGTCGGGTTTTAGAGAGAGAAAGTGTGTGGGGTTTTCGGATTTTTGAGTATATTGCAGGTTGGATCTTCCGGAAACAAGTTTTTTGGGTTCTCATTTTATATTGATGACGTGAGGGGTTTAGAGAAGTTTGGACCGTTGGATTTGAGATATTTGGACGGTTTGGATTTAGTTTGGGGTTAGTGGTATATGTGGGAAGTCATGGGTTGTTCTTGGAGTCCAGGTGGGTTAGTGCAGAAGATGTGTCAAGAATACCAATCAGAAAATGGATAATGATTTGGGATAAAAACAAAAAGAAAAGGATATTAGGACTTGTACATGAAGTCTGGTTACGGTGCATCGGAGTATGAGATATTTAATCTAATTTAAAGAGTTGAATTTAACATTTTAATGTATCAAAATATGTTATACTTTAGTGTGTGGTAAAAATATTATCAAACTGACCCAAAAGATTGCCTCTTGATTTCACCTTATCCAATTAAATTCTCAATTAAAAAAAATACAAAAACAGTTAAGATGGATGAGTCACTACTATAACCAAAAAAAGGGAAGGAAATAAAAATAGAAAGGTACACCAATGCATCGGTTACATTTCATGATCAATCACAATTAGAATATGAGGGTGTACAACTCCACATAGCCTTGATATAGTTTTATTGTTGAAGCATGCAAGACTTATAATGCATATTGTGAGCAAATGACGATGGCGAAATGGTTGGAAGATAAGGATACAAGGATTGGTTGAGTTGGTAAGAATCATTCTTTTCTTTAGACTAAGGCATATTTAGGTTTGAGTTTTGCTGCCGAGAATAACTCTTAGTGGGCGATCTATAAAAAATAAAAATAAAAATAAAAAAATAAAAAGGGCTAAGACCCCTTCTATAAATCCTAAAAAAACTTGTAGTATGCCCTGACCCTAGGATGAGGTAATCTCCCCTCTCCTTAAACTTTTTGTAAATTTTGTTAGAAGATAATGCAAGGGGTGTTTTCGATAGTTACTCATGGTCATACATATGATATTTTCCTTCAATGCAAAGCCGGTATAGAAACTTAGATCCCATGTGGCATAGTAATATATGATGTACATAACTTTGGGCTTGAATTGGAGAACACTAAAGAAAAAGGGTTTGTGGTTTATGAACAATAACGAAAAAGGTCAATGAAGTGAGAGACTTAAGGGATAAGGAATGAGAAAGTGATGGTGTTTTACGCTAATTAAGAGTTGCTAGATGTTTTAACTTTTTCACGTAGAGTTACGTGATTAGTATGGAATACTGCTACTTAAATGTTATTGTTTCATGTAAGATTTTTTTAGTGAAAGAAAGAGAATTCAAACGTATAAATAAAGGATTGTTGGTGTGACTTTGAGCCAAAATTAGAGTCCCACATCAGTGGATGTGGAGAGCATCAAGTCCTTTATAAGGAATGGTTCCACACACATACATTGCCGAGGGCTTTTGATAAAAATCCCATACCTGTTACTTCTGGATGGCTAAAGTGGGGGGAGTATTGGCAATTCGACTTGTGTGTGTGAGACCTGTTGGCGACCCGTCCGTTGGCACCGTTGCTATTCTTAAGATAAAGGGAGTGAGGAAGACTGAAAACATTGAGGTCTACTTAACAATTTTCTTTTCCTTCACGTTTTATTGGTAGCCAAAAAGAAAGAATAGAAGTGAAGGCAAACAGGATATAACCACGATAAGGGGCCTAGTAGAAAAATGCGGACAACAGCGAGAACTTATGAATTCGATACTTTGTAAGTTGTGAATCTACTTTCAAATGATTCCAATTGATCCATACACGCCAAAATAATATCCAATTAATATAAAGAAATAAGTGCAGATGATGACAGACAGGAAGAGAGATAGATCTCACAACACACAAAACGACCAGCTGTAAGGACAAGCCAGTCTTATATCAAACATAAAACACCAGGTGTGGAATATAAAACAACAGTAAACTCCCAAAGAGCATCTCTATTCCAATCAAGCTCTTTCCCAGGCTCCCACCATCACTCTTTTCTTGAGCTACTGTACCACTGCTTGTAGAATTCCCTATAATAATTAACATAAAACCAAGTAAATTAAACATATATTACTAGATAAAGAGCTGTTAAATTCTAAAAAACTAATTACCATAAAAATAGGTTAAAATTCTGGAGTAAATTTGTTATAATACCGCTGGATATAGGGGCAGTAGTGCTGCTTCTAGCTTCAGTCTTGTTTTCATAATCCCGGAACATCTTCGCGTCTAGGAGAGTTTGATGGCAAATTCAAGAGATCTGAATCCATCACCAACGTTGAAATGATCAAACTAGTGTTATATATAAACATGTACATTTCTAGAAAAATTAAACTAACTTGTATATATTTCAGTTCATATATATGTACTTACCAACGCATCTTGATATGTTGATAGGTACATGGCAGGAACTGGGAAGGTTTAAGGCAAGAGTGGCATTGATCTTGAGGCCGAGTTTTGGATCATCGCGGTCCTTAATTAGGACACAGAGGCATTTCTTGCTCTTCTGCACCACTACTTTAATCCCACTGCAACAGTCTATGGTTGGACTTTTGGCATCACCGCCGACATACGGAAGGCAGGGGGCAAGCCCTACTAGTTGGTCTGCACATTCTGCCTTATCTTGGTCTATGTTGCAGCTGCCAAAACCAACTAGGAATATCAACAAGAAGGTGCATGAGAGTGCCTGCACACTCACATTCTTTGAGTTACTCATTGTAGTGCAGAAAGAACGGAGAAAGAGAGAGAGAGAGAGAGAGAGAGAGAGAGAAGAAATGGGGTGCTATTTGTAGGTTTTGTGCTTTTTCTTGGCTGCCCTTTTGGTTTTTATGCAATTTGAGAAGTAGTTGGGTGGTGGAGTGGCAGTAATTGTTATTTATGCATGCATCTGGTATAAAGTGATCTCATTGGAGGGGCTTCACATGTGAATTATGTGAAGGACATGTTTTGTCCTGAAATGGCTATCACTTGTCACATAGTGCAATAAAATAACGCATCTAAAACTAGAAGAAATAATGGACTCATCTCCAGCACTAGTGCCCTACCATTTATCCAAAACCCTAAAATGAACTGAAATACTGTCGTTGCAACAAAACCACCCCACCCTCCAAAAATAATCTGGAGAAAAGTGACACTGGTGTGGTAACTTTTGTATCTCTTGATTATACGTAAAATTTACGGTGATTGTATGTATTCTATTAATTAGTAAGACTTTCGAAGCAAAGATACACCGATGTGATAATTTCTGAAACTCTTTATTGTACATAGAATGTAAATATTACAATGATTGTATGTATCAAAATTGTTGAGTTAGCAAACTACCACAGTAAAGAGACACCGATATGGTAATTTATATGTAACTCTTATATATCCATACATTATGTAGGATGTGAATTACGATAATTGTATGTTTCAGAATCATTGAATTAGTACATGTTACTTAAAAGTACAATATGGTAATCTTTTTTCTTTTTTAATTTTTCTTCCATTTGTGTTCTATGTTTTAGACAGATCTGGAACCACAGAAGAGAAAGTTGGGATCTTTCAGTTGGCTGGAGGATGAGTTGCAGTATCAATCTCAAAACCAGAAGGCGAAAACACAAAATTATTAAATATTTCTCTAATTTGTTTCACTCAAAATCATTTTTTACGTATTTAGTTTTGGAATCGAAACTCGTGATATTGGATTAAAATCCTGGACCCGTGACCATTTTCATCCATCCGTGATTAGACAGTACTTAACTAAGCTTATGCCCGGCCCCAACAAAATCTTTCATTCATATTATAATTATATGAGTAAAAGAATTAGGAAATTAGAAGACAACTTACTTTATATTTCTAATATTGTTTGGAGGCAGACAATTCTGCCTTCACAATGATGCTGGTGAAGAAGGAAGCCATAAAGAAGCTTTCACTGCCAGAAATTTGGGTTTCACCTCTCCCCCATGGGACATGAATCGTCTCCAAATCTCTTCTATCAAATTCACCAATCTTGATCTTTGAAATTTGATCAAACGGTTAAAAACATGAGCTTTTTTAAAAGTTATAATAATTTTAATTATTGGATCAAATTTCAAAAATTCGAATTAATGAATTTAATATATTTAGTAGAAAGAATCCAGGGAGGATCCCCTCCCTTCCCATGTGGACTTGTTTTGCTTTTAGACCTACGACGCAACTTCCACCCCAATCACTTTGCGCCAATCCCCAGACCCTTTATCCACTTAATGAAACAAGTAAACAGAATCAATGAACAGTAAAGGCCAAAACATCTCCACCCCAAAAAAAAAAATGTGCTGGCACCTAGTCAAAAATGCGCTGGACAAACGCTCTCCACCCCTACAAAATGCGCTGGCACCCAGGTCCATTAAATATAATAATTTTTTTATAAATAATAAAAAAAACAAGTTTTAATTTCGGATAGGATTTTTATTCAAATGTAGAAAGTGTAGAAAGTGTAGAAATATTGAAATATGGTGTAAGGGGTGGAAGATGAGGTATGTATTTATAGAAAAAAAAATTAATTTTTTAAAATTTTCGGTATTCTTTTTTAAAAAAATTTTGACATTTTTAATTAATTTTTAATAAATTTTAATGTTTGTAATAATCTGGAAAGTTGACTTTGATCAGGTCCACTTTAAATTAAATTTAAATTTTTTAATAAACCGCTAAAAACTAGCGTTGGAAATAAAGCTCTAAGGGAATATTTTACAGTAATTGAATCAACCATGTTATGATTTAATATGTAAGAACTCCCGGGGTTGTCCCCTCTTCCATGTGGACTGTTTCTGCTTTTAGCCATCAGGGTTTCACCTATTCCCCATGTGATAAAAGCTTTTACTATTCAGAAATTTCAATGTGCTCATGATGCAGTAAATTTGGTTGCGAGCTGATTTTTACACAATTCTTAAGGCTTTTCACTTATTTTTTATGTTATTTTTTTATCATCGATTAAATAAATTAAAAAAAATAAGTTTAAGCGGAGTATGTATATAAAAAAAAAAAAGTGTGTTTATAATTCTCCAATTGGTTTTCTTTCCATTCCAAAAGTGCCATCTCACATGTCCATCAAGATTTGTACCATGATTAATGTTTTAGAGTGATTTTTCTATAAATAAGGTCTAAAAAGAGTGAGGATAAATACTTATAAAGGAATCCAATGAATAAAATTCAAAAACTTTTCGCACACTTATTTAATTTTTTTGAAGCTATTCTCGCAAAACGGAAAATTTTGTTGACATTTTAGAATATTTTAAGGAAGTTTTAACAAAAAGTTTACGGTACTGTTTACTTTAACGCAAAACCATATTTTTACACTAAAAAGTCAATCATGGTACTATTCACTTTATCTTTTATTTTATCTTTATCATTAAAACTCAAAATTTTCAAGCATTTTTCATTAGTTTTTTATATTTTAATGTCTTGCATCTCAGATGAAATTTCAATGTGATCGAATCGAAACAGTAAAATCTTAGAAATAAATTGAGTAAATTATAACAATAGTTCCTTAACTTAATTAAATTGAAGCAATGATTCTTCAACTAAAACCATTGGTCCACTCATCAAAACATGTAGCTATAATCATTTTTGTCAACTTCGTCAAAATTTTGTCAAAATGAGTTAGCTTGGAAGGATCATTTTTACAAATGGGTTAAAATTGAGGAACCATTTTTCCAATTAGATTAAAATTGAGAGATCATTGCCTGGTAATGAATTTTTAGCTGAGGAACAATTGTTGCATGTTTTGATGGGTTGATGGACTAATGATAATGAATTTTTAATTGATGAACTGTTGCTTCAATTAAGTTAAAATTGGGGATTGCTACCATTTACTCAAATAAAATCACCAAAAGGATCCGACTTTACATGTGGATTTAGCTGGAATGGAGGCGTAGCAACCCATTGCGAGCATTTGATGTTCTTAGAATATGCAACTGTAAATTAGCGGTGTCCGTGAAATTGCATAGAACCCCGATCATTTCTGCCCCTCTTCTCCGAGCGGATAGGAGTTCTGTAACCAAACCCAAATGCCTCCGACCAAATTCTCACCGAAACTCCACCATGAAGCCACAGTGATCAGATCAGCAATCCAGTCCAGACTCCTAGTCCTGACTCTTATCCTCCTATGGCGGACTCTCTTGTCCTCCTATGACACCTCCGCCTCCATCAATCCCGATTGCCTATCTACCATCCCCTCACAAAAAAACGTTCTCTTTCATTCCCTGGGTTTGGCTATCGAGTCCAGCATTGTATGGGACAGTGTCTACTTTGTTCGGATTGCAGAGTGTGGCTACGAGTACGAGCAGACCTACGCTTTCTTCCCCCTTCTTCCTCTTTGCATGTCGTTCTTATCACGTACAGGTTAGGCTCAGATTATTAGCTTTCAGTAATACCATTTTGGAATTGTTAGTTTCTACGGTTTCAAGCAATACCTAATTTGCAATTTGTGAACTTTAAGCAATACGCAATTGGCAATTTGTGAACTTTGAGCTTTCCCAATTTGAAATTTGTGAAACTTGAGCTTACCAAAATGACATATTTTGAACTTTAAGCTTACCCAATTGGCAATTTATGAACTTTGAGCTTGCCCAATTGGCAATTTGTGAACTTTGAGCTTACCCAATTGGCAATTTCTGAACTTTAAGCATACCCAATTGGTGTTTGTATCAGTTTGTTGAGTTTGAATCAGTGCTTTTTTTGTAATTAGCAGTTGTGCTTTGTGTTTCAGTTTTGGCGCCATTGGTTCCAGTTATTGGGCAAAGAGCTGTGTTGGGATTATCCGGCTATGTCATTAGTAACATTGGCTTCGTGTTTGCGGCAGTTTATTTATACAGGTGAGCTAGTTAGGATTTTCATAATTTCAATTCGATTCGGAAAAGCTTTATCCGGACTATAACCATTTGGCATCTTCAATTGTGTTTCATTCCAGCAATAATTAGATCTTGTCTGCCACCTTAATGAGGCCCTTATTCTCTGAAATTGGATTTTATCAATAATTAAAAGGAAAGATTGTAGATATATATCAGAATGAAGTTTTAGAGAATAAGGAGCTATAGTATATATCAACCTGGATCCAATTGGCTGCCCTTGATTGTTTTACATTGACTTTTTGATTGGTTTAAAACTTTTGATTACTTAAGTCTTTCCCTTGTCACTTTAACAGGCTTTCAGTTGTCATTTTGAAGGACCAAGAAGCAGCAGTGAGGGCTTCAGTTTTGTTTTGCTTCAATCCAGCTTCCATATTCTATTCATCAATGTAATTTCCCTTTTCTTTTGTTTTTTTCTAGTTGGTACCTATGATACCTATGATATTGCATCAGGCTGATGTTTTCATCTGCTTTATACTGCAGATATTCGGAGACATTGTTCGCCCTTTTTTCAGTTGGAGGATTGTACCATCTAATATCTGGAAAAGATGTCATTGCTGTTCTTTGGTTTGCTCTTTCAGGATTTTCAAGGTCCAATGGAGTGCTTAATGCTGGTTATTTCGGTTTTCAGACTATGCATCAGGCCTATGATGCTGTTTTCTTGAGAAAGCGTCCTTTTGTAGGTTTCAATTTTTTTTTCTTTTATTTATGATTTTAAGCTGATACATATGAAAGATTAAGCTTCGGTATCATGATTATCAATAATTTATTTTGCCTACTCAGTTCTATGAAAGTAGACTTTCATTCAGCAAATCATACAACTCCATACCATGTAGATGCAGTTAGAATATTATTATACAATATCAAAGAAAATAGAACATGTCAATTATGTAGCACAAAGCAATTTGTTGATTTATACTTATCAAGAGGATGACTGCTTAGTAATTTTAATTTCTGTGGCAGTTGGCATTGCAGGCTGTTGTTGGTGGAGCTCTGCGCTGCATATGTATATTTGTTCCTTTTATTGCATTTCAAGCATACGGATACAACAATCTCTGTCTTGGACATCTTCCATCCGATATGAGGCCCTGGTGCAAAGCAAGAGTCCCTTTGTTGTACAATTATATTCAGAGTCGCTATTGGTATGTGATCTTTAATCACCAATGCTTGTTCATCGGATTAACACCTTTTTTTTTTTTTTTTTTTTTTTTTTTTGTGTCTAGCTAAAGGTTGACAATCATTACTGTCAATTGTTGTTGAAGAGCAATGTTACGAAAAGAGTCCTTGTTCTGCTGATTATTGGAAAATCATTAATAAATAGTAATAAAGGATAGTCTATTGTGTATAAGATACAAATTAATATTTGACTTTTTAAGGAATGGTAATTGGATTAGCTCTATATACATCTGTACTGTTTCATCTTGTTATACTTATAGTTATACCGTGCAAATACAGGATAAATATAAAAAATTGGAATAAATAGAAAGATATTCATAGTTGATGGTTTACCTTCATGCCAGGGGAGTAGGTTTCTTGAGATATTTCCAAGTTAAACAGTTGCCAAACTTTCTGCTGGCTTCACCAATATTGTCTCTGGCACTTTGCTCAATTGTCCATTACGCAAAGTCAAAGCCTGAAAAGTTCTTCTCTTTGGGTTTTCGAGCTCCTCCTGAGGATAAAGATTCTGCTGCTGTGCTCTTTTCTCTAGCAGAATACTCCTCCAGAAGTCAGGGTATTACTTTTAAACAGCCATTGCTTGTGATTGACATATTATTACTGTCATTGCTTTATAGCTTATTCTGTTGACATGTGAAGCTAGTAAATCAATCGTTTAGCATAAATCAATATGTGCATGTGCATCTAATTGTTTTATTGTGCATGACCTAATCAGTATTTTTGGAATAGTGTTTCTCTTCCATTCATGCTGGCTTTCAACAGCGTGTAATCAATCGTTTGCAAATGTAACAGAAAATCGCACAAGGAAGCAAGTGAACATAGATGGTCCTGCATTACTCTCAGAAGAACATAAAGTATTAGCAAAGCAAGGATACTTGTCTGTTGCTGTGCTTCCATGTATTCTACATTTGGGATTTATGGCAGCCACCGCAATTTTTGTCATGCATGTGCAGGTTTGATTTTATTCCCTGTTAAAGTTCTTTATCTTGCCAAAAAAATTTAAGCTAGGAGTATTTGAGAAATATAGAATACTAAATTTCTGCTTCATGAAATTATGGTTGTCAGTAATTCTATGACTTGATCAATATAATTTTGTCAATTTTTTGGGTTTATATTTGGATTCTGATGTTAAAACAAAAGAGATTTGATCATCACTGGCACCATGATTTATTTTATCTTTCAATGGAAAAATCAAGCTAGAGGGAATCAGTTGCTTGTTTCCCTTGAAATTGACAAATTGTTTCAGGGACGAAAAGCTTGATAGATGAAGATTAACCAATCATGTAAAGATTAATCATGCTCAAGTTTTACATTTTGAATAGAACTGACTCACAAAAAACTCTGAACTATGCATGTATTTCCAAATTTGTATGCACCAAGACTAGAACTTTTCAGTTAGTTAGATGACGCGTAAAGTTTTCTTCCAAAGATGGTGTGAAGATGCTGCCTTGCGATCAGAATGGCATAATAGATTAGTGATTACCATCTTGGTTTTCAGCTTGTGCTCTTTAGTTGTATTAGTATGTTATTTTTCTGGCAAGGTTTGTATTTGTAAAATTGATATCATAACTTTGAATGCTTCATGTTTGACAGGTTGCTACTCGTTTCTTGTCCTTCAGCCCTCCGCTCTATTGGTTTGCGTCGTATATAATGAAATCTCGTGGTACTGGTAAGAGATGGGGATATATAGTTTGGGCATACTCTGCTGCGTACATTCTTCTAGGCAGCTTGCTCTTTTCGAACTTCTATCCTTTCACTTGATGGTTTTACAGCAAGGAGTCTCGGCTGCGAGCTTTTCTATCGAAGAGTTTGTGCCTTTCACAGAGTCTCAGATTGAATTTGCTTACTGACGGATATTCTTCTATTGTTTGGGGAGTCCCACTGCTTAATATCTTTAGTTGCTTGCCCCTGTGTATAAGCATCGTGTGACTGTCGGTCCCGAAGAGGCGACAGTTTTGTTCTTTTCTGCATGTTATATATAGTTTTTATAAATGATGATAAGAATATTATTAAACAAACAAAATTGTCGAAATGACTATAAAACTTCAAGAGGCTACATCGTGAGTAACGTTTTATTTTATAGAGTTACAAAGTGCCATATAAATATAGAAAACTGACCTATCTCTAATAGGAAAAAAAACAAAACCCTAATACTAACGAGTTAGGCCCAAAATACCCAACATTAAAATAACAAAAATATTATTCTTACCATTTATTTGTATTCACATGCGTTGACCTAGTAAGCAAGGAAATGAAACTCCAGCACGAACGGGTTAGGCCCAAAATACCAAACGTTAAAATAATAAAGATATCATTCTTACCATTTATTTATATTCATACGAGTTAGCGGGAGAGAGACAGTACACGTGATGGTACAAATAACTACTCTTAAAATAATCTAGATAGTAATATTTTCCAACAAGGTTCACCCATATCATTTTAATTTCATCGGATTTAGTCCATGCAGTTTACAAACTGTGTTAATTCTAAAACACACATACATATGAGTAATATTCAAACATTGCAATTCAATTCTCTCCTCTCGAATGCTTTTTTCTTTTCTGGAATTATTTTAATTATTGCTGGATACATCTGATCAGTTATAGTGGTGGTGACAAAATAGTATTACAAGGCCTGAGGCGGCATAGATGACAGATGCAGTACACTTGAACCAGAGGGGAAATGGGATTGTGATGGAAATGAAGAAGGCGATCACCCCAAAGAAGACACCGAAATAATGGAAGAGATGAACTATGATTCGTGGACATTTGGAGTTCTGAATGAACTTGCTAACCAAGATGCTAGAAAAGGAGAGTGATTGCGAGACCGAGAAAGCAAAAGGTTAGAGGAAGCTGCTTGGAGTGAAGTTGGATGGGTACGAGAGCCATTGCAATTGCCGTTGACAAGCAATACGCCAGAATAATCGTTGCCCAATCAAATTTGTGCTTCCTAGGCGGCCTAGAGCTGGCGGCAGCTGCTGGTGGTGGTGGCTCGGCAGGTGCAGTTGTTTCCAGGTCATTATCCAACACGCTAGCGAAGAATTTGTTTGCTTGCTGCAAACATGCCTTCATTCTTGTGGAAAGGAGAGAGGGAGAGATGGGTTTGTTTATTGGTTTTTGGTCGAGGAGAGATACGTTTGTTAATTTCCATATAATCGCATATGATACATACATATACATATATATATATACATACATTCATATATATATATATACACATACATACATATACATATATATACATGCCACATATAGATTAATAATGCACACGTGTACACACACATATTACGTGAAATCCACTAGTGCATATTCTACGAAATGTCGAGGAAGTGGTACTTTTATTATTTACGTGAAATCCACTAACCTCGTAATTTGCCCTTTCTATATTTATTATTTATTTTAATCTTTTAGAAATTATTGTTGTCACTCTAAAAATCTAATTATGTAGTCACTTAATGCTACGGTCTTAAGTGGTATTCATTTTAACTTGTAAGTGAGAGGTCTTAAATTTGATTATCGACAAAGACGAATTTGAACCACATTATGATTAGCTTAGTGTGAAGTTTAGTCCACTTCCTCTCCGCAATTAGTGTAAATCATATCTTTTGTTAAAAATAAAAAAAATGTAAAACCTAAGTGTGCATTTTCAATATTTTTTTATAATTAGAAAGAAATATCCTCTTATGCAATGGCTGCAGAAATGCCTTGTTAATTTCCAAATATCGCATGATATTTATAGGGTTGTGATATTCACAAATCCTATTTTACTTTTTACACGTTTTTTTAATTTTTAATCGTCAAATCAGATGAATTAAAGAAAATCAACGAATAAAAATTAACCAGAGTTGTGTACACACCCCTATTTATAAGCGGAAGAAAAAAAATACACGAGAGCAAGACATGTCTAGAATAAGGTCAAGAGTTATTCCAAATGTAAGTAGTTAATGGACTGTTAATTAGGATATTTTTATAGAGTAAAGATCGGTGCATAAATCACCTGACTAATTTTTAATTAATTTAAAAGTCCATAAATCCGGCTGGTTATAACTTTTTTGGTTGGTTACAATGATGACAGAAACCTTGTAAAATTACCAGCTGACTAGTTTTTAATTAATTTAAAGTCAATAAGTCCGACGGTGTGAAATCGTGAATGACGAGTAAGAGTAGCATTTTTTGGATTTGAATCTCATTCGAATTCAAATTGTGAGGATGTTAAAGATCTTCAAATCTTAGAGCATTTTTAAAGATGTCAAAATTGTCACGTAGGTATATAACAATAAAAAATGGCAGCAAACTCTCTTCAATCGAGCCTTCAATTTCTTACGTGGCGATGAGTCATTTGAAGGCAAAATCTTTTGCTGTCAAATTTGACAGCAGATGTCAAATTTATTAAATAATTTTTAATAGATTAAAATAATTTTTAACCGAGCCTTCAATTTCTTATGTTTTTCAAATATTTGATTGGTTGCCTTAATCATTAGATTCCACAAAAAGATAAAAAATTTATTAAATGATATTATTATTTAATATATCAGGTGGAGCAAAATATTGTATAAAATGTAAAAGTGCTACATAAGCCATCTACTATCATTTTGATGTTTAAAATTTGGCATCTTTTTTGGAGATGCTCTTAGTCATTCATCATACATCATACAATTATAAATTATTTAATTTTTTTATTTAAAATTAAATACAAATAGTATTTGATGAAAATTAATCATACGATATAAGATGAACGGTTAGAATATAAGGATCTTAGAATCTCTATAGAATGAATCAGGAGAGAATCCTCTTCCGCATTTTTCATTTGCAATGGGAGGAACATTTTGTGATATTATGAATATTGGCAAATTATCGTTGGATTCTACGAACCATTTTTTTAGTAAATTAAAGGATTAAACATATTAAAATTATGTTGCTGCTAATGCTTCAATATGTCAGCTAAAGCTATAAAGTAAAATACGACACATGCACAAAGAACAATTAAAAAAAGGTCAAATTTTTTTTCGGATTAGGATTCTCTTTCTTTCTCTTTTTATCTCTTTTCATCCCCTTCTTTCATATTTTTTTTTGTTGTCTTTCTCTTTTTATAAAAAATTAATATAAGATGTTGACGTGGCTAAATATTTAACACGGATAATGAGCAAGATTGGAGTTGTAAAACACATACATTGTGAATATTTGCTGGGTGATTTGCTGCTTCTTTTGGAAGTGTTGAATCATCTCTTGCACTAGCCATTGGAGCTAAGGCAATTAAACAATATATATGGCAAAAATACACAGTAATCCATTGTGGACCTGCGAGGTAATATAAGGGAAATTCCATACATAATCGCTGTCTACTAGTAAACTAGGAATGGCACGTCATCCACCTCTGTAATGTTTAATTTAATTTAAGGGGGTGGACCATTCGCATGCATAAACTTTGGGGTTGCATGGATTGGCCATGTTGGACATACCCCAATCAGAGCTCATATATGGGACATGGAAAATTAAAGGATTTTTTTTTTTTTTTTTTGAAGTACTCAATATTCAAACGGGTATTTTACGTGTCAAAATAAGTGGAGAGGTACAAAAAAAATATCATTTTCTTCACTTATTTAATAACATGTAGAATATTGTTTGAATACACAGTACTTGAAAATCTCTCTATCTTATATGACAAAGTAGCATATAAATATAGAAAACTGAGCTAACCCTAATAGAAAAAAAAAAAAAAAAAAAAAAGAAACCCTAATACTAACAAGTTAGGCCCGAAATACCTAACATTAAAATAACAAAAATGTTATTTTTATCATTTATTTGTATTTACATGCATTGACCTAATAAGCAAAGAAATGAAACCCCAGTACTAATGGGTTATGCCCAAAATACCAAACATTAAAATAACAAAAATGTTATTCTTACTATTTATTTGTATTCACATGAGTTGGCGGATTTTATTTCTAATAGAGAGATGATATAAATGATGTACAAATAACTACTCTTAAAATAAATCTAGATACTAGTATTTTCCAACAAGATTCACCCATATCATACAAACTGTCTTAATTCTAGAACACACATACATATGAGTAATATTCAAACATTGCAATTCAATTCTCTCCTCTAGAATGCTTTTTTCTTTTCTGGAATTATTTTAATTCTTGCTGGATACATCTGATCAGTTATATTAGTGGTGACAAAATAGTATTACAAGGCCTGAGGCCGCATAGATGACAGATGCAGCACACTTGAACCAGAGGGGAAATGGGATTGTGATGGAAATGAAGAAGGCGATCACCCCAAAGAAGACATCGAAATAATGGAAGAGATGAACTATGATTCGTGGGCATTTGGAGTTCTGAATGAACTTGCTAACCAAGATGCTCGAGAAGGAGAGTGTGATTGCGAGAACGAGAAAGCAAAAGGATAGAGGGAGCTGCTTGGAGTGCAGTTGGGTGGGTACGAGACCCATTCCAATTGCCGTTGACAAGCAATACGCCAGAATAATTGTTGCCCAATCTAAGTTGGATGGGTCAAGGTCATTATCCAACACGCTACGGAATATCTTGTTGAGTAGTTGCTGCAGAAACGCCTTCATTTTTTTCTGGAAAGAAGAGAGGGGGAAATGGGTTTTTTAGTGAAGCAACTTCTTCACACCTCGTGTGGTGAACGGGGCTTTGGATCCCTATCCCTTTTTATAGACTATGAGGAAACACTATTGTATATATGTGCGTATATCTAGAGAGAGAAAGAGGGGGGAGAGAGAGAGATGAGATGTCGGGAGTGTGAGAGGAAAGCACTATCCCTTTTTATAGAATACTTCTCCTTTTATATATATCTATATATACTAAAACCCACCTACTGTGGATGACCAGTGGGCAGACGACTTTGCCCCTGGATTTTTCCCCCGGTTACTTTTCTCTTCGGCTTTTGGGGCAGCGAAATGCCGCTTTTGTCTATTGCTTCCACGCGTCTGTCATCGATGGATCCTCTATTTGGACTCTGTGTTCTCGATTTTTCTTTCGCTTTCCGTTGCTTTCTCACATCTTTCTCCCAGATCTCTCTTCTGCTGTTCTTGGGCTTACTAAATCTCGCCTTCTATTCCAACAAGTGCGATCAATCTTGCCTCTCAATTCCCTTCATGATCCTCATTTTCCATGTCTCTGCGCCCATTCGCCTGAACGAAAACCTGGATCCATTGCTTCCTCTGAAATCAAACCCTAATTTTGCCCTCAAACGAATTGGAACGCAGTCAAACTCGATTTCTAATTCGAGTTGCGCCGATTCTAGGGATCTAATCTGGCGTTTCCTGGTGAGTTTTGCATGTTTATGAGCGTGTATGATTTGGGTTAATAAATTTCCTTCTCTGTCAACCTCTATCTGCTTACTTCAACATTTTTAGTTGGGAAATTGAAATATTGAACTGGATAATTGGAAGATTTGGGTTTCTTTGAACTTCGTAGTCTCAAAAGCATTTTGGGTTTAAGTTTTATTAATTGGTTAGCGAAAATGGGACACCAGTTCTTCAAAGGCTTCTTTGAATTGGTGCTGTGATATATGGTATAGGGTAATCAGGGTTTCTGGGTAATTCGGGTTTCTAGGTAATCAGGGTTTATGGGTTTCTGTGTAATCAGGGTTTCTGGGTGTTGTGATACATAGTTAGGTAATCAGTACTAATATACGTAAAAGGGGTTTCTGGGTTTCCATCAAAATATAAAATTGAAGTAAAACACCAGGAATACAAGTAAAGGAATGTTGTTCTTGACTGAATGAAGTTTTGTTCTGGGCTGAGATTACAAGTGGAAAGTATATGGCTTTCGACCATTTAGGGTTTTATGAACTGACCTAAGGAGTAAAGCTAAATAGTTAAGTTCTGTGTTCCTTCAAAAAAAAAATTTTAAAAAAAACATGATTCACTTGCATCACTTTCTATAGAATGTTTCCCATTTTCAGTTCATTGTAAATAATGCCACTTACTTTAGTTACTTTTCTGTTACATTTATATCCCTCTACATTTTCTTCTGCGTTGAAACACCTGTAAACCAATGTTGAACAATGATGGCTCCTCTAAAACCCAACTCCTTACATTGCCAAGAAGGTTTTGGAATCTGTGTTCTTCAGGTAAAACTTCAATTTCATATAAAGTTTTCGATTTTCTTTTGAGTGAGAGAGCTGTAATTTGGGTTTATATTTTTTTCCATTGCAGATTTCGAAGTTGGACTGAGCTTTTAAATTCCACAAAAGCATTTAGCCTTGCGAAGGTATACTTTTTCCAACTCACCTCTTCCTTTTGTTGCACTAAATTGGTTGATTGGGTTCAAATTGCGAAGAGGATAAAGTTTAATTGTGTAAAAAATAGAGAGATTGAATAGTCTGGAAGATTAGGAATTGTAACTGCCACCTATAAGTTGACTGAAGAAGTAGAGCCCACAATCTATGGTCAAGACGAAGATACAAAAATTTTGATAAGCAAATTGGTACGTGAACGAGTAAAGAGTGTTGGGCGCAATGCTATATTCTCAATTGTTCGGGTGGGGCGATTGGGGAAAACCACTCTTACCCAGTTAGCATATAATGATCAAAGTATCAGAACCCAGCTGGATTACCCCCTCCGGTTCATGAATCCCCATATGGAAAAGGACTTGGGCTGATGCCCCATCAAGCATTAGCGAGGACCTCCTCATAACCTCAGGTACATTCTATCTGCTTTAAATTTGTGATTTCAGTTTAAACCCTAACTGCTGCATTTTCTGGCAAATTTACAGAGAATAGGCAAGCTCAATTCGGGCCAGATTCTGTCAAATTAGGCAGTAATTAGCCATTCGCTCCTAGCCTTCCCTCCCACGTGTTATAGCAGTTTCAGATCGAAGCTCCATCCTCCTTGCTTCATTTGTAATACACACAGAGAAGGTATTGCAATCTCTTCTCTCTTTATCTATTTATATTGTTTATTCAAATGGTTTGGTGCTATGATTCCTCTGTTTGTGTATCACGGTATAGATTCTTGATTTATGGTAATTCATTTATTTTGCAGTAAAGGGCAGCAAATGCTTTTATACTTCTGCCAGATTCTATCCGATGGGTGATGAATCCATCAGGATTGGTCGTAACTTTTCCCAATGGAATGGACTTACCAGTTATTTTCGACTTGAAGCATCGCAGGTAAGAGCATTTGAAAATTCTATGTACTTATTTTTATGATTATATGTATTTTTTTTCCCAAATCTAGATACATCTTCTTTTGCTGTCACACATGATGCGACTCTTCAGTCTTCACTAATGTCATTCCGTATAATTAAATAACGTTAAGCACTCCTAACAGTTAATTTTCTTATTTTTTTCAATTATTCTAGAAAAAATTTGAGACCAAAATTGTTCGCTTTTTTATGCAACCTCATTACTTGCAGAATTTGGTTTGGTCAACCTTTAATGCCTTATCATCGGAATAAGTTAAAGGTAAGGGTCACCGAATCATACTGTTTTCATTGCTATTTATTTCCTTGCTGAACACGATGAAACAAATTCTCTTCATTTGCATTCTTGCATTTAAATTTGCATGTCAATTTATGGTAAATAATATTCAATTTTCATTGTCTTGGATTATACTGAGTTGCAATTTTATCATCTATTTATAAAACCCATTTAGACTCACAATTTTTTTGTATGGTAAAACTTAAAACTGAAGCATTATGTACATCCAAATTGAACAAGAAACTTTTAAGTTAAATTAGATGGACACCCAATACTAGGGGTGATGTTACCAGCATTGTAACCATATCAGTAGTTGATTTTATAAATAAAGTGAAATACAAGACTAACCCAACAAGTATTATAAAATAATGTGAAAGTACTTTTTTCTTTCTCTCGGTACTCAAGATATTATTCCTCACTTGGCCAAAAACGATAGATTATCCCTCATGATGTGCTTTCCATGTTTGAATATTTTGTTTATTTAGTTTCAAGTGTTTTCTTTTTGTGTATAAGAATATCTCAGTAACTCATTGTTTTTTTCTTTCCTCCAGGTGGTACAATAGTTCTATCCGATGATGGTCGCTATTTTTCAAAGGATGCTGTGGAATTTCAAGATTGAAAACCGCTGGCTTTCAATCTTTTTAAACAAGTTACCTTTGTAAGGTATCAAAACTATAATTTTTCTATAGCAAATAAAATTCTTTCCTTCACTATGGTAATTTTGTTTAGATTAATTAATGTTACACTGATGCTAACTCACGTTTATACATTGCTAAAAAGTCAATTTGTAATCCCGCAACAACGCGTGGGTATGACTAGCTAGTGTATATCTAAAGAGAGAGAGAGAGAGAGAGAGATGAGATGGAGTCGTGAGTGTGAGAGTTTGTTTCAGTTGGACCTGGAGACGAGGCATTTTATATAGCAAAAACATGGAGCGTGGGCATTTTGGTAATTTAAGATCAGCTCGATTGTTTCGGTGAAGAAGGGCATGCGTCAGCCGTTCGTTTTCAGCGGGGTCCGCAATGAATCAGTGACTCTCCAACACATGTGGGGTTGCCTTATTGCATTAGAAATTAAAAGAGCAGACTTTTATCCATCATTAATTACCTGCTCTATACATGTCGGCTTGACAATTTGCACAATCCGTTAATGAAATGATACAAAAATAATAAGTTTCAAGTCAACATGTTAATAAGTTGGGGGTCATATATTAATAATTTGATAAGATATTATTTGTCAAATTTAGATATTAGGCATCACAATTTTTTGCATTCGAGAGTCACTTGAGCTTTATAGAAGTTAAATCATGATTTAGCTGATCAGCTCTTTAATTTTGGCTTCTAAACTTTTTGAAAGTTAAACCCTTGAGCTTTATAATTATACAAGTAATAATCTGACTTTGACTTCTATAATTATACAAGTACTAACCCTTGAGTATATGCATAAAATTATAGAAGTTAAAACATGATTTAGCTGATCAGCTCTTTAATTTTGGCTTCTAAACTTTTTGAAAGTTAAACCCTTGAGCTTTATAATTATACAAGTAATAACCGTTGAGTATATAGATAAAATATACATAAAATTATAGAAGTTAAATCATGATTTAGCAGACCAGCTCTTTAATTTTGGCTTCTAAACTTTTTGAAAGTTAAATCATGATTTAGCTGATCAGCTCTTTAATTTTGGCTTCTAAACTTTTTGAAAGTTAAACCCTTGAGCTTTATAATTATACAAGTAATAATCTGACTTTGACTTCTATAATTTTATGTATATTTTAATTTTTTATTTTCTAAACTTTTCACATATCAAAGCTCGGATAATATTAACGAGGCCAAATTTTAAAATTAAATTCACAAACCAAATGATGTATCATAAATAAAATATAAGCACGCTAATCAAAATTTAAATAATAATTCAATCATCAATATTCACATTGTTTGGTTTACAAAATTTAACTTAGAAATTTAACACCTCTAGCAATTACCCTTCAAAGCATATATATAGTTCTTAAACTAATTAATGTGACAATTTTGGGAAAAAAAAAAAAAATTTCTATATAATAGTGCTTCCTCATATTCTATAAAAACGGATAGGGATCCAAAGCCCTGTTCACTACACGAGGTGTGAAGAAGTTGCTGCACTAAAAAACCCATCTCCCCCTCTCTTCTTCCAGAAAAAAATGAAGGCGTTTCTGCAGCAACTACTCAACAAGATATTCAGTAGCGTGTTGGATAATGACCTTGACCCATCCAACTTAGATTGGGCAACAATTATTCTGGCGTATTGCTTGTCAACGGCAATTGGAATGGCTCTCGTACCCATCCAACTGCACTCCAAGCAGCTCCCTCTATCCTTTTGCTTTCTCGGTCTCGCAATCACACTCTCCTTCTCGAGCATCTTGGTTAGCAAGTTCATTCAGAACTCCAAATGCCCACGAATCATAGTTCATCTCTTCCATTATTTCGGTGTTTTCTTTGGGGTGATCGCCTTCTTCATTTCCATCACAATCCCATTTCCCCTCTGGTTCAAGTGTACTGCATCTGTCATCTATGCGGCCTCAGGCCTTGTAATACTATTTTGTCACCACTACTATAACTGATCAGATGTATCCAGCAAGAATTATGTTATGAACCCAATTTGTAATTGAGGTTTATGGTTTAATTAAGACTTAAGTTAGTTGTAATTGAGGGTTTTGAATATTACTCATATGTACGCGTGTTCTAGAATTAAGGCAGTTTGTAAACTGCATGGACTAAATCCGATGAAATTGATTTAAGAGGAGCTATTTGTACCATCACATGTATTAGAGTCCGGCAACTCATGCGAATACAAATAAATGATAAGAATAACATTTTTTTTATTTTAATGTTTTGGTATTTTGGGCCTAACGCATTAGTACTAGGATTTCATTCCCTTGCTTATTAGGCCAACACATGTGAATACAAATAAATGGTAAGAATAACATTTTTGTTATTTTAATGTTGGGTATTTTGGGCCTAACTCGTTAGTACTAGGGTTTTCTTTTTTTGCCTATTAGGATTAGGTTAGTTTTCTATATTTATATGGTACTTTGTAACTCTGTAGAATAACAAGTTAGTCACGATGTATAATCTTGAAGTTTTATAGCCATTTCGACAGTTTTGTTTGTTTAATAATATTCTTATCATTTATAAAAACTATATATATCATGCGGAAAAGAACAAAACTGTCGCCTCTTCGGGACCGACAGTCGCACGATGCTTATACACAGAGGCAAGCAACTAAAGATAATTAAGCCGTGGGACTCCCCAAACAATAGAAGAATATCCTTCAGTATGCAAATTCAATCTGAGACACTGTGAAGGCACAAACTCTTCGATAGAAAAGCTCTCAGCTGAGACTCCTTGCTGTACACTATCAAGTGAAAGGATAGAAGTTCGAAAAGAGCAAACTGCCTAGAAGAATGTACGCAGGAGAGTACGCCCAAACTATATATCCCCATCTCTTACCAGTACCACGAGATTTCATTATGTACGACGCAAACCAATAGAGCAGAGGGCTGAAGGATAAGAAACGAGTAGCAACCTGTCAAACATGAAGCATTCAAAGTTATGATATCAATTTTCCAAATACAAACCTTGCCAGAAAAATAACATAATAATACCAGTAAAGAGCGCAAGCTAAAAACCAAGATGGTAATCACTAATCTATTAGGCCATTCTGATCACAAGGCAGCATCTTCAAACCATCTTTGGAAGAAAACTTTACGCGTAATCTAACTAGGTGAAAAGTTTTAGTCTTGGTGCATATAAATTTGGAAATACAAGAATATTCTAACGACGTCTACACGGTGTGGAGTGGTATGGTTTGCTGAATGAAAGTCTACTTTCGTGGAACCGAGTAGGCAAAATAAATTATTGATAATCAGGATACTGAAGCTTTATTAGGAATGGGTAAATACCCATTGGTTATGGGTAACCGCGGTTACCTATCTATTTAAATTAAACGGTTACGATTATGGATAACCGTTTAGATAAATAAATGGTTATGGGTATAACCGTTTACCTGCGAAATTTAAATGGGCGGTTATGGTTATTAACCGCGGTTATAAACAGATAACCGTTTATCCATTTATTTTATATATGTAAAATTAACACAAACCATGTTCTCTATCAAACAAAACTTAGATCAATACTATTGACTATAGTGCATGATTTCTGTAGCTAATATAATATAGTTTTCCTTAACCACTTTAAATTTTATGGTCCATTATATATATTATGTTAATACTTTACATTTCAGAGTTAAATAACCCAAGAATAATGTCTTTAACAGTTTTCGTAACCCAAGAATACTTAGCAAATTTTATATTACCTTCATTGTTAACAGTTAAAAATATCGTCCGTAAACTATTATTTCAATTATTAGAATGGTATAAGGACTTAAAAAATTAAATTACGGAAATGTATGATGAATATACCTATAACGGTGTTTAATTGTTAGAAAAAGAAAATTATGACAAATTTTTCTTTTTTAATTTTCAAGTTGTTAAAAAAGCAAGTAGACGGGTGAAAAAAGAGTAAATGTTGAAAAAGAAAGGATAAACAGGTTAAAAAAGAATAAATGGGTAAAATGGATACTAAACGGTTACGGTTAAATGAGTACGCGGTTATGGATATGGTTAACTATTTATAAACGGTTATGAGTATGGGTATAACCGTATAGACAATTACCTAATGGGCAAACAGTTATGCGGGTATACGAATAAACGGTTATGGATAAATAACTTACATGCCCGCCATAACCGTTGCTCATCCCTAAGCTTAATCTTTTATATGTATCAACTTAAAATCATATGTAAAATAAAAAATTGAAACCAACAAAAGGACGCTTCCTCAAGAAAACAGCATCATAGACCTGATGCATAGTCTGAAAACAGAAATAACCAGCATTAAGCACTCCATTGGACCTTGAAAATCCCGAAAGAGCATACCAAAGAACAGCAATGACATCTTTTCCAGATATTAGATGGTACAACACCACATTGAACCTTAACGATCTGAGCCGTCTATTTTTCAAGTTGTACCCCATAGATTATCTTTGCAAAATATTAACCAAATTGGAAATATTTAAGACATCTAATTGGGTTCAAAAAAATGAACGAATACTTTGTTATGCAAGAAACAATGAAATTTGATCTTGATAATTAAATAGGCAAATGGTTTCGGATTGAATTGAATTTTTACAAGAATGATTTATGAATTAAGATTTACAAAATAGACGGTTCGGATCGTTGAAATTCGATGTGAAGTGAGCCACACCTAATCCTTATTTTTTTCAAAAAATGAAAATTCTTTTACATAAAGAGCCTATATATATTTATTTATATTGTGTGAGTCAACTGCAAGTGATGAATATGGAGGTTAAAAGTGTGGGGCACATTTGGTGATGTGACCTAGGTCTTCAGGCTTACGAAGGAGTACGTGACCAGCAAATAACGCTACGCACTCAGGGTGACTCTGATTGAGGGAGGAACGCGCGAGTTGCAGGAGCATATTAAGACCCAAAAGTTGAAAAGAAGGTAAAAGCAAAATAAAATGGATCAAGTGCAGTCCAAGTAAGCTATCTAAAATTTCACGAAACCTACTAAACTACCAGTCACGAGAAAGCCTTTTGTAGTCAACAACTTTTGGCTTTTGGTAAAAGTCTACAAGGACAATTACCATTACCAAAACTATATCTAACCAATAATCCCATTTGATTAAACTCGATTAATTGGTGGTTAAGAACTTACAAAAGTTGAGCTAATTGGTCTCTGGAACAAATCAAAAAGGACATAATTTTCTATCAACCGCCATGAGAAAGGTTTTAGCTTTTTCAGACAAAGTGAAAAGGGTCTTTGCTGTGCTTCAACTTTGAGAGACCATGAGTTAGGGTTTTTTTTTCCCAAAATTTTTTAAAAGAAAGCAAAAATATTTTTGGTGGATGAGGTATGCGTCATATAATAGGTACTACAAATGTCACTTGCTGTTTGGAGCAACAGCCAAAAGTGATCACCAATGAAACTGCAGGCCATAACTGTGCAACTTTTACGTGATTCTTCAACATATATATAATCAGGGAACAAAGCCTAAATTGATGCAGGCGTCCAATGCCGTGAGGCCACATGTCGAGCAAGGGAAATTTCTTACTTATAGCACAGGACAATGGGGTAGGCAGGCTATACCACAAAACATGAGTGCTTCTGATTATGCATTGCAGTAAGGTCTTTGATGCAGAGCGATATGGCAGCTGCAAAGTCCAGATGCCATTTGAGAATACACAAGTTTTTCTCTCCTTTTATTTCAATCAGAAGTACTGGAATATTATAATGAATTTTTAAAGGGTTTGTTAGATAGTTGAGCACTCACTTTTGCATTCAAAGTTTCGAGTTCGATTTTCCTTCACTTATTATTGCTTGTATAAATAAATACTAACTTAAGTTGAATAAGCAAGTCCAAATGAGACTTGTATGAAATTAATTCAAAGTGGAACCTCAACTTTTCTAGCAAAATAAGGTAAGGACTTATTCCAAATATAAGTATTATTAATGGAGTGCCCAACGCTCTTATCTGCCATTTTTTATTTTATTCGTTATTCTATATTTTTCACATTTTATTCTTTATTTATTAAAAACTTAAATTACAATTTTTGGTTTAAAAATTTCAAAAAACCTACTAACTAATTTTAGTTTTGCCTCTTTCTAATTAAATTGTTAGGGAGGGGCATTTTGTGATATTATGAATATTGGCAAACTATGTTGGACTCTATGAACCATTTTTTCAGTAACTTATGGATTAAACATGTTAAAATTATAGAAAACTAGATTTTAATCCCTAAATAAGATGAAACTTAGAAAAATGTCTTATACAAGATTAAAATTTGATTTTAGTCCGTAGACTATTAAATGCCAGCATATGTATTTAATGTCTATCTTTTTTATTTATAATTTTAGGGAACTTTAACAAAAAGCTTCTGGTACTATTCACTTTGACGAAAAACCACATTTTTACACTAAAAAGTCAATCCTAGTACTATTCACTTTACCCTTTATTTTGGCCTTATCGTTAAAACTCAAAGTTTTCAAGCCCTTTTCATTAGTTTTCCTATAATTTTATGGTGTTCATAAATTAAATTTTATGAAAATATTATAAATTTTCATTCTCGTTATGCTGAGTATCTTATATAAGAAAATATTTTCGTAGAGATTTTTCAATACTTATGTTTTTGCATATTTTCTTATGTGCCACTAATTCATTACAATATATTAAGGTACGAACATTTCAGTACACTATAATATGTTTAGGTATGTACATTTAGGTACACTAGTTTAGTATAATATATTTAGGTATCGACATTTCGGTACACTAGTTTAGTATCATATAATTAGGTACGGAATTTTCGGTACACTTATATGTTTGCATATTTTATTATGTGCCACCAATTTACTACAATATATTTAGGTACAGACATTATGGTACACTAAATTAGTAAAATAGATTATGATACAGACGTTTAGGTACACTAATTAGAGGAAGTTAAATAAAATTAATGAATTAAAATGTGTATAATAATAAATTTAAAATTTAATGTAATCATATTAAATAAGATATCTATTAAATATTAAAACAAAAACATAATATATGTCACATCCCGGTTCGGGACGAATCACTTCCCGGGCCCGCTCCACCACCGTAGCACGATATTGTCCGCTTTGGGCTTACCATTCCTTCACGGTTTTGTTTTTGGGAACTCACGAGCAACTTCCCAGTGGGTCACCCATCATGGGATTGCTCAAGCCCCCTTCTCGCTTAACTTCGGAGTTCCTACGGAACCCAAAGCCAGTGAGCTCCCAAAAGACCTCGTGCTAGGTAGAGATGTGAATATACATTTAAGGATCACTCCCCTGGGCGATGTGGGATGTCACAATCCACCCCCCTTAGGGGCCCGACGTCCTCGTCGGCACACCACGACCAGGGTTAGGCTCTGATACCAAATTGTCACATCCCGACCCGGGAGGGATCACTTCCCAGGCCCGACTCCACTACCATAGCACGATATTGTCCGCTTTGGGCTTACCATTCCCTCACGGTTTTGTTTTTGGGAACTCACGAGCAACTTCCCAGTGGGTCACCCATCATGGGATTGCTCTAGCCCCCTTCTCGCTTAAATTCGGAGTTCCTACGGAACCCGAAGCCAGTGAGCTCCCAAAAGGCCTCGTGTAAGGTAGGGATGTGAATATACATTTAAGGATCACTGCCCTGGGTGATGTGGGATGTCACAATCCACCCCCCTTAGGGGCCCGACGTCCTCGTCGGCACACCACGGCCAGGGTTAGGCTCTGATACCAATTTGTCACATCCCGGCCAGGGGCGGATCACTTCCCGGCCCGACTCCACCACCGTAGCACGATCTTGTCCGCTTTGGGCTTACCATTCCCTCACGATTTTGTTTTTGGGAACTCACGAGCAACTTCCCAGTGGGTCACCCATCCTAGGAATGCTCTAGCCCCCTTCTCGCTTAACTTCGGAGTTCCTACGGAACCCAAAGCCAGTGAGCTCCCAAAAGGCCTCGTGCTAGGTAGAGATGTGAATATACATTTAAGGATCACTCCCCTGGGCGATGTGGGATGTCACAATATAAATTTGAATTAAATACACATTAAGGAACTAAAATCAATATCCAATCTAACACTAGGTTTTTATTAAATTTTAATCTTCTTGAAGGTTTAAAGTTCAAAAACCCCTAAATGTTGCTGTTAATACTTCAATATGTCAGCTAATTAAGCTATCAAGTAAAATACGACACATCCATAGAGAACAATTAAAAAAGGCCAAATTTTTTTCATTGTCCCTATAGTGATAGGTTACTTTCAAAATGACCACGTGATCAAAAAAGTTATCAATCGTACATCCGTGGTGGAGTCCATTAGTAATTTTAGTCCAAATCAAAACCTTCATATAAGTTCCCGTAAAAAAAATTGTGTGTGTCACTCACATGCAATGAACAGAAGTTCCTTTTCATATTATTGATCGCCACAGCCAATGACAGATCGGCACATGGTCATGAAATTAATGTTTTAAAACTGAAAAAGATAAAAGATAGAAAGAAAAAAACTGAAAAAAAAGAAAAATCTGAAAATGACAATAGAAAACCCATAGTCAATAAGTTGTAAAGACATTTATATCCTTAGATGTGAGCACATGTAATTTCTCAATGAAATTTGGATGAAAGTTTTTGACCTGGATCAAGATTACTAACGGACTTCACCACATATATATGTTTAATAACCTTTTTATTACGAGGGTTAATTTGAAAATACTATATTACCACAGGATCCCTAATAAATTTTGGCCTTAAAAACTAAACAAAAAAGTTGTAGTTTTCTCCTTTTTAAAACCAATTTATAATATATTTTTTTGGAGAAAACCAATTTGTATTAGGGAGAGATGGGGAAACGGTGCCGCTGTGGGTAAGAATTTTGTGGTAATGCTTATCACGATTATGCCAAGCAATTGTGATTAGCATGTGCATGTGCTGATGATCTCTGTGTCGTGTGTGTTTTGTATATATTTCTTTTCGATCGGTCAATGCAAGTAAGGAAACCAGAGCCAAGATTAAAGTCTATGGTACCAACTACCAAAATAAAAACACGCAAAAAAATGAAAAAAGGTTTACTCTTAGTCCTTCCAGTTGCCCCTGCCCGAGAGAGATGAGCAAAAATGCAACCCGTTCGATCTTAGAGGAAATCTTTCATCAAGGACGTCGTCCCTATTAACCTAGAATATTAGGATATGCTAAGATTATAGAACAAAGGCAGAAGGAATGGTAAACAGAAGAAGAAAGCTCTGTATATTATTAAGAAGCATATATGAAAATGTAATTGTCTAAAAACGACTGCTACAACAATTATTTATAATAGCTAATATCTCAATACACAATGACTCAATTACCCTTTCTAACAACTTTATCCTAACAAACTCAAACCAATTGATTAACCAATCTAGTTACATGAATCAGTTATAACTATATGGTTATTACTCCCCCCTCAAACCAAGCTGAGCTACCGAAGCTGAGTTTGCTGCAGAACCAACGCTCAAACCAAGGATTCGACAATGTTTTTGAAATATGGGACTATGTAGTCCCTTGGTGAAGACATCAGCTACCTGATCCTCTGTCGGAATATAGTGAACCATCAGATCTTCTCTTGAACCTTCTCACGCACAAGGTGATAATCTGTGTCCAGATGTTTGATCTTGGAGTGAAAGACCGGATTTGAACTTAAAGCCAAAGCTGAGAGGTTGTCACAGTATAAGGATGGCGGGGCTGATATAGATTGATGAATATCCTTAAAAACTGAACGGATCCAAAAGACATCAGCTGCACAATGTGCTAAAGCCTTGTACTCTGCCTCTGTGGAGCTTCTAGAGACTGTGGATTGCTTTTTAGATTGCCAGGAAATCGGATTTGTCCCAAGATACACAACAAAACCTGTAATGGATCTTCTGGTGTTGATATCTGCTGCCCAATCGGAGTCAGAATAAGCAGTTATATTGAAATCCTTGCTTTTTGTATACTGTAAGCCATAGCTAATAGTGCCTTGTATATATCTCAAGATTCGTTTGACCAGAAACATATGTAAATCAGTTGGTTATGCCATGAATTGACAAACCATGTTCACGGAATGGGCTATATCAGGCCGAGTAAAAGTTAGATACTGAAGAGCCCCAACTATGCTTCTATAGTGACTCGGATCTGCTAGCATTGTTCCTTCACCAACAAGAAATTGAGTGTGAGGTTTTGACGGTGTTGAGGTAGACTTGCAGTTCTCCATACCTGCCTTGTGTAACACATCTTTGGCATATTTAGTCTGTGATATAAACAAGGAACCGTCATCTCGATACTGGATATGCAACCCCAAAAAGTATGTTAACCTCCCCATATCTTTGAGATCAAACACATCAGCAAGAGCATCGATTACAGACTGTATTTTGAGTGAGTTTGAACCAGTGAGAATGATGTCATCCACATACAACAATAAGAGGATTATGTCTCCACCATCAACTTTGACAAAGAGACTAGAATCTGACAGAGAGGATTGAAAACCAAGAGCAGGAAGAAAGCTAGTAAATTTCGAATTCCAAGCTCGAGGAGCCTGTTTTAACCCATACAGGGATTTGACCAATTTGCAGACATGATCAGGACATGTAGCATCCACAAACCCTTGTGGTTGTTTCATATAAACCTCTTCTTCCAAGTCTCCATGAAGAAATGCGTTTTTGATATCAAGTTGCCTTAATTGCCAACTAAACTGAGCTGCTAAGGCTAAAATAAGTCTGACAGTGGTATGTCGAACCACTGGACTGAAAGTCTCTGAGTAATCCAAGCCGTGCTCCTGAGAATATCCATGTGCCACCAACCGGGCTTTGAACCTAGATATACTACCATCTGGATTTTTCTTTACCTTATAAACCCACTTACTTCCAATAACTGATCGATGGGATGAAGGTGGAACAAGTATCCAAGTGCCTTGAGTTTTCAGGGCATTAAATTCCTCTTGCATGGCAAGTTGCCATTCTGGTTTCAATGATGCAGCTTTAAAATTTCTAGGTTATTCCCCATCTGTGATATCAGTAAGAAAAGAAAAACCCCCAGACAAATGTGCACTGAAGTTGGTAGAAAAATCAGCAGAAAGTGGTCCATCAAGATTTAAGGAATGCAACTGAGGTAGAAAAGCAAGACATCCCACATAACTCTTCTTAACAATAGCACCAGTTTTTAACTGGTTTGGAAACAACTCGAATTTACATCTGTGATGACTGAAGTAGTATGATGGGAAGGTGAGGTAAAAGGAAGAACTACCTGGAGTTGGGCAGGATCAATGACAGAAAGCAAAGGAGTAGTGTTAGGTGGAGAGGAATGAGCATCAGGTGTTCCAGACCCCTGATTATCTGATTCTGTTGAGACATGATCTTCTGATGTATTAATATTGGGAGAGAATATTTCTGTGTTTGAGTGAGAGACGGAACTCTGTGATCCTGCATGATCCGTAGGTCTCCTTGCATGTGACACTGGGATAGATACCATAACAGGTGCATCCCTTGGTTGTTCCTGTTCCTCATGTCTATCCAACCTTGTAGGTCTTGTGTGTTGAACCATTTTCGCAGGAAATAAAGATTCATCAAAACAGACATGTCTGGAAAGAATAAATTTCTTGGTCTGCAAGTTATAACAAATCACTCCTTTGTACCCTTGTGAATAACCCAAGAATGCACACATCACTGATCTTGGTTGTAACTTATTAATGTTGTAGGGTCTTAGCCATGGAAATACAGCAGAGCCAAAAATCTTAAGAGAGTGTAAATCAGGTACCTTCTTATACAAAGTCAAATATGGAGAACTGAAAAACAAACTTTTGCAAGGCATGTTATTGATTAACAGAACCGAATGAGCACAAGCAAAGTACCATAGCTCAGAAGGTAAACCAGAAGCACTAAGAAGAGTGATTGCAGTGTCCAAAATATGTCTATGTTTCCTTTCTGCCATGCCGTTCTGTTGAGGAGTATAAGGGCAAGATATGAGCTGCAAGATACCTTTGTCAGCTAGAAATGAAGTAAAACCCTTGCTTGTATACTCCCCTCCCCCATCTGTTTGCAATGACTTGATTGTTGCACCAAATTGATTAAGAACAAACTTGTAGAACTTAACAAAGATTGTAAACACATCAGATTTATTGCTCATGGGAAATATCCAAACAAATCTTGTATATTCATCAACAAATGTTACATAATACCTATATCCCTCTATGGATCTTACAGGTGATGGACCCCAGATATCAGTGTGTACTTTCTGAAAAGGAGATGTACACCTATCGGTTCTAACAGGAAATGGAATCCTAGACATCTTTCCTTGAATGCAAGAGATACAAGTACTATTATTATCATTTGTTTGTACTGGAATATTTGACTGTTTTAACATTGTAGTCATCACATCATGAGCTGGATGTCCCAATCTCTGATGCCAGACAGTATTCTTCACTGCTTTGCCCAAATAAGCTGCTGGATACTTTGTTATGAACTGAGAACCCTTTGCACTTGTGACTACAGGGATCTGGAACAATTCCTCAGGCCTACTCTTTCCGTGGTACACTATCTCCTTTGTCTTCTTGTCCTGCACAAAGAATTCAGAATCATCACAGATAAACCAACTTTTGTTATCTGCACATAACTGCTTGACAGAGAGTAAACTCCTAGCAATATTAGGCATATGCAACACTTTATTAAGAACCAGGGAACATGTAGGAGTTTGAAGCATAGTTGAACCAATATTTTTAATTGGTAGACCTGTACCATTCCCAATTGTTATCTTCTCAGATCCCTCAAAAGGTATTACTTGAGAGAGAGCACTGATATCAGAAGTTATATGATGGGACGCACCAGAATCAACAATCCAAGCATCTTGAGGAAGAAATGATGAAGTCTGTTGTGCATTCATTGCAGACAGTGATGGAGGTGGAGGTTGTCCTTGATACGCATAGTTTCCCCTTTGATAGCAATCCAAGGCCGAGTGACCCCTTTTCCCACATATTTGACACTCTACTACAACACCTGTGGTTGGTACATTCGAATTCCTATGAAAGCAATTAACTGCAGTGTGTCCACGTTTGTTACAAATCTGACATTCAATCAGCAAAGTAGTTCTAGTATCAACCATGCCTGACCAATTAGTATTTCCATTTCCAGATTGCCTTGAACCCCCTGAATTACCAGAATTATATCCTCTTCCTCTGAAACCATTGTTATTTCTGTAATTGTTTCCACCTCTATAGTTGTTGCTACCCCTATAGTGATTCACAAAAGATCCAGACTGTGCATTCAAAGACTGTGGTCTAGATGCATTTTGATCACTTGAGTTTGCAGAAAAACCGTAACCAAATGAATCATTTGGAAATTGAGGTGGTGGTAGAGAATAAAAGAGATGTTGAACTTGAGGTGGTTGTAAGGATGGTTGTGAAGCATAAGGTACAGCAGTGATAGTACCAGCAGTGATGGCCGGAATATGAGCATGACTGTGAGAATTTGAAGATGAAGCAGAAGAACCAGAATCAGTATTTGAACCAGAACTTGACCCTTGAACATAGAGTGCTGACAGATTCTGAGTAAGTGTATTCATTTCTCCTTCGATTTCCCTCTCAGTCCCAAGTAACAGTGCTCTGAACTCCTTCAAAGTGAGTGTAGACTCCCTGGCCAATATAACAGTACGAATAACACCATACTCCCTAGGTAATCCAGCAAGACCAGCAATCATAACATCATTATCTGAGATGGATTCTCCTGCAGCACTAAGTTGTTCTCGAATATGCTTAAGCCTCAACAGATATTTATCAATGGTATCTGACCCTTTTTGAATTGTGTGTAACTCAGTTTTCAAGTGATTAATTCTGGATTTAGACACAGTGGCATATCGATCAACCAGATTAGTCCAAGCTTCATACGCCGTTCGACACCCAATCACATATTCCATAGCCTCATCAGTAAGAGTGGCAAGCAAGAGACTTAACAAAGCCATATCAATTGTCTCCCACTCAGTATATGCTTCTGTGACCTTCCTTGTAACCCCATTAGTTGAATCAACAACAAACTTTGATGGATAAGGATTTGTACCATCAAAATGACCAAACAGCTTATATCCTCTTAACATTGGCTGAAACTGAAATGCCCATTTGGCAAAATTATCATCCTTAAGCTTGATAGTAAGCATTCCCAAAACACCTTCAACTTTAAACGAAGACGCAGCCATGATGGAAAAATGAACACTTCCACATATCAAAACAACCAACTTCAGAGACTAACACTTTAGACAACTCAAGAAAGATTGGAACTTTCTTGTAAGCAGATTGTGAAACAAAGAAAGACTAACACTTTCTTGAAACTGATATACGAAATCACAATATCATTATCAATACGTCAATGAACCATCTCACAAACACTAGAGCAACATTCATGCAGCAATTCGGGAGGAATCATAACAGAATCCCCAATTTACGAGAATCATGACAGAATCTCAAACGCCAGTAAAAGACCACAACCACTATATCAGAATTCACTCACCAATTCAGGAGAAAACATAACAGAATCCCCAATTCACAAGAATCATGACAGACTCTCAAAACTCCATTATTCTCCAGAGAGGAAATCAACATGGAAGACAAAACAAAACCCAGACGAAGAAACAAGAACAATATCACCTGAAATGGAGCAATTCGTCAAACACGACTCACGATCGATCCTTCGAACACCATTGTAAACTTCAGTAGCCCAATCAACCAAAGAACCTTCAGATGAAAACACCAAGAATCCATAAGAACCCTAAGAAATGGCAGCAAGCCTCCTCCAGCAAAATTGAACCAGAGTAGCGGAAGAAACCCTTAGGACCGGAAGTGGCAGCGAGCCTTCGCCGGCGATGATACCATATTAACCTAGAATATTAGGATATGCTAAGATTATAGAACAAAGGCAGAAGGAATGGTAAACAGAAGAAGAAAGCTCTGTATATTATTGAGAAGCATATATAAAAATGTAATTGTCTAAAAACGACTGCTACAACAGCTATTTATAATAGCTAATATCTCAATACACAATGACTCAATTACCCTTTCTAACAACTTTATCCTAACAAACTCAAACCAATTGATTAACCAATCTAGTTACATGAATCAGTTATAACTATATGGTTATTAGTCCCGACCCTCCCTCTCTACTGTTCTGCTTCTGCCCTTGAAGTTCATCTCAAAGAGTTTGAGACTCCGCCCTGGATTGCCTCCGAGGTAAGTTTCCTATCCATAAACTTTGTAATTTCCGTTTCGCAGCTCAATTTTTGTCTCCAAACTTTGGTGATTATCTTTTAATTTTGGTTTTTGTTTGGTTCCTGAGAAAATAAAAGTGGAACACATTTCTGGAGCTAAGTAAATAGATTACACTAAAAGTCTACACCTTTCACCGTTTAGGGCGTGAAATTAAAGACCCAACAAACTTGGTTCTTGTACTTTTCAGATTAGCCTGTAAATTTCTTGTTAAGGTAGAAAATGCTAAAAAAAATTGATCATTGTCATGCTTGAGTAGTGACTGTTTGGGAGCTGGGAAAATAGTAGGATCATGTTGATGTCTAGCGAATCTGGGGTTGAGTGGGTTTGTTTGTTGAAATTTGATTATAAATTGGTTTAATTTGTTGTGTTGAAAGACTGCAGCTACGTGGTGTTGGTTCCAGAAAGAGAGAATGTAGTTGCAAATGTAGTAGTAGTACAAGTTGCAAAGGCACAGCATAAACAAACATCGACATGGTGCAACCGCATTACTGTTAAAAGCTAGTACAAATGAAGTTACATTAGGTAACATATAGGCACTAATTTGGAGCAATGTGTTGTGAATGTAATCATCAAGCAAAGAATCTAATGAACGAGTTAGCTTAACTGTAATTTAATGAGCATGTCGTGCCTTCAGCCTCTTCCATATAAATATAGAAAATTGACATAACCCTAATAGAAAAAAAAAAACGAAACCTTAATACTAACGAGTTAGGCCCAAAATACCTAACATTAAAATAACAAAAATGTTATTCTTACAATTTATTTGTATTCATATGCGTTGGCCTAATAAGCAATGAAATTAAACCCTAGTACTAACGGGTTAGGTCCAAAATACCAAACATTAAAATAACAAAAATATTATTCTTATAATTTATTTGTATTCATATGAGTTGACAGACCCTACATATATTAGAGAGATGCTATTCGTGATGGTATAAATAGCTACTCTTAAAATAAATCTAGATACTAATATTTTCCAACAAGATTCACCCATATCATATCAATTTCATCGGATTTAGTCCATGCAGTTTACAAACTGTCTTAATTCTAGAACACACATACATATGAGTAATATTCAAACATTGCAATTCAATTCTCTCCTCTCGAATGCTTATTTCTTTTCTGGAATATTTATTTTAATTCTTGCTGGATACATCTGATCAGTTATAGTAGTGGTGACAAAATAGTATTACAAGGCCTGAGGCCGCGTTAGATGACAGAGGCAGTACACTTGAACCAGAGGGGAAATGGGATTGTGATGGAAGTGAAGAAGGCGATCACCCCAAAGAAGACACCGAAATAATGGAAGAGATGAACTATGATTCGTGGGCATTTGGAGTTCTGAATGAACTTGCTAACCAAGATGCTCGAGAAGGAGAGTGTGATTGCGAGACCGAGAAAGCAAAAGGTTAGAGGGAGCTGCTTGGAGTGAAGTTGGATGGGTACGAGAGCCATTCCAAATGCCGTTGACAAGCAATACGCCAGAATAATTGTTGCCCAATCTAAGTTGTGCTTCCTAGGCGGCCTAGAAAGCTGGCGGCATCTGGTGGCAGCTGCTGGTGGTGGTCGTTCGGCGGGTCAAGGTCATTATCCAACATGCTAGTGAATATCTTGTTGAGTAGTTGCTGCAGAAATGCCCTCATTTTTTTTTTCTGGAAAGAAGAGAGTGGGGGATGGGTTTGTTAATTTCCAAATATCGCATGATATTTATAAGCCCCCCATTCGTACATCACATACTTGTTCAATCCTGATCGTCGATGTAGAGAGAGATGGATAATACAAGAATGAAAGAGGAGAGAGAAAGTAGACAAGAGAGAGATGGAAGAGAAGAATGAAAGAAGACTTAGAAAAGACTTGGAGAAAGTCGACTAGAGATGGAAAAGAGAAGAATGAAAGAAGAGGTAGAGAGAGGGAAAAGAGAAGAAGGAAAGAATAATTTAGTCGAAACATTGGTTCTCTTTTTTTTTTTTAATTAATAATTTAGTAGAAATATTAGTTCCTTTTTTTCATGGAATATTAAATTTATTCAGAGTTGAACCTCATACAGTTAAAGGAAAAAACATTTCTAGCAAAATAAGGTAAAGACTTATCCCAAATATAAGAGTTATTCATGGAGTGCCCAACGCTCTTATCTGCCATTTTTTATTTTATTAGTTATTCTATATTTTTTACATTTTATTCTTTATTTATTAAAAACTTAAATCACAATTTTTAGTTTAAAATAATTCAAAAACCCCACTAACTAATTTTAGTTTTGACCCTTTCTAATTAAATTGGTAGGGAGGAGCATTTTGTGATATTATGAATATTGGCAAACCATCGTTGGACTCTATGAACCAGTTTTTTAGTAAATTAAGGATTAAACGTATTAAAATTATGTTGCTGTTAATACTTCAATATGTCAGCTAAAGCTATCAAGTAAAATACAACATATGCACATAGAACAATTAAAAAAGAGAAATTATATTCACACATGTGATGACCCGTCCCAAATTATTGTATATATTTCCTCCTTGCTGTGTAAAGTGACGATAATGCCCTCGAGGCTTAGTGACGTGGATGTATACATATAGTTTTAAATTATTTTTTTCGCTGACGTAATTAAATTGTACGCGTTGTCACGAGCGTGTTGACGCGAGTTAGGGCCGAATCAGGTTCGTAACAAAAATGTTACGGATGAATAAGTGAGATTGGGTTGGTTTTATTCCTATTTGGACTCTTTTGTGTAAGCCCTAAATTCTATAGCCCAATTAGGGCTTGAGACCATTTTAAATTGGCCAACCCGTGACCACACACACACATGCCACTTTCACCCTCTCCTTTCTTCTCGAACTCTCTCTCTCTTCCGTACAACCTGAGCCCTCCAACCTTCAGACACCATCAGACTTTACAGATCGAACTTGAGGTTTCTATAACATTTGTTAAGTGAGTTGATCTCAAAAACCCCGGAATTCAGAAACTCCGGCGAAGAGCTAAAATAGCTTCGACGTGATCATGGGTGATTCACGTGGTCTTGAGGCTTTGTAAGGTACTCACTCAACTTCCCTAACATTTTAGACTAGTTTTGGAGAAGTTTGGACGTCGAAATAAGCACGATCATCAAATTGCAGAGTTAGCCGATTTTTCCAAGAAATTTTTCGATCGTTTTTCATCGGTTTTAGGACTTCAAATAGGTATGGTTATGTTATAGACTTCAAGGGCTTCAAATCTATATAAATTTCGTGAATTTTGGTTGAGAATTGAGGGAGATATTAAGGTTTTAAGATTTTCTAGAATCCAGCGTTGCAGATGGCGGTAGGCGGCTGCTCCGACGAAGACACCGGAGAAGACAGAGAATATTTCGTCAACTTTGACGTAATATATTAACGGCGTCAGGTAAATCTAATGGAATATGCTTTTATTTAACGAAATATTCCCTAACGTCATTAGGGTTTCCGTCTAACTTGCCAGGCACGTGCCTATGCATGGCCGGGCACTCGTGGTTGTGCCTTGGCTGGGCCGTGAGGTTGACATCATAAATTTTTTCTAAAAATATGGGGATGCTCGTGGTGTTGAGTAAGCCACGATGACATCTTAAAACACCTCAATTGAGCATCATATGAGAAGTTATTTCATGGTTTTGGTTATGTACTTTCGAATTAATGTTAAATTAGTTGTTTCACATATAGGTGAGACGTTTTTGGAGGACGAGCGTAGCCAGGCGAGACTCGGGGGTTACGACCCTGCTACATACTAGTGAGTGGGCTTTTGGTTTTCTATATATACGTATATATGTTTTACATTGCCCAGAAACTGATCTAAATGGAATTATGTTTTTAAGTGCCATGTCATACTTGCATTTCATTTTAGTATATGCATTAGTATGGGTATGCATAATATTGAATGACGCTGCGGAGGCCCAGGTAAACTTTAGGTGAGTACTGTATGATGGTAGTGGTTGCATTGTGTATGGTTATACGTAGATGCATTTAGAGCTCATTATCCTGCACCCTGGTGTTAGTATTTCTGCCCAAGGCCAGGGCATATCTTTCACGTGATCGTTCACTTCCCGCACCGTACGTTCACCTTGGATCCAAGTTTGGTGCCAGCCTGTCGTATAGACCACATTGGGTGATTCCGACTCGTAGGTGACCCCAATTCATCGCACAGCCTTCACGTGATCGTAGCACTTGAGCGTACTTATTTACACCCAGCCTGTCGTACAGACCATATTAGGTGGTTCCGACTCGTGTACATGAATTGGTTTATGAGCTATGGGTTTAGCCGTATAGGTCACGTTAGGTGACTCCGACTGACATATCATTTTATATTGATTCACATCACCTGGCTTACATATTTCTTACTGAGATACTTAACATGGCATATACTTGGTTTCATTGCTCTCGAGCATGATTTCTACATACGTATGTATTATTATTTTTTGGGAAATTATACGGGTTTTACGGTGAGGGATTATTATTTTTGGAAAGAGAAATGGTTTCAAAAAGCTTTGTTTTTGTCCACTTAGGTTTTCTGTTTTGCGTTCCTCCAGGTTCTAGTTAGACATTCGTGTTGGTGGCTTACGAGGGCTTGCGGCGGTTCTGACAGACTTCAAATAATGTAGGAAATTCTTTCACGTCTTGTATAATTAATATTTAGTTGGCTGGACTGCATCTAGGTTACCTATACTCTGACTATGTGTATCTATACTTAAACACCTTTACTCGTACTTGTGTATGTATCTAGTGTAAACTAGCTAGTTTGGTTTTTATTTACCCACATTTTCATATCACTATCACTTTTGCGCTGCACACATGGTTACGTCATCCTCACGTGACGGCCAGCACACCTCGATTCAGGTCGAGGTGTGTCAACACATCACAAATTACTTCTCTCACATCTTTTTAATTTTTTTAATATTTTCTACACACCACTAAGGCTTGAAGGAAAAATATTAAAAAATTAAAAGGGTGCGGGGGAAGTAATTTAGTGTGTGAATATAATCTCCCTTAAAAAAAGACCAAATTTTTTTTATTGTCCCTGTGGTGATAGGTTACTTTCGAAATGACCCCCGTGATAAAAAAAAATTTATCAATCGTACACCTGAGGTGGAGTCCATTAGCAATCTTAGTCCAAATCAAAACTTTCAAACAAGTTCCCGTAAAAAAATTGTATGTGCCGATCACATGAAATGAACAAAAGTTCATTTTATATTATTGACCGCCACAGTTAATAACAGATCAGCACATGGTCATGAAATTAATGTTTTAAACCCGAAAAAGATAAAAGATAGAAAGAAAAAAACTGAAAAATAAATCTGAAAATGACAGTAGAAAATCCATAGTTAACAAGCTGTTCAGACATTTATACCCTTACATGTGAGCAGCACATGTAACTTCTCAACGAAATTTGGATGAAAACTTTGATTTGGACCAAGATTACTAACGGACTTCACCACACACACACACACACACACATATATATATATATATGATTAATAATTTTTTTTATTACGAGGGTTAATTAGAAAATGCCATATTACCACAGGATCCCTAATAAATTTTGGCCTTCAAAAATTATAAACAAAAAAGATTTACAAAATTATTTTTCTCCTTTTTAAAACGAATTTATAATATATTTTTTGGAGAAAACCAATTGGTATTAGGCAGAGATGGGGAAACGGTGCCGCTGTAGGTAAGAATTTTGTGTTAATGCTTATGACTATCATGCCTAACTCTTGCGATTAGGACGTGCATGTGCATGTGCATGTGCTGATACTCTCATCCTTCCACTTCCCCCGGCCCGAGAGAGAGGAGCAAAATGCAACCCGTTCGATCTTAGACGAAATCTTTCGTCAAGGACGTCGTCCCGACCCTCTCTCTCTACCGCTCTGCTTCCGCCCTTGAAGTTCGTCTCAAAGAGTTTGAGATCTTCACCCTGGATTGCCTCCGAGGTAATTTTCCTATCCACAGACTTTGTAATTTCCGTTTCACAGCTCAATTTTTGTCTCCAAACTTTGGTGGTTATCTTTTAATTTTGATTTTTGTTTGGTTCCTGATAAAATTCTGAAAAGCGAAACACTTTTCTGGAGCTAAGTTAATAGATTACACTAAAAGTCTACACCTTTCACCGTTTATGGCGTGAAATTAAAGACCCAACAAACTTGGTTCTTGTACTTTTCAGATTAGCCTGTAAATTTCTTGTTAAGGTAGAAAATGCTGAAAAAAAATTGATCATTGTCATGCTTGAGTGGTGACTGTTTGGGAGCTGAGAAAATAGAAGGATCATGTTGATGTCTAGTGAATCCGGGGTTGAGTGGGTTTGTTTGTTGAAATTTGAATATAAATTGGTTTAATTTGTTGTGTTGAAAGACTGCAGCTACATGGTGTTGGTTCCAGAACGAGAATGTAGTTGCAAATGCAGTAGTACAAGTTGCAAAGGCACAGCATGAACAAACATCGACATGGTGCAACCGCATTACAGTCAAAAGCTAGTACAAATGAAGTTATATTAGGTAGCATATAGGCTCTAATTTGGAGTAATGTGTTGTAAATGTAATCATCTAGCAAAGAATCTAATGATCGAGTTAGCTTAACTGTAATTTAATGAGCAAGTCGTGCCTTCAGCCACTTCCGATAAATGTGCTTTCTCAAGAAAATTGAAGATAATGTTTTTGTAAACATAAGTAAGCAGTACCGAGAAATCAAATTTGAGAATTTCCCCGACAAAACCCACCGACAACACAATTTTTGCCGCATGCATATATAGCTCCCAAGCCTGCATCAGTTCAAACTAATGTTTCAGGTTCCACTCACATTCATGGGAAATCGACCACCACCAACTGGCCCGTTTGCGCCTACACTTCCGCAACATGTGTCTAATAATTCTCCTGGATCACTGCCTGCTGGGAGCTCTACCAGATGGTCAAGCGGTCCACCAGCTCCACAACCAGATGTTTCATCCATGCCAGTTGCCACCACCTTCAAATATATCAACGGTGAATATGGTATTTTCTCTAAACCATCCTATTGCACCACCAAGTTTTACTTCTATTCCATGGCCTCAAGCGGGACTTCCTTCAACATCTCTATCATCATCTCTGCAAGCAACATTTCTTGAAGTGTTCCAAATTTCGCTCCCCTAAAAATGATGACGGTTCCAAGCCATTGCGATTTCACTTTTCAGCCTCACCGACCACAGAATCCATCCTTCCAAACAGTTCCCCAGACAAGCAGTCATTTCAGCACAATCCTTCTCCCGCCAAAACCTTCCCAATGCAGCAAGAATAAAGATGATTAACAATATAACAATAATAATAATAATAAAAACGTTCCTTGAGAAGATCATACCTGGACATGGAGAATGGGATCGAATCGACTATCAGCTTCAAATCATCTTCCAATCTATATCTATGTAAGGGATGTGGGATATTCTGAGCCAGTAGTGTCCTTTTCCTGGTGGACATCTCTCTTCATACAGGTGAGCTAGTTAGGATTTTCATAATTTCAATTTGATTCGGAAAAGGTTTATCCGGACTATAACTATTTGGCATCTTCAAGTGTGTTTCTTTCCTGCAATAATTAGAGCTTGTCTGCCACCTTAATGAGGCCCTTATTCTCTGAAATTGGATTTTGTCAATAATTAAAAGGAAAGAATATAGATATATATATCAGAATGAAGTTTCGAGAATGGGGAGCTATAAATATCAACCTGGATCCGATTGGCTGCCCTTGATTATTTTACATTGACTTTTCGATTGGTTTAAAACTTTTGATTACTTGTCTTTCCCTTGTCACTTTAACAGGCTTTCAGTTGTCATTTTGAAGGACCAAGAAGCAGCAGTGAGGGCTTCGATTCTGTTTTGCTTCAATCCAGCTTCCATATTCTTCCATATTCTATTCATCATTGTAATTTTCCCTTTCCTTTGTTTCTTTCTAGTTGGTACCTATGATATTGCATCAGGCTGATGTTTTCATCTGCTTTATACTGCAGATATTCAGAGACATTGTTCGCCCTTTTTTCAGTTGGAGGATTGTACCATCTAATATCTGGAAAAGATGTCATGTTCTTTGGTTTGCTCTCTCGGGATTTTCAAGGTCCAATGGAGTGCTTAATGCTGGTTATTTCTGTTTTCAGACTATGCATCAGGCCTATGATTCTGTTTTCTTGAGAAAGCGTCCTTTTGTAGGTTTCAATTTTTTCTTTTACATATGATTTTAAGTTGATACGTATGAAAGATTAAGCTTCAGTATCCTGATTATCAATAATTTATTTTGCCTACTTGGTTCCACAAAAGTAGACTTTCATTCAGCAAACCATACCACTCCATACCATGTAGACACGGTTAGAATATTCTTGTACAGCATCAAAGGAAAACAGAACATGTCAATTATGTAGCACAAAGAAATTTGTGTTTATACATATCAAAAAGATGATCGCTTAATAATTTTCATTTCTGTGGCAGTTGGCATTGCAGGCTGTTGTTGGTGGAGCTCTGCGCTGTATGTGTATAGTTGTTCCTTTTATTGCATTTCAAGCATATGGATACAACAATCTCTGTCTTGGACATCTTCCATCCGATATGAGGCCCTGGTGCAATGGAAGGGTACCTTTGTTGTACAATTATATTCAGAGTCACTATTGGTATGTGATCTTTAACCACCAATGCTTGTTCATCAGACTAATACCTTTTTTTCGGGTTCAGCTAAACGTTCACAATCATTACTGTCAATTGTTGTAGAGCAATGTTACAAAAAAAGTCCTTGTTCTGCTGATTATTGGAAAAGCATCACTAAATGGTAATAAAGGATAGTCTATTATGTATAAGATACAAATTAGTATTTGATTTTGCAAGAAATGGTAATTGGACTAGCTCGATATACATCTGTAATGTTTAATCTTGTTATACTTATAGTTATACCTTGCAAATAAAGGATAAATGTAAAAAATTGGAATAAAATAGAGATATATTCATAGTTGATGGTTTACCTTCATGCCAGGGGAGTAGGTTTCTTGAGATACTTCCAAATTAAACGGTTGCCAAACTTTCTGCTGGCTTCACCAATATTGTCTCTGGCACTTTGCTCAATTGTCCTTAGCGAAGTCAAAGCCCGAAAAGTTCTTCTCTTTGGGTTTTCGTGCTCCTCCTGAGGATAAAGATTCTGCTGCTGTGCTCTTTTCTCTAGCAAAATACTCCTCCAGAAGTCAGGGTATTACTTTTAAACAGCCATTGCCTTGTGATTGACATATTATTACTGTCATTGCTTTATGGCTTATTCTGTTGACATTTTAGGAACTATAAATGGTTAGTCTTCAACAAGGATCACAAACAACATATCTTACATATAACATTACAAGAGTTGGCATTAAAAAGAGATCAACCATACCTGAGAACCCATCTGCCCAGCAACAAAGACAGCAGCAACAGCAACTGAAAGACCTGGTGCAGGCTGTGTTTACTGGTAACACATAAGAATTCTTCTACTCACTCAAGACCTTATGTTCCAATGGTGATAGAACCCTGATTCCAGAACGTGTTCTTTGTGAGTAGGGAATCCTTTATTATATCGAACTGAACTTCTCCAACTTCCATCTATCAAGATGATTGGATAGCAACTGCTATGAACTGCAGCAATCAGTTTCTTTTAACGTGGAGCAATGCAAGCATCCTTATCGCGTCCCATATCCCTTAATTCTAGGAGATCAGTTATTGACATGGCCATGACTCCTAATTGGTTTGAACCCACGTTTAGGTATCCTTATCATGATATGTGTAAGTTCAAAACCTAACAGACATGTGAAGCTAGTAAATCAATCGTTTATCATAAATCAATATGTGCACATGCATCCAATTGTTTTATTATGCATGACCTAATCAGTATTTTTGGAATATTGTTTCTCTTCCATTCATGCTGGCTTTCAACAGCGTGTAATCAATCGTTTGCAAATGTAACAGAAAATCGCACAAGGAAGCAAGTGAACAAAGATGGTCCTGCCTTACTCCCAGGAGAACATAAGGTAACAGCAAAGCAAGGATACTTGTCTGTTGCTGTGCTTCCATGTATTCTACATTTGGGATTTATGGCAGCCACCGCATTTTTTGTCATGCATGTGCAGGTTTGATTTTATTCCCTCTCAATGTTCTTTATTTTGCCAAAACTATTTAAGCTAGGAGTATTTGAGAAATGTAGAATACTAAATTTCAGCTTCATGAAATTATTGTTTTCAGTAATTCTCTTCGACTTGATCAATATAATTTTGTCAAGTTTTTGGTTTAAAATTTGGATTCTGATGTTAAAACAAAAGAAATTCGATCATCACTGGCATCATGATTTATTTTATCTTTCAATGGAAAAAGCAAGCTAGAGGGAATCAGTTGCTTGTTTCCCCTTGTAAATGACAAATTGTTTCAGGGACGAAAAGCTTGATAGATGAAGATTAACCAATCATGTAAAGATTAATAATGCTGAAGTTTTACATTTTGAATAGAACTGACTCACCAAAAACTCCGAACTATGCATGTATTTCTAATTTTGTATGCACCAAGACTAAAATTTTTCACTTACTTAGATGACGCGTAAAGTTCTCTTCCAAAGATGGTGTAATGATGCTGCCTGGTAATCAGAATGGCATAATAGATTAGTGATTACCATCTTGGTTTTTAGCTTGTGCTCTTTACTAGTATTATTATGTTATTTTTCTGGCAAGGTTTTTATTTGGAAAATTGATATCATAACTTTGAATGCTTCATGTTTGACAGGTTGCTACTCGTTTCTTATCCTTCAGCCCTCCCCTCTATTGGTTTGCGTCGTATATAATGAAATCTCGTGGTACTGGTAACAGATGGGGATATATAGTTTGGGCATACTCTGCTGCGTACATTCTTCTAGGCAGTTTGCTCTTTTCGAACTTCTATCCTTTCACTTGATAGTGTACAGCAAGGAGTCTCAGCTGAGAGCTTTTCTATCGAAGAGTTTGTGCCTTTCAGAGTCTCAGATTGAATTTGCATACTGAAGGATATTCTTCTATTGTTTGGGGAGTCCCACGGCTTAATATTTTAGTTGCTTGCCTGTGTATAAGCATCGTGCGACTGCCGGTCCCGAAGAGGCGACAGTTTTGTTCTTTTCCGCATGTTATATATAGAGTTTTTACAAAGACCAGTTGGAAATAAGAGTGTACAACAACTACAAAATGATAAGAATATTATTAAACAAACAAAATTGTCGAAATGACTATAAAACTTTAAGAGGCTGTATTGTGACTAACTTGTTATTCTATAGAGTTACAAAGTACTATATAAATATAGTAAACTGACCTAACCTTAATAGGAAGAAAAAAAAAAAAAACGAAAACCTAATACTAACGAGTTAGGCCCAAAATACCCAACATTAAAATAACAAAAATATTATTCTTACCATTTATTTGTATTCACATGCGTTGACCTAATAAGCAAGGAAATGAAACTCCAGTACTAACAGGTTAGGCCCAAAATACCAAACGTTAAAATAATAAAGATATCATTCTCACCATTTATTTATATTCATACGAGTTAGCGGGAGAGAGACAGTACACGTGATGGTACAAATAACTACTCTTAAAATAATCTAGATAGTAATATTTTCCAACAAGGTTCACCCATATCATTTTAATTTCATCGGATTTAGTCCATGCAGTTTACAAACTGTGTTAATTCTAAAACACACATACATACGAGTAATATTCAAACATTGCAATTCAATTCTCTCCTCTCGAATGTTTTTTTCTTTTCTGGAATTATTTTAATTATTGCTGGATACATCTGATCAGTTATAGTGGTGGTGACAAAATAGTATTACAAGGCCTGAGGCCGCATAGATGACAGATGCAGTACACTTGAACCAGAGGGGAAATGGGATTGTGATGGAAATGAAGAAGGCGATCACCCCAAAGAAGACACCGAAATAATGGAAGAGATGAACTATGATGCGTGGGCATTTGGAGTTCTGAATGAACTTGTAACCAAGATGCTCGAGAAGGAGAGTGTGATTACGAGACCGAGAAAGCAAAAGGATAGAGGGAGCTGCTTGGAGTGCAGTTGGATGGGTACGAGAGCCATTCCAAATGCCGTTGACAAGCAATACGCCAGAATAATTGTTGCCCAATCTAAGTTGGATAGGTCAAGGTCATTATCCAACACGCTACGAAATATCTTGTTTAGTTGCTGCAGAATCGCGTTCATTTTATTTCTGGAAAGAAGAGAGGGGGAGATGCGTTTTTTAGTGAAGCAACTTCTTCACACCTCGTGTAGTGAACGGGGCTTTGGATCCCTATCCCTTTTTGTAGAATATGAAGCACTATTATATATATGTACGTATATCTAGAGAGAGAAAGAGGGGGGGGGGGGGGGGGGGGGGGGGGGGGGGGGGGGGGGGGGGGGGGGGGGGGGGGGGGGGGGGGGGGGGGGGGGGGGGGGGGGGGGGGGGGGGGGGGGGGGGGGGGGGGGGGGGGGGAGAGAGAGATGGGATGGAGTCTGGAGTGTGGAATTATTCCATAATCAATAGAAAAAGTAGTTTACCATAGAGTTTGTTTCATTATGGTCATTATGGAATTATTCCATAATCAATACAAAAAGTAGTTTACCAGAAAAAGTGGTTTGCCATAGAGTTTGTTTGATTATGGAATTATTCCATAATCAATACAAAAAGTACTTCACTATAATCAGACATAGTGAATTACCAAAATGCCTCCTCATATTCTATAGAGTTTGTTTCATTTTGGTAATTTACTATAATCAGACATAATGAATTAACAAAATAGCTCCATGTTTTTGCTATAAAATGCCTCGTCGTCTCCAGGTCCAACTGAAACAAACTCTCACACTCCCGACTCCATCTCATCTCTCTCTCTTTCTCTCTCCCCTCTTTCTCTCTCTAGATATACGCACATATATATAATAGTGCTTCCTCATATTCTATAAAAAGGGATAGGGATCCAAAGCCCCGTTCACTACACGAGGTGTGAAGAAGTTGCTTCACTAAAAAACCCATCTCCCCCTCTCTTCTTTCCAGAAAAAAAATGAAGGCGTTTCTGCAGCAACTAAACAAGATATTCTGTAGCGTGTTGGATAATGACCTTGACCCATCCAACTTAGATTGGGCAACAATTATTCTGGCGTATTGCTTGTCAACGGCAATTGGAATGGGTCTCGTACCCACCCAACTGCACTCCAAGCAGCTCCCTCTATCCTTTTGCTTTCTCGGTCTCGCAATCACACTCTCCTTCTCGAGCATCTTGGTTAGCAAGTTCATTCAGAACTCCAAATGCCCACGAATCATAGTTCATCTCTTCCATTATTTCGGTGTCTTCTTTGGGGTGATCGCCTTCTTCATTTCCATCACAATCCCATTTCCCCTCTGGTTCAAGTGTGCTGCATCTGTCATCTATGCGGCCTCAGGCCTTGTAATACTATTTTGTCACCACTAATATAACTGATCAGATGTATCCAGCAAGAATTATGTTATGAACCCAATTTGTAATTGAGGTTTATGGTTTAATTAACAGTTAAGTTAGTTGTACTTGAGGTTTTTGAATATTACTCATATGTACGTGTGTTCTAGAATTAAGACAGTCTGTAAACTGCATGGACTAAATCCGATGAAATTGACATGACGTGGGTGAATCTTGTTGGAAAATATTAGCATCTAGATTTATTTTAAGAGTAGTTATTTGTATCATCACATGTACTAGAGTCCGTCAACTCATGCAAATACAAATAAATGGTAAGAATAACATTTTTGTTATTTTAATGTTTGGTATTTTGGGCCTAACCCATTAGTACTAGGATTTCATTTCCTTGCTTATTAGGCCAATGTGAATACAAATAAATGGTAAGAATAACATTTTTGTTATTTTAATGTTTGGTATTTTGGGCCTAACTTGTTAATATTAGGGTTTCCTTTTTTTGCCTTTTAGGATTAGGTCAATTTTCTATATTTTAGGTCATAGCTAACTCAATGTTACTACTATGAGATTTTTCTTTCAACATAATTGAATTTTCCTTGAAATTGTATAGATCTTAGTTTATATAAACTAATAATAAAAAAAAAGGAACTTTAACGAAAGGCTCCCGGTATTGTTCAGTTTAATGAAAAACCATATTTTTACACTAAAAAGTCAATCTTGGTACTATTCAAATTACCCTTTATTTTGTCCTTATCGTTAAAACTCAAAGTTTTTAAACCCTTTTTATTAGTTTTCCTAAAAAAAAAAATCAATTTTTGTACTATTCACTTTATCCTTTTTTTTGTCCTTATCGTTAAAACTCAAAGTTTTTAAACATTTTTTTATTAGTTTTCCTAAAAAATAAAAAAGGAATTGATTTTAAAAAATCAAAAGATTGTTGACATCGTAAGGCTTATATCGTAAGATAGAAGGCTAGGTATAACACACAAAAAAAGAATTGGATTAAAAAAATCAAAAGATTGTTGACATTATAGGGCCTATATTGTAAAATAGAAGGGTAGGTATAACTTATATAAGGTTTATATTATAAACAAATCAGAAGACTGTTGGCATAAGCAAGTCTCTAACTTGTGAAGAGTTAAATCTTAAAATGTTTCCACCAATGAGAGGTTTTAAGTTCGATTCTTGTCAAAGGTGAATTTGAATCACATTATTGCTAGCCTATTGTGAGGCTAAGCCCACCCTTTCCCTTAGTGTAGATAATATCGTTTGTTAAAAAAAAAATGTTTCCACCAATGGATCATATACTCTTTACTTTACAAATTAGCACACAATATACATAAATTAGTGAAAATTCCAAGATGGCCTATTGTGGCCTCCATGTGGCTCCGCCCTGCTTTTATGAGTGACGATTAGATTTTTAAAGTGCCAATAATAGTTGCCAATTTTTTATATTTTTTTTTTATTTATAAAAAAAAACTTAAATTACAATTTTTGGTTTATAATAATTAAAATAAATTATTTTATTAGCACTTCACATATTACTAAATACACCTCCACATTAAAATTTATTATTAAATAAATTACATAATGACTATTTAAGCCTTATAAGGTTTAAAAATAAAATAAAAACTTTAAATACACCCAAGTCACTTTCAATGTGTATCCCCTAAATTATTTTTCTTCAATCTCGCAAAGGCTCAAAGCTAGTCTCCCTCAAATCAATTTAGGCCTTATCTTTGGTGAATGCGACCATGACTTGACTGGCAATACAGGGAGAGCCACATGATCAAGGGGTTCAAGCACGATACTTGTCGTGTTTGCCGTTGCCACTTCTCAAAGTCTAGCTCAATCATTCCTTCTTGGGAGACCTTCATGATTAATGTTTGCCCACCAAATGAGTGACGATATGATGGTACTTGTGGTACTTTAGGTCGTTCACTCGATTCATTCCTTCTGGACGTTTTTACTCGAGCAACTCGATCACTTTCTTGTTGAGCAAATTGTCCAACATTGTAGCTATATCAGAGTCATGAAACGAGTAAGTCTTCTCCCCAAGCTCCTTCGAAGTGCATTTGTACCTCTCCTAATCACAAAAAGGCTTGTTCCGCTTCACCTCATTCTTCTTGTCTCTTGTGGAAATTTAACGGGAGTTGTCTTGACCACGATTGCTTCCTGGGTAGGCTCCCTCATGATTTGTCCATTTTCTGCCCAAAATCTTTGTCTTTTCTATAGTCAATGATCGAGTATTTCTTCCCATGATAAGCGATGCTTAACTCCATATCATAGGCACATGTAGTTAGCTCTTCAAAACCCTGGGGCTTGATGCCTTGGAGAATGTAGTGCAATCCCCAATGCATGCCTTGTACGCATCTCGATCGCAGAGATCTCTAAGGGCATGTCCTTATAGTCGAGACTTAGTAAGCGTCATCAATTGATGTAGTCCACAACTGGCTCATCTTTCCATTGCTTTGTATTTTAAGCTCCATCATGCTGACGATGCGACAAGTGCTGTTAAAGCAGTTCAAGAACTCTCACTCCATCTACTCTTAATTGTTTATGGACTCGGGCTCTAGATCTGTGTACCAATTGAACGCATTTTCCTTCAAGGAATGGACAAACATGTTGTTTCCCTATGTCCCAACAATATTGCAAGTTTCGAAGAAATGAGGGATGAGGGACGTGTTGTTTTGGGTTCCTTTTCCTTTGAAATGCATGAACTTTGGTGGTTGGTACTCCATCGGCATCCACAAGCCATTAATCCGCTTAGTGTATAGCTTCAAATACATCAGGGTATCTCGCGAAGTAGCTCTGTGTTGTGCCCTAATGGTGTTTGCTATCAAGTCCTAGAGTTGTTGGATGAAAAAAAACCCATCGATATGGCTTCAGACTTTAGCTTCTGTTTCTCTCCAACCTTGTTTTCGTGACGCGCCTCTTTCTCGCTGACTCTTCGTCATGCCAATTATCTTTTTTCTGGTGAGGGTCGACTTGTTCATCATGTTTTGACTCTAACCTGCTCATGAGCGTAGCAATTTGTACGTCATTCTCCTCGACGGTCTTTGTCAACTTCGTGATCGCCTCGTTTGTATGTGCAAGTTGCTCCTCAATAGAGGTGGCGCTAGTAGTCATAACCTGCAAAGCCAAATGATATGACTCTTCTGTGGATATCGAGGGTGTCAATGAAGTCTCCGTATAACAGTCACTGGTTGGCGATCCGTGGTAGGATCCTGCGCTTGAGTTCACTTCTAAAGACGATGACAATGAGTGCTCCATTGAGTTCTTTGAAGACGAAGAATCCTGCTCGATGTATTAGAATGTCATCTTGCGTGCCATATCAGCATGTTTCGGTGCCCCCTAGTGAGGCCAAGCTCGCGCCTCCAATGCTCTCATTGCTCCCTCAATGACAAGCTCGCATCTCAAACGCGAACCTTACTCTCTCAATGACAGGCTTGCATTTTAGACGTGAGCTTTGCTCCTTCAAGGACATTGTTGAGATGTAAGCTGCATACAAGCTTAGTGTCGGACTGCAGATGACAATCCTGCAGAAAGAAGTGAAGAGAACTTTGAAATCGAAGAAGTGAAGAACTTGCTATTTTTAGCAAGTAGCCGTTTGGTTCAAAATGTGCAACGGCTAAGTTTCTGTTTTTAGAACTCCTACAGCTGGGTTCTTATCTGGTTTTTAATTGTACTGTGTTTCCCATCTTCTTCCAAGTGGATGGATGATATCCTCCAAAGTCAATTAATGACTGGAGAAGAGTTCCTAGGTCTCTAGAGTGTAGGTTCTGGTTTTTGATCTAAAAAGGTCTGATATAGTCCTTGTAAAGCTTAATGTTTTCGGCTGTAATGAAAAATACAGACTCTTGACTTCTCAACTCTCTCTTTCGAAGAACTTCAGTTTTTTCTAAAAACTATTATTCAAGATTCAATCTTTAACAAAGTTATTAATCAAATACCATGCCTGGTACCATTTCAAACATGGTATCAGAGCTTCTGGTCTGATTCCGAAGAAGGGAGTAAAGCTGTGAGAGAGGTTCCTCCTTAAAAAAAAAAATCCCAGAAAGGATAAAGGTGGTTCCTTTATTGGTTGATTCACTGATACTCACTAAGAAAATGGTGGGATCAGGTTCTTCCAGTGGAGACTTACGAACTCCACAGTTCGATGGTGCAAACTACGATTTTTGGGCTGTCAAGATGGAAATTATCCTCATAGCGCATGATCTATGGGCTGTAGTGGAACTCGGTGTACAAGTTCAGCAGATTTCTGAAGAGGAAGAAGGTTCTAGAGAGGAGGGTAGCGAGGCTGAGCAAATTCTAGTGGAACCACCAACCATCTCCAGAGAAGACAGAATCAAAAACGCCAAGGCGTTGAGTCTTATACAAGGAGCTATAACAGATGAGCTTTTTCCTCGTATCAGAAATGAGAAGACTGCAAAAGGGGCTTGGGACATTCTGAGAAGAGAGTTCAGAGGAGATAAAAAGGTAAGAGCTGTGAAACTTCAAGCTGTTAGGGCTGGCTTTGAATATATGAGAATGACAGATAGTGAAAACCTAGATGACTATTTGGGTAGGTTTTTTGGAATTGTGAATAATCTGAGGTCTCTTGGTGAAGATGTAACTGAACAAAGAATTGTGCAGAAACTATTGATGAGTCTAAGTAGGAGGTATAAATCCATTGTGTCTATTATTGAGGAAACTCGAGATCTGGATGCTATTAGAGTGGAAGAAGTTATTGCATCTGTTAAAGTATATGATAAAAGGGAAGACTTACATGATGAAAGGGATAGACTGACAGGAACCGAAAGGGCTTTTAGTAGTCTCAGAGTTGGAAACAATCAGGTCACTGGCACTTACAAAGGTTCTCAGAGTAGGCCAAATCAAAAGTGGCAGGGACAAAACAAGAAGGGATTAAACTGGTCTCCAAGTGGAAGCTGGAGCAACAATCCAGGAGGTAATTAGAACAACAGATTCAATTCACAGAACAAGCAAGGAAGCAGTAGTCAAAGTCATGTGAAACCACAGTGTCAAGTGTGCCAGAAATTTCATTTTGGTGTGTGCAGATACAAAGGAAAACCAAAATGTGGAAAGTGCAATCGTTTTGGTCATATAGCAAAGGACTGTGATGGTCACAAGCAAGTTGCTCACTGTGCAAAGGAAGAAGAAGTAACTACAGGAACCATGTTTTATGCATGTCACTCATCAACTATGCAAGATAGAAGTGTGTGGTTTGTGGACAGTGCTTGCAGCAATCACATGACATCAAATGAGTCTACCTTAATAAATCTTGACAGATCTGTGACTTGTAAAGTTAAAATGGGCACTGGTGACCTTGTACAAGCAACTGGAAAAGGCACTTTGGTGGTTGAAACTCAGTGTGGGAAAAGATATATAAATGAAGTATTGCTGGTTCCTGGCTTGGATGAAAACTTACTAAGTGTAGGTCAAATGATGGAGCATGGCTATTATGTCCTATTTGGGGGTAATATGGCAGTGATCTTTGATGATAACAATCTTAAAAATGTTGTGGCAAAGGTGATCATGGCAGGAAATCGATGTTTTCCTCTCTCACTGGAGTCTATAACTCCTGCAGCAAGGAAAACCTCGATAGTTGAAGATTCATGGATATGGCACAGAAGACTTGGACATTTGAATTTTAACAGTATGAAAAAGATGCAGCAGAAGGAAATGGTGTTTGGACTACCTGTTTTGACAGAAATGAAAGATGTGTGTGAGGGTTGTGTATCAGGCAAGCATCACAGAGAATCTTTTGACAAAGGAAAAGCATGGAGAGCAAGCTGCCCACTTGAATTGGTGCATACAGATTTGTGTGGACCTATGCAAAATGAGTCCATTGGAGGAAATAGATACTTTATCACATTCATTGATGATTTTTCAAGAATGTGTTGGGTATACTTTCTAAGAAACAAATCTGATACCTTCAATGTGTTCAGGAAATTCAAAGTGTTTGTTGAACTGCAAAGTGGATACAATTTAAAGAAGCTAAGGAGTGATAGAGGTGGTGAATACACCTCAAATGAGTTTCTAGATTACTGTGCAAGTATGGGAATGGAGAGGCAACTGACTATTGCCTACTCTCCTCAGCAGAATGGAGTTGCTGAGAGGAAGAATAGATCTATTGGTGAAATGGCAAGGTCTATGATGGTTGAGAAAGGAATGCCTATAGAATTCTGGGCAGAAGCTGTAAGCACAGCAGTGTACCTTCAAAATAGATGTTTTACAACATCTGTTCTAGACAAAACTCCATTTGAAGCATTCACAGGTAGAAAGCCTGGAATCAAGCACCTGAAAGTTTTTGGTTGTGTATGTTATACTCATGTTTCTTCACATCTGAGACACAAGTTCGATGAAAAGTCCAGGAAATGAGTATTCATAGGATATGAGAGCTGTGAAAAAAGATATAGAGTATATGATCTGCAATCTAAAAAAATAGTACTCTCAAGAAGTGTAATTTTCAGTGAAAAACAGTCATGGAATTGGAAAAATGATCAAGTGGAGCCTACTTCAACTCATTTCAATCTTGAAGGATTTGACTATGAAGAAGAAGGTAGAGAGGAACAATCTGATGATCTCCAGTATAACAGTGCTGGAAGTTCTCATTCAAACACTGTTGTTCATGAGTCAGTTGAGGACAATGGTGAAAATCACAGTCAAAGCTCCACGCCAAGCTCCACTCTAGTGAAATTGAAAACTCTAGAAGATATATATGCAAGGTGTCACATGTGCATTATAGAACCTGAGACTTATTCAGAAGCAGCAAGTGATCTAGCTTGGCAAGAAGCTATGAATACAGAATTGGAGATGATTGAGAAGAACAACACTTGGGAACTTGTTGAGAGACCTGTTGATAAACCTGTTATAGGTGTGAAATGGGTGTTTAAAACAAAATTGAATCTGGATGGAACAGTTCAAAAACACAAAGCCAGACTTGTAGCAAAGGGGTATGCACAGAAACCAGGGATTGACTACAATGAAACTTTTGCACCTGTGGCAAGATTAGACACAATTCGAACTCTCATTGCCTTAGCAGCACAAAAGGGATGGAAACTGTTTCAACTGGATGTTAAATCTGTGTTTCTGAACGGTGTGATTGATGAAGAAGTGTATGTTGAGCAACCTGAAGGTTTTGAGGTGAGAAATGCAAGTCAAAAAGTCTACAAGTTAAGGAAGGCTTTATATGGACTTAAACAGGCACCTAGAGCCTGGTACAGTGAAATTGATGTTTATCTTTCTCTGTGTAAATTCAAAAGAAGTACAAGTGAAGCCACCCTATACACAAGATCTGATGATGAAGGAGGGTTGATAATTGTCTCAATATATGTTGATGACATTATCTATATCGGCAGCAGTGACAAGATGATTTGTGAGTTCAAAAAGGAGATGATGCAAAAATATGAAATGTCAGATCTTGGTCTCCTGCATCACTTCCTTGGTATGGGGATATTACAAACTGATCAAGGTGTATTTATTCACCAAAGTAAGTATGCCAAATCTCTACTTGAGAAATTTGGGCTTGAAGATTGCAAACCTGTGTCCATTCCCTTATCTACTGGTGAAAGACTTAAAAAGGTGGATGGGAGTGAGTTGGCAGATGAAGGGCTTTACAGGAAAATAGTTGGAAGCTTGCTGTACTTAACAGCAACTAGACCTGATCTTATGTATGCTGCAAGTCTGTTATCAAGGTTTATGAATGGACCAACTAAGAAGCATCTGGGAGTTGCAAAAAGGGTACTGAGATATGTGCAAGGGACCCTAAACTATGGCATTGAATATGTGAAAGACAAGTCTGCAATCCTTATTGGTTTCTGTGATGCAGATTGGGCAGGCAGTGAAGATGATAGCAGAAGCACTTCTGGCTATGCTTTCAGTTTTGGCAGTGGGGTATTTTCTTGGGCCTCTGTGAAACAGAACACAGTTGCACTGTCAACAGCTGAAGCTGAGTATGTTTCAGCAGCTGAGGCAACTGCACAGTCAATTTGGTTAAGATTTGTTCTTGATGACTTTGGGGAAATGCAAACTGAGGCAACACCTCTATTCTGTGACAACATGTCAGCAATTTCTATGGTTAAAAACCCTGTATTTCATCAGAGAACTAGACACATAAACAGGCGATATCATTTCATAAGGGAAGCTCTGCAAGAATGGATGATCAATGTGCAGTTTTGCAGAAGTGAAGAACAGCTTGCAGACATATTTACAAAAGCGTTGCCAAAAGATAGATTTAATCAGTTGAGATTGAGACTTGGAGTGAAGCCAGTAAGCAGCTTAGGAGAGGCTGTTGAGATGTAAGCTGCATACAAGCTTAGTGTCGGACTGCAGATGACAATCCTGCAGAAAGAAGTGAAGAGAACTCTGAAATCGAAGAAGTGAAGAACTTGCTATTTTTAGCAAGTAGCCGTTTGGTTCAAAATGTGCAACGGCTAAGTTTCTGTTTTTAGAACTCCTACACCTGGGTTCTTATCTGGTTTTTAATTGTACTGTGTTTCCCATTTTCTTCCAAGTGGATGGATGATATCCTCCAAAGTCAATTAATTACTGGAGAAGAGTTCCTAGGTCTCTAGAGTGTAGGTTCTGGTTTTTGATCTAAAAAGGTCTGATATAGTCCTTGTAAAGCTTAATGTTTTCGGCTGTAATGAAAAATACAGACTCTTGACTTCTCAACTCTCTCTTTCGAAGAACTTCAGTTTTTTCTAAAAACTATTATTCAAGATTCAATCTTTAACAAAGTTATTAATCAAATACCATGCCTGGTACCATTTCAAACAGACATTAGATTGGAAGAATGGTTGCCGCAAAGTTTTGGCTCTTGGTAATGGAAGAATCAACATGTGTAATGGTGCTTGATGATTCTTCTCAATAATGATGAAGAATGCAGAGAATTTTCTAAATCTTCTAAGTGTTCGGGAATCCAAGAGTTTGGATGAATTTCAGAGCTTTAGAGTCTAGGTGTAGGAATATGATTTTGTGGCCCCTTTCTTTGTCTTGAATCCTCGTATTTATAAACTCTCAAAGCCTTGTCTACAGATAAATTTGACCTCAATTATTACAAACCCTAAGGCCACAAAGATGATAGAGGCAGTACATTTGAGCCAAAGAGGGAAATAGATTGTGATGAAAATGAAAAAAAGGCAGTCACTCGAAAAATACACCCAAATAATGGAACAGATGAACTATGACTCGCGGACATTTAGAGTTCTGAACGAATTTGCTAACCATGGTACCAGTAAAGGAAAGTGATTGCGAGACCGAGAAAGCAAAAGTTTAGAGGGAGCTGCTTGGAGTGAAGTTGGATGGGTAGCCATTGCAATGGCTGTTGTCAAGCCTTATACGCCACGATGATCTTTGTCCAGTCTAAGTTGTGATTCCCAGTCCTCGAGCTACCTCCCGCTGGTTCAGCCGGTATTTGGTTCTTTTTCGGAGTCAAGATCATCGTCCAATGGTGGGCTAATGAATATCTTGTTGAGTTGTTGCTGCAAAAATGCCTTGAGGCACTGATATGCACTAGTAATATGGTACATTTTCCTGCACATAAGCTGGGGAGGAGGAAGGGAGGGAGAAATGGGTTTGTTATTTCCATGCTATGTTGCATTTAGAAAGAACGTTCTTCCAAACTTCGCTCCGCTTGTCACTTATACACACATGAATATTCCTCCCCATGTTCCCTTTGGGAGTATCATTTTATTTTTTTTGTTATTCGGACGGGATTATCAATGCATAACCAAATAGAACTTTGATTTTTTTTTTCCGGTCATTTCCAATTCCAAAGCAAAACATGATCTACCCTGTTGTTTTCATAAGGTACAACCTCATTAAGTAATATAAGATGAAGTCTTTGCACTTTTAATTAAAAATACATATATTTAATAGGAATTAAAAAAACCTCCCTCTGTGAACATTGTTTCTCAATTTAGTCGCCTGCTAAAAAAAATTTCATTTATCTTTCAGTCCTTAATTTGAAATTTGGCTGCAATTGTTAACGAACGCTCAAATTAAATACACAGGTATATAGAGAAGTTTGTGGAAGGTAACTTTTGTTATTGGACTAGATTAGGAAATTTAAGCAGAAACGCCGAAAAATTAGTGGTCATTGAGAACTTCTACGGTGTGATATATAAAGTTTATGAATATGGATGGAAAGGAAATGCCCATTTTTTATGAAGAGTGTTATTGGCATTCCAAAAATCTCATTTTACACTCCTTGTCGATCATTGACTAATAACAAATATAAAAAATTTGGAGTGTAAAATGAGATTTTTGAAGTGCTAATAACAATTCCTTTTTTTTATAGGTCATATTAACATGTTGCTGTGATCTAATTTCTAACGGTACAAGATTCCTTCATAGAAACACATTTCTTCACCTTTTTATCAATCAATTTGTGTCCCTTTCGCTTTCCAAGTTACTATTTATTATTATTATTATTATTATTCATACAAGCAATAATAAGCAGAGTTGTCTGCATAGAGCTAAATAAAACTAAAATACAAAGATTTCATTGATCTTGTGAAGTTGGTTATGCTGCTTGACTCAAGATTTTTCATAGGAAGTGATCTACAAAGCTAGACAAAACAAAATAACAGAAACAAACAAGTAATATTGATTGATATTAAGGTGAAACCTTTCCTAAAAAGTAAAATACTAGCCAAAACTAAAAGCAAGACAATAATGTTATTTGTATAAAATTGATATTCTTGCTAACACATTATTTAATACAGGTTAACTCCGACCATTGTACTTGGAAAACACCTAATTAAAAAGTATGTTAGCAAATGTTGCTGGTTCTTGACATAAAAGAGCGCGTGTGCATATAGTCTTATGCAGATATGTAGCTAGTACATTACAACTGTGTTTCCCCAATCGAACGTTTGGTTTATGAGGTATTATCCTTGCTTGTTATAGCCCTATGTATAGTAGTGGTGACAAAATATTACTACAAGGCCTGAGGCCACATAGATGAGAGAGGCCGTACATTTGAACCAGAGAGGAAATGGGATTGCGATGGAAATGAAGAAGGCGGTGACTCCGAAGAACATCTCGAAATAATGGAAGAGATGAACAATTATCCTTGGAGAGTTGGAGTGCTGGATAAATTTGCTAACCATGATACAAGCAAAGGCAAGTAGGATTGCGAGACCGAGAACGCAAAAAGTTAGAGGGAGATGGTCGGGGTGAAGTTGGATGGGAATGAGAGCCATTCCAATGGCTGTCGACAAGCAATACACCACGATAATCTTTGCCCAATCTAAGTTGTGCTTCGTGGTCCTAGAGCTGGTGGCTGTGGCTGGCGGCAACGGTGGTTGATCAGCCGGTACAATTGTTTCTGGGTCAAGATTATTATCCAACGCGTTGATGACCTTGTTGAATTGTTGCTGAAAAAATGCCCGAAGGCACCGATAAGCACTAGCAATATAGTACTTCATACTTGTTGCTGATAACCAGGGGATGCGAAGGAGGGAGAGTGATGGATTAATTTGTGTCTCTACGTTTTATACACCTGGAGTGGAGGGGGGCTGGAGTAGTCAGATATTAATGTGCAGGAAGAGGTCATGATAAAGGTGGGGCCCCTTCTTCTTTTTCTCTTTTCTTCGTTTCGTTGGGACTTTTGGTGGAAACTCAACGTTTGATCCCTTCGTTTTAATTGAGGTCCGGTGAGAACTCTCAATGCTTGACCCGTTCTCTTTTCTTCTTTTTCTTTTCTTTTTTAGTCTTGATGATCCCCTTCTGTGTTTTTGTTTTGTCATGGTGGAAAACTCAATACTTAATCCCTTCTTTTTTTTTCTTCTTGTAATGTTTTGTCATGGGGCTCAGCTGGCTTCCCAAACTCCAATGAATGTCCCACGGATAATTTAGGAGTTGGCTTCATACATGCCCTTCAGTTGTTTGATAAAATGCATGCAAAAGAGTGCTATTCTTCTTATTGTTATTTTTTTAATATTACTTGACCAAAACGATGCCATTTTAGGCCAAGTTAATTTAATAAAATAGAAAAAAAAAAAAAAAAAAACCAACAACCAAAGTAATAATAATGTGTATTTGCTAATTACATTACTTTGGTTTTACCGCTTGCTACTGCTTCAGTGGAGAGAGTCATTTCCGCTATGAATATTGTGAAGAGTCCATTCTGTAAGACTTCTCTAGCAACCAATCACCAAGACCAAAACATGAACTACAAACACAAAAGGACTAACCCAGATATATGCACATTATAAACCAGAAGGTGAATCATACATGCAGCAACACCAGCACTTGAAGCCATCGCAGCAATCTCTCAGTGAACCTTCTCTTCTCTTTCAGAATGTTAAGAGCTCGACTCACAGATAGGTTATGGTCCAGTATGAGCATGTCTCTGTGAGAAGAGAGGCCACTATATATATACATATAGACTTTTCTAAAGTAGATCAGGATTTCCTATCAAAATCCTTATCGAAAACAACCTCTTGTTTTCGCATGCTAACCAAAATCCTTTACTATAAAGGATCATCATTCCTTTCATCAATAGGACTTTCCATCCCTAATTGAATACCTTCAACTGTTCTCAAAACTTCTCTATCTCATACTCATATTCTTACATTCTCGCACTTGAGTATGAGAAAAGCTTCAAGCACTCAGTTTATTCAATCATACTCAGACAGAAGTGTACACTAAGTCCTGTTAACAAAAGTTTTCAATCACAACCAATCTTACATACATTTCAAAATGTAGAACTCTGAAAATCTTCATCACAACCATAATGCAACATAGTTTTTCACGAGTCACATACATCCAATTTGTATCTGTACTGTTGTGAACTTCAATTAGTTTCATCAGATAAGCAAAATAATTTGCTCCCATTATTTCACATTATTGACAGAAAAATAACTAATTGCTCCAGACAACATATGAAACAATAGTTCAACAACAACTGCTTATACAGACAAGCTGTTATTCAAGCATCAAATGAACTATCAAGTTTTTTATTTTTGAAAAACAATAGACCATTATAACAAGTCTCACTAGGAAATAAAAACTCTAAAATAAAGCTACCTAACCAAACACTAGCCTTAAGCTTTATTAAAATACATAAAACCTGTTTTCATTACTGCACCAGCTCTCTGAACTTCACAGCAGCAACTCGACAGTCAAATACGCAACAAGGGATCACTCCCACTGATCAAATGATTCATGTACCCCCATCCGTGAAACATGAGCTTTAAATACCCCAATGGGTAACGCCTTGGTCAAGGGATCTGCTATCATCAAATTAGTACTCAGATGTTCCACTTGTATAGCCCCCTCTCTCACTTTTTCTCGAACTTTAAGAAACTTCACATCCATCAATCTAGAGGCTGAAGTTCTTCTATTATTCTTGGCAAAAAATACTGCAGAGTTATTATCACAGTGCATTTTAACCTGCCTTGAACAGAATCTACAATCTTTAAATCTGTTAAGAAGTTCCTTAACCACACAGCCTGTTTCATTCCCTCAAAACAAGCTACAAACTCTGCCTCCATAATAGAGGTTGCTATTATAGTTTGTTTTGCACTCTTCCAAGAAACTGCACCACCACCAAACATAAATACATAGCTACCTGTGCATTTTCTGTCATCTACATCACCAGCTAAGTCTGAATCGGTATAACCAACTAACTCCAGATTCTCTTCTCTACCATAAACCAACATGCATCCCTTGGTTCTTTGCAAGTACCTCAGAACCTTCTTTGCAGCTATCCAATGAGACTCTCCTGGATTTGCTTGAAACCTACCTAACATTCCTACTATGAATGCTATATCTGGTCTTGTGCAGATTGTAGTGTACATCAAACTACCTACTAAAGAGGCATAAGGTTTGTTTTTCATTTTGTCCACCTCAACTAACGTCTTGGGACACTGATCTTTAGAGAACTTGTCTCCCTTGTTCACAGGTACTTCACCATTATTGCATTTTTCCATATTGAATCTTAGCAATACTCTGTCTATATAACCCTTCTGTGATAGTCCAAGTAACCTTTTGGATCTGTCCCGAATGATTTCAATTCCAAGTACATAGTGTGCCTTTCCAAGATCCTTCATCTCGAAATTTTGACTCAATATGGCCTTGGTATCATTTAGAAGCTTAATATTAGAGCTTGCAAGGAGAATGTCATCGACATACAGGATTAAAATGATGAAGTTTGATCCTGACCATTTGATGTAAATACAATCATCCAATTTATTTTCCACGAAACCAAAACCTGTGACAACCTGATCAAATTTCAAAAACCACTGTATTGATGCTTGCTTCGGTCCATAAATGGACTTGTTGAGTTTGCAGACCTTGTTTTCTTTCCCTCTTTCAACAAATCCAGGAGGTTGTAGCATGTATATGTTTTCTTGGAGTTCACCATTAAGAAAAGCGGTTTTTACATCCATTTGATGTAACTCTAAATCGAAATGTGTAACTAATGCCATGATCATCCTCATAGAGTCTTTGGAAGAAACAGGTGAAAATGTGTCATTGTAGTCAACTCTTTCTCTCTGAGTGAAACCCTTGGCAACCAATCTTGCCTTGTACCTTTCAACCTTGCCCTGAACATCTCTCTTGGTCTTGTAGACCCATTTGCATCCTATAACCTTGATTTGGGGATTAGAATCCACCAGTGTCCATACTTTATTCTGTGACATCGATTCTAATTCCTCCTTCATTGCTGTGTTCCAAAATGCATGTTGAGGGCTGTTTATAGCTTGAGTGTATGTAAGAGGATCATCTATATCGCCAAAATCAAACTCACTTTCCTGCAAATAAACATAGTCATTTGACATGGTAGTCTTCCTGATTCTTGTTGATTGCCTTAATGAAGCATTTGGTTCATTAATAGCTTCAGTGGTTGAATCTTGTTGAAGTTCAGAACTAGGATTTAATTCCATTCTATCTTGAATAGACTGATTCTTTTCCAACCGAATCGTAGATGAGAAAGGTATCAAGATTTCTTTATAATTAGTTTCGGAAGAAGCTACCTCAGTGTGATTTTGTTCTTCAAATATAAAAGTTCCTTGTGACAATTCTGCAACATCTTGATCCTCAAAGAACCTGGCATTATGAGTTTCTTGAACCCGAGTGTGACTTTGAGGACAATAAAACTTATAGCCTTTGGATTTCTCTGAATATCCGATAAAGTAGCATGTGAAAATGATCAAAGATGAAAATGATCAAAGCTAGGCTTCCTCTTGCACCAGATTTCGAAAGGTGTGGATGAAACTGCTTTGGAAGGTACTCTATTCAAGATGTAAGTTGTTGTCTTTAATGCCTCTCCCCAAAGAAAACCAGGCAACTTTGACCTTGTCATCATGCTTCTCACCATTCCAATCAAAGTTCGATTCCTCCTCTCAGAAACTCCATTCTGTTGTGGTGTCCCAGGTATGGTGTATTGAGCAATGATACCTTGTTGTTCAAGATAATGAGCAAAATGACCCTTCTTTTGTCCAGCCTCAGTGTACCTGCCAAAGTATTATCCTCCTCTATCGGATCTAACAATCTTAATGACCTTTCCTAGTTGTTTCTCAACTTCAATTTTGTAGACTTTAAAACAATCAGGAACTGATGACTTCTCACATATCAGATAAGTATAACTAAATCTTGAGAAATCATCAATGAAGTTAACGAAATAAGAGTTTCCACATATGGTCTTGGTAGAAAAAGGTCCACAAATATCAGTGTGTATGATTTCCAGCAAGTCATGACTTCTCTTAGCATCTAGTTTTCTAAAATTAGTCATCTTTCCCTTGACACAATCAACACATTCGGTTGCAGTATCAAAATTCAATTCTGGAATCAAGTTTTCCTTGGATAACTTTAGGACTCTTTCTTTAGATATATGTCCTAACCTTTTGTGCCAAAGAATAAATGAATCATCACCACAATGCATCCTTTTAGTACTCGTGTTTAAGACATATTGATTCTGAGACTCTAAAGTATAGTTCAAACACCACAGGTTGTCACTCAAATAAGCATCTCCCAATACATAATCTAACTTGCTCTTTTCAAAAATTTTCAAGCTTTCATCATCTCCTAGAAAAGCAAAACCTTCCTTGACAATTCTTGAAGCGGAAATCAAATTTCTCCTCATTTTAGGCACATAAAGCACATCTTTTGAACTCATTATAAAACCAGAAGACAATTTTAAGTATACCGTTCCTATGGCTTCTATTGCAACCTTAGTTCCTTCACCCACAAAAACATTATAATTCTTGAATCCAGTTTGTTTTGACATTGTTAAGCCCTCTAAAGAATTTGTAATGTGGACTGAGCATCCAGTGTCAAACCACCAAGAATTCACAAGTATCTCAATCAAATTTGACTTAACACAAACATTGACATGTTCCACACCCTTGCTTTTAAGATAATCACTGAAGACTTGACAATCTTTCCTTAAGTGTCCCTTAGTTTTGCAGAAGAAACATCTAAGTTTGGCAATATTTTTAGGTTTGATTTTAAGATTGTTAGATCCCTTAACAGAGTCTTTAACTTTAGCAGATGCAATTGGCTTAAAAGAAGTAGGCTTAGAATTGGAATTCTTACCATAGTTTCCTGGGAAAGAATTGAAAGCCATTTTCCCTTTGTCTGAATGCACAAAGTTTACTGCTTCAGTATCCTTTGATCTTTCTTGCTTCTGTCTAGTCTCTTCTTGCACACACTGTGCTATTAGCTCATCAACATCCCAATTCTTGTCTTGAGTGTTATAGGACACCTTTAACTGACTGAATTTGCTTGGAAGAGCTTGGAGAATCATAAAAACTAGTTGTTTTTCTCCAATGTTAACATCTAGGGAATTTAACTTTTCAGCTGCATCGATCATTTTCATGATGTGATTCCGAATGGAACTTGTGCCTTCAATCTTGTACGTGGTAAGCATTGCCATATATTGACTGATTTCTGCCTTTTGAGATTCCTTGAACTTCCTCTCAATTGCACCCAAATAATCAACAGCCAATTCATGCTTCTTGATCCTTCCTTGAACAGTATATGTCATGGCACTTTCAAGTATAGAGAGTACCACCTTGTTAGCTCTAACCCATCTCTCTGCGTCAGTTTTCTCAGCCCGAGTGCTTTGATCAATTAAAACCGGCTTGGGAGTGTCAAAAGCAATGTCAAATTCATTAAGTGTCAACAAGAGGCCAATCTCTCGCCTCCACTTCTTGTAGTTTCTTCCTCTAGTTAGAATAGGTATATTGGCTAAGTTCATAGTCCTCAATGATATTGCAGATGCTGCAGCAGTCATGAAATCACGAATAAGAACTTATTAGTTCCAGATTTCATTCCAACATCCCTTTGCACATCATGACTATAATCATAGATTCATATACATAGTCTTAATCAACAAATTGTTGACAAGCATATATAGAACAAATGATATACTTAGGATCCAATCAATATGTCGCAGCAGCCATGTGTTTTTAAACATTTATTGAGCATGAAGTCCTCACAATCATGTTATAGATGCAAAATAAACGAGGTTAAATCAAGAATCTTTAATCTACTTCCAAAACCAACAATTATATTACGTTTGATATCGATTATCACTATCAATTTATGAACACAGAATGCAACAACATATATTTGTACATATTCAACCATATACTGGAATTTCAGAACCTGTAAAACACAACCATACCTTTTAATTGCTGATTTCAAATTCTTGATGAAGATAGCGGAAGCGAATTTAGAATTTGAAAACATAAGGTTTCGTATTTTATGAAAACCCAGATCAAAACCTAACCCCAATCCGAGAAAATCCCATTCGGTTGTGGTTAAATGGCTCCAACGGTCAAAATTTTTCAATTTCAAAAAGAGCCGTTGTTTTTGTTGTTATCTTCCATAGCCGTTCTGTTGGTCTCGAGAACCCAACCTTAATTTTCTATCAGGGCAAGATTTTAATGGTTTTTTTTTATATATATTTATTTATTTATTAAACACATACATCTTTTCTCCTTTACAGATTTGATTTGTATGTCTTGTGGCTCTGATACCACATGTAAGACTTATCTAGCAACCAATCACCAAGACCAAAACATGAACTATAAACACAAAAGGACTAACCCAGATATATGCACATTATAAACCAGAAGGTGAATCATACCTGCAGCAACACCAACACTTGAAGCCATCGCATCAATATCTCAGTGAACCTTCTCTTCTCTTTCAGAATGTTAAGAGCTCGACTCACAGATAGGTTATGGTCCAGTATGAGCATGTCTCTGTGAGAAGAGAGGCCACTATATATATACATATAGACTTTTCCAAGATAGATCAGGATTTCCTATCAAAATCCTTATCGAAAACAACCTCTTGTTTCCGCATGCTAACCAAAATCCTTTACTATAAAGGATCATCATTCCTTTCATCAATAGGACTTTCCATCCCTAATTGAATACCTTCAACTGTTCTCAAAACTTCTCTATCTCATACTCATATTCTTACACATTCCGCAACCGAATGAGAGATCAACGGTTGAGTGATAACATGATGATTTATATTAAGAGCAATGTTTTTTCTTCCGTTGATAATGTAGCTATAATGGAGCATTTTTAAAATATGAAAACGCGTCGTTGACTAATGAAACTTGTATTGTAACATCCCACATCGCCAAAGGGAGTGGATCCTGTAAGCCTTATATGTATATTCTCATCTCTACCTAGCACGAGGCCTATTAGGAGCTCACTGGCTTCGGTTTCCGTAGGAACTCCGAAGTTAAGCGAGTTTGCACGAGAGCACTCCCAAGATAGGTGACCCACTGGGAAGTTCTCGTGTGAGTTCCCAGAAACAAAACCGTGAGGGCGTAGTCGGGGTCCAAAGAGGACAATATTGTGCTACAGTGGTGTAGCGGGCCCGGGATGTGGTGGTCCCCGGGCCAGGATGTGACACGCTGTGGTGACACACCACTTTCAATATGGACCCTCGTGGTGAAAAAACTATTAATTAAACCCCCGTGGTGAGCCCGGTTAACAATTGAGGTCCAAATCCAAAGTTCTATTAGTCTTCCGTTAAATAAAATCATGTGACTATCACATGTGAATTGGTCAAATTTAAGTTTATTTATTTTAGAAAATAAAAAGACAAAAACATGAATGAATTAAAATAAAATTACAAATAAAAGAAACTTGTAAAGATAAAAAAACCAACAGTTCCCGTATCTCATCTCAAGCTCCCAGCCACCGCCACAGCCACTAGTGGACCTCCTCCACCGTCACTAACCATCACTCCAATTTGATAGCATATGTATCTCAACCTATATAATGCAGAAAAATCACATATGCACAAGAATAACTTAAAGAGTTAAAGACAATGGGTGAAATCCATTATATATGCATTCCAATGTGTGTAAGACATTGTAGAGTTAAAGACAATGGGTGAAATGCATTATATATGCATTCAAACGGGTGAAAGAAAGTTCAATCTTCAGGTCTGCCCACCGCATATGAAGTTTAAGAGCGTAAGAAAGTTAAAGAAATAAAATTCAAAGAAGATTAAGAAAAAAAATTGAAAGGTTGTGTATTGGCCGACTAGGACTTGCATAAAACCACGTTACCAATTAAAGACAAAATTGAACGGCATTTATGCATTCAAACTGGTACAAATTGATACAAGAATGAAAATTCAAGTAAGACTAAAACTCTAACTCATGATCAAGGACATGTTGGCATTTAAAAAAAAATGGTATATTAGAAGTGTTAGGATTTCCAAACGAAATTAAATCATACCTAATAAATTAGGCGCGACTTCACCTTCACCTCTTCTCTTAGCCATAGACGTGGTTTTACAGGTTTAGTTTCAATCTTCGTGTTCAAGCTTCTTTTTTTTTTTTGTAAAATCTAATTTCAGTTTAGTTCTAAATTATACTAGATGTCCATTGAATAAGATGTAATTTGGATTGAAATGACGAATTTGACCATTCATGTGATAGCCACGTGAGTTTATTTAACAGAAGACAAACATAAATTTGGATTTGGACCTCAATTGCTAAAAAAGCCTACCACGAGGGTTTAATTGAAAAAATTTTCACCACGAGAGTCGCATCGAAAA